>NC_138901.1:30060402-30698902 GCF_965194825.1 Balaenoptera physalus
CGACTGAGGTTTGATTCTTGAAACCATTGGCCTGGGAAGATGACTGATGTTAGAGTGTGGAATCCTGTGGCCTGGGAACATGACATCGGTTTGGATTCTGGTACCCTGTTGCCAGGGAACATGAAATCGGTTTGATTCTGGAAACCTGTGGCTTGGGAATATGACTGAGGTTTGATGGTGGAACCCTGTGGCCTGGCACCATGATTGAGGTTTCAGAGTGGAACCCTCAGGCTTGGGAACATGAATGAGGCTTGATGGTGGAAACCAGTGGCCTGGCAACATGACTGAGGTTTGATGGTGGAACCCTGTGGCTTGGCAAGATGACTTAGGTTTGATTGTGGAACACTCTGGCCTGGGAACATGACTGAGGCTTGATGGTGGAACCGTGGTCTGGCAACAAGACTGAGGTTTGATTGTGGAACCCTCTGGCCTGGGAATATGAGTGAGGTTTAATTGTGGAACCCTGTGGCCTGGGAACATGACTGGGATTTTATTTCTGAAACCTGTGTCCAGGGAACATGACTGAGGTTTTATTCTGGAACCCTGTGTCCTGGGAACACGACTGAGGTTTGATTTTGGAAACCATTGGCCTGGGAAGATGACTGATGTTAGAGTGTGGAATCCTGTGGCCTGGGAACATGACATCGGTTTGGATTCTGGTACCCTGTTGCCTGGGAACATGAAATCGGTTTGATTCTGGAAACCTGTGGCCTGGGAATATGACTGATGTTTGATGGTGGTACCCTATGGCCTGGCAACATGACTGAAGTTTGATTCTGGATCCCTGTGACCTGGGAACATGACTGAGGCGTGATTCTTGAAAACTGTGGCCTGGGAACATGACATCTGTTTAGATTTTGGAATACTGCGCCCCGGGAACCTGACTGAGCCTTGGTTCTGGAACCCTGTGGACTGGGAACATGACTGAGGTTTCATTCTGGAACCCTGTAGCCTGGGAACATAACAGAGGATTGATTCTGGACCCCTGTGGCCTGGGAACCTGACATCGGTGGATTCTGGAACCCTGAGGCCTGGGAAAATGACATCTGTTTAGATTGTGGAATACTGTGCCCCGGGAACGTGACTGAGCCTTGGTTCTGGAACCCTGTGGACTGGGAACATGACTGAGGTTTTATTCTGGAACCCTGTAGCCTGGGAACATAACTGAGGATTGATTCTCTAACCCTTTGGCCAGGGAACATGAAATCGGTGGATTCTGGAAACCTGTGGCCTGGGAATATGAGAACGGTTTGATTCTGGAACCCTGTGGCCTGGGAACATGTCTGAGGTTTGATGGTGGAAACCTGTGGCCTGGCAACATGACTGAGGTTTGATTCTGGAAGAATGTGACCAGGGAACATGATATCGGGTTTATTCTGGAAACCTGTGTTCTGGGAACAAGACTGAGGTTTGATTCTGGAACCCTGTGGCCTGGGAACATGACTGAGGTTTGTTTCTGGAAGCCTGTTCCCTGGGAACATGACTGAGGTTTGATTCTGGACACCTGTGTCCTGGGATCATGACTGAGGTTTGATTGTTGAAACCTGTGGCCTGCGAACATGACTCAGATTTGATTCTGGAACCATGTGTCCTTGGAATATGACTGAGGTTTGATTCTGGAAACCTTTGGCCTGGGAGAATGACTGAGGTTTCATTGTGGAAACATGGGCCCTGGGATCATGACTGAGGTTTGATGGTGGTACCCTATGGCCTGGCAACATGATTGAAGTTTGATTCTGGATCCCTGTGCCTGGGAACATGGCTGAGGCGTGATTCTTGAAAATTGTGGCCTGGGAACATGATATCTGTTTAGATTGTGGAATACTGTGCCCCGGGAATTTGACTGAGCCTTGGTTCTGGAACCCTGTGGACTGGGAACATGACTGAGGTTTTATTTTGGAACCCTGTAACCTGGGAATATGACATCGGTGGATTCTGGATCCCTGAGTCCTGGGAATATGAAAACGGTTTGATTCTGGAACCCTGTGGCCTGGGAAGATGCCTGAGGTTTGATGGTGGAAACCTGTGGCCTGGCAACATGACTGAAGTTTGTTTCTGGAAGCCTGTTCCCTGGGCACATGACTGAGGTTTCATTCTGGACACCTGTGTCCTGGGAACATGACTGAGGTTTGATTGCTGAAACCTGTGGCCTGCGAACATGTCTCAGGTTTGCTTCCAGAACCATGTGTCCTGGGAATGTGACTGAGGTTTGATTCTGGAAATCTTTGGCCTGGGAAAATGACTGAGGTTTCATTGTGGAACCCTGTGGCCTGGGAACATGACTGGGATTTTATTTCTGAAACCTGTGTCCAGGGAACATGACTGAGGTTTTATTCTGGAACCCTGTGTCCTGGGAAGAAGACTGAGGTTTGATTCTGGAAACTATTGGCCTGGGAAGATGACTGATGTTAGAGTGTGGAATCCTGTGGCCTGGGAACATGACATCGGTTTGGATTCTGGTACCCTGTTGCCTGGGAACATGAAATCGGTTTGATTTTGGAAACCTGTGGCCTGGGAATATGACTGAGGTTTGATGGTGGTACCCTATGGCCTGGCAACATGACTGAAGTTTGATTCTGGATCCCTGTGGCCTGGGAACATGACTGAGGTGTGATTCTTGAAAACTGTGGCCTGGGAACATGACATCTGTTTAGATTTTGGAATACTGCGCCCCGGGAACCTGACTGAGTCTTGGTTCTGGAACCCTGTGGACTGGGAACATGACTGAGGTTTTATTCTGGAACCCTGTAGCCTGGGAACATAACAGAGGATTGATTCTGGAACCCTGTGGCCTGGGAACCTGACAACGGTGGATTCTGGAACCCTGAGGCCTGGGAAAATGACATCTGTTTAGATTGTGGAATACTGTGCCCCGGGAACCTGACTGAGCCTTGGTTCTGGAACCCTGTGGACTGGGAACATGACTGAGGTTTTATTTTGAAACCCTGTAGCCTGGGAACATAACTGAGGATTGATTCTGGAACCCTGTGGCCAGGGAACATGAAATCGGTGGATTCTGGAACCCTGTGGCCTGGGAATATGAGAACGGTTTGATTCTGGAACCCTGTGGCCTGGGAACATGTCTGAGGTTTGATGGTGGAAATCTGTGGCCTGGCAACATGACTGAGGTTTGATTCTGGAAGAATGTGACCAGGGAACATGATATCGGGTTTATTCTGGAAACCTGTGTCCTGGGAACAAGACTGAGGTTTGATTCTGGAACCCTGTGGCCTGGGAACATGACTGAGGTTTGTTTCTGGAAGCCTGTTCCCTGGGAACATGACTGAGGTTTGATTCTGGACACCTGTGTCCTGGGATCATGACTGAGGTTTGATTGTTGAAACCTGTGGCCTGCGAACATGACTCAGGTTTGATTCTGGAACCATGTGTCCTTGGAATATGACTGAGGTTTGATTCTGGAAAACTTTGGCCTGGGAAAATGACTGAGGTTTCATTGTGGAAACATGGGGCCTGGGATCAAGACTGAGGTTTGTTGGTGGTACCCTATGGCCTGGCAACATGACTGAAGTTTGATTCTGGATCCCTGTTGCCTGGGAACATGGCTGATGCGTGATTCTTGAAAATTGTGGCCTGGGAACATGACATGTGTTTAGATTGTGGAATACTGTGCCCCGGGAACTTGACTGAGCCTTGGTTCTGGAACCCTGTGGACTGGGAACATGACTGAGGTTTTATTCTGGAACCCTGTAGCCTGGGAATATGATATCGGTGGATTCTGGATCCCTGAGGCCTGGGAATATGAAAACGGTTTGATTCTGGAACCCTGTGGCCTGGGAACATGCCTGAGGTTTGATGGTGGAAACCTGTGGCCTGGCAACATGACTGAGGTTTGTTTCTGGAAGCCTGTTCCCTGGGCACATGACTGAGGTTTGATACTGGAAACCTGTGTCCTGGGAACATGACTGAGATTTGATTGCTGAAACCTGTGGCCTGCGAACATGACTCAGGTTTGCTTCCGGAACCATGGGTCCTGGGAATATGACTGAGGTTTGATTGTGGAACCCTTTGGCCTGAGAATATGACTGAGGTTTAATTGTGGAACCCTGTGGCCTGGGAACATGACTGGGATTTTTTTTCTGAAACCTGTGTCCAGGGAACATGACTGAGGTTTTATTCTGGAACCCTGTGTCCTGGGAACACGACTGAGGTTTGATTCTGGAAACCATTGGCCTGGGAAGATGACTGATGTTAGAGTGTGGAATCCTGTGGCCTGGGAACATGACATCGGTTTGGATTCTGGTACCCTGTTGCCTGGGCATATGAAATCGGTTTGATTCTGGAAACCTGTGGCCTGGGAATATGACTGAGGTTTGATGGTGGTACCCTATGGCCTGGCAACATGACTGAAGTTTGATTCTGGATCCCTGTGACCTGGGAACATGACTGAGGCGTGATTCTTGAAAACTGTGGCCTGGGAACATGACATCTGTTTAGATTTTGGAATACTGCGCCCCGGGAACCTGACTGAGCCTTGGTTCTGGAACCCTGTGGACTGGGAACATGACTGAGGTTTTATTCTGGAACCCTGTAGCCTGGGAACATAACAGAGGATTGATTCTGGAACCCTGTGGCCTGGGAACCTGACATCGGTGGATTCTGGAACCCTGAGGCCTGGGAAAATGACATCTGTTTAGATTGTGGAATACTGTGCCCCGGGAACCTGACTGAGCCTTGGTTCTGGAACCCTGTGGACTGGGAACATGACTGAGGTTTTATTCAGGAACCCTGTAAATTGGGAAAATAACTGAGGATTGATTCTGGAACCCTGTGGCCAGGGAACATGAAATCGGTGGATTCTGGAACCCTGGGGCCTGGGAATATGAGAACGGTTTGATTCTGGAACCCTGTGGCCTGGGAACATGTCTGAGGTTTTATTCTGGAACCTTGTAGCCTGGGAACAAAACAAAGGATTTATTCTGGAACCTTGTGGCCTGGGAACATGACATCGGTGGATTCTGGAACCCTGAGGCCTGGGAACATGACATCTGTTTAGATTTTGGAATACTGTGCCCCGGGAACCTGACTGAGCCTTGGTTCTGGAACCCTGTGTCCTGGGAACATGACTGAGGTTTGATTGCTGAAACCTGTGGCCTGCGAACATGACTCAAGTTTGCTTCCGGAACCATGGGTCCTGGGAATATGACTGAGGTTTGATTCTGGAAACCTGTGTCCTGGGAAAATGACTGAGGTTTCATTGTGGAATCAGGTGGCCTGGAATCATGACTGAGGTTTGATGGTGGAACACTATGGCCTGGCAAAATGACTGAGGCTTGATTCTGGAACCCTGTGGCCAGGCAAGTTGCCTTAGGTTTGATGGCAGAAACCTGTGGACTGGCAACATGACTGAGGTTTGATTGTGGAACCCTGTGAACGGGGAACATGACTGAGGCCTGATACTGGCACCCCGTGGCGTGGGAACATGACATTGGTTTGATTTTGGAGCCCTGTTTAATCGGAACATGACTGAGGTTTGATGGTGGAACCCTGTGGCCTGGCAACATGATTGAGGTTTCAGAGTGGAACCCTCAGGCTTGGGAACATGAGTGAGGCTTGATGGTGGAAATCAGTGGCCTGGCAACATGACGGAGGTTTGATGGTGGAACCGTGTGGCTTGGCAGGATGACCTAGGTTTGATTGTGGAACACTCTGGACTGGGAACATGACTGAGGCTTGATGGTGGAACCGTGTTCTGGCAACAGGACTGAGGTTTGATTGTGGAACCCTCTGGCCTGGGAATATGACTGAGGTTTAATTGTGGAACCCTGTGGCCTGGGAACATGACTGGGATTTTATTTCTGAAACCTCTGTCCAGGGAACATGACTGAGGTTTTATTCTGGAACCCTGTGTCCTGGGAACACGACTGAGGTTTGATTCTGGAAACCATTGGCCTGGGAAGATGACTGATGTTAGAGTGTGTAATCCTGTGGCCTGGGAACATGACATCGGTTTGGATTCTGGTACCCTATTGCCTGGGAACATGAAATCGGTTTGATTCTGGAAACCTGTGGCCTGGGAATATGACTGAGGTTTGATGGTGGTACCCTATGGCTGGCAACATGACTGAAGTTTGATTCTGGATCCCTGTGGCCTGGGAACATGACTGAGGCGTGATTCTTGAAAACTGTGGCCTGTGAACATGACATCCGTTTAGATTTTGGAATACTGTGCCCCGGGAACCTGACTGAGCCTTGGTTCTGGAACCCTGTGGACTGGGAACATGACTGAGGTTTTATTCTGGAACCCTGTAGCCTGGGAACATAACAAAGGATTGAATCTGGAACCCTGAGGCCTGGGAACATGACGTCGGTGGATTCTGGAACCCTGAGGCCTGAGAATATGACATCTGTTTAGATTGTGGAATACTGTGCCCCGGGAACCTGACTGAGCCTTGGTTCTGGAACCCTGTGGACTGGGAACATGACTGAGGTTTTATTCTGGAACCCTGTAGCCTGGGAACATAACTGAGGATTGATTCTGGAACCCTATGGCCTGGGAACATGACATCGGTGGATTCTGGAACCCTGTGGCCTGGGAATATGAGAACGGTTTGATTCTGGAACCCTGTGGCCTGGGAACATGTCTGAGGTTTGATGGTGGAAACCTGTGGCCTGGCAACATGACTGAGGTTTGATTCTGGAAGAATGTGACCAGGGAACATGATATCGGGTTTATTCTGGAAACCTGTGTCCTGGGAACAAGACTGAGGTTTGATTCTGGAACCCTGTGGCCTGGGAACATGACTGAGGTTTGTTTCTGGAAGCCTGTTCCCTGGGAACATGACTGAGGTTTGATTCTGGGCACCTGTGTCCTGGGATCATGACTGAGGTTTGATTGTTGAAACCTGTGGCCTGCGAACCTGACTCAGGTTTGATTCTGGAACCATGTGTCCTGGGAATTTGACTGAGGTTTGATTCTGGAAACCTTTGGCCTGGGAAAATGACTGAGGTTTCATTGTGGAAACATGGGGCCTGGTATCATGACTGAGGTTTGAAGGTGGAACACTATGGCCTGGCAAAATGACTGAGGCTTGATTCTGGAACCCTGTGGCCTGGCAAGTTGACTGAGGTTTGATGGCAGAAACCGGTGGACTGGCAACATGACTGAGGTTTGATTGTGGAACCCTGTGGCCTTGGAAAATGACTGGGATTTTATTTCTGAAACCTGTGTCCAGGGAACATGACTGAGGTTTGATTCTGGAACCCTGTGTCCTGGGAACACGACTGAGGTTTGATTCTGGAACCATGTGGCCTGGGAATATGACTGAGGTTTGATTCTGGATACCATTGGCCTGGGAAGATGACTGATGTTAGAGTGTGGAATCCTGTGGCCTGGGAACATGACATCGGTTTGGATTCTGGTACCCTGTTTCCTGGGCATATGAAATCGGTTTGATTCTGGAAACCTGTGGCCTGGGAATATGACTGAGGTTTGATGGTGGTACCCTATGGCCTGGCAACATGACTGAAGTTTGATTCTGGATCCCTGTGGCCTGGGAACATGACTGAGGCGTGATTCTTGAAAACTGTGGCCTGGGAACATGATATTTGTTTAGGTTTTGGAATACTGTGCCCCTGGAACCAGACTGAGCCTTGGATCTGGAACCCTGTGGACTGGGAACATGACTGAGGTTTTATCCTGGAACCCTGTAGCCTGGGAACATAACAAAGGATTGATTCTGGAACCTTGTGGCCTGGGCACATGACATCGGTGGATTCTGGAAACCTGTGGCCTGGGAATATGAGAACGGTTTGATTCTGGAACCCTGCGGCCTGGGAACATGTCTGAGGTTTGATGGTAGAAACCTGTGTCCTGGGAACAAGACTGAGGTTTGATCCTGGAACCCTATGGCCTGGGAACATGACTGAGGTTTGTTTCTGGAAGCCTGTTCCCTGGGAACATGACTGAGGTTTGATTTTGGACACCTGTGTCCTGGGATCATGACTGAGGTTTGATTGTTGAAACCTGTGGCCTGCGAACATGACTCAGGTTTGATTCTGCAACCATGTGTCCTGGGAATATGACTGAGGTTTGATTGTGGAAACCTTTGGCCTGGGAAAATGACTGAGATTTCATTGTGGAAACATGGGGCCTGAGATCATGACTGAGGTTTGACGGTGGAACACTATGGCCTGGGAAAATGACTGAGGCTTGATTCTGGAACCCTGTGGCCTGGCAAGTTGACTGAGATTTGATGGCAGAAACCTGTGGACTGGCAATATGACTGAGGTTTGATTGTGGAACCCTGTGGCTTGGGAACATGACTGGGATTTTATTTCTGAAACCAGTGTCCAGGGAACATTACTGAGGTTTGATTCTGGAAACCTGTGTCCTGGGAACACGACTGAGGTTTGATTCTGGAACCATGTGGAATGGAAATATGACTGAGGTTTGATTCTGGAAACCTGTGGCCTGGGAATATGACTGAGGTTTGATGGTGGTACCCTATGGCCTGGCAACATGACTGAAGTTTCATTCTGGATCCCTGTGGCCTGGGAACATGGCTGAGGCGTGATTCTTGAAAATTGTGGCCTGGGAACATGACATCTGTTTAGATTGTGGAATACTGTGCCCCGGGAACTTGACTGAGCCTTGGATCTGGAACCCTGTGGCCTGGGAACATGACATCGGTGGATTCTGGATCCCTGAGGCCTAGGAACTTGACATTTGTTTAGATTTTGGAATACTGTGCCCCTGGAACCTGACTGAGCCTTGGTTCTGGAACCTTGTGGCCTGGGAACATGACATCGGTGGATTCTGGAACACTGAGGCTAGGGAAAATGACATCTGTTTAGATTGTGGAATACTGTGCCCCGAGAACATGACTGAGCCTTGGTTCTGGAACCCTGTGGAGTGGGAACATGACTGAGGTTTTATTCTGGAAGCCTGTAGCCTGGGAACATAACTGAGGATTGATTCTGGAACCCTGTGGCGTGGGAAAATGAAATCGGTGGATTCTGGAACCCTGTGGCCTGGGAATATGAGAACGGTTTGATTCTGGAACCCTGTGGCCTGGGAACATGTCTGAGGTTTGATGGTGGAAACCTGTGGCCTGGCAACATGACTGAGGTTTGATTCTGGAAGACTGTTGACCAGGGAACATGATATCGGGTTTAATCTGGAAACCTGTGTCCTGGGAACAAGACTGAGGTTTGATTTTGGAACCCTGTGGCCTGGGAACATGACTGAGGTTTGTTTCTGGAAGCCTGTTCCCTGGGCACATGACTGAGGTTTGATTCTGGACACCTGTGTCCTGGGATCATGACTGAGGTTTGATTGTTGAAACCTGTGGCCTGCGAACATGACTCAGGTTTGATTCTGGAACCATGTGTCCTTGGAATATGACTGAGGTTTGATTCTGGAAACCTTTGTCCTGGGAAAATGACTGAGGTTTCATTGTGGAAACATGGGGCCTGGGATCATGACTGAGGTTTGATGGTGGTACCCTATGGCCTGGCAACATGACTGAAGTTTGATTCTGGATCCCTGTGGCCTGGGAACATGGCTGAGGCGTGATTCTTGAAAATTGTGGCCTGGGAACATGACATCTGTTTAGATTGTGGAATACTGTGCCCCGGGAACTTGACTGAGCCTTGGATCTGGATCCCTGTGGACTGGGAACATGATAGAGGTTTTATTCTGGAACCCTGTAGCCTGGGAATATGACATCGGTGGATTCTGGATCCCTGAGGCCTGGGAATATGAAAACGGTTTGATTCTGGAACCCTGTGGCCTGGGAACATGCCTGAGGTTTGATGGTGGAAACCTGTGGCCTGGCAACATGACTGAGGTTTGTTTCTGGAAGCCTGTTCCCTGGGCACATGACTGAGGTTTGATTCTAGACACCTGTTTCCTGAGAACATGACTGAGATTTGATTGCTGAAACCTGTGGCCTGCGAACATGACTCAGGTTTGCTTCCGGAACCATGTGTCCTGGGACTATAACTGAGGTTTGATTCTGGAAACCTTTGGCCTGGGAAAATGACTGAGGTTTCATTGTGGAAACATGTGGCCTGGAATCATGACTGAGGTTTGACGGTGGAACACTATGGCCTGGCAAAATGACTGAGGCTTGATTCTGGAACCCTGTGGCCTGGCAAGTTGCCTTAGGTTTGATGGCAGAAACCTGTGGACTGGCAACATGACTGAGGTTTGATTGTGGAACCCTGTGAACGGGGAACATGACTGAGGCCTGATACTGGCACGCCGTGGCGTGGGAACATGACATTGGTTTGATTCTGGAGCCCTGTTTACTCGGAACATGACTGAGGTTTGATGGTTGGACCCTGTGGCATGGCAACATGATTGAGGTTTCAGAGTGGAACCCTCAGGCTTGGGAACATGAGTGAGGCTTGATGGTGGAAACCAGTGGCCTGGCAACATGACTGAGGTTTGATGGTGGATCCCTGTGGCTTGGCAAGATGACTTAGGTTTGATTGTGGAACACTCTGGCCTGGGAACATGACTGAGGCTTGATGGTGGAACCGTGGTCTGGCAACAGGACTGAGGTTTGATTGTGGAACCCTCTGGCCTGGGTATATGACTGAGGTTTAATTGTGGAACCCTGTGGCCTGGGAACATGACTGGGATTTTATTTATGAAAACTGTGTCCAGGGAACATGACTGAGGTTTTATTCTGGAACCCTGTGTCCTGGGAACACGACTGAGGTTTGATTCTGGAAACCATTGGCATGGGAAGATGACTGATGTTAGAGTGTGGAATCCTGTGGCCTGGGAACATGACATCGGTTTGGATTCTGGTACCCTGTTGCCTGGGAACATGAAATCGGTTTGATTCTGGAAACCTGTGGCCTGGGAATATGACTGAGGTTTGATGGTGGTACCCTATGGCCTGGCAAAATGACTGAAGATTGATTCTGGATCCCTGTGGCCTGGGAACATGGCTGAGGCGTGATTCTTGAAAATTGTGGCCTGGGAACATGACATCTGTTTAGATTGTGGAATACTGTGCCCCGGGAACCTGACTGAGCCTTGGTTTTGGAACCCTCTGGACTGGGAACATGAAATCGGTGGATTCTGGAACCCTGTGGCCTGGGAATATGAGAACGGTTTGTTTCTGGAAACCTGTGGCCTGGGAATATGTCTGAGGTTTGATGGTGGAAACCTCTGGCCTGGCAACATGATTGAGGTTTGATTCTGGAAGACTGTGACCAGGGAACATGATATCGGGTTTATTCTGGAAACCTGTGTCCTGGGAACAAGATTGAGGTTTGATTCTGGAAACCTTTGGCCTGGGAACATGACTGAGGTTTGTTTCTGGAAGCCTGTTCCCTGGGATCATGACTGAGGTTTGATTCTGGACACCTGTGTCCTGGGAACATGACTGAGGTTTGATTGTTGAAACCTGTGGTCTGCGAACATGACTCAGGTTTGATTCTGGAACCATGTGTCCTTGGAATATGACTGAGGTTTGATTCTGGAAACCTTTGCCCTGGGAAAATGACTGAGGTTTCATTGTGGAAACATGGGGCCTGGGATCATGACTGAGGTTTGATCGTGGAACACTTTGGCCTGGCAAAATGACTGAGGCTTGATTCTGGAACCCTGTGGGCTGGCAAGTTGACTGAGGTTTGATGGAAGGAACCTGTGGACTGGCAACATGACTGAGGTTTGATTGTGGAACCCTGTGGCCTGGGAACATGACTGGGATTTTATTTCTGAAACCTGTGTCCAGGGAACATGACATTGGTTTGATTCTGGAACCCTGTGTCCTGGGAACACGACTGTGGTTTGATTCTGGAACCATGTGGCCTCGGAATATGACTGAGGTTTGATTCTGGATACCATTGGCCTGGGAAGATGACTGATGTTAGAGTGTGGAATCCTGTGGCCTGGGAACATGACATCGGTTTGGATTCTGGTACCCTGTTGCCTGGGAACATGAAATCGGTTTGATTCTGGAAACCTGTGGCCTGGGAATATGACTGAGGTTTGATGGTGGTACCCTCTGGCCTGGCAACATGACTGAAGTTTGATTCTGGATTCCTGTGGCCTGGGAACATGGCTGAGGCGTGATTCTTGAAAACTGTGGCCTGGGAACATGACATCTGTTTAGATTTTGGAATACTGTGCCCCGGGAACCTGACTGAGCCTTGGTTCTGGAACCCTGTGGACTGGGAACATGACTGAGGTTTTATCCTGGAACCCTGTAGACTGGGAACATGACAGAGGATTGATTCTGGAAACCTGTGGCCTGGGAACATGACATCGGTGAATTCTGGAATCCTGAGGCCTGGGAACATGACATCTGTTTAGATTGTGGAATACTGTGCCCCGGGAACCTGACTGAGCCTTGGTTCTGGAACCGTGTGGACTGGGAACATGACTGAGGTTTTATTCTGGAACCCTGTTGCCTGGGAACATAACTGAGGATTGATTCTTGAACCCTGTGGCCTGGGAACATGATATCGGTGGATTCTGGAACCCTTTGGCCTGGGAATATGAGAACGGTTTGATTCTGGAACACTGTAGCCTGGGAATATGTCGGAGGTTTGATGGTGGAAACGTGTGGCCTGGCAACATGACTGAGGTTTGATTCTGGAAGACTGTGACCAGGGAACATGATATCGGGTTTATTCTGGAAACCTGTGTCTTGGGAACAAGACTGAGGTTTGATTCTGGAACCCTGTGGCCTGGGAACATGACTGAGGTTTGTTTCTGCAAGCCTGTTCCCTGGGAACATGACTGAGGTTTGATTCTGGACACCTGTGTCCTGGGATCATGACTGAGGTTTGATTGTTGAAACCTGTGGCCTGCGAACATGACTCAGGTTTGATTCTGAAACCATGTGTCCTGGGAATATGACTGAGGTTTGATTCTGGAAACCTTTGACCTGGGAAAATGACTGAGGTTTCATTGTGGAAACATGGGGCCTGGGATCATGACTGAGGTTTGATGGTGGAACACTATGGCCTGGCAAAATGACTGAGGCTTGATTCTGGAACCCTGTGGCCTGGCAAGTTGACTGAGGTTTGATGGCAGAAACCTGTGGACTGGCAACATGACTGAGGTTTGATTGTGGAACCCTGTGGCCTGGGAACATGACTGGGATTTTATTTCTGAAACCTGTGTCCAGGGAACATGACTGAGGTTTGATTCTGGAACCCTGTGTCCTGGGAACACGACTGAGGTTTGATTCTGGAACCATGTGGCCTGGGAATATGACTGCGGTTTGATTCTGGATACCATTGGCCTGGGAAGATGACTGATGTTAGAGTGTGGAATCCTGTGGCCTGGGAACATGACATCGGTTTGGATTCTGGTACCCTGTTGCCTGGGAACATGAAATCGGTTTGATTCTGGAAACCTGTGCCCTGGAATATGATTGAGGTTTGATGGTGGTACCCTATGGCCTGGCAACATGACTGAAGTTTGATTCTGGATCCCTGTGGCCTGGGAACATGGCTGAGGCGTGATTCTTGAAAATTGTGGCCTGGGAACATGACATCTGTTTAGATTGTGGAATACTGTGCCCCGGGAACTTGACTGAGCCTTGGTTTTGGAACCCTGTGGACTGGGAACATGACTGAGGTCTTATTCTGGAACCCTGTAGCCTGGGAATATGACATCGGTGGATTCTGGATCCCTGAGGCCTGGGAAAATGAAAACGGTTTGATTCTGGAACCCTGTGGCCTGGGAACATGCCTGAGGTTTGATGGTGGAAACCTGTGGCCTGGCAACATGACTGAGGTTTGTTTCTGGAAGCCTGTTCCCTGGGCACATGACTGAGGTTTGATTCTGGACACCTGTGTCCTGGGAACATTTCTGAGATTTGATTGCTGAAACCTGTGGCCTGCGAACATGACTCAGGATTGCTTCCGGAACCATGTGTCCTGGGAATATGACTGAGGTTTGATTCTGGAAACCTTTGGCCTGGGAAAATGACTGAGGTTTCATTGTGGAAACATGTGGCCTGGAATCATGCCTGAGGTTTGATGGTGGAGCACTATGGCCTGGCAAAATGACTGAGGCTTGATTCTGGAACCCTGTGGCCTGGCAAGTTGCCTTAGGTTTGATGGCAGAAACCTGTGAACTGGCAACATGACTGAGGTTTGATTGTGGAACCCTGTGAACGGGGAACATGACTGAGGCCTGATCCTGGCACCCCGTGGCGTGGGAACATGACATTGGTTTGATTCTGCAGCCCTGTTTACTCGGAACATGACTGAGGTTTGATGGTGGAACCCTGTGGCCTGGCAACATGATTGAGGTTTCAGAGTGGAACCCTCAGGCTTGGGAACATGAGTGAGGCTTGATGGTGGAAACCAGTGGCCTGGCAACATGACTGAGGTTTGATGGTGGAACCCTGTGGCTTGGCAAGATGACTTAGGTTTGATTGTGGAACACTCTGGCCTGGGAACATGACTGAGGCTTCTTGGTGGAACCATGGTCTGGCAACAGGACTGAGGTTTGATTGTGGAACCCTCTGGCCTGGGAATATGACTGAGGTTTAATTGTGGAACCCTGTGACCTGGGAACATGACTGGGATTTTATTTCTGAAACCTGTGTCCAGGGAACATGACTGAGGTTTTATTCTGGAACCCTGTGTCCTGGGAACACGACTGAGGTTTGATTCTGGAAACCATTGGCCTGGGAAGATGACTGATGTTAGAGTGTGGAATCCTGTGTCCTGGGAACATGACATCAGTTTGGATTCTGGTACCCTGTTGCCTGGGAACATGAAATCGGTTTGATTCTGGAAACCTGTGGACTGGGAATATGACTGAGGTTTGATGGTGGTACCCTATGGCCTGGCAACATGCCTGAAGTTTGATTCTCGATCCCTGTGGCCTGGGAACATGACTGAGGCGTGATTCCTGAAAACTGTGGCCTGGGAACATGACATCTGTATAGATTGTGGAATACTGTGCCCCGGGAACCTGAGTGAGCCTTGGTTCTGGAACCCTGTGGACTGGGAACATGACTGAGGTTTTATTCTGGAACCCTGTAGCCTGGGAACATAACTGACGATTGATTCTGGAACCCTGTGGCCTGGGAACATGAAATCGGTGGATTCTGGAACCCTGTGGCCTGGGAATATGAGAACGGTTTGATTCTGGAACCCTGTGGCCTGGGAACATGTCTGAGGTTTGATGGTGGAAACGTGTGGCCTGGCAACATGACTGAGGTTTGATTCTGGAAGACTGTGACCAGGGAACATAATATCGGGTTGATTCTGGAAACCTGTGTCCTGGGAACAAGACTGAGGTTTGATTCTGAAACCCTGTGGCCTGGGAACATGACTGAGGTTTGTTTCTGGAAGCCTGTTCCCTGGGAACATGACTGAGGTTTGATTCTGGACACCTGTGTCCTGGGATCATGACTGAGGTTTGATTGTTGAAACCTGTGGCCTGCGAACATGACTCAGGTTTGATTCTGGAACCATGTGTCCTGGGAATATGACTGAGGTTTGATTCTGGAAACCTTTGGCCTGGGAAAATGACTGAGGTTTCATTGTGGAAACATGGGGCCTGGGATCATGACTGAGGTTTGATGGTGGAACACTATGGCCTGGCAAAATGACTGAGGCTTGATTCTGGAACCCTGTGGCCTGGCAAGTTGACTGAGGTTTGATGGCAGAAACCTGTGGACTGGCAACATGACTGAGGTTTGATTGTGGAACCCTGTGGCCTGGGAACATGACTGGGATTTTATTTCTGAAACCTGTGTCCAGGGAACATGACTGAGGTTTGATTCTGGAACCATGTGGCCTGGGAATATGACTGAGGTTTGATTCTGGATACCATTGGCCTGGGAAGATGACTGATGTTAGAGTGTGGAATCCTATGTCCTGGGAACATGACTTCGGTGTGTATTCTGGTACCCTGTTGCCTGGGAAGATGAAATCAGTTTGATTCTGGAAACCTGTGGCCTGGAAATATGACTGAGGTTTGATGGTGGTACCCTATGTCCTGGCAACATGACTGAAGTTTGATTCTGGATCCCTGTGGCCTGGGAACATGGCTGAGGCGTGATTCTTGAAAACTGTGGCCTGGGAACATGACATCTGTTTAGATTGTGGAATACTGTGCCCCGGGAAATTGACTGAGCCTTGGTTCTGGGACCCTGTGGAATGGGAACATGACTGAGGTTTTATTCTGGAACCCTGTAGCCTGGGAATATGACATGGGTGGATTCTGGATCCCTGAGGCCTGGGAATATGAAAACGGTTTGATTCTGGAACCCTCAGGCTTGGGAACATGAGTGAGGCTTGACGGTGGAAACCAGTGGCCTGGCAACATGACTAAGTTTTGATGCTGGAACCCTGTGGCTTGGCAAGATGACTTAGGTTTTTTTGTGGAACACTCTGTCCTGGGAACATGACTGAGGTTTGATTGTGGAACCCTGTGGCCTGGGAACATGACTTTGATTTTATTTCTGAAACCTGTGTCCAGGGAACATGACTGAGATTTGATTCTGGAACCCTGTGTCCTGGGAACGCGACTGAGGTTTGATTCTGGATACCATTGGCCTGGGAAGATGACTGATGTTACAGTGTGGAATCCTGTGGCCTGGGAACATGACATCGGTTTGGATTCTGGTACCCTGTTGCCTGGGAACATGAAATCGGTTTGATTCTGGAAACCTCTGCCCTAGAATATGACTGAGGTTTGATGGTGGTACCCTATGGCCTGGCAACATGACTGAAGTTTGATTCTGGATCCCTGTGGCCTGGGAACATGTCTGAGGCGTGATTCTTGAAAATTGTGGCCTGGGAACATGACATCTGTTTAGATTGTGGAATACTGTGCCCCGGGAACTTGACTGAGCCTTGGTTCTGGAACCCTGTGGACTGGGAACATGACTGAGGTCTTATTCTGGAACCCTGTAGCCTGGGAATATGACATCGGTGGATTCTGGATCCCTGAGGCCTGGGAATATGAAAACGGTTTGATTCT
Organism: Balaenoptera physalus; assembly: GCF_965194825.1. NCBI lineage: Eukaryota > Metazoa > Chordata > Mammalia > Artiodactyla > Balaenopteridae > Balaenoptera > Balaenoptera physalus. The sequence continues at coordinate 30,077,342 of NC_138901.1, forward strand.
GGAACCCTGTGGCCTGGGAACATGCCTGAGGTTTGATGGTGGAAACCTGTGGCCTGGCAACATGACTGAGGTTTGTTTCTGGAAGCCTGTTCCCTGGGCACATGACTGAGGTTTGATTCTGGACACCTGTGTCCTGGGAACATGACTGAGATTTGATTGCTGAAACCTGTGGCCTGCGAACATGACTCAGGTTTGCTTCCGGAACCATGTGTCCTGGGAATATGACTGAGGTTTGATTCTGGAAACCTTTGGCCTGGGAAAATGACTGAGGTTTCATTGTGGAAACATGTGGCCTGGAATCATGCCTGAGGTTTGATTTTGGAACACTATGGCCCGGCAAAATGACTGAGGCTTGATTCTGGAACCCTGTGGCCTGGCAAGTTGCCTTTGGTTTGATGGCAGAAACCTGTGGACTGGCAACATGACTGAGGTTTGATTGTGGAACCCTGTGAAAGGGGAACATGACTGAGGCCTGTTACTGGCACCCCGTGGCGTGGGAAAATGACATTGGTTTTATTCTGGAGCCCTGTTTACTCGGAACATGACTGAGGTTTGATGGTTGAACCGTGGTCTGGCAATAGGACTGAGGTTTGATTGTGGAACCCTCTGGCCTGGGAATATGACTGAGGTTTAATTGTGGAAACCTGTGGCCTGGGAACATGACTGGGATTTTATTTCTGAAACCTGTGTCCTGGGAACACGACTGAGGTTTGATTCTGGAAACCATTGGCCTGGGAAGATGACTGATGTTAGAGAGTGGAATCCTGTGGCCTGGGAACAGGACATCGGTTTGGTTTCTGGTACCCTGTTGCCTGGGAACATGAAATCGGTTTGATTCTGGAAACCTGTGGCCTGGGAATATGACTGAGGTTTGATGGTGGTACCCTATGGCCTGACAACATGACTGAAGTTTGATTCTGGATCCCTGTGGCCTGGAAACATGACTGAGGCGTGATTATTGAAAACTGTGGCCTGGGAACATGCCATCTGTTTAGATTGTGGAATACTGTGCCCCGGGAACTTGACTGAGCTTTGGTTCTGGAACCCTGTGGACTGTGAATATGATTGAGGTTTGATGGTGGTACCCTATGGCCTGGCAACATGACTGAAGTTTGATTCTGGATCCCTGTGGCCTGGGAACATGATTGAGGCGTGATTCTTCAAAACTGTGGCCTGGGAACATGACATCTGTTTAGATTTTGGAATACTGTGCCCCGGGAACCTGACTGAGCCTTGGTTCTGGAACCCTGTGGACTGCGAACATGACTGAGGTTTTATTCTGGAACCCTGTAGCCTGGGAATATGACTGAGGTTTGATTCTGGAAACCTTTGGCCTGGGAAAATGACTGAGGTTTCATTGTGGAAACATGGGGCCTGGGATCATGACTGAGGTTTGATGGTGGAACACTATGGCCTGGCAAAATGACTGAGGCTTGATTTTGGAACCCTGTGGCCTGGCATGTTGACTGAGGTTTGATGGCAGAAACCTGTGGACTGGCAACATGACTGAGGTTTGATTGTGCAACCCTGTGGCCTGGGAACATGACTGGGATTTTATTTCTGAAACCTGTGTCCAGGGAACATGACTGAGGTTTGATTCTGAAACCCTGTGGCCTGGGAACACGACTGAGGTTTGATTCTGGAACCATGTGGCCTGGGAATATGACTGAGGTTTGACTCTGGATACCATTGGCCTGGGAAGATGACTGATGTTAGAGTGTGGAATCCTATGGCCTGGGAACATGACATCGGTTTGTATTCTGGTACCCTGTTGCCTGGGAACATGAAATCGGTTTGATTCTGGAAACCTGTGGCCTGGGAATATGACTGAGGTTTGATGGTGGTACCCTATGGCCTGGCAACATGACTGAAGTTTGATTCTGGATCCCTGTGGCCTGGGAACATGGCTGAGGCGTGATTCTTGAAAATTGTGGCCTGGGAACATGACATCTGTTTAGATTGTGGAATACTGTGCCCCGGGAACTTGACTGAGCCTTGGTTCTGGGACCATGTGGACTGGGAACATGACTGAGGTTTTATTCTGGAACCCTGTAGCCTGGGAATATGACATGGGTGGATTTTGGATCCCTGAGGCCTGGGAATATGAAAACGGTTTGATTCTGGAACCCTGTGGCCTGGCAACATGACTGAGGCTTGATGGTGGAACCGTGGTCTGGCAACACGACTGAGGTTTGATTCTGGAAACCATTGGCCTGGGAAGATGACTGATGTTAGAGTGTGGAATCCTGTGGCCTGGGAACAGGACATCGGTTTGGATTCTGGTACCCTGTTGCCTGGGAACATGAAATCGGTTTGTTTCTGGAAACCTGTGGCCTGGGAATATGACTGAGGTTTGATGGTGGTACCCTATGGCCTGGCAACATGACTGAAGTTTGATTCTCGATCCCTGTGGCCTGGGAACATGACATCTGTTTAGATTTCGGAATACTGTGCCCCGGCAACCTGAGTGAGCCTTGGTTCTGGAACCCTGTGGACTGGGAACATGACTGAGGTTTTATTCTGGAACCGTGTAGCCTGGGAACATAACTGAGGATTGATTCTGGAACCCTGTGGCCTGGGAACATGAAATCGGTGGATTCTGGAACCCTGTGGCCTGGGAATATGAGAAAGGTTTGATTCTGGAACCCTATGGCCTGGGAACATATCGGAGGTTTGATGGTGGAAACCTGTGGCATGGCAACATGACTGAGGTTTGATTCTGGAAGACTGTGACCAGGCAACATGATATCGGGTTTATTCTGGAAACCTGTGTCCTGGGAACAAGACTGAGGTTTGATTCTGGAACCCTGTGGCCTGAGAACATGACTGAGGTTTGTTTCTGGAAGCCTGTTCCCTGGGAACATGACTGAGGTTTGATTCTGGACACCTGTGTCCTGGGATCATGACTGAGGTTTCATTGTTGAAACCTGTGGCCTGCGAACATGACTCAGGTTTGATTCTGGAACCATGTGTCCTGGGAATATGACTGAGGTTTGATTCTGGAAACCTTTGGCCTGGGAAAATGACTGAGGTTTCATTTTGGAAACATGGGGCCTGGGATCATGACTGAGGTTTGATGGTGGAACACTGTGGTCTGTGCAAAATGACTGAGGCTTGATTCTGGAACCCTGTGGCCTGGGAACACGACTGGGATTTTATTTCTGAAACCTGTGTCCAGGGAACATGACGGAGGTTTGATTCTGGAACCCTGTGTCCTGGGAACACGACTGAGGTTTGATTCTGGAACCATGTGGCCTGGGAATATGACTGAGGTTTGATTCTGGATACCATTGGCCTGGGAAGATGACTGATGTTAGAGTGTGGAATCCTGTGGCCTGGGAACATGACATCGGTTTGGATTCTGGTACCCTGTTGCCTGGGAACATGAAATCGGTTTGATTCTGGAAACCTATGCCCTGGAATATGATTGAGGTTTGATGGTGGTACCCTATGGCCTGGCAACATGACTGAAGTTTGATTCTGGATCCCTGTGGCCTGGGAACATGGCTGAGGCGTGATTCTTGAAAATTGTGGCCTGGGAACATGACATCTGTTTAGATTGTAGAATACTGTGCCCCGGGAACTTGACTGAGCCTTGGTTCGGGAACCCTGTGGACTGGGAACATGACTGAGGTCTTATTCTGGAACCCTGTAGCCTGGGAATATGACATCGGTGGATTCTGGATCCCTGAGGCCTGGGAATATGAAAACGGTTTGATTCTGGAACCCTGTGGCCTGGGAACATGCCTGAGGTTTGATGGTGGAAACCTGTGGCCTGGCAACATGACTGAGGTTTGTTTCTGGAAGCCTGTTCCCTGGGCACATGACTGAGGTTTGATTCTGGACACCTGTGTCCTGGGAACATGACTGAGATTTGATTGCTGAAACCTGTGGCCTGCGAACATGACTCAGGTTTGCTTCCGGAACCATGTGTCCTGGGAATATAACTGAGGTTTGATTCTGGAAACCTTTGGCCTGGGAAAATGACTGAGGTTTCATGGTGGAAACTTGTGGCCTGGAATCATGCCTGAGGTTTGATGGTGGAGCACTATGGCCTGGCAAAATGACTGAGGCTTGATTCTGGAACCCTGTGGCCTGGCAAGTTGCCTTAGGTTTGATGGCAGAAACCTGTGGACTGGCAACATGACTGAGGTTTGATTGTGGAACCCTGTGAACGGGGAACATGACTGAGGCCTGATCCTGGCACCCCGTGGCGTGGGAACATGACATTGGATTGATTCTGGAGCCCTGTTTACTCGGAACATGACTGAGGTTTGATGGTGGAACCCTGTGGCCTGGCAACATGATTGAGGTTTCAGAGTGGAACCCTCAGGCTTGGGAACATGAGTGAGGCTTGATGGTGGAAACCAGTGGCCTGGCAACATGACTGAGGTTTGATGGTGGAACCCTGTGGCTTGGCAAGATGACTTAGGTTTGATTGTGGAACACTCTGGCCTGGGAACATGACTGAGGCTTGATGGTGGAACCGTGGTCTGGCAACAGGACTGAGGTTTGATTGTGGAACCCTCTGGCCTGGGAATATGACTGAGGTTAAATTGTGGAACGCTGTGGCCTGGGAACATGACTGGGATTTTATTTCTGAAACCTGTGGCCTGCGAACATGACTCAGGTTTGATTCTGGAACCCTGTGTCCTAGGAACAAGACTGAGGTTTGATTCTGGAACCATGTGTCCTGGGAAGATGACTGATGTTAGAGTGTGGAATCCTGTGGCTTGGGAACATGACATCGGTTTGGATTCTGGTACCCTGTTGCCTGGGAACATGAAATCGGTTTGATTCTGGAAACCTGTGGTCTCGGAATATGACTGAGGTTTGATGGTGGTACCCTATGGCCTGGCAACATGACTGAAGTTTGATTCTGGATCCCTGTGGCCTGGGAACATGACTGAGGCGTGATTCTTGAAAACTGTGGCCTAGGAACATGACATCTGTTTAGATTTTGGAATACTGTGCCCCGGGAACCTGACTGAGCCTTGGATCTGGAACACTGTGGACTGGGAATATGACTGAGGTTTTATTCTGGAACCCTGTAGCCTGGGAACATGACAGAGGATTGATTCTGGAACCCTGTGGCCTGGGAACATGACATCGGTGGATTCTGGAACCCTGAGGCCTGGGAACATGACATCTGTTTAGATTGTGGAATGCTGTGCCCCGGGAAGCTGACTGAGCCTTGGTCCTGGAACCCTGTGGACTGGTAACATGACTGAGGTTTTATTCTGGAACCCTGTAGCCTGGGAACATAACTGAGGTTTGATTCTGCAACACTGTGGCCTGGGAACATGATATCTGTGGATTCTGGAAACCTGTGGCCTGGGAATATGAGAACGGTTTGATTCTGGAACCCTGTGGCCTGGGAACGTGTCTGAGGTTTGATGGTGGAAACCTGTGGCCTGGTAACATGACTGAGGTTTGATTCTGGAAGACTGTGACCAGGGAACATGATATCGGGTTTATTCTGGACACCTGTGTCCTGGGAACAAGACTTAGGTTTGATTCTGGAACCCTGTGGCCTGGGAACATGACTGAGGTTTGTTTCTGGAAGCCTGTTCCCTGGGAACATGACTGAGGTTTGATTCTGGACACCTGTGTCCTGGGATCATGACTGAGGTTTGATTGTTGAAACCTGTGGCCTGCGAACATGACTCAGGTTTGATTCTGGAACCATGTGTCCTGGGAATATGACTGAGGTTTGATTCTGGAAACCTTTGGCCTGGGAAAATGACTGAGGTTTCATTGTGGAAACATGGGGCCTGGGATCATGACTGAGGTTTGATGGTGGAACACTATGGCCTGGCAAAATGACTGAGGCTTGATTCTGGAACCATGTGGCCTGGCAAGTTGACTGAGGTTTGATGGCAGAAACCTGTGGACTGGCAACATGACTGAGGTTTGATTGTGGAACCCTGTGGCCTGGGAACATGACTGGGATTTTATTTCTGAAACCTTTGTCCAGGGAACATGTCATTGGTTTGATTCTGGAACCCTGTGTCCTGGGAACACGACTGAGGTTTGATTCTGGAACCATGTGGCCTGGGAATATGACTGAGGTTTGATTCTGGAAACCATTGGCCTGGGAAGATGACGGATGTTAGAGTGTGTAATCCTGTGGCCTGGGAACATGACATCGGTTTGGATTCTTGTACCCTGTTGCCTGGGAACATGAAATCGGTTTGATTCTGGAAACCTGTGGTCTCGGAATATGACTGAGGTTTGATGGTGGTACCCTATGGCCTGGCAACATGACTGAGGTTTGATTCTGGATCCCTGGGGCCTGGGAACATGACTGAGGCGTGATTCTTGAAAACTGTGGCCTGGGAACATGACTTCTGTTTAGATTTTGGAATACTGTGCCTCGGGAACCTGACTGAGCCTTGGTTCTGGAACCCTGTGGACTGGGAATATGACTGAGGTTTGATGGTGGTACCCTATTGCCTGGCAACATGACTGAAGTTTGATTCTGGATCCCTGTGGTCTGGGAACATGACTGAGGCGTGATTCTTGAAAACTGTGGCCTGGGAACATGACATCTGTTTAGATTTTGGAATACTGTGCCCCGGGAACCTGACTGAGCCTTGGATCTGGAACACTGTGGACTGGGAATATGACTGAGGTTTTATTCTGGAACCCTGTAGCCTGGGAACATGACAGAGGATTGATTCTGGAACCCTGTGGCCTGGGAACATGACATCGGTGGATTCTGGAACCCTGAGGCCTGGGAACATGACATCTGTTTAGATTGTGGAATGCTGTGCCCCGGGAAGCTGACTGAGCCTTGGTCCTGGAACCCTGTGGACTGGTAACATGACTGAGGTTTTATTCTGGAACCCTGTAGCCTGGGAACATAACTGAGGTTTGATTCTGCAACACTGTGGCCTGGGAACATGATATCTGTGGATTCTGGAAACCTGTGGCCTGGGAATATGAGAACGGTTTGATTCTGGAACCCTGTGGCCTGGGAACGTGTCTGAGGTTTGATGGTGGAAACCTGTGGCCTGGTAACATGACTGAGGTTTGATTCTGGAAGACTGTGACCAGGGAACATGATATCGGGTTTATTCTGGACACCTGTGTCCTGGGAACAAGACTTAGGTTTGATTCTGGAACCCTGTGGCCTGGGAACATGACTGAGGTTTGTTTCTGGAAGCCTGTTCCCTGGGTACATGACTGAGGTTTGATTCTGGACACCTGTGTCCTGGGATCATGACTGAGGTTTGATTGTTGAAACCTGTGGCCTGCGAACATGACTCAGGTTTGATTCTGGAACCATGTGTCCTGGGAATATGACTGAGGTTTGATTGTGGAAATCTTTGGCCTGGGAAAATGACTGAGGTTTCATTGTGGAAACATGGGGCCTGGGATCATGACTGAGGTTTGATGGTGGAACACTATGGCCTGGCAAAATGACTGAGGCTTGATTCTGGAACCGTGTGGCCTGGCAAGTTGACTGAGGTTTGATGGCAGAAACCTGTGGACTGGCAACATGACTGAGGTTTGATTGTGGAACCCTGTGGCCTGGGAACATGACTGGGATTTTATTTCTGAAACCTTTGTCCAGGGAACATGTCATTGGTTTGATTCTGGAACCCTGTGTCCTGGGAACACGACTGAGGTTTGATTCTGGAACCATGTGGCCTGGGAATATGACTGAGGTTTGATTCTGGAAACCATTGGCCTGGGAAGATGACGGATGTTAGAGTGTGTAATCCTGTGGCCTGGGAACATGACATCGGTTTGGATTCTTGTACCCTGTTGCCTGGGAACATGAAATCGGTTTGATTCTGGAAACCTGTGGTCTCGGAATATGACTGAGGTTTGATGGTGGTACCCTATGGCCTGGCAACATGACTGAGGTTTGATTCTGGATCCCTGGGGCCTGGGAACATGACTGAGGCGTGATTCTTGAAAACTGTGGCCTGGGAACATGACTTCTGTTTAGATTTTGGAATACTGTGCCTCGGGAACCTGACTGAGCCTTGGTTCTGGAACCCTGTGGACTGGGAATATGACTGAGGTTTGATGGTGGTACCCTATTGCCTGGCAACATGACTGAAGTTTGATTCTGGATCCCTGTGGTCTGGGAACATGACTGAGGCGTGATTCTTGAAAACTGTGGCCTGGGAACATGACATCTGTTTAGATTTTCGAATACTGTTCCCCGGGAATCTGACTGAGCCTTGGTTCTGGAACCCTGTGGACTGGGAACATGACTGAGGTTTTATTCTGCAACCCTGTAGCCTGGGATCATGACAGAGGATTGATTCTGGAACCCTGTGGCCTCGGAACATGACATCGGTGGATTCTGGAACCCTGAGGCCTGGGAACATGACATCTGTTTAGATTGTGGAATACTGTGCCCCGGGAAGCTGAGTGAGCCTTGGTCCTGGAACCCTGTGGACTGGTAACATGACTGAGGTTTTATTCTGGAACCCTGTAGCCTGGGAACATAACTGAGGTTTGATTCTGCAACACTGTGGCCTGGGAACATGATATCGGTGGATTCTGGAACCCTGTGGCCTGGGAATATGAGAACGGTTTGATTCTGGAACCCTGTGGCCTGGGAACATGTCTGAGGTTTGATGGTGGAAACCTGTGGCCTGGTAACATGACTGAGCTTTGATTCTGGAAGACTGTGTCCAGGGAACATGATATCGGGTTTATTCTGGACACCTGTGTCCTGGGAACAAGACTTAGGTTTGATTCTGGAACCCTGTGGGCTGGGAACATGACTGAGGTTTGTTTCTGGAAGCCTGTTCCCTGGGAACATGACTGAGGTTTGATTCTGGACACCTGTGTCCTGGGATCATGACTGAGGTTTGATTGTTGAAACCTGTGGCCTGCGAACATGACTCAGGTTTGATTCTGGAACCATGTGTCCTGGGAATATGACTGAGGTTTGATTCTGGAAACCTTTGGCCTGGGAAAATGACTGAGGTTTCATTGTGGAAACATGGGGCCTGGGATCATGACTGAGGTTTGATGGTGGAACACTATGGCCTGGCAAAATGACTGAGGCTTGATTCTGGAACGCTGTGGCCTGGCAAGTTGACTGAGGTTTGATGGCAGAAACCTGTGGACTGGCAACATGACTGAGGTTTGATTGTGGAACTCTGTGAACGGGGAACATGACTGAGGCCTGATACTGGCACCCCGTGGCGTGGGAACATGACATTGGTTTGATTCTGGAGCCCTGTTTACCGGGAATTTGACTGAGGTTTGATGGTGGAACCATGTGTCCTGGCAACATGATTGAGGTTTCAGAGTGGAACCCTCAGGCTTGGGAACATGAGTGAGGCTTGATGGTGGAAACCATTGGCCTGGCAACATGACTGAGGTTTGATGGTGGAACCCTGTGGCTTGGCAAGATGACTTAGGTTTGATTTGGAACACTCTGGCCTGGGAACATGACTGAGGCTTGATGGTGGAACCGTGGTCTGGCAACAGGACTGAGGTTTGATTGTGGAACCCTCTGGCCTGGGAATATGACTGAGGTTAAATTGTGGAACGCTGTGGCCTGGGAACATGACTGGGATTTTATTTCTGAAACCTGTGGCCTGCGAACATGACTCAGGTTTGATTCTGGAACCCTGTGTCCTAGGAACAAGACTGAGGTTTGATTCTGGAACCATGTGTCCTGGGAAGATGACTGATGTTAGAGTGTGGAATCCTGTGGCTTGGGAACATGACATCGGTTTGGATTCTGGTACCCTGTTGCCTGGGAACATGAAATCGGTTTGATTCTGGAAACCTGTGGTCTCGGAATATGACTGAGGTTTGATGGTGGTACCCTATGGCCTGGCAACATGACTGAAGTTTGATTCTGGATCCCTGTGGCCTGGGAACATGACTGAGGCGTGATTCTTGAAAACTGTGGCCTAGGAACATGACATCTGTTTAGATTTTGGAATACTGTGCCCCGGGAACCTGACTGAGCCTTGGATCTGGAACACTGTGGACTGGGAATATGACTGAGGTTTTATTCTGGAACCCTGTAGCCTGGGAACATGACAGAGGATTGATTCTGGAACCCTGTGGCCTGGGAACATGACATCGGTGAATTCTGGAACCCTGAGGCCTGGGAACATGACATCTGTTTAGATTGTGGAATGCTGTGCCCCGGGAAGCTGACTGAGCCTTGGTCCTGGAACCCTATGGACTGGTAACATGACTGAGGTTTTATTCTGGAACCCTGTAGCCTGGGAACATAACTGAGGCTTGATTCTGGAACCCTGTGGCCTGGCAAGTTGACTGAGGTTTGAGGGCAGAAACCTGTGGACTGGCAACATGACTGAGGTTTGATTGTGGAGCCCTGTGGCCTGGGAACATGACTGGGATTTTATTTCTGAAACCTGTGTCCAGGGAACATGACTGAGGTTTGATTCTGGAACCCTGTGTCCTGGGAACACGACTGAGGTTTGATTCTGGAACCATGTGGCCTGGGAATATGACTGAGGTTTGATTCTGGATACCATTGGCCTGGGAAGATGACTGATGTTAGAGTGTGGAATCCTGTGGCCTGGGAACATGACATCGGTTTGGATTCTGGTACCCTGTTGCCTGGGAACATGAAATCGGTTTGATTCTGGAAACCTATGCCCTGGAATATGATTGAGGTTTGATGGTGGTACCCTATGGCCTGGCAACATGACTGAAGTTTGATTCTGGATCCCTGTGGCCTGGGAACATGGCTGAGGCGTGATTCTTGAAAATTGTGGCCTGGGAACATGACATCTGTTTAGATTGTAGAATACTGTGCCCCGGGAACTTGACTGAGCCTTGGTTCGGGAACCCTGTGGACTGGGAACATGACTGAGGTCTTATTCTGGAACCCTGTAGCCTGGGAATATGACATCGGTGGATTCTGGATCCCTGAGGCCTGGGAATATGAAAACGGTTTGATTCTGGAACCCTGTGGCCTGGGAACATGCCTGAGGTTTGATGGTGGAAACCTGTGGCCTGGCAACATGACTGAGGTTTGTTTCTGGAAGCCTGTTCCCTGGGCACATGACTGAGGTTTGATTCTGGACACCTGTGTCCTGGGAACATGACTGAGATTTGATTGCTGAAACCTGTGGCCTGCGAACATGACTCAGGTTTGCTTCCGGAACCATGTGTCCTGGGAATATAACTGAGGTTTGATTCTGGAAACCTTTGGCCTGGGAAAATGACTGAGGTTTCATGGTGGAAACTTGTGGCCTGGAATCATGCCTGAGGTTTGATGGTGGAGCACTATGGCCTGGCAAAATGACTGAGGCTTGATTCTGGAACCCTGTGGCCTGGCAAGTTGCCTTAGGTTTGATGGCAGAAACCTGTGGACTGGCAACATGACTGAGGTTTGATTGTGGAACCCTGTGAACGGGGAACATGACTGAGGCCTGATCCTGGCACCCCGTGGCGTGGGAACATGACATTGGATTGATTCTGGAGCCCTGTTTACTCGGAACATGACTGAGGTTTGATGGTGGAACCCTGTGGCCTGGCAACATGATTGAGGTTTCAGAGTGGAACCCTCAGGCTTGGGAACATGAGTGAGGCTTGATGGTGGAAACCAGTGGGCTGGCAACATGACTGAGGTTTGATGGTGGAACCCTGTGGCTTGGCAAGATGACTTAGGTTTGATTGTGGAACACTCTGGCCTGGGAACATGACTGAGGCTTGATGGTGGAACCGTGGTCTGGCAACAGGACTGAGGTTTGATTGTGGAACCCTCTGGCCTGGGAATATGACTGAGGTTAAATTGTGGAACGCTGTGGCCTGGGAACATGACTGGGATTTTATTTCTGAAACCTGTGGCCTGCGAACATGACTCAGGTTTGATTCTGGAACCCTGTGTCCTAGGAACAAGACTGAAGTTTGATTCTGGAACCATGTGTCCTGGGAAGATGACTGATGTTAGAGTGTGGAATCCTGTGGCTTGGGAACATGACATCGGTTTGGATTCTGGTACCCTGTTGCCTGGGAACATGAAATCGGTTTGATTCTGGAAACCTGTGGTCTCGGAATATGACTGTGGTTTGATGGTGGTACCCTATGGCCTGGCAACATGACTGAAGTTTGATTCTGGATCCCTGTGGCCTGGGAACATGACTGAGGCGTGATTCTTGAAAACTGTGGCCTAGGAACATGACATCTGTTTAGATTTTGGAATACTGTGCCCCGGGAACCTGACTGAGCCTTGGATCTGGAACACTGTGGACTGGGAATATGACTGAGGTTTTATTCTGGAACCCTGTAGCCTGGGAACATGACAGAGGATTGATTCTGGAACCCTGTGGCCTGGGAACATGACATCGGTGGATTCTGGAACCCTGAGGCCTGGGAACATGACATCTGTTTAGATTGTGGAATGCTGTGCCCCGGGAAGCTGACTGAGCCTTGGTCCTGGAACCCTGTGGACTGGTAACATGACTGAGGTTTTATTCTGGAACCCTGTAGCCTGGGAACATAACTGAGGTTTGATTCTGCAACACTGTGGCCTGGGAACATGATATCTGTGGATTCTGGAAACCTGTGGCCTGGGAATATGAGAACGGTTTGATTCTGGAACCCTGTGGCCTGGGAACGTGTCTGAGGTTTGATGGTGGAAACCTGTGGCCTGGTAACATGACTGAGGTTTGATTCTGGAAGACTGTGACCAGGGAACATGATATCGGGTTTATTCTGGACACCTGTGTCCTGGGAACAAGACTTAGGTTTGATTCTGGAACCCTGTGGCCTGGGAACATGACTGAGGTTTGTTTCTGGAAGCCTGTTCCCTGGGAACATGACTGAGGTTTGATTCTGGACACCTGTGTCCTGGGATCATGACTGAGGTTTGATTGTTGAAACCTGTGGCCTGCGAACATGACTCAGGTTTGATTCTGGAACCATGTGTCCTGGGAATATGACTGAGGTTTGATTCTGGAAACCTTTGGCCTGGGAAAATGACTGAGGTTTCATTGTGGAAACATGGGGCCTGGGATCATGACTGAGGTTTGATGGTGGAACACTATGGCCTGGCAAAATGACTGAGGCTTGATTCTGGAACCATGTGGCCTGGCAAGTTGACTGAGGTTTGATGGCAGAAACCTGTGGACTGGCAACATGACTGAGGTTTGATTGTGGAACCCTGTGGCCTGGGAACATGACTGGGATTTTATTTCTGAAACCTTTGTCCAGGGAACATGTCATTGGTTTGATTCTGGAACCCTGTGTCCTGGGAACACGACTGAGGTTTGATTCTGGAACCATGTGGCCTGGGAATATGACTGAGGTTTGATTCTGGAAACCATTGGCCTGGGAAGATGACGGATGTTAGAGTGTGTAATCCTGTGGCCTGGGAACATGACATCGGTTTGGATTCTTGTACCCTGTTGCCTGGGAACATGAAATCGGTTTGATTCTGGAAACCTGTGGTCTCGGAATATGACTGAGGTTTGATGGTGGTACCCTATGGCCTGGCAACATGACTGAGGTTTGATTCTGGATCCCTGGGGCCTGGGAACATGACTGAGGCGTGATTCTTGAAAACTGTGGCCTGGGAACATGACTTCTGTTTAGATTTTGGAATACTGTGCCTCGGGAACCTGACTGAGCCTTGGTTCTGGAACCCTGTGGACTGGGAATATGACTGAGGTTTGATGGTGGTACCCTATTGCCTGGCAACATGACTGAAGTTTGATTCTGGATCCCTGTGGTCTGGGAACATGACTGAGGCGTGATTCTTGAAAACTGTGGCCTGGGAACATGACATCTGTTTAGATTTTGGAATACTATGCCCCGGGAACCTGACTGAGCCTTGGATCTGGAACACTGTGGACTGGGAATATGACTGAGGTTTTATTCTGGAACCCTGTAGCCTGGGAACATGACAGAGGATTGATTCTGGAACCCTGTGGCCTGGGAACATGACATCGGTGGATTCTGGAACCCTGAGGCCTGGGAACATGACATCTGTTTAGATTGTGGAATGCTGTGCCCCGGGAAGCTGACTGAGCCTTGGTCCTGGAACCCTGTGGACTGTTAACATGACTGAGGTTTTATTCTGGAACCCTGTAGCCTGGGAACATAACTGAGGTTTGATTCTGCAACACTGTGGCCTGGGAACATGATATCTGTGGATTCTGGAAACCTGTGGCCTGGGAATATGAGAACGGTTTGATTCTGGAACCCTGTGGCCTGGGAACGTGTCTGAGGTTTGATGGTGGAAACCTGTGGCCTGGTAACATGACTGAGGTTTGATTCTGGAAGACTGTGACCAGGGAACATGATATCGGGTTTATTCTGGACACCTGTGTCCTGGGAACAAGACTTAGGTTTGATTCTGGAACCCTGTGGCCTGGGAACATGACTGAGGTTTGTTTCTGGAAGCCTGTTCCCTGGGAACATGACTGAGGTTTGATTCTGGACACCTGTGTCCTGGGATCATGACTGAGGTTTGATTGTTGAAACCTGTGGCCTGCGAACATGACTCAGGTTTGATTCTGGAACCATGTGTCCTGGGAATATGACTGAGGTTTGATTCTGGAAACCTTTGGCCTGGGAAAATGACTGAGGTTTCATTGTGGAAACATGGGGCCTGGGATCATGACTGAGGTTTGATGGTGGAACACTATGGCCTGGCAAAATGACTGAGGCTTGATTCTGGAACCATGTGGCCTGGCAAGTTGACTGAGGTTTGATGGCAGAAACCTGTGGACTGGCAACATGACTGAGGTTTGATTGTGGAACCCTGTGGCCTGGGAACATGACTGGGATTTTATTTCTGAAACCTTTGTCCAGGGAACATGTCATTGGTTTGATTCTGGAACCCTGTGTCCTGGGAACACGACTGAGGTTTGATTCTGGAACCATGTGGCCTGGGAATATGACTGAGGTTTGATTCTGGAAACCATTGGCCTGGGAAGATGACGGATGTTAGAGTGTGTAATCCTGTGGCCTGGGAACATGACATCGGTTTGGATTCTTCTACCCTGTTGCCTGGGAACATGAAATCGGTTAGATTCTGGAAACCTGTGGTCTCGGAATATGACTGAGGTTTGATGGTGGTACCCTATGGCCTGGCAACATGACTGAGGTTTGATTCTGGATCCCTGGGGCCTGGGAACATGACTGAGGCGTGATTCTTGAAAACTGTGGCCTGGGAACATGACTTCTGTTTAGATTTTGGAATACTGTGCCTCGGGAACCTGACTGAGCCTTGGTTCTGGAACCCTGTGGACTGGGAATATGACTGAGGTTTGATGGTGGTACCCTATTGCCTGGCAACATGACTGAAGTTTGATTCTGGATCCCTGTGGTCTGGGAACATGACTGAGGCGTGATTCTTGAAAACTGTGGCCTGGGAACATGACATTTGTTTAGATTTTCGAATACTGTGCCCCGGGAATCTGACTGAGCCTTGGTTCTGGAACCCTGTGGACTGGGAACATGACTGAGGTTTTATTCTGCAACCCTGTAGCCTGGGATCATGACAGAGGATTGATTCTGGAACCCTGTGGCCTCGGAACATGACATCGGTGGATTCTGGAACCCTGAGGCCTGGGAACATGACATCTGTTTAGATTGTGGAATACTGTGCCCCGGGAAGCTGAGTGAGCCTTGGTCCTGGAACCCTGTGGACTGGTAACATGACTGAGGTTTTATTCTGGAACCCTGTAGCCTGGGAACATAACTGAGGTTTGATTCTGCAACACTGTGGCCTGGGAACATGATATCGGTGGATTCTGGAACCCTGTGGCCTGGGAATATGAGAACGGTTTGATTCTGGAACCCTGTGGCCTGGGAACATGTCTGAGGTTTGATGGTGGAAACCTGTGGCCTGGTAACATGACTGAGCTTTGATTCTGGAAGACTGTGACCAGGGAACATGATATCGGGTTTATTCTGGACACCTGTGTCCTGGGAACAAGACTTAGGTTTGATTCTAGAACCCTGTGGGCTGGGAACATGACTGAGGTTTGTTTCTGGAAGCCTGTTCCCTGGGAACATGACTGAGGTTTGATTCTGGACACCTGTGTCCTGGGATCATGACTGAGGTTTGATTGTTGAAACCTGTGGCCTGCGAACATGACTCAGGTTTGATTCTGGAACCATGTGTCCTGGGAATATGACTGAGGTTTGATTCTGGAAACCTTTGGCCTGGGAAAATGACTGAGGTTTCATTGTGGAAACATGGGGCCTGGGATCATGACTGAGGTTTGATGGTGGAACACTATGGCCTGGCAAAATGACTGAGGCTTGATTCTGGAACGCTGTGGCCTGGCAAGTTGACTGAGGTTTGATGGCAGAAACCTGTGGACTGGCAACATGACTGAGGTTTGATTGTGGAACTCTGTGAACGGGGAACATGACTGAGGCCTGATACTGGCACCCCGTGGCGTGGGAACATGACATTGGTTTGATTCTGGAGCCCTGTTTACCGGGAATTTGACTGAGGTTTGATGGTGGAACCATGTGTCCTGGCAACATGATTGAGGTTTCAGAGTGGAACCCTCAGGCTTGGGAACATGAGTGAGGCTTGATGGTGGAAACCATTGGCCTGGCAACATGACTGAGGTTTGATGGTGGAACCCTGTGGCTTGGCAAGATGACTTAGGTTTGATTGTGGAACACTCTGGCCTGGGAACATGACTGAGGCTTGATGGTGGAACCGTGGTCTGGCAACAGGACTGAGGTTTGATTGTGGAACCCTCTGGCCTGGGAATATGACTGAGGTTAAACTGTGGAACGCTGTGGCCTGGGAACATGACTGGGATTTTATTTCTGAAACCTGTGGCCTGTGAACATGACTCAGGTTTGATTCTGGAACCCTGTGTCCTAGGAACAAGACTGAGGTTTGATTCTGGAACCATGTGTCCTGGGAAGATGACTGATGTTAGAGTGTGGAATCCTGTGGCTTGGGAACATGACATCGGTTTGGATTCTGGTACCCTGTTGCCTGGGAACATGAAATCGGTTTGATTCTGGAAACCTGTGGTCTCGGAATATGACTGAGGTTTGATGGTGGTACCCTATGGCCTGGCAACATGACTGAAGTTTGATTCTGGATCCCTGTGGCCTGGGAACATGACTGAGGCGTGATTCTTGAAAACTGTGGCCTAGGAACATGACATCTGTTTAGATTTTGGAATACTGTGCCCCGGGAACCTGACTGAGCCTTGGATCTGGAACACTGTGGACTGGGAATATGACTGAGGTTTTATTCTGGAACCCTGTAGCCTGGGAACATGACAGAGGATTGATTCTGGAACCCTGTGGCCTGGGAACATGACATCGGTGAATTCTGGAACCCTGAGGCCTGGGAACATGACATCTGTTTAGATTGTGGAATGCTGTGCCCCGGGAAGCTGACTGAGCCTTGGTCCTGGAACCCTGTGGACTGGTAACATGACTGAGGTTTTATTCTGGAACCCTGTAGCCTGGGAACATAACTGAGGCTTGATTCTGGAACCCTGTGGCCTGGCAAGTTGACTGAGGTTTGAGGGCAGAAACCTGTGGACTGGCAACATGACTGAGGTTTGATTGTGGAGCCCTGTGGCCTGGGAACATGACTGGGATTTTATTTCTGAAACCTGTGTCCAGGGAACATGACTGAGGTTTGATTCTGAAACCTGTGTCCTGGGAACACGACTGAGGTTTGATTCTGGAACCATGTGGCCTGGGAATATGACTGAGGTTTGATTCTGGATACCATTGGCCTGGGAAGATGACTGATGTTAGAGTGTGGAATCCTATGGCCTGGGAACATGACATCGGTTTGTATTCTGGTACTCTGTTGCCTGGGAACATGAAATCGGTTTGATTCTGGAAACCTGTGGCCTGGGAATATGACTGAGGTTTGATGGTGGTACCCTAAGGCCTGGCAACATGACTGAAGTTTGATTCTGGATCCCTGTGGCCTGGGAACATGGCTGAGGCGTGATTCTTGAAAATTGTGGCATAGGAACATGACATCTGTTTAGATTGTGGAATACTGTGCCCCGGGAACTTGACTGAGCCTTGGTTCTGGGACCCTGTGGACTGGGAACATGACTGAGGTTTTATTCTGGAACCCTGTAGCCTGGCAATATGACATGGGTGGATTTTGGATCCCTGAGGCCTGGGAATATGAAAACGGTTTGATTCTGGAACCCTGTGGCCTGGGAACATGCCTGAGGTTTGATGGTGGAAACCTGTGGCCTGGCAACATGTTTGAGGTTTCAGAGTGGAACCCTCAGGCTTGGGAACATGAGTGAGGCTTGACGGTGGAAACGAGTGGCCTGGCAACATGACTGAGGTTTGATGGTGGAACCCTGTGGCTTGGCAAGATGACTTAGGTTTGATTGTGGAACACTCTGGCCTGGGAACATGACTGAGGCTTGATGGTGGAACCGTGGTCTGGCAAAAGGACTGAGGTTTGATTGTCGAACCCTCTGGCCTGGGAATATGACTGAGGTTTAATTGTGGAACCCTGTGGCCTGGGAACATGACTGGAATTTTATTTCTGAAACCTGTGTCCAGGGAACATGACTGTGGTTTTATTCTGGAACCCTGTGTCCTGGGAACACGACTGAGGTTTGATTCTGGAAACCATTGGCCTGGGAAGATGACTTATGTTAGAGTGTGGAATCCTGTGGCCTGGGAACATGACATCGGTTTGGATTCTGTTACCCAGTTGCCTGGGAACATGAAATCGGTTTGATTCTGGAAACCTTTGGCCTGGGAATATGACTGAGGTTTGATGGTGGTACCCTATGGCCTGGCAACATGACTGAAGGTTGATTCTGGATCCCTGTGGACTGGGAACATAACTGAGGCGTGATTCTTGAAAACTGTGGCCTGGGAACATGACATCTGTTTAGATTTTGGAATACTCTGCCCCGGGAACCTGACTGAGCCTTGGTTCTGGAACCCTGTGGACTGGGAACATGACTGAGGTTTTATTCTATAACCCTGTAGCCTGGGAACATAACAGAGGATAGATTCTGGAACCCTGTGGCCTGGGAACATGACATCGGTGGAATCTGGAACCCTGAGGCCTGGGAACATGACATCTGTTTAGATTGTGGAAGATCGTGCCCCGGGAACGTGACTGAGCCTTGGTTCTGGAACCCTGTGGTCTGGGAACATGACTGAGGTTTTATTCTGGAACCCTGTAGAATGGGAACATGAAATCGGTGGATTCTGGAACCCTGTGGCCTGGGAACATGAAATCGGTGGATTCTGGAACCCTGTCGCCTGGGAATATGAGAACGGTTTGATTCTGGAACCCTGTGACCTGGGAACATGTCTGAGGTTTGATGGTGGAAACCTGTGGCCTGGCAACATGACTGAGGTTTGATTCTGGAAGACTGTGACCAGGGAACATGATATCGGGTTTATTCTGGAAACCTGTGTCCTGGGAACAAGACTGAGGTTTGATTCTGGAACCCTGTGGCCTGGGAACATGACTGAGGTTTGTTTCTGGAAGCCTGTTGCCTGGGGACATGACTGAGGTTTGATTCTGGACACCTGTGTCCTGGGATGATGACTGAGGTTTGATTGTTGAAACCTTGGCCGGCGAACATGACTCAGGTTTGATTCTGGAAATATGTGTCCTGGGAATATGACTGAGGTTTGATTCTGGAAACCTTTGGCCTGGGAAAATGACTGAGGTTTCACTGTGGAAACATGTGGCCTGGAATCATGACTGAGGTTTGATGGTGGTACCCTGTGGCCTGGCAATATGACTGAAGTTTGATTCTGGATCCCTGTGGCCTGGGAACATGACTTCTGTTTAGATTTTGGAATACTGTGCCCCGGGAACCTGACTGAGCCTGGGTTCTGGAACACTGTGGACTGGGAACATGACTGAGGTTTTATTCTGGAACCCTGTAGCCAGGGAACATAACAGAGGATTGATTCTGGAACCCTCTTGCCTGGGAACATGACATCGGTTCATTCTGGAACCCTGAGGCCTGGGAACATGACATCTGTTTAGATTGTGGAATACTGTGCCCCGGGAACCTGACTGAGCCTTGGTTCTGGAACCCTGTGGACTGGGAACATGACTGAGGTTTTATTCTGGAACCCTGTAGCCTGGGAATATAACTGAGGATTGCTTCTGGAACCCTGTGGCCTGGGTACATGAAATCGGTGGATTCTGGAACCCTGTGGCCTGGGAATATGAGAACGGTTTGATTCTGGAAACCTGTGGCCTGGGAACATGTCTGAGGTTTGATGGTGGAAACGTGTGGCCTGGCAACATGACTGAGGTTTGATTCTGGAAGACTGTGACCAGGGAACATGATATCGGGTTTATTCTGGAAACCTGTGTCCTGGGAACAAGACTGAGGTTTGATTCTGGAACCCTGTGGCCTGGGAACATGACTGAGGTTTGATTGTTGAAACCTGTGGCCTGCGAACATGACTCAGGTTTGATTCTGGAACCATGTGTTCTGGGAATATGACTGAGGTTTGATTCTGGAAACCTTTGGCCTGGGAAAATGACTGAGGTTTCATTGTGGAAACATGGGGCCTGGGATCATGACTGAGGTTTGATGGTGGAACACTGTGGTCTGGCAAAATGACTGAGGCTTGATTCTGGAACCCTGTGGCATGGCAAGTTGACTGAGGTTTGAGGGCAGAAACCTGTGGACTGGCAACATGACTGAGGTTTGATTGTGGAACCCTGTGGCCTGGGAACATGACTGGGATTTTATTTCTGAAACCTGTGTCCAGGGAACATGACTGAGGTTTGATTCTGGAAACCTGTGTCCTGGGAACACGACTGAGGTTTGATTCTGGAACCATGTGGCCTGTGAATATGACTGAGGTTTGATTCTGGATACCATTTGCCTGGGAAGATGACTGATGTTAGAGTGTGGAATCCTGTGGCATGGGAACATGACATCGGTTTGGATTCTGGTACCCTGTTGCCTGGGAACATGAAATCGGTTTGATTCTGGAAACCTGTGCCCTGGAATATGATTGAGGTTTGATGGTGGTACCCTATGGCCTGGCAACATGACTGAAGTTTGATTCTGGATCCCTGTGGCCTGGGAACATGGCTGAGGCGTGATTCTTGAAAATTGTGGCCTGGGAACATGACATCTGTTTAGATTGTGGAATACTGTGCCCCGGGAACTTGACTGAGCCTTGGTTCTGGAACCCTGTGGACTGGGAACATGACTGAGGTCTTATTCTGGAACCCTGTAGCCTGGGAATATGACATCGGTGGATTCTGGATCCCTGAGGCCTGGGAAAATGAAAACGGTTTGATTCTGGAACCCTGTGGCCTGGGAACATGCCTGAGGTTTGATGGTGGAAACCTGTGGCCTGGCAACATGACTGAGGTTTGTTTCTGGAAGCCTGTTCCCTGGGCACATGACTGAGGTTTGATTCTGGACACCTGTGTCCTGGGAACATTTCTGAGATTTGATTGCTGAAACCTGTGGCCTGCGAACATGACTCAGGTTTGCTTCCGGAACCATTTGTCCTGGGAATATGACTGAGGTTTGATTCTGGAAACCTTTGGCCTGGGAAAATGACTGAGGTTTCATTGTGGAAACATGTGGCCTGGAATCATGCCTGAGGTTTGATGGTGGAGCACTATGGCCTGGCAAAATGACTGAGGCTTGATTCTGGAACCCTGTGGCCTGGCAAGTTGCCTTAGGTTTGATGGCAGAAACCTGTGGACTGGCAACATGACTGAGGTTTGATTGTGGAACCCTGTGAACGGGGAACATGACTGAGGCCTGATCCTGGCACCCCGTGGCGTGGGAACATGACATTGGTTTGATTCTGCAGCCCTGTTTACTCGGAACATGACTGAGGTTTGATGGTGGAACCCTGTGGCCTGGCAACATGATTGAGGTTTCAGAGTGGAACCCTCAGGCTTGGGAACATGAGTGAGGCTTGATGGTGGAAACCAGTGGCCTGGCAAGATGACTGAGGTTTGATGGTGGAACCCTGTGGCTTGGCAAGATGACTTAGGTTTGATTGTGGAACACTCTGGCCTGGGAACATGACTGAGGCTTCTTGTTGGAACCGTGGTCTGGCAACAGGACTGAGGTTTGATTGTGGAACCCTGTGGCCTGGGAACATGATATCGTGTTTATTCTGGAAACCTGTGTCCTGGGAACAAGACTGAGGTTTGATTCTGGAAGCCTGTTCCCTGGGAACATGACTGAGGTTTGATTCTGGACACCTGTGTCCTGGGATCATGACTGAGGTTTGATTGTTGAAACCTGTGGCCTGCGAAGATGACTCAGGTTTGATTCTGGAACCATGTGTCCTGGGAATATGACTGAGGATTGATTCTGGAAACCTTTGGCCTGGGGAAATGACTGAGGTTTCATTGCGGAAACATGGGGCCTGGGATCATGACTGAGGTCTGATGGTGGAACACTATGGCCTGGCAAAATGACTAAGGCTTGTTTCGGGAACCCTGTGGCCTGGCAAGTTGACTGAGGTTTGATGGCAGAAACCTGTGGACTGGCAACATGACTGACGTTTGATTGTGGAACCCTGTGGCCTGGGAACATGACTGGGATATTATTTCTGAAACCTTTGTCCAGGGAACATGACATTGGTTTGATTCTGGAACCCTGTGTCCTGAGAACACGACTGAGGTTTGATTCTGGAACCATGTGGCCTGGGAATATGACTGAGGTTTGATTCTGGATACCATTGGCCTGGGAAGATGACTGATGTTAGAGTGTGGAATCCTGTGGCCTGGGAACATGACAACGGTTTGGATTCTGGTACCCTGTTGCCTGGGAACATGAAATCGGTTTGATTCTGGAAACCTGTGGCATGGGAATATGACTGAGGTTTGATGGTGGTACCCTATGGCCTGGCAACATGACTGAAGGTTGATTCTGGATCCCTGTGGCCTGGGAACATGACTGAGGCGTGATTCTTGAAAATTGTAGCCTGGGAACATGACATCTGTTTAGATTGTGGAACACTGTGCCCCGGGAACTTGACTGAGCCTTGGTTCTGGAACCCTGTGGACTGGGAACATGACTGAGGTTTTATTCTGGAACCCTGTAGCCTGGGAATATGACATGGGTGGATTCTGGATCCCTGAGGCCTGGGAATATGAAAACGGTTTGATTCTGGAACCCTGTGGCCTGGGAACATGCCTGAGGTTTGATGGTGGAAACCTGTGGCCTGGCAACATGACTGAGGTTTGTTTCTGGAAGGCTGTTCCCTGGGCACATGACTGAGGTTTGATTCTGGACAACTGTGTCCTGGGAACATGACTGAGATTTGATTGGTGAAACCTGTGGCCTGCGAATATGACTCCGGTTTGCTTCCGGAACCATGTGTCCTGGGAATATGACTGAGGTTTGTTTCTGGAAACCTTTGGCCTGGGAAAATGTCTGAGGTTTCATTGTGGAAACATGTGGCCTGGAATCATGCCTGAGGTTTGATGGTGGAACACTATGGCCTGGCAAAATGACTGAGGCTTGATTCTGGAACCCTGTGGCCTGGCAAGTTGCCTTAGGTTTGATGGCAGAAACCTGTGGACTGGCAACATGACGGAGGTTTGATTGTGGAACCCTGTGAATTGGGAACAATAC
Organism: Balaenoptera physalus; assembly: GCF_965194825.1. Taxonomy (NCBI): domain Eukaryota; kingdom Metazoa; phylum Chordata; class Mammalia; order Artiodactyla; family Balaenopteridae; genus Balaenoptera; species Balaenoptera physalus. Next base: position 30,100,891 of record NC_138901.1, read on the forward strand.
TGAGCCCTGATACTGGCACCCCGTGGCGTGGGAACATGACATTGGTTTGATTCTGGAGCCCTGTTTACTGGGAACATGACTGAGGTTTGATGGTGGAACCCTGTGGCCTGGCAACATGATTGAGGTTTCAGAGTGGAAACCTCAGGCTTGGGAACATGAGTGAGGCTTGATGGTGGAACCCTGTGGCTTGGCAAGATGACTTAGGTTTGATTGTGGAAAACTCGGGCCTGAGAACATGACTGAGGCTTGATGGTGGAACCGTGGTCTGGCAACAGGACTGAGGTTTGATTGTGGAACCCTCTGGCCTGGGAATATGACTGAGTTTTAATTGTGGAACCCTGTGGCCTGGGAACATGACTGGGATTTTATTTCTGAAACCTGTGTCCAGGGAACATGACTGAGGTTTGATTCTGGAACCCTGTGTCCTGGGCACACGACTGAGGTTTGATTCTGGAAACCATTGGCCTGGGAAGATGACTGATGTTAGAGTGTGGAATCCTGTGGCCTGGGAACATGACATCGGTTGGGATTCTGGTACCCTGTTGCCTGGGAACATGAAATTGGTTTGATTCTGGAAACCTGTGGCCTGGGAATATGACTGAGGTTTGATGGTGGTACCCTATGGGCTGGCAACATGACTGAAGTTTGATTCTGGATCCCTGTGGTCTGGGAACATGACTGAGGCGTGATTCTTGAAAACTGTGGCCTGGGAACATGACATCTGTTTAGATTGTGGAATACTGTGCCCCGGGAACCTGACTGAGCCTTGGTTCTGGAACCCTGTGGACTGGGAACATGAGTGAGGTTTTATTCTGGAACCCTGTAGCCTGGGAACATAACTGAGGATTGATTCTGGAACCCTGTGGCCTGGGAACATGAAATCGGTGGATTCTGGAACCCTGTGGCCTGGGAATATGAGAACGGTTTGATTCTGGAACCCTGTGGCCTGGGAACATGTCTGAGGTTTGATGGTGGAAACCTGTGGCCTGGCAGCATGACAGAGGTTTGATTCTGGAAGACTGTGACCAGGGAACATGGTATCGGGTTTATTCTGGAAACCTGTTTCCTGGGAACAAGACTGAGGTTTGATTCTGGAACCCTGTGGCCTGGGAACATGACTGAGGTTTGTTTCTGGAAGCCTGTTCCCTGGGAACATGACTGAGGTTTGATTCTGGACACCTGTGTCCTGTGATCATGACTGAGGTTTCATTGTTGAAACCTGTGGCCTGCGAACATGACTCAGCTTTGATTCTGGAAACATGTGTCCTGGGAATACGACTGAGGTTTGATTCTGGAAACCTTTGGCCTGGGAAAATGACTGAGGTTTCATTGTGGAAACATGGGGCCTGGGATCATGACTGAGGTTTGATGGTGGAACACTATGGCCTGGCAAAATGACTGAGGCTTGATTCTGGAACCCTGTGGCCTGGCAAGTTGACTGAGGATTGATGGCAGAAACCTGTGGACTGGCAACATGACTGAGGTTTGCTTGTGGAACCCTGTGGCCTGGGAACATGACTGGGATTTTATTTCTGAAAGCTGTGTCCAGGGAACATGACATTGGTTTGATTCTGGAACCCTGTGTCCTGGGAACACGACTGAGGTTTGATTGTGGAACCCTGTGGCCTGGGAACATGACTGGGATTTTATTTCTGAAACCTTTGTCCAGGGAACACGACTGAGGTTTGATTCTGGAACCATGTGGCCTGGGAATATGACTGAGGTTTGATTCTGGATACCATTGGCCTGGGAAGATGACTGATGTTAGAGTGTGGAATCCTGTGGCCTGGGAATATGATATCGGTTTGGATTCTGGTACCCTGTTGCCTGGGAACATGAAATCGGTTTGATTCTAGAAACCTGTGGCCTGGGAATATGACTGAGGTTTGATGGTGGTACCCTATAGCCTGGCAACATGACTGAAGTTTGATTCTGGATCTCTGTGGTCTGGGAACATGACTGAGGTTTGATTCTGGAACCCTGTGGCCTGGCAAATTGCCTTAGGTTTGATGGCAGAAACCTGTGGACTGGCAACATGACTGAGGTTTGATTGTGGAACCCTGTGAACGGGGAACATGACTGAGGCCTGATACTGGCACCCCGTGGCGTGGGAACATGACATTGGTTTGATTCTGGAGCCCTGTTTACTCGGAACATGACTGAGGTTTGATGGTGGACCCCTGTGGCCTGGCAACATGATTGAGGTTTCAGAGTGGAACCCTCAGGCTTGGGAACATGAGTGAGGCTTGATGGTGGAAACCAGTGGCCTGGCAACATGATTGAGGTTTGATGGTGGAACCCTGTGGCTTGGCAAGATGACTTTGGTTTGATTGTGGAACACTCTGGCCTGGGAACATGACTGAGGCTTGATGGTGGAACCGTGGTCTGGCAACAGGACTGAGGTTTGATTGTGGAACCCTCTGGCCTGGGAATATGACTGAGGTTTAATTGTGGAATCCTGTGGCCTGGGAACATGACTGAGGTTTTATTCTGGAACCCTGTGTCCTGGGAAAACGACTGAGGTTTGATTCTGGAAACCATTGGCCTGGGAAGATGACTGATGTTAGAGTGTGGAACCCTGTGGCCTGGGAACATGACTGGGATTTTATTTCTGAAACCTGTGGCCTGCGAAGATGACTCAGGTTTGATTCTGGAACCATGTGTCCTGGGAATATGATTGAGGTTTGATTCTGGCAACCCTTGGCCTGGGAAAATGACTGAGGTTTCATTGTGGAAACATGGGGCCTGGGATCATGACTGAGGTTTGATGGTGGAATACTATGGCCTGGCAAAATAACTGAGGCTTGATTCTGGAACCCTGTGGCCTGGCAAGTTGACTGAGGTTTGATGGCAGAAACCTGTGGACTGGCAACATGACTGAGGTTTGATTGTGGAACCCTGTGGCCTGGGAACATGACTGGGATTTTATTTCTGAAACCTTTGTCCAGGGAACATGACATTGGTTGATTCTGGAACCCTGTGTCCTGGGAACACGACTGAGGTTTGATTCTGGAACCAGGTGGCCTGGGAATATGACTGAGGTTTGATTCTGGATACCATTGGCCTGGGAAGATGACTGATGTTAGAGTGTGGAATCCTGTGGCCTGGGAACATGACATCGGTTTGGATTCTGATACCCTGTTGCCTGAGAACATGAAATCGGTTTGATTCTGGAAACCTGTGGCCTGGGAATATGACTGAGGTTTGATGGTGGTACCCTATGGCCTGGCAACATGACTGAAGTTTGATTCTGGATCCCTGTGGCCTGGGAACATGGCTGAGGCGTGATTCTTGAAAACTGTGGTCTGGGAACATGACATCTGTTTAGATTGTGGAATACTGTGCCCCGGGAACCTGACTGAGCCCTTGTTCTGGAACCCTGTGGACTGGGAATATGACTGAGGTTTGATGGTGGTACCCTATGGACTGGCAACATGACTGAAGTTTGATTCTGGATCCCTGTGGCCTGGGAACATGACTGAGGCGTGATTCTTGAAAACTGTGGCCTGGGAACATGACATCTGTTTAGATTGTGGAATACTGTGCCCCGGGAACCTGACTGAGCCTTGGTTCTGGAACCCTGTGGACTGGGAACATGACTGAGGTTTTATTCTGGAACCCTGTAGCCTGGGAACATGACATGGGTGGATTCTGGATCCCTGAGGCCTGGGAATATGAAAACGGTTTGATTCTGGAACCCTGTGGCGTGGGAACATGCCTGAAGTTTGATGGTGGAAACCTGTGGCCCGGCAACATGACTGAGGATTGTTTCTGGAAGCCTGTACCCTGGGCACATGACTGAGGTTTGATTCTGGAAACCTGTGTCCTGGGAACATGACTGAGATTTGATTGCTGAAACCTGTGGCCTGCGAACATGACCCAGGTTTGCTTCCGGAACCATGTGTCCTGGGAATATGACTGAGGTTTGATTCTGGAAACCTTTGGCCTGGGAAAATGACTGAGGTTTCATTGTGGAAACATGTAGCCTGGAGTCATGACTGAGGTTTGATGGTGGAACACTATGGCCTGGCAAAATGACTGAGGCTTGATTCTGGAACCCTGTGGCCTTGCAAGTTGCCTTAGGTTTGATGGCAGAAACCTGTGGACTGGCAACATGACTGAGGTTTGATTGTGGAACCCTGTGAACGGGGTACATGACTGAGGCCTGATACTGGCACCCCGTGGCGTGGGAACATGACATTGGTTTGATTCTGGAGCCCTGTTTACTCGGAACATGACTGAGGTTTGATGGTGGAACCATGTGTCCTGGCAACATGATTGAGGTTTCAGAGTGGAACCCTCAGGCTTGGGAACATGAGTGAGGCTTGATGGTGGAAACCAGTGGCCTGGCAACATGACTGAGGTCTGATGGTGGAACCCTGTGGCTTGGCAAGATAACTTAGGTTTGATTGTGGAACACTCTGGCCTGGGAACATGACTGAGGCTTGATGGTGGAACCGTGGTCTGGCAACAGGACTGAGGTTTGATTGTGGAACCCTCTGGCCTGGGAATATGACTGAGGTTTAATTGTGGAACCCTGTGGCCTGGGAACATGACTGGGATTTTATTTCTGAAACCTGTGTCCAGGGAACATGACTGAGGATTGATTCTGGAACCCTGTGTCCTGGGAACACGACTGAGGTTTGATTCTGGAAACCATTGGCCTGGGAAGATGACTGATGTTAGAGTGTGGAATCCTGTGGCCTGGGAACATGACATCGGTTTGGATTCTGGTACCCTGTTGCCTGGGAACATGAAATCGGTTTGATTCTGGAAACCTGTGGCCTGGGAATATGACTGAGGTTTGATGGTTGTACCCTATGGCCTGGCAACATGACTGAAGTTTGATTCTGGATCCCTGTGGCCTGGGAACATGACTGAGGCGTGATTCTTGAAAACTGTGGCCTGGGAACTTGACATATGTTTAGATTTTGGAATACTGTGCCCCGGGAAACTGACTGAGCCTTGGTTCTGGAACCCTGTGGACTGGGAATATGACTCAGGTTTGATGGTGGTACCCTATGGCCTGGCAACATGACTGAAGTTTGATTCTGGATCCCTGTGGCCTGGGAACATGACTGAGGCGTGATTCTTGAAAATTCTGGCCTGGAAACATGACATCTGTTTAGATTGTGGAATACTGTGCCCCGGGAACCTGACTGAGCCTTGGTTCTGGAACCCTGTGGACTGGGAACATGACTGAGGTTTTATTCTGGAACCCTGTGGCCTGGGAATATGACAGAGGATTGATTCTGGAACCCTGTGGCCTGGGAACATGAAATCGGTGGATTCTGGAACCCTGAGGCCTGGGAACATGACAGCTGTTTAGATTGTGGAATACTGTGCCCCGGGAAACTGACTGAGCCTTGGTTCTGGAACCCTGTGGCCTGGTAACATGATATCGGTGAATTCTAGAAACCTGTGGCCTGGGAATATGAGAACGGTTTGATTCTGGAACCCTGTGGTCTGGGAACATGTCTGAGGTTTGATGGTGGAAACCTGTGTCCTGGCAACATGACTGAGGTTTCATTCTGGAAGACTGTGACCAGGGAACATCATATCGGGTTTATTATGGAAACCTGTGTCCTGGGAACAAGACTGAGGTTTGATCCTGGAACCCTGTGGCCTGGGAACATGACTGAGGTTTGTTTCTGGAAGCCTGTTCCCTGGGAACATGACTGAGGTTTGATTCTGGACACCTGTGTCCTGGGATCATGACTGAGGTTTGATTGTTGAAACCTGTGGCCTGCGAACATGACTCAGGTTTGATTCTGGAACCATGTGTCCTGGGAATATGACTGAGGTTTGATTCTGGAAACCTTTGTCCTGGGAAAATGACTTAGGTTTCATTGTGGAAACATGGGTCCTGGGATCATGACTGAGGTTTGATGGTGGAACACTATGGCCTGGCAAAATTAGTGAGGCTTGATTCTGGAACCCTGTGGCCTGGCAAGTTGACTGAGGTTTGATGGCAGAAACCTGTGGACTGGCAATATGACTGAGGATTCATTGTGGAACCCTGTGGCCTGGGAACATGACTGGGATTTTATTTCTGAAACCTGTGTCCTGGGAACATGACTGAGGTTTGATTCTGAAACCCTGTGTCCTGGGAACACGACTGAGGTTTTATTCTGGAACCCTGTAGCCTGGGAATATGACATCGGTGGATTCTGGAACCCTGAGGCCTGGGAATATGAAAACGGTTTGATTCTGGAACCCTGTGTCCTGGGAACATGCCTGAGGTTTGATGGTGGAAACCTGTGGCCTGGCAACATGTATGAGGTTTCAGAGTGGAACCCTCAGGGTTGGGAACATGAGTGAGGCTTGATGGATGAAACCAGTGGCCTGGCAACAGGACTGAGGTTTGATTGTGGAACACTCTGGCCTGGGAATATGACTGAGGTTTAATTGTGGAATCCTGTGGCCTGGGAACATGACTGGGATTTTATTTCTTAAACATGTGTCCAGGGAACATGACTGAGGTTTTATTCTGGAACCATGTGTCCTGGGAACACGACTGAGGTTTGATTCTGGAACCATGTGGCCTGGGAATATGACTGAGGTTTGATTCTGGATACCATTGGCCTGGAAAGATGACTGATGTTAGAGTGTGGAATCCTATGGCCTGGGAACATGACATCGGTTTGTATTCTGGTACCCTTTTACCTGGGAACATGAAATCGGTTTGATTCTGGAAACCTGTGGCCTTGGAATATGACTGAGGTTTGATGGTGGTACCCTATGGCCTGGCAACATGACTGAAGTTTGATTCTGGATCCCTGTGGCCTGGGAATATGGCTGAGGCGTGATTCTTGAAAATTGTGGCCTGGGAACATGACATCTGTTTAGATTGTGGAATACTGTGCCCCGGGAACCTGACTGAGCCTTGGTTCTGGAACCCTGTGGACTGGGAACATGACTGAGGTTTTATTCTGGAACCCTGTAGCCTGGGAACATGACATGGGTGGATTCTGGATCCCTGAGGCCTGGGAATATGAAAACGGTTTGATTCTGGAACTCTGTGGCCTGGGAACATGCCTGAAGTTTGATGGTGGAAACCTGTGGCCCGGCAACATGACTGAGGATTGTTTCTGGAAGCCTGTACCCTGGGCACATGACTGAGGTTTGATTCTGGAAACCTGTGTCCTGGGAACATGACTGAGATTTGATTGCTGAAACCTGTGGCCTGCGAACATGACCCAGGTTTGCTTCCGGAACCATGTGTCCTGGGAATATGACTGAGGTTTGATTCTGGAAACCTTTGGCCTGGGAAAATGACTGAGGTTTCATTGTGGAAACATGTAGCCTGGAGTCATGACTGAGCTTTGATGGTGGAACACTATGGCCTGGCAAAATGACTGAGGCTTGATTCTGGAACCCTGTGGCCTGGCAAGTTGCCTTAGGTTTGATGGCAGAAACCTGTGGACTGGCAACATGACTGAGGTTTGATTGTGGAACCCTGTGAACGGGGAACATGACTGAGGCCTGATACTGGCACCCCGTGGCGTGGGAACATGAAATTGGGTTGATTCTGGAGCCCTGTGTACTCGGAATATGACTGAGGTTTGATGGTGGAACCCTGTGGCCTGGCAACATGATTGAGGTTTCAGAGTGGAACCCTCAGGCTTGGGAACATGAGTGAGGCTTGATGGTGGAAACCAGTGGCCTGGCAACATGACTGAGGTCTGATGGTGGAACCCTGTGGCTTGGCAAGATAACTTAGGTTTGATTGTGGAACACTCTGGCCTGGGAACATGACTGAGGCTTGATGGTGGAACCGTGGTCTGGCAACAGGACTGAGGTTTGATTGTGGAACCCTCTGGCCTGGGAATATGACTGAGGTTTAATTGTGGAACCCTGTGGCCTGGGAACATGACTGGGATTTTATTTCTGAAACCTGTGTCCAGGGAGCATGACTGAGGTTTGATTCTGGAACCCTGTGTCCTGGGAACACGACTGAGGTTTGATTCTGGAAACCATTGGCCTGGGAAGATGACTGATGTTAGAGTGTGGAATCCTGTGGCCTGGGAACATGACATCGGTTTGGATTCTGGTACCCTGTTGCCTGGGAACATGAAATCGGTTTGATTCTGGAAACCTGTGGCCTGGGAATATGACTGAGGTTTGATGGTGGTACCCTATGGCCTGGCAACATGACTGAAGTTTGATTCTGGATCCCTGTGGCCTGGGAACATGACTGAGGCGTGATTCTTGAAAACTGTGGCCTGGGAACTTGACATATGTTTAGATTTTGGAATACTGTGCCCCGGGAAACTGACTGAGCCTTGGTTCTGGAACCCTGTGGACTGGGAATATGACTCAGGTTTGATGGTGGTACCCTATGGCCTGGCAACATGACTGAAGTTTGATTCTGGATCCCTGTGGCCTGGGAACATGACTGAGGCGTGATTCTTGAAAACTCTGGCCTGGGAACATGACATCTGTTTAGATTGTGATAACTGTGCCCCGGGAACCTGACTGAGCCTTGGTTCTGGAACCTTGTGGACTGGGAACATGACTGAGGTTTTATTCTGGAACCCTGTGGCCTGGGAATATGACAGAGGATTGATTCTGGAACCCTGTGGCCTGGGAACATGACATCGGTGGATTCTGGAACCCTGAGGCCTGGGAACATGACAGCTGTTTAGATTGTGGAATACTGTGCCCCGGGAAACTGACTGAGCCTTGGTTCTGGAACCCTGTGGCCTGGTAACATGATATCGGTGAATTCTAGAAACCTGTGGCCTGGGAATATGACTGAGGTTTCATTCTGGAAGACTGTGACCAGGGAACATGATATCGGGTTTATTATGGAAACCTGTGTCCTGGGAACAAGACTGAGGTTTGATTCTGGAACCCTGTGGCCTGGGAACATGACTGAGGTTTGTTTCTGGAAGCCTCTTCCCTGGGAACATGACTGAGGTTTGATTCTGGACACCTGTGTCCTGGGATCATGACTGAGGTTTGATTGTTGAAACCTGTGGCCTGCGAACATGACTCAGGTTTGATTCTGGAACCATGTGTCCTGGGAATATGACTGAGGTTTGATTCTGGAAACCTTTGTCCTGGGAAAATGACTTAGGTTTCATTGTGGAAACATGGGGCCTGGGATCATGACTGAGATCTGATGGTGGAACACTATGGCCTGGCAAAATTAGTGAGGCTTGATTCTGGAACCCTGTGGCCTGGGAACATGCCTGAGGTTTGATGGTGGAAACCTGTGGCCTGGCAACATGATTGAGGTTTCAGAGTGGAACCCTCAGGGTTGGGAACATGAGTGAGGCTTGATGGATGAAATCAGTGGCCTGGCCACAGGACTGAGGTTTGATTGTGGAACACTCTGGCCTGGGAATATGACTGAGGTTTAATTGTGGAATCCTGTGGCCTGGGAACATGACTGGGATTTTATTTCTTAAACCTGTGTCCAGGGAACATGACTGAGGTTTTATTCTGGAACCATGTGTCCTGGGAACACGACTGAGGTTTGATTCTGGAACCATGTGGCCTGGGAATATGACTGAGGTTTGATTCTGGATACCATTGGCCTGGGAAGATGACTGATGTTAGAGTGTGGAATCCTATGGCCTGGGAACATGACATCGGTTTGTATTCTGGTACCCTGTTACCTGGGAACATGAAATCGCTTTGATTCTGGAAACCTGTGGCCTGGGAATATGACTGAGGTTTGATGGTGGTACCCTATGGCCTGGCAACATGACTGAAGTTTGATTCTGGATCCCTGTGGCCTGGGAATATGGCTTAGGCGTGATTCTTGAAAATTGTGGCCTGGGAACATGACATCAGTTTAGATTGGGGAATACTGTGCCCCGGGAACTTGACTGAGCCTTGGTTCTGGGACCCTGTGGACTGGGAACATGACTGAGGTTTTATTCTGGTACCCTGTAGCCTGGGAATATGACATGGGTGGATTTTGGATCCCTGAGGCCTGGGAATTTGAAAACGGTTTGATTCTGGAACCCTGTGGCCTGGGAACATGCCTGAGGTTTGATGGTGGAAACCTGTGGTCTGGCAACATGTTTGATGTTTCAGAGTGGAACCCTCAGGCTTGGGAACATGAGTGAGGCTTGACGGTAAAAACCAGTGGCATGGCAACATGACTGAGGTTTGATTATAGAACCCTGTGAATGGGGAACAATACTGAGCCCTGATACTGGCACCCCGTGGCGTGGGAACATGACATTGGTTTGATTCTGGAGCCCTGTTTACTGGGAACATGACTGAGGTTTAATGGTGGAACCCTGTGGCCTGGCAACATGATTGAGGTTTCAGAGTGGAAACCTCAGGCTTGGGAACATGAGTGAGGCTTGATGGTGGAACCCTGTGGCTTGGCAAGATGACTTAGGTTTGATTGTGGAAAACTCGGGCCTGAGAACATGACTGAGGCTTGATGGTGGAACCGTGGTCTGGCAACAGGACTGAGGTTTGATTGTGGAACCCTCTGGCCTGGGAATATGACTGAGGTTTAATTGTGGAACCCTGTGGCCTGGGAACATGACTGGGATTTTATTTCTGAAACCTGTGTCCAGGGAACATGACTGAGGTTTGATTCTGGAACCCTGTGTCCTGGGAACATGACTGAGGTTTGATTCTGGAAACCATTGGCCTGGGAAGATGACTGATGTTAGAGTGTGGAATCCTGTGGCCTGGGAACATGACATCGGTTTGGATTCTGGTACCCTGTTGCCTGGGAACATGAAATTGGTTTGATTCTGGAAACCTGTGGCCTGGGAATATGACTGAGGTTTGATGGTGGTACCCTATGGGCTGGTAACATGACTAAAGTTTGATTCTGGATCCCTGTGGTCTGGGAACATGACTGAGGTGTGATTCTTGAAAACTGTGGCCTGGGAACATGACATCTGTGTAGATTGTGGATTACTGTGCCCCGGGAACCTGACTGAGCCTTGGTTCTGGAACCCTGTGGACTGGGAACATGAGTGAGGTTTTATTCTGGAACCCTGTAGCCTGGGAACATAACTGAGGATTGATTCTGGAACCCTGTGGCCTGGGAATATGAAATCGGTGGATTCTGGAACCCTGTGGCCTGGGAATATGAGAACGGTTTGATTCTGGAACCCTGTGGCCTGGGAACATGCCTGAGGTTTGATGGTGGAAACCTGTGGCCTGGCAACATGTTTGAGGTTTCAGAGTGGAACCCTCAGGCTTGGGAACATGAGTGAGGCTTGACGGTAAAAACCAGTGGCATGGCAACATGACTGAGGTTTGATTGTAGAACCCTGTGAATGGGGAACAATACTGAGCCCTGATACTGGCACCCCGTGGCGTGGGAACATGACATTGGTTTGATTCTGGAGCCCTGTTTACTGGGAACATGACTGAGGTTTGATGGTGGAACCCTGTGGCCTGGCAACATGATTGAGGTTTCAGAGTGGAAACCTCAGGCTTGGGAACATGAGTGAGGCTTGATGGTGGAACCCTGTGGCTTGGCAAGATGACTTAGGTTTGATTGTGGAACACTCTGGCCTGGGAACATGACTGAGGCTTGATGGTGGAACCGTGGTCTGGCAACAGGACTGAGGTTTGATTGTGGAACCCTCTGGCCTGGGAATATGACTGAGGTTTAATTGTGGAATCCTCTGGCCTGGGAACATGACTGAGGTTTTATTCTGGAACCCTGTGTCCTGGGAACACGACTGAGGTTTGATTCTGGAAACCATTGGCCTGGGAAGATGACTGATGTTAGAGTGTGGAATCCTGTGGCCTGGGAACATGACATCGGTTTGGATTCTGGTACCCTGTTGCCTGGGAACATGAAATTGGTTTGATTCTGGAAACCTGTTTCCTGGGAATATGACTGAGGTTTGATGGTGGTACCCTATGGCCTGGCAACATGACTGAAGTTTGATTCTGGATCCCTGTGGTCTGGGAACATGACTGAGGCGTGATTCTTGAAAACTGTGGCCTGGGAACATGACGTCTGTTTAGATTGTGTAATACTGTGCCCCGGGAACCTGACTGAGCCTAGGTTCTGTAACCCTCTGGACTGGGAACATGACTGAGGTTTTATTCTGGAACCCTGTAGCCTCGGAACATAACTGAGGATTGATTCTGGAACCCTGTGGCCTGGGAACATGAAATCGGTGGATTCTGGAACCCTGTGGCCTGGGAATATGAGAACGGTTTGATTCTGGAACCCTGTGGCCTGGGAACATGTCTGAGGTTTGATGGTGGAAACCTGTGGCCTGGCAACATGACTGAGGTTTGATTCTGGAAGACTGTGACCAGGGAACATGGTATCGGGTTTATTCTGGAAACCTGTTTCCTGGGAATAAGACTGAGGTTTGATTCTGGAACCCTGTGGCCTGGGAACATGACTGAGGTTTGTTTCTGGAAGCCTGTTCCCTGAGGACATGACTGAATTTTGATTCTGGACACCTGTGTCCTGGGATTATGACTGAGGTTTGATTGTTGAAACCTGTGGCCTGCGAACATGACTCAGGTTTGATTCTGGAACCATGTGTCCTGGGAATATGACTGAGGTTTGATTCTGGAAAGCTTTGGCCTTGGAAAATGACTGAGGTTTCACTGCGGAAACATGGGGCCTGGGATCATGACTGAGGTTTGATGGTGGAACACTATGGCCTGGCAAAATGACTAAGGCTTGATTCGGGAACCCTGTGGCCTGGCAAGTTGACTGAGGTTTGATGGCAAAAACCTGTGGACTGGCAACATGACTGAGGTTTGATTGTGGAACCCTGTGGCCTGGGAACATGACTGGGGTTTTATTTCTGAAACCTTTGTCCAGGGAACATGACATTGGTTTGATTCTGGAACCCTGTGTCCTGGGAACACGACTGAGGTTTGATTCTGGAACCATGTGGCCTGGGAATATGACTGAGGTTTTATTCTGGATACCATTGGCCTGGGAAGATGACTGATGTTAGAGTGTGGAATCCTGTGGCCTGGGAACATGACAACGGTTTGGATTCTGGTACCCTGTTGCCTGGGAACATGAAATCGGTTTGATTCTGGAAACCTGTGGCCTGGGAATATGACTGAGGTTTGATGGTGGTACCCTATGGCCTGGCAACATGACTGAAGGTTGATTCTGGATCCCTGTGGCCTGGGAACATGAGTGAGGCGTGATTCTTGAAAATTGTGGCCTGGGAACATGACATCTGTTTAGATTGTGGAACACTGTGCCCCGGGAACTTGACTGAGCCTTGGTTCTGGAACCCTGTGGACTGGGAACATGACTGAGGTTTTATTCTGGAACCCTGTAGCCTGGGAATATGACATGGGTGGATTCTGGATCCCTGAGGCCTGGGAATATGAAAACGGTTTGATTCTGGAACCCTGTGGCCTGGGAACATGCCTGAGGTTTGATGGTGGAAACCTGTGGCCTGGCAACATGACTGAGGTTTGTTTCTGGAAGCCTGTTTCCTGGGCACATGACTGAGGTTTGATTCTGGAAACCTGTTTCCTGGGAACAAGACTGAGGTTTGATTCTGGAACCCTGTGGCCTGGGAACATGACTGAGGTTTGTTTCTGGAAGCCTGTTCCCTGGGAACATGACTGAGGTTTGATTCTGGACACCTGTTTCCTGGGAACATGACTGAGATTTGATTGGTGAAACCTGTGGCCTGCGAATATGACTCCGGTTTGCTTCCGGAACCATGTGTCCTGGGAATATGACTGAGGTTTGATTCTGGAAACCTTTGGCCTGGGAAAATGTCTGAGGTTTCATTGTGGAAACATGTGGCCTGGAATCATGCCTGAGGTTTGATGGTGGAACACTATGGCCTGGCAAAATGACTGAGGCTTGATTCTGGAACCCTGTGGCCTGGCAAGTTGCCTTAGGTTTGATGGCAGAAACCTGTGGACTGGCAACATGACGGAGGTTTGATTGTGGAACCCTGTGAATGGGGAACAATACTGAGCCCTGATACTGGCACCCCGTGGCGTGGGAACATGACATTGGTTTGATTCTGGAGCCCTGTTTACTGGGAACATGACTGAGGTTTGATGGTGGAACCCTGTGGCCTGGCAACATGATTGAGGTTTCAGAGTGGAAACCTCAGGCTTGGGAACATGAGTGAGGCTTGATGGTGGAACCCTGTGGCTTGGCAAGATGACTTAGGTTTGATTGTAGAAAACTCGGGCCTGAGAACATGACTGAGGCTTGATGGTGGAACCCTGTGGACTGGGAACATGACTGGGATTTTATTTCTGAAACCTGTGTCCAGGGAACATGACTGAGGTTTGTTTCTGGAACCCTGTGTCCTGGGAACACGACTGAGGTTTGATTCTGGAAACCATTGGCCTGGGAAGATGACTGATGTTAGAGTGTGGAATCCTGTGGCCTGGGAACATGACATCGGTTGGGATTCTGGTACCCTGTTGCCTGGGAACATGAAACTGGTTTGATTCTGGAAACCTGTGGCCTGGGAATATGACTGAGGTTTGATGGTGGTACCCTATGGGCTGGAACCATGACTGAAGTTTGATTCTGGATCCCTGTGGTCTGGGAACATGACTGAGGCGTGATTCTTGAAAACTGTGGCCTGGGAACATGACATCTGTTTAGATTGTGGAATACTGTGCCCCGGGAACCTGACTGAGCCTTGGTTCTGGAACCCTGTGGACTGGGAACATGAGTGAGGTTTTATTCTGGAACCCTGTAGCCTGGGAACATAACTGAGGATTGATTCTGGAACATTGTGGCCTGGGAACATGACATCGGTGGATTCTGGAACCCTGAGGCCTGGGAACATGACAGCTGTTTAGATTGTGGAATACTGTTCCCCGGGAAACTGACTGAGCCTTGGTTCTGGAACCCTGTGGCCTGGTAACATGATATCGGTGAATTCTAGAAACCTGTGGCCTGGGAATACGAGAACGGTTTGATTCTGGAACCCTGTGGTCTGGGAACATGTCTGAGGTTTGATGGTGGAAACCTGTGGCCTGGCAACATGACTGAGGTTTCATTCTGGAAGACTGTGACCAGGGAACATGATATCGGGTTTATTATGGAAACCTGTGTCCTGGGAACAAGACTGAGGTTTGATTCTGGAACCCTGTGGCCTGGGAACATGACTGAGGTTTGTTTCTGGAAGCCTGTTCCCTGGGAACATGACTGAGGTTTGATTCTGGACACCTGTGTCCTGGGATCATGACTGAGGTTTGATTGTTGAAACCTGTGGCCTGCGAACATGACTCAGGTTTGATTCTGGAACCATGTGTCCTGGGAATATGACTGAGGTTTGATTCTGGAAACCTTTGTCCTGGGAAAATGACTGAGGTTTCATTGTGGAAACATGGGGCCTGCGATCATGACTGAGGTTTGATGGTGGAACACTATGGCCTGGCAAAATTAGTGAGGCTTGATTCTGGAACCCTGTGGCCTGGCAAGTTGACTGAGGTTTGATGGCAGAAACCTGTGGACTGGCAACATGACTGAGGTTTCATTGTGGAACCCTGTGGCCTGGGAACATGACTGGGATTTTATTTCTGAAACCTGTGTCCAGGGAACATGACTGAGGTTTGATTCTGAAACCCTGTGTCCTGGGAACACGACTGAGGTTTTATTCTGGAACCCTGTAGCCTGGGAATATGACATCGGTGGATTCTGGAACCCTGAGGCCTGGGAATATGAAAACGGTTTGATTCTGGAACCCTGTGGCCTGGGAACATGCCTGAGGTTTGATGGTGGAAACCTGTGGCCTGGCAAAATGTTTGAGGTTTCAGAGTGGAACCCTCAGGGTTGGGAACATGAGTGAGGCTTGATGGATGAAACCAGTGGCCTGGCCACAGGACTGAGGTTTGATTGTGGAACACTCTGGCCTGGGAATATGACTGAGGTTTAATTGTGGAATCCTGTGGCCTGGGAACATGACTGGGATTTTATTTCTTAAACCTGTGTCCAGGGAACATGACTGAGGTTTTATTCTGGAACCATGTGTCCTGGGAACACGACTGAGGTTTGATTCTGGAACCATGTGGCCTGGGAATATGACTGAGGTTTGATTCTGGATACCATTGGCCTGGGAAGATGACTGATGTTAGAGTGTGGAATCCTATGGCCTGGGAACATGACATCGGTTTGTATTCTGGTACCCTGTTACCTGGGAACATGAAATCGCTTTGATTCTGGAAACCTGTGGCCTGGGAATATGACTGAGGTTTGATGGTGGTACCCTATGGCCTGGCAACATGACTGAAGTTTGATTCTGGATCCCTGTGGCCTGGGAATATGGCTGAGGCGTGATTCTTGAAAATTGTGGCCTGGGAACATGACATCGGTTTAGATTGGGGAATACTGTGCCCCGGGAACTTGACTGAGCCTTGGTTCTGGGACCCTGTGGACTGGGAACATGACTGAGGTTTTATTCTGGTACCCTGTAGCCTGGGAATATGACATGGGTGGATTTTGGATCCCTGAGGCCTGGGAATTTGAAAACGGTTTGATTCTGGAACCCTGTGGCCTGGGAACATGCCTGAGGTTTGATGGTGGAAACCTGTGGCCTGGCAACATGTTTGAGGTTTCAGAGTGGAACCCTCAGGCTTGGGAACATGAGTGAGGCTTGACGGTGGAAACCAGTGGCATGGCAACATGACTGAGGTTTGATGGTGGAACCCTGTGGCTTGGAAAGATGACTTAGGTTTGATTGTGGAACACTCTGGCCTGGGAACATGACTGAGGCTTGATGGTGGAACCGTGGTCTGGCAACAGGACTGAGGTTTGATTGTGGAACCCTCTGGCCTGGGAATATGACTGAGGTTTAATTGTGGAACCCTGTGGCCTGGGAACATGACTGGGATTTTATTTCTGAAACCTGTGTCCAGGGAACATGACTGAGGTTTCATTCTGGAACCCTGTAGCCTGGGAACATAACAGAGGATTGATTCTGGAACCCTGTGGCCTGGGAACATGACATCGGTGGATTCTGGAACCCTGAGGCCTGGGAACATGACATCTGTTTAGATTGTGGAATACTGTGCCCCGGGAAACTGACTGAGCTTTGGATCTGGAACCCTGTGGACTGGGAACATGACTGAAGTTTTATTCTGGACCCCTGTAGCCTGGGAACATAACTGAGGATTGATTCTGGAACGCTGTGGCCTGGGAACATGAAATCGGTGGATTCTGGAACCCTGTGGCCTGGGAATATGAGAACGGTTTGATTCTGGAACCCTGTGGCCTGGGAACATGTCTGAGGTTTGATGGTGGAAACCTGTGGCCTGGCAACATGACTGAGGTTTGATTCTGGAAGACTGTGACCAGGGAACATGGTATCGGGTTTATTCTGGAAACCTGTTTCCTGGGAACAAGACTGAGGTTTGATTCTGGAAACCTGTGGCCTGGGAATATGACTGAGGTTTGTTTCTGGAAGCCTGTTCCCTGCGGACATGACTGAATTTTGATTCTGGACACCTGTGTCCTGGGATCATGACTGAGGTTTGATTGTTGAAACCTGTGGCCTGCGAACATTACTCAGTTTTGATTCTAGAACCATGTGTCCTGGGAATATGACTGAGGTTTGATTCTGGAAAACTTTGGCCTGGGAAAATGACTGGGATTTTATTTCTGAAACCTGTGTCCAGGGAACATGACTGAGGTTTGATTCTGGAACCCTGTGTCCTGGGAACACGACTGAGGTTTGATTCTGGAACCATGTGGCCCTGGAATATGACTGAGGTTTGATTCTGGATACCATTGGCCTGGGAAGATGTCTGATGTTAGAGTGTGGAATCCTGTGGCCTGGGAATATGATATCGGTTTGGATTCTGGTACCCTGTTGCCTGGGAACATGAAATCGGTTTGATTCTAGAAACCTGTGGCCTGGGAATATGACTGAGGTTTGATGGTGGTACCCTATAGCCTGGCAACATGACTGAAGTTTGATTCTGGATCTCTGTGGTCTGGGAACATGACTGAGGTTTGATTCTGGAACCCTGTGGCCTGGCAAATTGCCTTAGGTTTGATGGCAGAAACCTGTGGACTGGCAACATGACTGAGGTTTGATTGTGGAACCCTGTGAACGGGGAACATGACTGAGGCCTGATACTGGCACCCCGTGGCGTGGGAACATGACATTGGTTTGATTCTGGAGCCCTGTTTACTCGGAACATGACTGAGGTTTGATGGTGGACCCCTGTGGCCTGGCAACATGATTGAGGTTTCAGAGTGGAACCCTCAGGCTTGGGAACATGAGTGAGGCTTGATGGTGGAAACCAGTGGCCTGGCAACATGATTGAGGTTTGATGGTGGAACCCTGTGGCTTGGCAAGATGACTTTGGTTTGATTGTGGAACACTCTGGCCTGGGAACATGACTGAGGCTTGATGGTGGAACCGTGGTCTGGCAACAGGACTGAGGTTTGATTGTGGAACCCTCTGGCCTGGGAATATGACTGAGGTTTAATTGTGGAATCCTGTGGCCTGGGAACATGACTGAGGTTTTATTCTGGAACCCTGTGTCCTGGGAAAACGACTGAGGTTTGATTCTGGAAACCATTGGCCTGGGAAGATGACTGATGTTAGAGTGTGGAACCCTGTGGCCTGGGAACATGACTGGGATTTTATTTCTGAAACCTGTGGCCTGCGAAGATGACTCAGGTTTGATTCTGGAACCATGTGTCCTGGGAATATGATTGAGGTTTGATTCTGGCAACCCTTGGCCTGGGAAAATGACTGAGGTTTCATTGTGGAAACATGGGGCCTGGGATCATGACTGAGGTTTGATGGTGGAATACTATGGCCTGGCAAAATAACTGAGGCTTGATTCTGGAACCCTGTGGCCTGGCAAGTTGACTGAGGTTTGATGGCAGAAACCTGTGGACTGGCAACATGACTGAGGTTTGATTGTGGAACCCTGTGGCCTGGGAACATGACTGGGATTTTATTTCTGAAACCTTTGTCCAGGGAACATGACATTGGTTGATTCTGGAACCCTGTGTCCTGGGAACACGACTGAGGTTTGATTCTGGAACCAGGTGGCCTGGGAATATGACTGAGGTTTGATTCTGGATACCATTGGCCTGGGAAGATGACTGATGTTAGAGTGTGGAATCCTGTGGCCTGGGAACATGACATCGGTTTGGATTCTGATACCCTGTTGCCTGAGAACATGAAATCGGTTTGATTCTGGAAACCTGTGGCCTGGGAATATGACTGAGGTTTGATGGTGGTACCCTATGGCCTGGCAACATGACTGAAGTTTGATTCTGGATCCCTGTGGCCTGGGAACATGGCTGAGGCGTGATTCTTGAAAACTGTGGTCTGGGAACATGACATCTGTTTAGATTGTGGAATACTGTGCCCCGGGAACCTGACTGAGCCCTTGTTCTGGAACCCTGTGGACTGGGAATATGACTGAGGTTTGATGGTGGTACCCTATGGACTGGCAACATGACTGAAGTTTGATTCTGGATCCCTGTGGCCTGGGAACATGACTGAGGCGTGATTCTTGAAAACTGTGGCCTGGGAACATGACATCTGTTTAGATTGTGGAATACTGTGCCCCGGGAACCTGACTGAGCCTTGGTTCTGGAACCCTGTGGACTGGGAACATGACTGAGGTTTTATTCTGGAACCCTGTAGCCTGGGAACATGACATGGGTGGATTCTGGATCCCTGAGGCCTGGGAATATGAAAACGGTTTGATTCTGGAACCCTGTGGCGTGGGAACATGCCTGAAGTTTGATGGTGGAAACCTGTGGCCCGGCAACATGACTGAGGATTGTTTCTGGAAGCCTGTACCCTGGGCACATGACTGAGGTTTGATTCTGGAAACCTGTGTCCTGGGAACATGACTGAGATTTGATTGCTGAAACCTGTGGCCTGCGAACATGACCCAGGTTTGCTTCCGGAACCATGTGTCCTGGGAATATGACTGAGGTTTGATTCTGGAAACCTTTGGCCTGGGAAAATGACTGAGGTTTCATTGTGGAAACATGTAGCCTGGAGTCATGACTGAGGTTTGATGGTGGAACACTATGGCCTGGCAAAATGACTGAGGCTTGATTCTGGAACCCTGTGGCCTTGCAAGTTGCCTTAGGTTTGATGGCAGAAACCTGTGGACTGGCAACATGACTGAGGTTTGATTGTGGAACCCTGTGAACGGGGTACATGACTGAGGCCTGATACTGGCACCCCGTGGCGTGGGAACATGACATTGGTTTGATTCTGGAGCCCTGTTTACTCGGAACATGACTGAGGTTTGATGGTGGAACCATGTGTCCTGGCAACATGATTGAGGTTTCAGAGTGGAACCCTCAGGCTTGGGAACATGAGTGAGGCTTGATGGTGGAAACCAGTGGCCTGGCAACATGACTGAGGTCTGATGGTGGAACCCTGTGGCTTGGCAAGATAACTTAGGTTTGATTGTGGAACACTCTGGCCTGGGAACATGACTGAGGCTTGATGGTGGAACCGTGGTCTGGCAACAGGACTGAGGTTTGATTGTGGAACCCTCTGGCCTGGGAATATGACTGAGGTTTAATTGTGGAACCCTGTGGCCTGGGAACATGACTGGGATTTTATTTCTGAAACCTGTGTCCAGGGAACATGACTGAGGATTGATTCTGGAACCCTGTGTCCTGGGAACACGACTGAGGTTTGATTCTGGAAACCATTGGCCTGGGAAGATGACTGATGTTAGAGTGTGGAATCCTGTGGCCTGGGAACATGACATCGGTTTGGATTCTGGTACCCTGTTGCCTGGGAACATGAAATCGGTTTGATTCTGGAAACCTGTGGCCTGGGAATATGACTGAGGTTTGATGGTTGTACCCTATGGCCTGGCAACATGACTGAAGTTTGATTCTGGATCCCTGTGGCCTGGGAACATGACTGAGGCGTGATTCTTGAAAACTGTGGCCTGGGAACTTGACATATGTTTAGATTTTGGAATACTGTGCCCCGGGAAACTGACTGAGCCTTGGTTCTGGAACCCTGTGGACTGGGAATATGACTCAGGTTTGATGGTGGTACCCTATGGCCTGGCAACATGACTGAAGTTTGATTCTGGATCCCTGTGGCCTGGGAACATGACTGAGGCGTGATTCTTGAAAATTCTGGCCTGGAAACATGACATCTGTTTAGATTGTGGAATACTGTGCCCCGGGAACCTGACTGAGCCTTGGTTCTGGAACCCTGTGGACTGGGAACATGACTGAGGTTTTATTCTGGAACCCTGTGGCCTGGGAATATGACAGAGGATTGATTCTGGAACCCTGTGGCCTGGGAACATGAAATCGGTGGATTCTGGAACCCTGAGGCCTGGGAACATGACAGCTGTTTAGATTGTGGAATACTGTGCCCCGGGAAACTGACTGAGCCTTGGTTCTGGAACCCTGTGGCCTGGTAACATGATATCGGTGAATTCTAGAAACCTGTGGCCTGGGAATATGAGAACGGTTTGATTCTGGAACCCTGTGGTCTGGGAACATGTCTGAGGTTTGATGGTGGAAACCTGTGTCCTGGCAACATGACTGAGGTTTCATTCTGGAAGACTGTGACCAGGGAACATCATATCGGGTTTATTATGGAAACCTGTGTCCTGGGAACAAGACTGAGGTTTGATCCTGGAACCCTGTGGCCTGGGAACATGACTGAGGTTTGTTTCTGGAAGCCTGTTCCCTGGGAACATGACTGAGGTTTGATTCTGGACACCTGTGTCCTGGGATCATGACTGAGGTTTGATTGTTGAAACCTGTGGCCTGCGAACATGACTCAGGTTTGATTCTGGAACCATGTGTCCTGGGAATATGACTGAGGTTTGATTCTGGAAACCTTTGTCCTGGGAAAATGACTTAGGTTTCATTGTGGAAACATGGGTCCTGGGATCATGACTGAGGTTTGATGGTGGAACACTATGGCCTGGCAAAATTAGTGAGGCTTGATTCTGGAACCCTGTGGCCTGGCAAGTTGACTGAGGTTTGATGGCAGAAACCTGTGGACTGGCAATATGACTGAGGATTCATTGTGGAACCCTGTGGCCTGGGAACATGACTGGGATTTTATTTCTGAAACCTGTGTCCTGGGAACATGACTGAGGTTTGATTCTGAAACCCTGTGTCCTGGGAACACGACTGAGGTTTTATTCTGGAACCCTGTAGCCTGGGAATATGACATCGGTGGATTCTGGAACCCTGAGGCCTGGGAATATGAAAACGGTTTGATTCTGGAACCCTGTGTCCTGGGAACATGCCTGAGGTTTGATGGTGGAAACCTGTGGCCTGGCAACATGTATGAGGTTTCAGAGTGGAACCCTCAGGGTTGGGAACATGAGTGAGGCTTGATGGATGAAACCAGTGGCCTGGCAACAGGACTGAGGTTTGATTGTGGAACACTCTGGCCTGGGAATATGACTGAGGTTTAATTGTGGAATCCTGTGGCCTGGGAACATGACTGGGATTTTATTTCTTAAACATGTGTCCAGGGAACATGACTGAGGTTTTATTCTGGAACCATGTGTCCTGGGAACACGACTGAGGTTTGATTCTGGAACCATGTGGCCTGGGAATATGACTGAGGTTTGATTCTGGATACCATTGGCCTGGAAAGATGACTGATGTTAGAGTGTGGAATCCTATGGCCTGGGAACATGACATCGGTTTGTATTCTGGTACCCTTTTACCTGGGAACATGAAATCGGTTTGATTCTGGAAACCTGTGGCCTTGGAATATGACTGAGGTTTGATGGTGGTACCCTATGGCCTGGCAACATGACTGAAGTTTGATTCTGGATCCCTGTGGCCTGGGAATATGGCTGAGGCGTGATTCTTGAAAATTGTGGCCTGGGAACATGACATCTGTTTAGATTGTGGAATACTGTGCCCCGGGAACCTGACTGAGCCTTGGTTCTGGAACCCTGTGGACTGGGAACATGACTGAGGTTTTATTCTGGAACCCTGTAGCCTGGGAACATGACATGGGTGGATTCTGGATCCCTGAGGCCTGGGAATATGAAAACGGTTTGATTCTGGAACTCTGTGGCCTGGGAACATGCCTGAAGTTTGATGGTGGAAACCTGTGGCCCGGCAACATGACTGAGGATTGTTTCTGGAAGCCTGTACCCTGGGCACATGACTGAGGTTTGATTCTGGAAACCTGTGTCCTGGGAACATGACTGAGATTTGATTGCTGAAACCTGTGGCCTGCGAACATGACCCAGGTTTGCTTCCGGAACCATGTGTCCTGGGAATATGACTGAGGTTTGATTCTGGAAACCTTTGGCCTGGGAAAATGACTGAGGTTTCATTGTGGAAACATGTAGCCTGGAGTCATGACTGAGGTTTGATGGTGGAACACTATGGCCTGGCAAAATGACTGAGGCTTGATTCTGGAACCCTGTGGCCTTGCAAGTTGCCTTAGGTTTGATGGCAGAAACCTGTGGACTGGCAACATGACTGAGGTTTGATTGTGGAACCCTGTGAACGGGGAACATGACTGAGGCCTGATACTGGCACCCCGTGGCGTGGGAACATGAAATTGGGTTGATTCTGGAGCCCTGTGTACTCGGAATATGACTGAGGTTTGATGGTGGAACCCTGTGGCCTGGCAACATGATTGAGGTTTCAGAGTGGAACCCTCAGGCTTGGGAACATGAGTGAGGCTTGATGGTGGAAACCAGTGGCCTGGCAACATGACTGAGGTCTGATGGTGGAACCCTGTGGCTTGGCAAGATAACTTAGGTTTGATTGTGGAACACTCTGGCCTGGGAACATGACTGAGGCTTGATGGTGGAACCGTGGTCTGGCAACAGGACTGAGGTTTGATTGTGGAACCCTCTGGCCTGGGAATATGACTGAGGTTTAATTGTGGAACCCTGTGGCCTGGGAACATGACTGGGATTTTATTTCTGAAACCTGTGTCCAGGGAGCATGACTGAGGTTTGATTCTGGAACCCTGTGTCCTGGGAACACGACTGAGGTTTGATTCTGGAAACCATTGGCCTGGGAAGATGACTGATGTTAGAGTGTGGAATCCTGTGGCCTGGGAACATGACATCGGTTTGGATTCTGGTACCCTGTTGCCTGGGAACATGAAATCGGTTTGATTCTGGAAACCTGTGGCCTGGGAATATGACTGAGGTTTGATGGTGGTACCCTATGGCCTGGCAACATGACTGAAGTTTGATTCTGGATCCCTGTGGCCTGGGAACATGACTGAGGCGTGATTCTTGAAAACTGTGGCCTGGGAACTTGACATATGTTTAGATTTTGGAATACTGTGCCCCGGGAAACTGACTGAGCCTTGGTTCTGGAACCCTGTGGACTGGGAATATGACTCAGGTTTGATGGTGGTACCCTATGGCCTGGCAACATGACTGAAGTTTGATTCTGGATCCCTGTGGCCTGGGAACATGACTGAGGCGTGATTCTTGAAAACTCTGGCCTGGGAACATGACATCTGTTTAGATTGTGATAACTGTGCCCCGGGAACCTGACTGAGCCTTGGTTCTGGAACCCTGTGGACTGGGAACATGACTGAGGTTTTATTCTGGAACCCTGTGGCCTGGGAATATGACAGAGGATTGATTCTGGAACCCTGTGGCCTGGGAACATGACATCGGTGGATTCTGGAACCCTGAGGCCTGGGAACATGACAGCTGTTTAGATTGTGGAATACTGTGCCCCGGGAAACTGACTGAGCCTTGGTTCTGGAACCCTGTGGCCTGGTAACATGATATCGGTGAATTCTAGAAACCTGTGGCCTGGGAATATGACTGAGGTTTCATTCTGGAAGACTGTGACCAGGGAACATGATATCGGGTTTATTATGGAAACCTGTGTCCTGGGAACAAGACTGAGGTTTGATTCTGGAACCCTGTGGCCTGGGAACATGACTGAGGTTTGTTTCTGGAAGCCTCTTCCCTGGGAACATGACTGAGGTTTGATTCTGGACACCTGTGTCCTGGGATCATGACTGAGGTTTGATTGTTGAAACCTGTGGCCTGCGAACATGACTCAGGTTTGATTCTGGAACCATGTGTCCTGGGAATATGACTGAGGTTTGATTCTGGAAACCTTTGTCCTGGGAAAATGACTTAGGTTTCATTGTGGAAACATGGGGCCTGGGATCATGACTGAGATCTGATGGTGGAACACTATGGCCTGGCAAAATTAGTGAGGCTTGATTCTGGAACCCTGTG
Organism: Balaenoptera physalus; assembly: GCF_965194825.1. Classification (NCBI taxonomy): domain Eukaryota; kingdom Metazoa; phylum Chordata; class Mammalia; order Artiodactyla; family Balaenopteridae; genus Balaenoptera; species Balaenoptera physalus. The sequence continues at coordinate 30,126,031 of NC_138901.1, forward strand.
GCCTGGGAACATGCCTGAGGTTTGATGGTGGAAACCTGTGGCCTGGCAACATGATTGAGGTTTCAGAGTGGAACCCTCAGGGTTGGGAACATGAGTGAGGCTTGATGGATGAAATCAGTGGCCTGGCCACAGGACTGAGGTTTGATTGTGGAACACTCTGGCCTGGGAATATGACTGAGGTTTAATTGTGGAATCCTGTGGCCTGGGAACATGACTGGGATTTTATTTCTTAAACCTGTGTCCAGGGAACATGACTGAGGTTTTATTCTGGAACCATGTGTCCTGGGAACACGACTGAGGTTTGATTCTGGAACCATGTGGCCTGGGAATATGACTGAGGTTTGATTCTGGATACCATTGGCCTGGGAAGATGACTGATGTTAGAGTGTGGAATCCTATGGCCTGGGAACATGACATCGGTTTGTATTCTGGTACCCTGTTACCTGGGAACATGAAATCGCTTTGATTCTGGAAACCTGTGGCCTGGGAATATGACTGAGGTTTGATGGTGGTACCCTATGGCCTGGCAACATGACTGAAGTTTGATTCTGGATCCCTGTGGCCTGGGAATATGGCTTAGGCGTGATTCTTGAAAATTGTGGCCTGGGAACATGACATCAGTTTAGATTGGGGAATACTGTGCCCCGGGAACTTGACTGAGCCTTGGTTCTGGGACCCTGTGGACTGGGAACATGACTGAGGTTTTATTCTGGTACCCTGTAGCCTGGGAATATGACATGGGTGGATTTTGGATCCCTGAGGCCTGGGAATTTGAAAACGGTTTGATTCTGGAACCCTGTGGCCTGGGAACATGCCTGAGGTTTGATGGTGGAAACCTGTGGTCTGGCAACATGTTTGATGTTTCAGAGTGGAACCCTCAGGCTTGGGAACATGAGTGAGGCTTGACGGTAAAAACCAGTGGCATGGCAACATGACTGAGGTTTGATTATAGAACCCTGTGAATGGGGAACAATACTGAGCCCTGATACTGGCACCCCGTGGCGTGGGAACATGACATTGGTTTGATTCTGGAGCCCTGTTTACTGGGAACATGACTGAGGTTTAATGGTGGAACCCTGTGGCCTGGCAACATGATTGAGGTTTCAGAGTGGAAACCTCAGGCTTGGGAACATGAGTGAGGCTTGATGGTGGAACCCTGTGGCTTGGCAAGATGACTTAGGTTTGATTGTGGAAAACTCGGGCCTGAGAACATGACTGAGGCTTGATGGTGGAACCGTGGTCTGGCAACAGGACTGAGGTTTGATTGTGGAACCCTCTGGCCTGGGAATATGACTGAGGTTTAATTGTGGAACCCTGTGGCCTGGGAACATGACTGGGATTTTATTTCTGAAACCTGTGTCCAGGGAACATGACTGAGGTTTGATTCTGGAACCCTGTGTCCTGGGAACACGACTGAGGTTTGATTCTGGAAACCATTGGCCTGGGAAGATGACTGATGTTAGAGTGTGGAATCCTGTGGCCTGGGAACATGACATCGGTTTGGATTCTGGTACCCTGTTGCCTGGGAACATGAAATTGGTTTGATTCTGGAAACCTGTGGCCTGGGAATATGACTGAGGTTTGATGGTGGTACCCTATGGGCTGGTAACATGACTAAAGTTTGATTCTGGATCCCTGTGGTCTGGGAACATGACTGAGGTGTGATTCTTGAAAACTGTGGCCTGGGAACATGACATCTGTGTAGATTGTGGATTACTGTGCCCCGGGAACCTGACTGAGCCTTGGTTCTGGAACCCTGTGGACTGGGAACATGAGTGAGGTTTTATTCTGGAACCCTGTAGCCTGGGAACATAACTGAGGATTGATTCTGGAACCCTGTGGCCTGGGAATATGAAATCGGTGGATTCTGGAACCCTGTGGCCTGGGAATATGAGAACGGTTTGATTCTGGAACCCTGTGGCCTGGGAACATGCCTGAGGTTTGATGGTGGAAACCTGTGGCCTGGCAACATGTTTGAGGTTTCAGAGTGGAACCCTCAGGCTTGGGAACATGAGTGAGGCTTGACGGTAAAAACCAGTGGCATGGCAACATGACTGAGGTTTGATTGTAGAACCCTGTGAATGGGGAACAATACTGAGCCCTGATACTGGCACCCCGTGGCGTGGGAACATGACATTGGTTTGATTCTGGAGCCCTGTTTACTGGGAACATGACTGAGGTTTGATGGTGGAACCCTGTGGCCTGGCAACATGATTGAGGTTTCAGAGTGGAAACCTCAGGCTTGGGAACATGAGTGAGGCTTGATGGTGGAACCCTGTGGCTTGGCAAGATGACTTAGGTTTGATTGTGGAACACTCTGGCCTGGGAACATGACTGAGGCTTGATGGTGGAACCGTGGTCTGGCAACAGGACTGAGGTTTGATTGTGGAACCCTCTGGCCTGGGAATATGACTGAGGTTTAATTGTGGAATCCTCTGGCCTGGGAACATGACTGAGGTTTTATTCTGGAACCCTGTGTCCTGGGAACACGACTGAGGTTTGATTCTGGAAACCATTGGCCTGGGAAGATGACTGATGTTAGAGTGTGGAATCCTGTGGCCTGGGAACATGACATCGGTTTGGATTCTGGTACCCTGTTGCCTGGGAACATGAAATTGGTTTGATTCTGGAAACCTGTTTCCTGGGAATATGACTGAGGTTTGATGGTGGTACCCTATGGCCTGGCAACATGACTGAAGTTTGATTCTGGATCCCTGTGGTCTGGGAACATGACTGAGGCGTGATTCTTGAAAACTGTGGCCTGGGAACATGACGTCTGTTTAGATTGTGTAATACTGTGCCCCGGGAACCTGACTGAGCCTAGGTTCTGTAACCCTCTGGACTGGGAACATGACTGAGGTTTTATTCTGGAACCCTGTAGCCTCGGAACATAACTGAGGATTGATTCTGGAACCCTGTGGCCTGGGAACATGAAATCGGTGGATTCTGGAACCCTGTGGCCTGGGAATATGAGAACGGTTTGATTCTGGAACCCTGTGGCCTGGGAACATGTCTGAGGTTTGATGGTGGAAACCTGTGGCCTGGCAACATGACTGAGGTTTGATTCTGGAAGACTGTGACCAGGGAACATGGTATCGGGTTTATTCTGGAAACCTGTTTCCTGGGAATAAGACTGAGGTTTGATTCTGGAACCCTGTGGCCTGGGAACATGACTGAGGTTTGTTTCTGGAAGCCTGTTCCCTGAGGACATGACTGAATTTTGATTCTGGACACCTGTGTCCTGGGATTATGACTGAGGTTTGATTGTTGAAACCTGTGGCCTGCGAACATGACTCAGGTTTGATTCTGGAACCATGTGTCCTGGGAATATGACTGAGGTTTGATTCTGGAAAGCTTTGGCCTTGGAAAATGACTGAGGTTTCACTGCGGAAACATGGGGCCTGGGATCATGACTGAGGTTTGATGGTGGAACACTATGGCCTGGCAAAATGACTAAGGCTTGATTCGGGAACCCTGTGGCCTGGCAAGTTGACTGAGGTTTGATGGCAAAAACCTGTGGACTGGCAACATGACTGAGGTTTGATTGTGGAACCCTGTGGCCTGGGAACATGACTGGGGTTTTATTTCTGAAACCTTTGTCCAGGGAACATGACATTGGTTTGATTCTGGAACCCTGTGTCCTGGGAACACGACTGAGGTTTGATTCTGGAACCATGTGGCCTGGGAATATGACTGAGGTTTTATTCTGGATACCATTGGCCTGGGAAGATGACTGATGTTAGAGTGTGGAATCCTGTGGCCTGGGAACATGACAACGGTTTGGATTCTGGTACCCTGTTGCCTGGGAACATGAAATCGGTTTGATTCTGGAAACCTGTGGCCTGGGAATATGACTGAGGTTTGATGGTGGTACCCTATGGCCTGGCAACATGACTGAAGGTTGATTCTGGATCCCTGTGGCCTGGGAACATGAGTGAGGCGTGATTCTTGAAAATTGTGGCCTGGGAACATGACATCTGTTTAGATTGTGGAACACTGTGCCCCGGGAACTTGACTGAGCCTTGGTTCTGGAACCCTGTGGACTGGGAACATGACTGAGGTTTTATTCTGGAACCCTGTAGCCTGGGAATATGACATGGGTGGATTCTGGATCCCTGAGGCCTGGGAATATGAAAACGGTTTGATTCTGGAACCCTGTGGCCTGGGAACATGCCTGAGGTTTGATGGTGGAAACCTGTGGCCTGGCAACATGACTGAGGTTTGTTTCTGGAAGCCTGTTTCCTGGGCACATGACTGAGGTTTGATTCTGGAAACCTGTTTCCTGGGAACAAGACTGAGGTTTGATTCTGGAACCCTGTGGCCTGGGAACATGACTGAGGTTTGTTTCTGGAAGCCTGTTCCCTGGGAACATGACTGAGGTTTGATTCTGGACACCTGTTTCCTGGGAACATGACTGAGATTTGATTGGTGAAACCTGTGGCCTGCGAATATGACTCCGGTTTGCTTCCGGAACCATGTGTCCTGGGAATATGACTGAGGTTTGATTCTGGAAACCTTTGGCCTGGGAAAATGTCTGAGGTTTCATTGTGGAAACATGTGGCCTGGAATCATGCCTGAGGTTTGATGGTGGAACACTATGGCCTGGCAAAATGACTGAGGCTTGATTCTGGAACCCTGTGGCCTGGCAAGTTGCCTTAGGTTTGATGGCAGAAACCTGTGGACTGGCAACATGACGGAGGTTTGATTGTGGAACCCTGTGAATGGGGAACAATACTGAGCCCTGATACTGGCACCCCGTGGCGTGGGAACATGACATTGGTTTGATTCTGGAGCCCTGTTTACTGGGAACATGACTGAGGTTTGATGGTGGAACCCTGTGGCCTGGCAACATGATTGAGGTTTCAGAGTGGAAACCTCAGGCTTGGGAACATGAGTGAGGCTTGATGGTGGAACCCTGTGGCTTGGCAAGATGACTTAGGTTTGATTGTAGAAAACTCGGGCCTGAGAACATGACTGAGGCTTGATGGTGGAACCCTGTGGACTGGGAACATGACTGGGATTTTATTTCTGAAACCTGTGTCCAGGGAACATGACTGAGGTTTGTTTCTGGAACCCTGTGTCCTGGGAACACGACTGAGGTTTGATTCTGGAAACCATTGGCCTGGGAAGATGACTGATGTTAGAGTGTGGAATCCTGTGGCCTGGGAACATGACATCGGTTGGGATTCTGGTACCCTGTTGCCTGGGAACATGAAACTGGTTTGATTCTGGAAACCTGTGGCCTGGGAATATGACTGAGGTTTGATGGTGGTACCCTATGGGCTGGAACCATGACTGAAGTTTGATTCTGGATCCCTGTGGTCTGGGAACATGACTGAGGCGTGATTCTTGAAAACTGTGGCCTGGGAACATGACATCTGTTTAGATTGTGGAATACTGTGCCCCGGGAACCTGACTGAGCCTTGGTTCTGGAACCCTGTGGACTGGGAACATGAGTGAGGTTTTATTCTGGAACCCTGTAGCCTGGGAACATAACTGAGGATTGATTCTGGAACATTGTGGCCTGGGAACATGACATCGGTGGATTCTGGAACCCTGAGGCCTGGGAACATGACAGCTGTTTAGATTGTGGAATACTGTTCCCCGGGAAACTGACTGAGCCTTGGTTCTGGAACCCTGTGGCCTGGTAACATGATATCGGTGAATTCTAGAAACCTGTGGCCTGGGAATACGAGAACGGTTTGATTCTGGAACCCTGTGGTCTGGGAACATGTCTGAGGTTTGATGGTGGAAACCTGTGGCCTGGCAACATGACTGAGGTTTCATTCTGGAAGACTGTGACCAGGGAACATGATATCGGGTTTATTATGGAAACCTGTGTCCTGGGAACAAGACTGAGGTTTGATTCTGGAACCCTGTGGCCTGGGAACATGACTGAGGTTTGTTTCTGGAAGCCTGTTCCCTGGGAACATGACTGAGGTTTGATTCTGGACACCTGTGTCCTGGGATCATGACTGAGGTTTGATTGTTGAAACCTGTGGCCTGCGAACATGACTCAGGTTTGATTCTGGAACCATGTGTCCTGGGAATATGACTGAGGTTTGATTCTGGAAACCTTTGTCCTGGGAAAATGACTGAGGTTTCATTGTGGAAACATGGGGCCTGCGATCATGACTGAGGTTTGATGGTGGAACACTATGGCCTGGCAAAATTAGTGAGGCTTGATTCTGGAACCCTGTGGCCTGGCAAGTTGACTGAGGTTTGATGGCAGAAACCTGTGGACTGGCAACATGACTGAGGTTTCATTGTGGAACCCTGTGGCCTGGGAACATGACTGGGATTTTATTTCTGAAACCTGTGTCCAGGGAACATGACTGAGGTTTGATTCTGAAACCCTGTGTCCTGGGAACACGACTGAGGTTTTATTCTGGAACCCTGTAGCCTGGGAATATGACATCGGTGGATTCTGGAACCCTGAGGCCTGGGAATATGAAAACGGTTTGATTCTGGAACCCTGTGGCCTGGGAACATGCCTGAGGTTTGATGGTGGAAACCTGTGGCCTGGCAAAATGTTTGAGGTTTCAGAGTGGAACCCTCAGGGTTGGGAACATGAGTGAGGCTTGATGGATGAAACCAGTGGCCTGGCCACAGGACTGAGGTTTGATTGTGGAACACTCTGGCCTGGGAATATGACTGAGGTTTAATTGTGGAATCCTGTGGCCTGGGAACATGACTGGGATTTTATTTCTTAAACCTGTGTCCAGGGAACATGACTGAGGTTTTATTCTGGAACCATGTGTCCTGGGAACACGACTGAGGTTTGATTCTGGAACCATGTGGCCTGGGAATATGACTGAGGTTTGATTCTGGATACCATTGGCCTGGGAAGATGACTGATGTTAGAGTGTGGAATCCTATGGCCTGGGAACATGACATCGGTTTGTATTCTGGTACCCTGTTACCTGGGAACATGAAATCGCTTTGATTCTGGAAACCTGTGGCCTGGGAATATGACTGAGGTTTGATGGTGGTACCCTATGGCCTGGCAACATGACTGAAGTTTGATTCTGGATCCCTGTGGCCTGGGAATATGGCTGAGGCGTGATTCTTGAAAATTGTGGCCTGGGAACATGACATCGGTTTAGATTGGGGAATACTGTGCCCCGGGAACTTGACTGAGCCTTGGTTCTGGGACCCTGTGGACTGGGAACATGACTGAGGTTTTATTCTGGTACCCTGTAGCCTGGGAATATGACATGGGTGGATTTTGGATCCCTGAGGCCTGGGAATTTGAAAACGGTTTGATTCTGGAACCCTGTGGCCTGGGAACATGCCTGAGGTTTGATGGTGGAAACCTGTGGCCTGGCAACATGTTTGAGGTTTCAGAGTGGAACCCTCAGGCTTGGGAACATGAGTGAGGCTTGACGGTGGAAACCAGTGGCATGGCAACATGACTGAGGTTTGATGGTGGAACCCTGTGGCTTGGAAAGATGACTTAGGTTTGATTGTGGAACACTCTGGCCTGGGAACATGACTGAGGCTTGATGGTGGAACCGTGGTCTGGCAACAGGACTGAGGTTTGATTGTGGAACCCTCTGGCCTGGGAATATGACTGAGGTTTAATTGTGGAACCCTGTGGCCTGGGAACATGACTGGGATTTTATTTCTGAAACCTGTGTCCAGGGAACATGACTGAGGTTTCATTCTGGAACCCTGTAGCCTGGGAACATAACAGAGGATTGATTCTGGAACCCTGTGGCCTGGGAACATGACATCGGTGGATTCTGGAACCCTGAGGCCTGGGAACATGACATCTGTTTAGATTGTGGAATACTGTGCCCCGGGAAACTGACTGAGCTTTGGATCTGGAACCCTGTGGACTGGGAACATGACTGAAGTTTTATTCTGGACCCCTGTAGCCTGGGAACATAACTGAGGATTGATTCTGGAACGCTGTGGCCTGGGAACATGAAATCGGTGGATTCTGGAACCCTGTGGCCTGGGAATATGAGAACGGTTTGATTCTGGAACCCTGTGGCCTGGGAACATGTCTGAGGTTTGATGGTGGAAACCTGTGGCCTGGCAACATGACTGAGGTTTGATTCTGGAAGACTGTGACCAGGGAACATGGTATCGGGTTTATTCTGGAAACCTGTTTCCTGGGAACAAGACTGAGGTTTGATTCTGGAAACCTGTGGCCTGGGAATATGACTGAGGTTTGTTTCTGGAAGCCTGTTCCCTGCGGACATGACTGAATTTTGATTCTGGACACCTGTGTCCTGGGATCATGACTGAGGTTTGATTGTTGAAACCTGTGGCCTGCGAACATTACTCAGTTTTGATTCTAGAACCATGTGTCCTGGGAATATGACTGAGGTTTGATTCTGGAAAACTTTGGCCTGGGAAAATGACTGGGATTTTATTTCTGAAACCTGTGTCCAGGGAACATGACTGAGGTTTGATTCTGGAACCCTGTGTCCTGGGAACACGACTGAGGTTTGATTCTGGAACCATGTGGCCCTGGAATATGACTGAGGTTTGATTCTGGATACCATTGGCCTGGGAAGATGTCTGATGTTAGAGTGTGGAATCCTGTGGCCTGGGAACATAACATCGGTTTGGATTCTGGTACCCTGTTGCCTGGGAACATGAAATCGGTTTGATTCTGGAAACCTGTGCCCTGGAATATGACTGAGGTTTGATGGTGGTACCCTATGGCCTGGCAACATGACTGAAGTTTGATTCTGGATCCCTGTGGCCTGGGAACATGGCTGAGGCGTGATTCTTGAAAATTGTGGCCTGGGAACATGACATCTGTTTAGATTGTGGAATACTGTGCCCCGGGAACTTGACTGAGCCTTGGTTCTGGAACCCTGTGGACTGGGAACATGACTGAGGTCTTATTCTGGAAACCTGTAGCCTGGGAATATGACATCGGTGGATTCTGGATCCCTGAGGCCTGGGAATATGAAAACGGTTTGATTCTGGAACCCTGTGGCCTGGGAACATGCCTGAGGTTTGATGGTGGAAACCTGTGGCCCGGAAACATGACTGAGGTTTGTTTCTGGAAGCCTGTTCACTGGGCACATGACTGAGGTTTGATTCTGGACACCTGTGTCCTGGGAACATGACTGAGATTTGATTGCTGAAACCTGTGGCCTGCGAACATGACTCAGGTTTGCTTCCGGAACCATGTGTCCTGGGAATATGACTGAGGTTTGATTCTGGAAACCTTTGGCCTGGGAAAATGACTGAGGTTTCATTGTGGCAACATGTGGCCTGGAATCATGCCTGAGGTTTGATGGTGGAACACTATGGCCTGGCAAAATGACTGAGGCTTGATTCTGGAACCCTGTGGCCTTGCAAGTTGCCTTAGGTTTGATGGCAGAAACCTGTGGACTGGCAACATGACGGAGGTTTGTTTGTGGAACCCTGTGAACGGGGAACATGACTGAGGCCTGATACTGGCATCCCGTGGGGTGGGAACATGACATTGGTTTGATTCTGGAGCCCTGTTTACTCGGAACATGACTGAGGTTTGATGGTGGAACCCTGTGGCCTGGCAACATGATTGAGGTTTCAGAGTGGAACCCTCAGGCTTGGGAACATTAGTGAGGCTTGATGGTGGAAACCAGTGGCCTGGCAACATGACTGAGGTTTGATGGTGGAACCCTGTGGCTTGGCAAGATGACTTAGGTTTGATTGTGGAACACTCTGGCCTGGGAACATGACTGAGGCTTGATGGTGGAACCGTGGTCTGGCAACAGGACTGAGAGTTGATTGTGGAACCCTCTGGCCTGGGAATATGACTGAGGTTTAATTGTGGAACCCTGTGGCCTGTGAACATGACTGGGATTTTATTTCTGAAACCTGTGGCCTGCGAACATGACTCAGGTTTGATTCTGGAACCATGTGTCCTGGGAATATGACTGAGGTTTGATTCTGGAAACCCTTGGCCTGGGAAAATGACTGAGGTTTCATTCTGGAAACATGGGGCCTGGGATTATGAATGAGGTTTGACGATGGAACACTATGGCCTCGCAAAATGACTGAGGTTTGATTCTGGAACCCTGTGTCATGGCAAGTTGACTGAGGTTTGATGGCTGACACCTGTGGACTTGCAACGTGACTGAGGTTTGATTGTGGAACGCTGTGGCCTGGTAACATGACTGGGATTTTATTTCTGAAACCTGTGTCCAGGGAAAATGACATTGGTTTGATTCTGGAACCCTGTGGCCTGGGAACATGCCTGAGGTTTGATGGTGGAAACCTGTGGCCTGGCAACATGTTTGAGGTTTCAGAGTGGAACCCTCAGGCTTGGGAACATGAGTGAGGCTTGACGGTGGAAACCAGTGGCATGCCAACATGACTGAGGTTTGATGGTGGAACCCTGTGGCTTGGAAAGATGACTTAGGTTTGATTGTGGAACACTCTGCTCTGGGAACATGACTGAGGCTTGATGGTGGAACCGTGGTCTGGCAACAGGACTGAGGTTTGATTGTGGAACCCTCTGGCCTGGGAATATGACTGAGGTTTAATTGTGGAACCCTGTGGCCTGGGAACATGACTGGGATTTTATTTCTGAAACCTGTGTCCAGGGAACATGACTGAGGTTTTATTCTGGAACCCTGTGTCCTGGGAACACGACTGAGGTTTGATTCTGGAAACCATTGGCCTGGGAAGATGACTGATGTTAGAGTGTGGAAACCTGTGGCCAGGGAACATGACATCGGTTTGGATTCTGGTACCCTGTTGCCTGGGAACATGAAATCGGTTTGATTCTGGAACCCTGTGGCCTGGGATTATGACTGAGGTTTGATGGTGGTACCCTATGCCCTGGCAACATGACTGAAGTTTGATTCTGGATCCCTGTCGCCTTGGAATATGACTGAGGCGTGATTCTTGAAAACTGTGGCCTGGGAACATGACATCTGTTTAGATTTCGGAATACTGTGCCCCGGGAACCTGACTGAGCCTTGGTTCTGGAACTCTATGGACTGGGAACATGACTGAGGTTTTATTCTGGAACCCTGTAGCCTGGGAACATAACAGAGGATTGATTCTGGAACCCTGTGGCCTGGGAACATGACATCGGTGGATTCTGGAACCCTGAGGCCTGGGAACATGACATCTGTTTAGATTGTGGAATACTGTGCCCCGGGAAACTGACTGAGCTTTGGATCTGGAACCCTGTGGACTGGGAACATGACTGAAGTTTTATTCTGGAACCCTGTAGCCTGGGAACATAACTGAGGATTGATTCTGGAACGCTGTGGCCTGGGAACATGAAATCGGTGGATTCTGGAACCCTGTGGCCTGGGAATATGAGAACGGTTTGATTCTGGAACCCTGTGGCCTGGGAACATGTCTGAGGTTTGATGGTGGAAACCTGTGGCCTGGCAACATGACTGAGGTTTGATTCTGGAAGACTGTGACCAGGGAACATGGTATCGGGTTTATTCTGGAAACCTGTTTCCTGGGAACAAGACTGAGGTTTGATTCTGGAAACCTGTGGCCTGGGAATATGACTGAGGTTTGTTTCTGGAAGCCTGTTCCCTGCGGACATGACTGAATTTTGATTCTGGACACCTGTGTCCTGGGATCATGACTGAGGTTTGATTGTTGAAACCTGTGGCCTGCGAACATTACTCAGGTTTCATTCTAGAACCATGTGTCCTGGGAATATGACTGAGGTTTGATTCTGGAAAACTTTGGCCTGGGAAAATGACTGGGATTTTATTTCTGAAACCTGTGTCCAGGGAACATGACTGAGGTTTGATTCTGGAACCCTGTGTCCTGGGAACACGACTGAGGTTTGATTCTGGAACCATGTGGCCTGGGAATATGACTGAGGTTTGATTCTGGATACCATTGGCCTGGGAAGATGTCTGATGTTAGAGTGTGGAATCCTGTGGCCTGGGAACATAACATCAGTTTGGATTCTGGTACCCTGTTGCCTGGGAACATGAAATCGGTTTGATTCTGGAAACCTGTGCCCTGGAATATGACTGAGGTTTGATGGTGGTACCCTATGGCCTGGCAACATGACTGAAGTTTGATTCTGGATCCCTGTGGCCTGGGAAAATGGCTGAGGCGTGATTCTTGAAAATTGTGGCCTGGGAACATGACATCTGTTTAGATTGTGGAATACTGTGCCCCGGGAACTTGACTGAGCCTTGGTTCTGGAACCCTGTAGACTGGGAATATGACTGAGGTTTTATTCTGGAACCCTGTAGCCTGGGAATATGACATCGGTGGATTCTGGATCCCTGAGGCCTGGGAATATGAAAACGGTTTGATTCTGGAACCCTGTGGCCTGGGAACATGCCTGAGGTTTGATGGTGGAAACCTGTGGCCCGGAAACATGACTGAGGTTTGTTTCTGGAAGCCTGTTCACTGGGCACATGACTGAGGTTTGATTCTGGACACCTGTGTCCTGGGAACATGACTGAGATTTGATTGCTGAAACCTGTGGCCTGCGAACATGACTCAGGTTTGCTTCCGGAACCATGTGTCCTGGGAATATGACTGAGGTTTGATTCTGGAAACCTTTGGCCTGGGAAAATGACTGAGGTTTCATTGTGGCAACATGTGGCCTGGAATCATGCCTGAGGTTTGATGGTGGAACACTATGGCCTGGCAAAATGACTCTGGCTTGATTCTGGAACCCTGTGGCCTTGCAAGTTGCCTTAGGTTTGATGGCAGAAACCTGTGGACTGGCAACATGACGGAGGTTTGTTTGTGGAACCTTGTGAACGGGGAACATGACTGAGGCCTGATACTGGCATCCCGTGGGGTGGGAACATGACATTGGTTTGATTCTGGAGCCCTGTTTACTCGGAACATGACTGAGGTTTGATGGTGGAACCCTGTGGCCTGGCAACATGATTGAGGTTTCAGAGTGGAACCCTCAGGCTTGGGAACATTATTGAGGCTTGATGGTGGAAACCAGTGGCCTGGCAACATGACTGAGGTTTGATGGTGGAACCGTGGTCTGGCAACAGGACTGAGAGTTGATTGTGGAACCCTCTGGCCTGGGAATATGACTGAGGTTTAATTGTGGAACCCTGTGGCCTGTGAACATGACTGGGATTTTATTTCTGAAACCTGTGGCCTGCGAACATGACTCAGGTTTGATTCTGGAACCATGTGTCCTGGGAATATGACTGAGGTTTGATTCTGGAAACCCTTGGCCTGGGAAAATGACTGAGGTTTCATTCTGGAAACATGGGGCCTGGGATTATGAATGAGGTTTGACGATGGAACACTATGGCCTCGCAAAATGACTGAGGTTTGATTCTGGAACCCTGTGTCATGGCAAGTTGACTGAGGTTTGATGGCTGACACCTGTGGACTTGCAACGTGACTGAGGTTTGATTGTGGAACGCTGTGGCCTGGTAACATGACTGGGATTTTATTTCTGAAACCTGTGTCCAGGGAAAATGACATTGGTTTGATTCTGGAACCCTGTGGCCTGGGAACATGCCTGAGGTTTGATGGTGGAAACCTGTGGCCTGGCAACATGTTTGAGGTTTCAGAGTGGAACCCTCAGGCTTGGGAACATGAGTGAGGCTTGACGGTGGAAACCAGTGGCATGCCAACATGACTGAGGTTTGATGGTGGAACCCTGTGGCTTGGAAAGATGACTTAGGTTTGATTGTGGAACACTCTGCTCTGGGAACATGACTGAGGCTTGATGGTGGAACCGTGGTCTGGCAACAGGACTGAGGTTTGATTGTGGAACCCTCTGGCCTGGGAATATGACTGAGGTTTAATTGTGGAACCCTGTGGCCTGGGAACATGACTGGGATTTTATTTCTGAAACCTGTGTCCAGGGAACATGACTGAGGTTTTATTCTGGAACCCTGTGTCCTGGGAACACGACTGAGGTTTGATTCTGGAAACCATTGGCCTGGGAAGATGACTGATGTTAGAGTGTGGAAACCTGTGGCCAGGGAACATGACATCGGTTTGGATTCTGGTACCCTGTTGCCTGGGAACATGAAATCGGTTTGATTCTGGAACCCTGTGGCCTGGGATTATGACTGAGGTTTGATGGTGGTACCCTATGCCCTGGCAACATGACTGAAGTTTGATTCTGGATCCCTGTCGCCTTGGAATATGACTGAGGCGTGATTCTTGAAAACTGTGGCCTGGGAACATGACATCTGTTTAGATTTCGGAATACTGTGCCCCGGGAACCTGACTGAGCCTTGGTTCTGGAACTCTATGGACTGGGAACATGACTGAGGTTTTATTCTGGAACCCTGTAGCCTGGGAACATAACAGAGGATTGATTCTGGAACCCTGTGGCCTGGGAACATGACATCGGTGGATTCTGGAACCCTGAGGCCTGGGAACATGACATCTGTTTAGATTGTGGAATACTGTGCCCCGGGAAACTGACTGAGCTTTGGATCTGGAACCCTGTGGACTGGGAACATGACTGAAGTTTTATTCTGGAACCCTGTAGCCTGGGAACATAACTGAGGATTGATTCTGAAACGCTGTGGCCTGGGAACATGAAATCGGTGGATTCTGGAACCCTGTGGCCTGGGAATATGAGAACGGTTTGATTCTGGAACCCTGTGGCCTGGGAACATGTCTGAGGTTTGATGGTGGAAACCTGTGGCCTGGCAACATGACTGAGGTTTGATTCTGGAAGACTGTGACCAGGGAACATGGTATCGGGTTTATTCTGGAAACCTGTTTCCTGGGAACAAGACTGAGGTTTGATTCTGGAAACCTGTGGCCTGGGAATATGACTGAGGTTTGTTTCTGGAAGCCTGTTCCCTGCGGACATGACTGAATTTTGATTCTGGACACCTGTGTCCTGGGATCATGACTGAGGTTTGATTGTTGAAACCTGTGGCCTGCGAACATTACTCAGGTTTCATTCTAGAACCATGTGTCCTGGGAATATGACTGAGGTTTGATTCTGGAAAACTTTGGCCTGGGAAAATGACTGGGATTTTATTTCTGAAACCTGTGTCCAGGGAACATGACTGAGGTTTGATTCTGGAACCCTGTGTCCTGGGAACACGACTGAGGTTTGATTCTGGAACCATGTGGCCTGGGAATATGACTGAGGTTTGATTCTGGATACCATTGGCCTGGGAAGATGTCTGATGTTAGAGTGTGGAATCCTGTGGCCTGGGAACATAACATCAGTTTGGATTCTGGTACCCTGTTGCCTGGGAACATGAAATCGGTTTGATTCTGGAAACCTGTGCCCTGGAATATGACTGAGGTTTGATGGTGGTACCCTATGGCCTGGCAACATGACTGAAGTTTGATTCTGGATCCCTGTGGCCTGGGAAAATGGCTGAGGCGTGATTCTTGAAAATTGTGGCCTGGGAACATGACATCTGTTTAGATTGTGGAATACTGTGCCCCGGGAACTTGACTGAGCCTTGGTTCTGGAACCCTGTAGACTGGGAATATGACTGAGGTTTTATTCTGGAACCCTGTAGCCTGGGAATATGACATCGGTGGATTCTGGATCCCTGAGGCCTGGGAATATGAAAACGGTTTGATTCTGGAACCCTGTGGCCTGGGAACATGCCTGAGGTTTGATGGTGGAAACCTGTGGCCCGGAAACATGACTGAGGTTTGTTTCTGGAAGCCTGTTCACTGGGCACATGACTGAGGTTTGATTCTGGACACCTGTGTCCTGGGAACATGACTGAGATTTGATTGCTGAAACCTGTGGCCTGCGAACATGACTCAGGTTTGCTTCCGGAACCATGTGTCCTGGGAATATGACTGAGGTTTGATTCTGGAAACCTTTGGCCTGGGAAAATGACTGAGGTTTCATTGTGGCAACATGTGGCCTGGAATCATGCCTGAGGTTTGATGGTGGAACACTATGGCCTGGCAAAATGACTCTGGCTTGATTCTGGAACCCTGTGGCCTTGCAAGTTGCCTTAGGTTTGATGGCAGAAACCTGTGGACTGGCAACATGACGGAGGTTTGTTTGTGGAACCTTGTGAACGGGGAACATGACTGAGGCCTGATACTGGCATCCCGTGGGGTGGGAACATGACATTGGTTTGATTCTGGAGCCCTGTTTACTCGGAACATGACTGAGGTTTGATGGTGGAACCCTGTGGCCTGGCAACATGATTGAGGTTTCAGAGTGGAACCCTCAGGCTTGGGAACATTATTGAGGCTTGATGGTGGAAACCAGTGGCCTGGCAACATGACTGAGGTTTGATGGTGGAACCGTGGTCTGGCAACAGGACTGAGAGTTGATTGTGGAACCCTCTGGCCTGGGAATATGACTGAGGTTTAATTGTGGAACCCTGTGGCCTGTGAACATGACTGGGATTTTATTTCTGAAACCTGTGGCCTGCGAACATGACTCAGGTTTGATTCTGGAACCATGTGTCCTGGGAATATGCCTGAGGTTTGATTCTGGAAACCCTTGGCCTGGGAAAATGACTGAGGTTTCATTCTGGAAACATGGGGCCTGGGATTATGAATGAGGTTTGACGGTGGAACACTATGGCCTCGCAAAATGACTGAGGTTTGATTCTGGAACCCTGTGGCATGGCAAGTTGACTGAGGTTTGAAGGCTGACACCTGTGGACTTGCAACGTGACTGAGGTTTGATTGTGGAACTCTGTGGCCTGGTAACATGACTGGGAGTTTATTTCTGAAACCTGTGTCCAGGGAAAATGACATTGGTTTGATTCTGGAAACCTGTGTCCTGGGAACACGACTGAGGTTTGATTCTGGAACCATGTGGCCTGGGAATATGACTGAGGTTTGATTCTGGATACCATTGGCCTGGGAAGATGACTGATGTTAGAGTGTGGAATCCTGTGGCCTGGGAACATGTCATCGGTTTGGATTGTGATACCCTGTTGCCTGGGAACATGAAATCGCTTTGATTCTGGAAACCTGTGGCCTGGGAATATGACTGAGGTTTGAAGGTGGTACCCCATGGCCTGGCAACATGACTGAAGTTTGATTCTGGATCCCTGTGGCCTGGGAACATGACTGAGGCGTGATTCTTGAAAACTGTGGCCTGGGAACATGACATCTGTTTAGATTTTGGAATACTGTGCCCCGGGAACCTGACTGAGCCTTGGTTCTGGAACCCTGTGGACTGGGAACATGACTGAGGTTTTATTCTGGAACCCTGTTGCCTGGGAACATAATTGAGGATTGATTCTGGAACCCTGTGGCTTGGGAACATGAAATCGGTGGATTCTGGAACCCTGTGGCCTGGAAATATGAGAACGGTTTGATTCTGGAACCCTGTGGCCTGGGAACATGTCTGAGGTTTAATGGTGGAAACCTGTGGCCCGGCAACATGACTGAGGTTTGTTTCTGGAAGCCTGTACCCTGGGCACATGACTGAGGTTTGATTCTGGACACCTGTGTCCTGGGAACATGACTGAGATTTGATTGCTGAAACCTGTGGCCTGCGAACATGACCCAGGTTTGCTTCCGGAACCATGTGTCCTGGGAATATGACTGAGGTTTGATTCTGGAAACCTTTGGCCTGGGAAAATGACTGAGGTTTCATTGTGGAAACATGTGGCCTGGAATCATGACTGAGGTTTGATGGTGGAACACTATGGCCTGGCAAAATGACTGAGGCTTGATTCTGGAACCCTGTGGCCTGGCAAGTTGCCTTAGGATTGATGGCAGAAAACTGTGGACTGGCAACATGACTGAGGTTTGATTGTGGAACCCTGTAAACAGGGAACATGACTGCGGCCTGATACTGGCACCTCGTGGCGTGGGAACATGACATTGGTTTGATTCTGGAGCCCTGTTTACTCGGAACATGACTGAGGTTTGATTCTGGAACCCTGTGTCCTGGGAACACGACTGAGGTTTGATTCTGGAAACCATTGACCTGGGAAGATGACTGATGTTCGAGTGTGGAATCCTGTGGCCTGGGAACATGACATCGGTTTGGATTCCGATACCCTGTTGCCTGGGAACATGAAATCCGTTTGATTCTGGAAACCTGTGGCCTGGGAATATGACTGAGGTTTGATGGTTGTACCCTATGGCCTGGCAACATGACTGAAGTTTGATTCTGGATCCCTGTGGCCTGGGAACATGACTGAGGCGTGATTCTTGAAAACTGTGGCCTGGGAACATGACATATGTTTAGATTTTGGAATGCTGTGCCCCGGGAAACTGACTGAGCCTTGGTTCTGGAACCCTGTGGACTGGGAATATGACTGAGGTTTGATGGTGGTAACCTATGGCCTGGCAACATGACTGAAGTTTGATTCTGGATCCCTGTGGCCTGGGAACATGACTGAGGCGTGATTCTTGAAAACTCTGGCTTGGGAACATGACATCTGTTTAGATTGTGGAATACTTTGCCCCGGGAAACTGACTGAGCCTTGGTTCTGGAACCCTGTGGACTGGGAACATGACTGAGGTTTTATTCTGGAACCCTGTGGCCTGGGAACATGACAGAGGATTGATTCTGGAACCCTGTGGCCTGGGAACATGACATCGGTGGATTCTGGAACCCTGAGGCCTGGGAACATGACATCTGTTTAGATTGTGGAATACTGTGCCCCGGGAATCTGACTGAGCCTTCGTTCTGGAACCCTGTGGACTGGGAACATGACTGAGGTTTTATTTTGGAACCCTGTAGCCTGGGAACATAACTGAGGATTAATTCTGGAACCCTGTGGCCTGGAAACATGATATCGGTGGATGATGGAACCCTGTGGCCTGGGAATATGAGAACGGTTTGATTCTGGAACCCTGTGGCCTGGGAACATGTCTGAGGTTTGATGGTGGAAACGTGTGGCCTGGCAACATGACTGAGGTTTGATTCTGGAAGACTGTGACCAGGAAACATGATATCGGGTTTATTCTGGAAACCTGTGTCCTGGGAACAAGACTGAGGTTTGATTCTGGATCCCTGTGGCCTGGGAATATGGCTGAGGCGTGATTCCTGAAAATTGTGACCTGGGAACATGACATCTGTTTAGATTGGGGAATACTGTGCCCCGGGAACTTGACTGAGCCTTGGTTCTGGAACCCTGTGGACTGGGAACATGACTGAGGTTTTATTCTGGAACCCTGTAGCCTGGGAATATGACATCGGTGGATTCTGGAACCCTGAGGCCTGGGAATATGAAAACGGTTTGATTCTGGAACCCTGTGGCCTGGGAACATGCCTGAGGTTTGATGGTGGAAACATGTGGCCTGGCAACTTGTTTGAGGTTTCAGAGTGGAACCCTCAGGGTTGGGAACATGAGTGAGGCTTGATGGTGGAAACCAGTGCCCTGGCAACATGACTGAGGTTTGATGGTGGAACCCTGTGGCTTGGCAAGATGACTTAGGTTTGATTGGGGAACACTCTCCCTGGGAACATTACTGAGGCTTGATTGTGGAACCGTGGTCTGGCAACAGGACTAAGGTTTGATTGTGGAACCCTGTGGCCTGGGAATATGACTGAGGTTTAATTGTGGAATCCTGTGGCCTGGGAACATGACTGGGATTTTATTTCTGAAACCTGTGTCCAGGGAACATGACTGAGGTTTTATTCTGGAACCCTGTGCCCTGGGAACACGACTGAGGTTTGATTCTGGAAACCATTGGCCTGGGAAGATGACTGATGTTAGAGTGTGGAAACTTGTGGCCTGGGAACATGACATCGGTTTGGGTTCTGGTACCCTGTTGCCTGGGAACATGACATCGGTTTGATTCTGGAACCCTGTGGCCTGGGATTATGACTGAGGTTTGATGGTGGTACCCTATGGCCTGGCAACATGACTGAAGTTTGATTCTGGATCCCTGTGGCCTGGGAATATGACTGAGGCGTGATTCTTGAAAACTGTGGCCTGGGAACATGACATCTGTTTAGATTTCGGAATACTGTGCCCCGGGAACCTGACTGAGCCTTGGTTCTGGAACCCTATGGACTGGGAACATGACTGAGGTTTTATTCTGGAACCCTGTAGCCTGGGAACATAACAGAGGATTGATTCTGGAACCCTGTGGCCTGGGAACATGACATCGGTGGATTCTGGAACCCTAAGGCCTGGGAACATGACATCTGTTTAGATTGTGGAATACTGTGCCCCGGGAAACTGACTGAGCTTTGGATCTGGAACCCTGTGGACTGGGAACATGACTGAAGTTTTATTCTGGAACCCTGTAGCCTGGGAACATAACTGAGGATTGATTCTGGAACGCTCTGGCCTGGGAACATGAAATCGGTGGATTCTGGAACCCTGTGGCCTGGGAATATGAGAACGGTTTGATTCTGGAACCCTGTGGCCTGGGAACATGTCTGAGGTTTGATGGTGGAATCCTGTGGCCTGCGAACATGACTCAGGTTTGATTCTGGAACCATGTGTCCTGGGAATATGAATGAGGTTTGATTCTGGAAACCTTTGGCCTGGGAAAATGACAGAGGTTTCATTGTGGAAACATGGGGCCTGGGATCATGACTGAGGTTTGATGGTGGAACACTATGGCCTGGCAAAATGACTGAGGCTTGATTCTGGAACCCTGTGGTCTGGCAAGTTGACTGAGGTTTGATGGCAGAAACCTGTGGACTGGCAACATGACTGAGGTTTGATTGTGGAATCCTGTGGCCTGGGAACATGACTGGGATTTTATTTCTGAAACCTGTGTCCAGGGAACATGACTGAGGTTTGATTCTGGAACCCTGTGTCCTGGGAACACGACTGAGGTTTGATTCTGGAACCATGTGTCCTGGGAATATGACTGAGGTTTGATTCTGGATACCATTGGCCTGGGAAGATGACTGACGTTAGAGTGTGGAATACTCTAGCCTGGGAACATGACATCGGTTTGGATTCTGGTCCCCTGTTGCCAGGGAACATGAAATCGGTTTAGATTCTGGTCCCCTGTTGCCTGGGAACATGAAATCGGTTTCATTCTGGAATCCTGTGGCCTGGGAACATGCCTGAGGTTTGATGGTTGTACCCTATGGCCTAGCAACATGACTGAAGTTTGATTCTGGATCCCTGTGGCCAGGGAACATGGCTGAGGCGTGATTCTTGAAAATTGTGGCCTGGGAACATGACATCTGTTTAGATTGTGGAATACTGTGCCCCGGGAACTTGACTGAGCCTTGGTTCTGGAACCCTGTGGACTGGGAACATGACTGAGGTTTTATTGTGGAACCCTGAAGCCTGGGAATATGACTTCGGCGGATTCTGGATCCCAGAGGCCTGGGAATATGAAAACGATTTGATTCTGGAACCCTGTGGCCTGGCAAGTTGACTTAGGTTTGATGGCAGAAACCTGTGGACTGGCAACATGACTGAGGTTTGATGGTGGAAACCTGTGGCTTGGCAAGATGACTTAGGTTTGATTGTGGAACACTCTGGCCTGGGAACATGACTGAGGCTTGATGGTGGAACCGTGGTCTGGCAACAGGACTGAGGTTTGTTTGTGGAACCCTCTGGCCTGGGAATATGACTGAGGTTTAATTGTGGAATCCTGTGGCCTGGGAACATGACTGGGATTTTATTTCTGAAACCTGTGTCCAGGCAAAATGACTGAGGTTTTATTATGGAACCCTGTGTCCTGGGAACACGACTGAGGGTTGATTCTGGAAACCATTGGCCTGGGAAGATGACTGATGTTAGAGTGTGGAATCCTGTGGCCTGGGAACATGACATCGGTTTGGATTCTGTTACCCTGTTGCCTGGGAACATGAAATCGGTTTGATTCTGGAAACCTGTGGCCTGGGAATATGACTGAGGGTTGATGGTGGTAACCTATGGCCTGACAACATGACTGAAGTTTGATTCTGGATCCCTGTGGCCTGGGAACATGACTGAGGCGTGATTCTTGAAAACTGTGGCCAGGGAACATGACATCTGTTTAGATTTCGGAATACTGTGCCCCGGGAACCTGACTGAGCCTTGGTTCTGGAACCCTGTGGACTGGGAACATGACTGAGGTTTTATTCAGGAACTCTTTAGCCTGGGAACATAACAGAGGATTGATTCTGGAACCCTGTGGCCTGGGAAAATGACATCGGTGGATTCTGGAACCCTGAGGCCTGGGAACATGACATCTGTTTAGATTGTGGAATACTGTGCCCCGGGAACCTGACTGAGCCTTGTTTCTGGAACCCTGTGGACTGGGAACATGACTGATGTTTTATTCTGGAACCCTGTGGCCTGGGAACATGAAATCGGTGGATTCTGGAACCCTGTGGCCTGGGAACATGTTTGAGGTTTGATGGTGGAAACCTGTGGCCGGGCAACATGACTAAGGTTTGATTCTGGAAGACTGTGACCAGGGAACATGATATCGGGTTGATTCTGGAAACCTGTGTCCTGGGAACAAGACTGAGGTTTGATTCTGGAACCGTTTGTCCTGGGAACATGACTGAGGTTTGTTTCTGGAAGCCTGTTCCCTGGGAACATGAGTGAGGTTTGATTCTGGACACCTGTGTCCTGGGATCATGACTGAGGTTTGATTGTTGACACCTGTGGCCTGCAAACATGACTTAGGTTTGATTTTGGAACCGTGTGTCCTGGGAATATGACTGAGGTTTGATTCTGGAAACCTTTAGCCTGGGAAAATGACTAAGGTTTCATTGTGAAAACATGGGGCCTGGGATCATGACGGAGGTTTGATGGTGGAACACTATGGCCTGGCAAAATGACTGAGGCTTGATTCTGGAACCCTGTGGCCTGGCAAGTTGCCTTGGGTTTGATGGCAGAAACCTGTGGACTGGCAACATGACTGAGGTTTGATTGTGGAACCATGGGCCTGGGAACATGACTGGGATTTTATTTCTGAAACCTGTGTCCAGGGAACATGACTGAGGTTTGATTCTGGAACCCTGTGTCCTGGGAACACGACTGAGGTTTGATTCTGGAACCATGTGGCCTGGGAATATGACTGAGGTTTGATTCTGGATACCATTGGCCTGGGAAGATGACTGATGTTAGAGTGTTGAATCCTGTGGCCTGGGAACATGACATCGGTTTCATTCTGGAAACCTGTGCCCTGGAATATGACTGAGGTTTGATGGTGGTACCCTATGGCCTGGCAACATGACTGAAGTTTGATTCTGGATCCCTGTGGCCTGGGAACATGGCTGAGGCGTGATTCTTGAAAATTGTGGCCTGGGAACATGACATCTGTTTAGATTGTGGAATACTGTGCCCCGGGAACTAGACTGAGCATTGGTTCTGGAACCCTGTGGACTGGGAACATGACTGAGGTTTTATTCTGGAACCCTGTAGCCTGGGAATATGACATCGGTGGATTCTGGATCCCTGAGGCCTGGGAATATGAAAACGGTTTGATTCTGGAAACCTGTGGCCTGGGAACATGCCTGAGGTTTGATGGTGGAAACCTGTGGCCTGGCAACATGACTGAGGTTTGATTCTGGACACCAGTGTCCTGGGAACATGACTGAGATTTGATTGCTGAAACCTGTGGCCTGCGAACATGACTCAGGTTTGCTTCCGGAACCATGTGTCCTGGGAATATGACTGAGGTTTGATGGTGGAACCCTGTGGCTGGGCAAGATGACTTAGTTTTGATTGTGGAACACTCTGGCCTGGGAACATGACTGAGGCTTGATGGTGGAACCGTGCTCTGGCAACAGGACTGAGGTTTGATGGTGGAACCCTCTGGCCTGGGAATATGACTGAGGTTTAATTGTGGAACCCTGTGGCCTGGGAACATGACTGGGATTTTATTTCTGAAACCTGTGTCCAGGGAGCATGACTGAGGTTTTATTCTGGAACCCTGTGTCCTGGAAACACGACTGAGGTTTGATTCTGGAAACCATTGGCCTGGGAAGATGACTGATGTTAGAGTGTGGAATCCTGTGGCCTGGGAACGTGACATCGGTTTGGATTCTGTTACCCTGTTGCCTGGGAACATGAAATCGGTTTGATTCTGGAAACCTGTGGCCTGGGAATATGACTGAGGTTTGATGGTGGTAACCTATGGCCTGACAACATGACTGAAGTTTGATTCTGGATCCCTGTGGCCTGGGAACATGACTGAGGCGTGATTCTTGAAAACTGTGGCCAGGGAACATGACATCTGTTTAGATTTCGGAATACTGTGCCCCGGGAACCTGACTGAGCCTTGGTTCTGGAACCCTGTGGACTGGGAACATGACTGAGGTTTTATTCTGGAACTCTTTAGCCTGGGAACATAACAGAGGATTGATTCTGGAACCCTGTGGCCTGGGAACATGACATCGGTGGATTCTGGAACCCTGAGGCCTGGGAACATGACATCTGTTTAGATTGTGGAATACTGTGCCCCGGGAACCTGACTGAGCCTTGTTTCTGGAACCCTGTGGACTGGGAACATGACTGATGTTTTATTCTGGAATCCTGTAGCCTGGGAACATAACTGGGGATTGATTCTGGAACCCTGTGGCCTGGGAACATGAAATCGGTGGATTCTGGAACCCTGTGGCCTGGGAACATGGTTGAGGTTTGATGGTGGAAACCTGTGGCCGGGCAACATGACTAAGGTTTGATTCTGGAAGACTGTGACCAGGGAACATGATATCGGGTTGATTCTGGAAACCTGTGTCCTGGGAACAAGACTGAGGTTTGATTCTGGAACCGTTTGTCCTGGGAACATGACTGAGGTTTGTTTCTGGAAGCCTGTTCCCTGGGAACATGACTGAGGTTTGATTCTGGACACCTGTGTCCTGGGATCATGACTGAGGTTTGATTGTTGACACCTGTGGCCTGCAAACATGACTTAGGTTTGATTTTGGAACCGTGTGTCCTGGGAATATGACTGAGGTTTGATTCTGGAAACCTTTAGCCTGGGAAAATGACTAAGGTTTCATTGTGAAAACATGGGGCCTGGGATCATGACTGAGGTTTGATGGTGGAACACTATGGCCTGGCAAAATGACTGAGGCTTGATTCTGGAACCCTGTGGCCTGGCAAGTTGCCTTGGGTTTGATGGCAGAAACCTGTGGACTGGCAACATGACTGAGGTTTGATTGTGGAACCATGGGCCTGGGAACATGACTGGGATTTTATTTCTGAAACCTGTGTCCAGGGAACATGAATGAGGTTTGATTCTGGAACCCTGTGTCCTGGGAACACGACTGAGGTTTGATTCTGGAACCATGTGGCCTGGGAATATGACTGAGGTTTGATTCTGGATACCATTGGCCTGGGAAGATGACTGATGTTAGAGTGTTGAATCCTGTGGCCTGGGAACATGACATCGGTTTCATTCTGGAAACCTGTGCCCTGGAATATGACTGAGGTTTGATGGTGGTACCCTATGGCCTGGCAACATGACTGAAGTTTGATTCTGGATCCCTGTGGCCTGGGAACATGGCTGAGGCGTGATTCTTGAAAATTGTGGCCTGGGAACATGACATCTGTTTAGATTGTGGAATACTGTGCCCCGGGAACTAGACTGAGCATTGGTTCTGGAACCCTGTGGACTGGGAACATGACTGAGGTTTTATTCTGGAACCCTGTAGCCTGGGAATATGACATCGGTGGATTCTGGATCCCTGAGGCCTGGGAATATGAAAACGGTTTGATTCTGGAAACCTGTGGCCTGGGAACATGCCTGAGGATTGATGGTGGAAACCTGTGGCCTGGCAACATGACTGAGGTTTGATTCTGGACACCAGTGTCCTGGGAACATGACTGAGATTTGATTGCTGAAACCTGTGGCCTGCGAACATGACTCAGGTTTGCTTCCGGAACCATGTGTCCTGGGAATATGACTGAGGTTTGATGGTGGAACCCTGTGGCTGGGCAAGATGACTTAGTTTTGATTGTGGAACACTCTGGCCTGGGAACATGACTGAGGCTTGATGGTGGAACCGTGGTCTGGCAACAGGACTGAGGTTTGATGGTGGAACCCTCTGGCCTGGGAATATGACTGAGGTTTAATTGTGGAACCCTGTGGCCTGGGAACATGACTGGGATTTTATTTCTGAAACCTGTGTCCAGGGAGCATGACTGAGGTTTTATTCTGGAACCCTGTGTCCTGGAAACACGACTGAGGTTTGATTCTGGAAACCATTGGCCTGGGAAGATGACTGATGTTAGAGTGTGGAATCCTGTGGCCTGGGAACGTGACATCGGTTTGGATTCTGTTACCCTGTTGCCTGGGAACATGAAATCGGTTTGATTCTGGAAACCTGTGGCCTGGGAATATGACTGAGGTTTGATGGTGGTAACCTATGGCCTGACAACATGACTGAAGTTTGATTCTGGATCCCTGTGGCCTGGGAACATGACTGAGGCGTGATTCTTGAAAACTGTGGCCAGGGAACATGACATCTGTTTAGATTTCGGAATACTGTGCCCCGGGAACCTGACTGAGCCTTGGTTCTGGAACCCTGTGGACTGGGAACATGACTGAGGTTTTATTCTGGAACTCTTTAGCCTGGGAACATAACAGAGGATTGATTCTGGAACCCTGTGGCCTGGGAACATGACATCGGTGGATTCTGGAACCCTGAGGCCTGGGAACATGACATCTGTTTAGATTGTGGAATACTGTGCCCCGGGAACCTGACTGAGCCTTGTTTCTGGAACCCTGTGGACTGGGAACATGACTGATGTTTTATTCTGGAACCCTGTAGCCTGGGAACATAACTGGGGATTGATTCTGGAACCCTGTGGCCTGGGAACATGAAATCGGTGGATTCTGGAACCCTGTGGCCTGGGAACATGGTTGAGGTTTGATGGTGGAAACCTGTGGCCGGGCAACATGACTAAGGTTTGATTCTGGAAGACTGTGACCAGGGAACATGATATCGGGTTGATTCTGGAAACCTGTGTCCTGGGAACAAGACTGAGGTTTGATTCTGGAACCGTTTGTCCTGGGAACATGACTGAGGTTTGTTTCTGGAAGCCTGTTCCCTGGGAACATGACTGAGGTTTGATTCTGGACACCTGTGTCCTGGGATCATGACTGAGGTTTGATTGTTGACACCTGTGGCCTGCAAACATGACTTAGGTTTGATTTTGGAACCGTGTGTCCTGGGAATATGACTGAGGTTTGATTCTGGAAACCTTTAGCCTGGGAAAATGACTAAGGCTTCATTGTGAAAACATGGGGCCTGGGATCATGACTGAGGTTTGATGGTGGAACACTATGGCCTGGCAAAATGACTGAGGCTTGATTCTGGAACCCTGTGGCCTGGCAAGTTGCCTTGGGTTTGATGGCAGAAACCTGTGGACTGGCAACATGACTGAGGTTTGATTGTGGAACCATGGGCCTGGGAACATGACTGGGATTTTATTTCTGAAACCTGTGTCCAGGGAACATGACTGAGGTTTGATTCTGGAACCCTGTGTCCTGGGAACACGACTGAGGTTTGATTCTGGAACCATGTGGCCTGGGAATATGACTGAGGTTTGATTCTGGATACCATTGGCCTGGGAAGATGACTGATGTTAGAGTGTTGAATCCTGTGGCCTGGGAACATGACATCGGTTTCATTCTGGAAACCTGTGCCCTGGAATATGACTGAGGTTTGATGGTGGTACCCTATGGCCTGGCAACATGACTGAAGTTTGATTCTGGATCCCTGTGGCCTGGGAACATGGCTGAGGCGTGATTCTTGAAAATTGTGGCCTGGGAACATGACATCTGTTTAGATTGTGGAATACTGTGCCCCGGGAACTAGACTGAGCATTGGTTCTGGAACCCTGTGGACTGGGAACATGACTGAGGTTTTATTCTGGAACCCTGTAGCCTGGGAATATGACATCGGTGGATTCTGGATCCCTGAGGCCTGGGAATATGAAAACGGTTTGATTCTGGAAACCTGTGGCCTGGGAACATGCCTGAGGTTTGATGGTGGAAACCTGTGGCCTGGCAACATGACTGAGGTTTGATTCTGGACACCAGTGTCCTGGGAACATGACTGAGATTTGATTGCTGAAACCTGTGGCCTGCGAACATGACTCAGGTTTGCTTCCGGAACCATGTGTCCTGGGAATATGACTGAGGTTTGATGGTGGAACCCTGTGGCTGGGCAAGATGACTTAGTTTTGATTGTGGAACACTCTGGCCTGGGAACATGACTGAGGCTTGATGGTGGAACCGTGGTCTGGCAACAGGACTGAGGTTTGATGGTGGAACCCTCTGGCCTGGGAATATGACTGAGGTTTAATTGTGGAACCCTGTGGCCTGGGAACATGACTGGGATTTTATTTCTGAAACCTGTGTCCAGGGAGCATGACTGAGGTTTTATTCTGGAACCCTGTATCCTGGAAACACGACTGAGGTTTGATTCTGGAAACCATTGGCCTGGGAAGATGACTGATGTTAGAGTGTGGAATCCTGTGGCCTGGGAACGTGACATCGGTTTGGATTCTGTTACCCTGTTGCCTGGGAACATGAAATCGGTTTGATTCTGGAAACCTGTGGCCTGGGAATATGACTGAGGTTTGATGGTGGTAACCTATGGCCTGACAACATGACTGAAGTTTGATTCTGGATCCCTGTGGCCTGGGAACATGACTGAGGCGTGATTCTTCAAAACTGTGGCCAGGGAACATGACATCTGTTTAGATTTCGGAATACTGTGCCCCGGGAACCTGACTGAGCCTTGGTTCTGGAACCCTGTGGACTGGGAACATGACTGAGGTTTTATTCTGGAACTCTTTAGCCTGGGAACATAACAGAGGATTGATTCTGGAACCCTGTGGCCTGGGAACATGACATCGGTGGATTCTGGAACCCTGAGGCCTGGGAACATGACATCTGTTTAGATTGTGGAATACTGTGCCCCGGGAACCTGACTGAGACTTGTTTCTGGAACCCTGTGGACTGGGAACATGACTGATGTTTTATTCTGGAACCCTGTAGCCGGGGAACATAACTGGGGATTGATTCTGGAACCCTGTTGCCTGGGAACATGTTTGAGGTTTGATGGTGGAAACCTGTGGCCGGGCAACATGACTAAGGTTTGATTCTGGAAGACTGTGACCAGGGAACATGATATCGGGTTGATTCTGGAAACCTGTGTCCTGGGAACAAGACTGACGTTTGATTCTGGAACCGTTTGGCCTGGGAACATGACTGAGGTTTGTTTCTGGAAGCCTGTTCCCTGGGAACATGACTGAGGTTTGATTCTGGACACCTGTGTCCTGGGATCATGACTGAGGTTTGGTTGTTGACACCTGTGGCCTGCAAACATGACTTAGGTTTGATTTTGGAACCGTGTGTCCTGGGAATATGACTGAGGTTTGATTCTGGAAACCTTTAGCCTGGGAAAATGACTAAGGTTTCATTGTGAAAACATGGGGCCTAGGATCATGACTGAGGTTTGATGGTGGAACACTATGGCCTGGCAAAATGACTGAGGCTTGATTCTGGAACCCTGTGGCCTGGCAAGTTGCCTTGGGTTTGATGGCAGAAACCTGTGGACTGGCAACATGACTGAGGTTTGATTGTGGAACCCTGAGCCTGGGAACATGACTGGGATTTTATTTCTGAAACCTGTGTCCAGGGAACATGACTGAGGTTTGATTCTGGAACCCTGTGTCCTGGGAACACGACTGAGGTTTGATTCTGGAACCATGTGGCCTGGGAATATGACTGAGGTTTGATTCTGGATACCATTGGCCTGGGAAGATGACTGATGTTAGAGTGTTGAATCCTGTGGCCTGGGAACATGACATCGGTTTCATTCTGGAAACCTGTGCCCTGGAATATGACTGAGGTTTGATGGTGGTACCCTAGGGCCTGGCAACATGACTGAAGTTTGATTCTGGATCCCTGTGGCCTGGGAACATGGCTGAGGCGTGATTCTTGAAAATTGTGGCCTGGGAACATGACATCTGTTTAGATTGTGGAATACTGTGCCCCGGGAACTAGACTGAGCATTGGTTCTGGAACCCTGTGGACTGGGAACATGACTGAGGTTTTATTCTGGAACCCTGTAGCCTGGGAATATGACATCGGTGGATTCTGGATCCCTGAGGCCTGGGAATATGAAAACGGTTTGATTCTGGAAACCTGTGGCCTGGGAACATGCCTGAGGTTTGATGGTGGAAACCTGTGGCCTGGCAACATGACTGAGGTTTGATTCTGGACACCAGTGTCCTGGGAACATGACTGAGATTTGATTGCTGAAACCTGTGGCCTGCGAACATGACTCAGGTTTGCTTCCGGAACCATGTGTCCTGGGAATATGACTGAGGTTTGATGGTGGAACCCTGTGGCTGGGCAAGATGACTTAGTTTTGATTGTGGAACACTCTGGCCTGGGAACATGACTGAGGCTTGATGGAGGAACCGTGGTCTGGCAACAGGACTGAGGTTTGATGGTGGAACCCTCTGGCCTGGGAATATGACTGAGGTTTAATTGTGGAACCCTGTGGCCTGGGAACATGACTGGGATTTTATTTCTGAAACCTGTGTCCAGGGAGCATGACTGAGGTTTTATTCTGGAACCCTGTGTCCTGGAAACACGACTGCGGTTTGATTCTGGAAACCATTGGCCTGGGAAGATGACTGATGTTAGAGTGTGGAATCCTGTGACCTGGGAACATGACATCGGTTTGGATTCTGGTACCCTGTTGCCTGGGAACATGAAAGCGGTTTGATTCCGGAAACCTGTGGCCTGGGAATATGACTGAGGTTTGATGGTGGTACCCTATGGCCTGGCAACATGACTGAAGGTTGATTCTGGATCCCTGTGTCCTGGGAACATGACTGAGGCGTGATTCTTGAAAACTGTGGCCTGGGAACATGACATCTGTTTAGATTGTGGAATACTGTGCCCCGGAACATGACTGAGCCTTGGTTCTGGAACACTGTGGACTGGGAACATGACTGAGGTTTTATTCTGGAACCCTGTAGCCTGGGAACATAACAGAGGATTGATTCTGGAACCCTGTGGCATGGGAACATGAAATCGGTGGATTCTGGAACCTTGTGGCCTGAGAATATGAGAACGGTTTGATTCTGGAACCCTGTGGCCTTGGAACATGTCTGAGGTTTGATGGTGGAAACCTGTGGCCTGGCAATATGACTGAGGTTTGATTCTGGAAGACTGTGACCAGGGAACCTGATATCGGATTTATTCTGGAAACCTGTGTCCTGGGAACAAGACTGAGGTTTGATTCTGGAAACCTGTGGCCTGGGAACATGACTGAGGTTTGATTGTTGAAACCTGTGGCCTGCGAACATGACTCAGGTTTGATTCTGGAACCCTGTGGCCTGGGATCATGACTGAGGTTTGATTGTTGAAACCTGTGGCCTGCGAACATGACTCAGGTTTGATTCTGGAACCATGTGTCCTGGGAATATGACTGAGGTTTGATTCTGGAAACCTTTGACCTGGGAAAATGACTGAGGTTTCATTGTGGAAACATGGGGTGTGGGATCATGACTGAGGTTTGATGGTGGAACACTATGGCCTGGCAAAATGACTGAGGCTTGATTCTGGAACCCTGTGGCCTGGCAAGTTGACTGAGGTTTGATGGCAGAATCCTGTGGACTGGCAACATGACTGAGGTTTGATTGTGGAACCCTGTGGCGTGGCAAGATAACTTAGGTTTGATTGTGGAACACTCTGGCCTCGGAATATGACTGAGGTTTAATTGTGGAACCCTGTGGCCTGGGAACATGACTGCGATTTTATTTCTGAAACCTGTGTCCAGGGAACATGACTGAGATTTAATGGTGGAAACCTGTGGCCCGGCAACATGACTGAGGTTTGTTTCTGGAAGCCTGTACCCTGGGCACATGACTGAGGTTTGATTCTGGACACCTGTGTCCTGGGAACATGACTGAGATTTGATTGCTGAAACCTGTGGCCTGCGAACATGACCCAGGTTTGCTTCCGGAACCATGTGTCCTGGGAATATGACTGAGGTTTGATTCTGGAAACCTTTGGCCTGGGAAAATGACTGAGGTTTCATTGTGGAAACATGTGGCCTGGAATCATGACTGAGGTTTGATGGTGGAACACTATGGCCTGGCAAAATGACTGAGGCTTGATTCTGGAACCCTGTGGCCTGGCAAGTTGCCTTAGGTTTGATGGCAGAAACCTGTGGACTGGCAACATGACTGAGGTTTGATTGTGGAACCCTCTAAACGGGGAACATGACTGAGGCCTGATACTGGCACCCCGTGGCGTGGGAACATGACATTGGTTTGATTCTGGAGCCCTGTTTACTCGGAACATGACTGAGGTTTTATTCTGGAACCCTGTGTCCTGGGAACACGACTGAGGTTTGATTCTGGAAACCATTGGCCTGGGAAGATGACTGATGTTAGAGTGTGGAATCCTGTGGCCTGGGAACATGACATCGGTTTGGATTCTGGTACCCTGTTGCTTGGGAACATGAAATCGGTTTGATTCTGGAAACAAGTGGCCTGGGAATATGACTGAGGTTTGATGGTTGTACTCTATGGCCTGGCAACATGACTGAAGTTTGATTCTGGATCCCTGTGGCCTGGGAACATGACTGAGGCGTGACTCTTGAAAACTGTGGCCTGGGAACATGACATATGTTTAGATTTTGGAATACTGTGCCCCGGGAAACTGACTGAGCCTTGGTTCTGGAACCCTGTGGACTGGGAATATGACTGAGGTTTGATGGTGGTACCCTATGGCCTGGCAACATGACTGAAGTTTGATTCTGGATCCCTGTGGCCTGGGAACATGACTGAGGCGTGATTCTTGAAAACTGTGTCCTGGGAACATGACATCTGTTTAGATTGTGGAATACTGTGCCCCGGGAACCTGACTGAGCCTTGGTTCTGGAACCCTGTGGACTGGGAACATGACTGAGGTTTTATTCTGGAACCCTGTGGCCTGGGAACATGACAGAGGATTGATTCTGGAACCCTGTGGAATGGGAACATGACATCGGTGGATTCTGGAACCCTGAGGCCTGGGAACAGGACATCTGTTTAGATTGTGGAATACTCTGCCCCGGGAACCTGACTGAGCCTTGGTTCTGGAACCCTGTGGACTGGGAACATGACTGAGGTTTTATTCTGGAACCCTGTAGCCTGGGAACATGACAGAGGATTGATTCTGGAACCCTGTGGCCTGGGAACATGATATCGGTGGATTCTGGAAGCCTGTGGCCTGGGAATATGAGAACGGTTTGATTCTGGAACCCTGTGGCCTGGGAACATGTCTGAGGTTTGATGGTGGAAACCTGTGGCCTGGCAATATGACTGAGGTTTGATTCTGGAAACCTTTGGCCTGGGAAAATGACTGAGGTTTCATTGTGGAAACATGGGGCCTGGGATCATGACTGAGGTTTGATGGTGGAACACTATGGCCTGGCAAAATGACTGAGGCTTGATTCTGGAACCCTGTGGCCTGGCAAGTTGACTGAGGTTTGATGGCAGAAACCTGTAGACTGGCAACATGACTGAGGTTTGATTGTGGAACCCTGTGGCCTGGGAACATGACTGGGATTTTATTTCTAAAACCTGTGTCCAGGGAACATGACTGAGGTTTGATTCTGAAACCCTGTGTCCTGGGAACACGACTGAGGTTTGATTCTGGAACCATGTGGCCTGGGAATATTACTGAGGTTTGATTCTGGATACCATTGGCCTGGGAAGATGACTGATGTTAGAGTGTGGAATCCTGTGGCCTGGGAACATGACATCGGTTTGTATTCTGGTACCCTGTTGCCTGGGAACATGAAATCGGTTTGATTCTGGAATCCTGTGGACTGGGAATATGACTGAGGTTTAATGGTGGTACCGTATGGCCTGGCAACATGACTGAAATTTGATTCTGGATCCCTGTGGCCTGGGAATATGGCTAAGGCGTGATTCTTGAAAATTGTGGCCTGGGAACATGACCTCTGTTTAGATTTGGGAATACTGTGCCCCGGGAACTTGACTGAGCCTTGGTTCTGGAACCCTGTGGACTGGGAACTTGACTGAGGTTTTATTCTGGAACCCTGTAGCCTGGGAATATGACATCGGTGGATTCTGGATCCCTGAGGCCTGGGAATATGAAAACGGTTTGATTCTGGAACCCTGTGGCCTGGGAACATGCCTGAGGTTTGAAGGTGGAAATCTGGGGCCTGGCAACATGTTTGAGGTTTCAGAGTGGAACCCTCAGGCTTGGGAACATAAGTGAGGCTTGATTTTGGAAACCAGTGGCCTGGCAACATGACTGAGGTTTGATGGTGGAACCCTGTGGCTTGGCAAGATGACTTAGGTTTGATTGGGGAACACTCTCCCTGGGAACATGACTGAGGTTTGATGGTGGAACCGTGGTCTGGCAACAGGACTGAGGTTTGATTGTGGAACCCTCTGGCCTGGGAATATGACTGAGGTTTAATTGTGGAATCCTGTGGCCTGGGAACATGACTGGGATTTTATTTCTGAAACCTGTGTCCAGGCAACATGACTGAGGTTTTATTATGGAACCCTGTGCCCTGGGAACACGACTGAGGGTTGATTCTGGAAACCATTGGCCTGGGAAGATGACTGATGTTAGAGTGTGGAACCCTGAGGCCTGGGAACATGACATCTGTTTAGATTGTGGAATACTCTGCACCGGGAACCTGACTGAGCCTTGGTTCTAGAACCCTGTGGACCTGGAACATGACTGAGGTTTTATTCTGGAACCCTGTAGCCTGGGAACATAACTGAGGATTGATTCTGGAACCCTGTGGCCTGGGAACATGATATCGGTGGATTCTGGAAGCCTGTGGCCTGGGAATATGAGAACGGTTTGATTCTGGAACCCTGTGGCCTGGGAACATGTCTGAGGTTTGATGGTGGAAACCTATGGCCTGGCAACATGACTGAGGTTTAATTCTGGAAGACTGTGACCAGGGAACATGATATCGGGTTTATTCTGGAAACCTGTTTCCTGGGAAAAAGACTGAGGTTTGATTCTGGAACCCTGTGGCCTGGGAACATGACTGAGGTTTGTTTCTGGAAGCCTGTTCCCTGGAAACATGACTGAGGTTTGATTCTGGACACCTGTGTCCTGGGATCATGACTGAGGTTTGATTGTTGAAACCTGTGGCCTGCGAACATGACTCAGGTTTGATTCTGGAACCATGTGTCCTGGGAATATGACTGAGGTTTGATTCTGGAAACCTTTGGCCTGGGAAAATGACTGAGGTTTCATTGTGGAAACATGGGGCCTGGGATCATGACTGAGGTTTGATGGTGGAACACTATGGCCTGGCAAAATGACTGAGGCTTGATTCTGGAACCCTGTGGCCTGGCAAGTTGACTGAGGTTTGATGGCAGAAACCTGTGGACTGGCAACATGACTGAGGTTTGATTGTGGAACCCTGTGGCCTGGGAACATGACTGGGATTTTATTTCTAAAACCTGTGTCCAGGGAACATGACTGAGGTTTGATTCTGAAACCCTGTGTCCTGGGAACACGACTGAGGTTTGATTCTGGAACCATGTGGCCTGGGAATATTACTGAGGTTTGATTCTGGATACCATTGGCCTGGGAACATGACTGATGTTAGAGTGTGGAATCCTGTGGCCTGGGAACATGACATCGGTTTGTATTCTGGTACCCTGTTGCCTGGGAACATGAAATCGGTTTGATTCTGGAATCCTGTGGACTGGGAATATGACTGAGGTTTAATGGTGGTACCGTATGGCCTGGCAACATGACTGAAATTTGATTCTGGATCCCTGTTTCCTGGGAATATGGCTAAGGCGTGATTCTTGAAAATTGTGGCCTGGGAACATGACCTCTGTTTAGATTGGGGAATACTGTGCCCCGGGAACTTGACTGAGCCTTGGTTCTGGAACCCTGTGGACTGGGAACTTGACTGAGGTTTTATTCTGGAACCCTGTAGCCAGGGAATATGACATCGGTGGATTCTGGATCCCTGAGGCCTGGGAACATGCCTGAGGTTTGATGGTGGAAACCTGTGGCCTGGCAACATGTTTGAGGTTTCAGAGTGGAACCCTCAGGCTTGGGAACATGAGTGAGGCTTGACGGTGGAAACCAGTGGCCTGGCAACATGACTGAGGTTTGGTGGTGGAACCCTGTGGCTTGGCAAGATGACTTAGGTTTGATTGTGGAACACTCTCCCTGGGAACATGACTGAGGTTTGATGGTGGAACCGTGGTCTGGCAACAGGACTGAGGTTTGATTGTGGAACCCTCTGGCCTGGGAATATGACTGAGGTTTAATTGTGGAATCCTGTGGCCTGGGAACATGACTGGGATTTTATTTCTGTAACCTGTGTCCAGGCAACATGACTGAGGTTTTATTATGGAACCCTGTGCCCTGGGAACACGACTGAGGGTTGATTCTGGAAACCATTGTCCTGGGAAGATGACTGATGTTAGAGTGTGGAATCCTGTGGCCTGGGAACATGACATCGGTTTGGATTCTGTTACCCTGTTGCCTGGGAACATGAAATCGGTTTGATTCTGGAAACCTGTGGCCTGGGAATATGACTGAGGTTTGATGGTTGTACCCTATGGCCTGGCATCATGACTGAAGTTTCATTCTGGATCCCTGTGACCTGGGAACATGACTGAGGCGTGATTCGTGAAAACTTTGGCCTGGGAACATGACATCTGTTTAGATTGTGGAATACTGTTCCCCGGGAACCTGACTGAGCCTTCGTTCTGGAACCCTGTGGACTGAGAACATGACTGAGGTTTTATTCTGGAACCCTGTGGCCTGGGAACATGACAGAGGATTGATTCTGGAACCCTGTGGCCTGGGAACATGACATCGGTGGATTCTGGAACCCTGAGGCCTGGGAACATGACATCTGTTTAGATTGTGGAATACTCTGCCCCGGGAACCTGACTGAGCCTTGGTTCTGGAACCCTGTGGACTGGGAACATGACTGAGGTTTTATTCTGGAACCCTGTAGCCTGGGAACATAACTGAGGATTGATTCTGGAACCCTGTGGCCTGGGAACATGATATCGGTGGATTCTGGAAGCCTGTGGCCTGGGAATATGAGAACGGTTTGATTCTGGAACCCTGTGGCCTGGGAACATGTCTGAGGTTTGATGGTGGAAACCTGTGGCCTGGCAACATGACTGAGGTTTGATTCTGGAAGACTGTGACCAGGGAATATGATATCGGGTTTATTCTGGAAACCTGTTTCCTGGGAAAAAGACTGAGGTTTGATTCTGGAACCCTGTCGCCTGGGAACATGACTGAGGTTTGATGGTGGAAACGTGTGGCCTGGCAACATGACTGAGGTTTGATTCTGGAAGACTGTGACCAGGGAATATGATATCGGGTTTATTCTGGAAAACTGTGTCCTGGGAACAAGACTGAGGTTTGATTCTGGAACCGTGTGGCCTGGGAACATGACTGAGGTTTGTTTCTGGAAGCCTGTTCCCTGGGAACATGACTGAGGTTTGATTCTGGACACCTGTGTCCTGGGATCATGACTGAGGTTTGATTGTTGACACCTGTGGCCTGCGAACATGATTTAGGTTTGATACTGGAACAGTGTGTCCTGGGAATATGACTGAGGTTTGATGGTGGAACCCTGTGGCTGGGCAAGATGACTTAGTTTTGATTGTGGAACACTCTGGCCTGGGAACATGACTGAGGCTTGATGGAGGAACCGTGGTCTGGCAACAGGACTGAGGTTTGATGGTGGAACCCTCTGGCCTGGGAATATGACTGAGGTTTAATTGTGGAACCCTGTGGCCTGGGAACATGACTGGGATTTTATTTCTGAAACCTGTGTCCAGGGAGCATGACTGAGGTTTTATTCTGGAACCCTGTGTCCTGGAAACACGACTGCGGTTTGATTCTGGAAACCATTGGCCTGGGAAGATGACTGATGTTAGAGTGTGGAATCCTGTGACCTGGGAACATGACATCGGTTTGGATTCTGGTACCCTGTTGCCTGGGAACATGAAAGCGGTTTGATTCCGGAAACCTGTGGCCTGGGAATATGACTGAGGTTTGATGGTGGTACCCTATGGCCTGGCAACATGACTGAAGGTTGATTCTGGATCCCTGTGTCCTGGGAACATGACTGAGGCGTGATTCTTGAAAACTGTGGCCTGGGAACATGACATCTGTTTAGATTGTGGAATACTGTGCCCCGGAACATGACTGAGCCTTGGTTCTGGAACACTGTGGACTGGGAACATGACTGAGGTTTTATTCTGGAACCCTGTAGCCTGGGAACATAACAGAGGATTGATTCTGGAACCCTGTGGCATGGGAACATGAAATCGGTGGATTCTGGAACCTTGTGGCCTGAGAATATGAGAACGGTTTGATTCTGGAACCCTGTGGCCTTGGAACATGTCTGAGGTTTGATGGTGGAAACCTGTGGCCTGGCAATATGACTGAGGTTTGATTCTGGAAGACTGTGACCAGGGAACCTGATATCGGATTTATTCTGGAAACCTGTGTCCTGGGAACAAGACTGAGGTTTGATTCTGGAAACCTGTGGCCTGGGAACATGACTGAGGTTTGATTGTTGAAACCTGTGGCCTGCGAACATGACTCAGGTTTGATTCTGGAACCCTGTGGCCTGGGATCATGACTGAGGTTTGATTGTTGAAACCTGTGGCCTGCGAACATGACTCAGGTTTGATTCTGGAACCATGTGTCCTGGGAATATGACTGAGGTTTGATTCTGGAAACCTTTGACCTGGGAAAATGACTGAGGTTTCATTGTGGAAACATGGGGTGTGGGATCATGACTGAGGTTTGATGGTGGAACACTATGGCCTGGCAAAATGACTGAGGCTTGATTCTGGAACCCTGTGGCCTGGCAAGTTGACTGAGGTTTGATGGCAGAATCCTGTGGACTGGCAACATGACTGAGGTTTGATTGTGGAACCCTGTGGCGTGGCAAGATAACTTAGGTTTGATTGTGGAACACTCTGGCCTCGGAATATGACTGAGGTTTAATTGTGGAACCCTGTGGCCTGGGAACATGACTGCGATTTTATTTCTGAAACCTGTGTCCAGGGAACATGACTGAGATTTAATGGTGGAAACCTGTGGCCCGGCAACATGACTGAGGTTTGTTTCTGGAAGCCTGTACCCTGGGCACATGACTGAGGTTTGATTCTGGACACCTGTGTCCTGGGAACATGACTGAGATTTGATTGCTGAAACCTGTGGCCTGCGAACATGACCCAGGTTTGCTTCCGGAACCATGTGTCCTGGGAATATGACTGAGGTTTGATTCTGGAAACCTTTGGCCTGGGAAAATGACTGAGGTTTCATTGTGGAAACATGTGGCCTGGAATCATGACTGAGGTTTGATGGTGGAACACTATGGCCTGGCAAAATGACTGAGGCTTGATTCTGGAACCCTGTGGCCTGGCAAGTTGCCTTAGGTTTGATGGCAGAAACCTGTGGACTGGCAACATGACTGAGGTTTGATTGTGGAACCCTGTAAACGGGGAACATGACTGAGGCCTGATACTGGCACCCCGTGGCGTGGGAACATGACATTGGTTTGATTCTGGAGCCCTGTTTACTCGGAACATGACTGAGGTTTTATTCTGGAACCCTGTGTCCTGGGAACACGACTGAGGTTTGATTCTGGAAACCATTGGCCTGGGAAGATGACTGATGTTAGAGTGTGGAATCCTGTGGCCTGGGAACATGACATCGGTTTGGATTCTGGTACCCTGTTGCTTGGGAACATGAAATCGGTTTGATTCTGGAAACAAGTGGCCTGGGAATATGACTGAGGTTTGATGGTTGTACTCTATGGCCTGGCAACATGACTGAAGTTTGATTCTGGATCCCTGTGGCCTGGGAACATGACTGAGGCGTGACTCTTGAAAACTGTGGCCTAGGAACATGACATATGTTTAGATTTTGGAATACTGTGCCCCGGGAAACTGACTGAGCCTTGGTTCTGGAACCCTGTGGACTGGGAATATGACTGAGGTTTGATGGTGGTACCCTATGGCCTGGCAACATGACTGAAGTTTGATTCTGGATCCCTGTGGCCTGGGAACATGACTGAGGCGTGATTCTTGAAAACTGTGTCCTGGGAACATGACATCTGTTTAGATTGTGGAATACTGTGCCCCGGGAACCTGACTGAGCCTTGGTTCTGGAACCCTGTGGACTGGGAACATGACTGAGGTTTTATTCTGGAACCCTGTGGCCTGGGAACATGACAGAGGATTGATTCTGGAACCCTGTGGAATGGGAACATGACATCGGTGGATTCTGGAACCCTGAGGCCTGGGAACAGGACATCTGTTTAGATTGTGGAATACTCTGCCCCGGGAACCTGACTGAGCCTTGGTTCTGGAACCCTGTGGACTGGGAACATGACTGAGGTTTTATTCTGGAACCCTGTAGCCTGGGAACATGACAGAGGATTGATTCTGGAACCCTGTGGCCTGGGAACATGATATCGGTGGATTCTGGAAGCCTGTGGCCTGGGAATATGAGAACGGTTTGATTCTGGAACCCTGTGGCCTGGGAACATGTCTGAGGTTTGATGGTGGAAACCTGTGGCCTGGCAATATGACTGAGGTTTGATTCTGGAAACCTTTGGCCTGGGAAAATGACTGAGGTTTCATTGTGGAAACATGGGGCCTGGGATCATGACTGAGGTTTGATGGTGGAACACTATGGCCTGGCAAAATGACTGAGGCTTGATTCTGGAACCCTGTGGCCTGGCAAGTTGACTGAGGTTTGATGGCAGAAACCTGTAGACTGGCAACATGACTGAGGTTTGATTGTGGAACCCTGTGGCCTGGGAACATGACTGGGATTTTATTTCTAAAACCTGTGTCCAGGGAACATGACTGAGGTTTGATTCTGAAACCCTGTGTCCTGGGAACACGACTGAGGTTTGATTCTGGAACCATGTGGCCTGGGAATATTACTGAGGTTTGATTCTGGATACCATTGGCCTGGGAAGATGACTGATGTTAGAGTGTGGAATCCTGTGGCCTGGGAACATGACATCGGTTTGTATTCTGGTACCCTGTTGCCTGGGAACATGAAATCGGTTTGATTCTGGAATCCTGTGGACTGGGAATATGACTGAGGTTTAATGGTGGTACCGTATGGCCTGGCAACATGACTGAAATTTGATTCTGGATCCCTGTGGCCTGGGAATATGGCTAAGGCGTGATTCTTGAAAATTGTGGCCTGGGAACATGACCTCTGTTTAGATTTGGGAATACTGTGCCCCGGGAACTTGACTGAGCCTTGGTTCTGGAACCCTGTGGACTGGGAACTTGACTGAGGTTTTATTCTGGAACCCTGTAGCCTGGGAATATGACATCGGTGGATTCTGGATCCCTGAGGCCTGGGAATATGAAAACGGTTTGATTCTGGAACCCTGTGGCCTGGGAACATGCCTGAGGTTTGAAGGTGGAAATCTGGGGCCTGGCAACATGTTTGAGGTTTCAGAGTGGAACCCTCAGGCTTGGGAACATAAGTGAGGCTTGATTTTGGAAACCAGTGGCCTGGCAACATGACTGAGGTTTGATGGTGGAACCCTGTGGCTTGGCAAGATGACTTAGGTTTGATTGGGGAACACTCTCCCTGGGAACATGACTGAGGTTTGATGGTGGAACCGTGGTCTGGCAACAGGACTGAGGTTTGATTGTGGAACCCTCTGGCCTGGGAATATGACTGAGGTTTAATTGTGGAATCCTGTGGCCTGGGAACATGACTGGGATTTTATTTCTGAAACCTGTGTCCAGGCAACATGACTGAGGTTTTATTATGGAACCCTGTGCCCTGGGAACACGACTGAGGGTTGATTCTGGAAACCATTGGCCTGGGAAGATGACTGATGTTAGAGTGTGGAACCCTGAGGCCTGGGAACATGACATCTGTTTAGATTGTGGAATACTCTGCACCGGGAACCTGACTGAGCCTTGGTTCTAGAACCCTGTGGACCTGGAACATGACTGAGGTTTTATTCTGGAACCCTGTAGCCTGGGAACATAACTGAGGATTGATTCTGGAACCCTGTGGCCTGGGAACATGATATCGGTGGATTCTGGAAGCCTGTGGCCTGGGAATATGAGAACGGTTTGATTCTGGAACCCTGTGGCCTGGGAACATGTCTGAGGTTTGATGGTGGAAACCTATGGCCTGGCAACATGACTGAGGTTTAATTCTGGAAGACTGTGACCAGGGAACATGATATCGGGTTTATTCTGGAAACCTGTTTCCTGGGAAAAAGACTGAGGTTTGATTCTGGAACCCTGTGGCCTGGGAACATGACTGAGGTTTGTTTCTGGAAGCCTGTTCCCTGGAAACATGACTGAGGTTTGATTCTGGACACCTGTGTCCTGGGATCATGACTGAGGTTTGATTGTTGAAACCTGTGGCCTGCGAACATGACTCAGGTTTGATTCTGGAACCATGTGTCCTGGGAATATGACTGAGGTTTGATTCTGGAAACCTTTGGCCTGGGAAAATGACTGAGGTTTCATTGTGGAAACATGGGGCCTGGGATCATGACTGAGGTTTGATGGTGGAACACTATGGCCTGGCAAAATGACTGAGGCTTGATTCTGGAACCCTGTGGCCTGGCAAGTTGACTGAGGTTTGATGGCAGAAACCTGTGGACTGGCAACATGACTGAGGTTT
Source organism: Balaenoptera physalus (assembly GCF_965194825.1). NCBI lineage: Eukaryota > Metazoa > Chordata > Mammalia > Artiodactyla > Balaenopteridae > Balaenoptera > Balaenoptera physalus. The sequence continues at coordinate 30,168,511 of NC_138901.1, forward strand.
GATTGTGGAACCCTGTGGCCTGGGAACATGACTGGGATTTTATTTCTAAAACCTGTGTCCAGGGAACATGACTGAGGTTTGATTCTGAAACCCTGTGTCCTGGGAACACGACTGAGGTTTGATTCTGGAACCATGTGGCCTGGGAATATTACTGAGGTTTGATTCTGGATACCATTGGCCTGGGAACATGACTGATGTTAGAGTGTGGAATCCTGTGGCCTGGGAACATGACATCGGTTTGTATTCTGGTACCCTGTTGCCTGGGAACATGAAATCGGTTTGATTCTGGAATCCTGTGGACTGGGAATATGACTGAGGTTTAATGGTGGTACCGTATGGCCTGGCAACATGACTGAAATTTGATTCTGGATCCCTGTTTCCTGGGAATATGGCTAAGGCGTGATTCTTGAAAATTGTGGCCTGGGAACATGACCTCTGTTTAGATTGGGGAATACTGTGCCCCGGGAACTTGACTGAGCCTTGGTTCTGGAACCCTGTGGACTGGGAACTTGACTGAGGTTTTATTCTGGAACCCTGTAGCCAGGGAATATGACATCGGTGGATTCTGGATCCCTGAGGCCTGGGAACATGCCTGAGGTTTGATGGTGGAAACCTGTGGCCTGGCAACATGTTTGAGGTTTCAGAGTGGAACCCTCAGGCTTGGGAACATGAGTGAGGCTTGACGGTGGAAACCAGTGGCCTGGCAACATGACTGAGGTTTGGTGGTGGAACCCTGTGGCTTGGCAAGATGACTTAGGTTTGATTGTGGAACACTCTCCCTGGGAACATGACTGAGGTTTGATGGTGGAACCGTGGTCTGGCAACAGGACTGAGGTTTGATTGTGGAACCCTCTGGCCTGGGAATATGACTGAGGTTTAATTGTGGAATCCTGTGGCCTGGGAACATGACTGGGATTTTATTTCTGTAACCTGTGTCCAGGCAACATGACTGAGGTTTTATTATGGAACCCTGTGCCCTGGGAACACGACTGAGGGTTGATTCTGGAAACCATTGTCCTGGGAAGATGACTGATGTTAGAGTGTGGAATCCTGTGGCCTGGGAACATGACATCGGTTTGGATTCTGTTACCCTGTTGCCTGGGAACATGAAATCGGTTTGATTCTGGAAACCTGTGGCCTGGGAATATGACTGAGGTTTGATGGTTGTACCCTATGGCCTGGCATCATGACTGAAGTTTCATTCTGGATCCCTGTGACCTGGGAACATGACTGAGGCGTGATTCGTGAAAACTTTGGCCTGGGAACATGACATCTGTTTAGATTGTGGAATACTGTTCCCCGGGAACCTGACTGAGCCTTCGTTCTGGAACCCTGTGGACTGAGAACATGACTGAGGTTTTATTCTGGAACCCTGTGGCCTGGGAACATGACAGAGGATTGATTCTGGAACCCTGTGGCCTGGGAACATGACATCGGTGGATTCTGGAACCCTGAGGCCTGGGAACATGACATCTGTTTAGATTGTGGAATACTCTGCCCCGGGAACCTGACTGAGCCTTGGTTCTGGAACCCTGTGGACTGGGAACATGACTGAGGTTTTATTCTGGAACCCTGTAGCCTGGGAACATAACTGAGGATTGATTCTGGAACCCTGTGGCCTGGGAACATGATATCGGTGGATTCTGGAAGCCTGTGGCCTGGGAATATGAGAACGGTTTGATTCTGGAACCCTGTGGCCTGGGAACATGTCTGAGGTTTGATGGTGGAAACCTGTGGCCTGGCAACATGACTGAGGTTTGATTCTGGAAGACTGTGACCAGGGAATATGATATCGGGTTTATTCTGGAAACCTGTTTCCTGGGAAAAAGACTGAGGTTTGATTCTGGAACCCTGTCGCCTGGGAACATGACTGAGGTTTGATGGTGGAAACGTGTGGCCTGGCAACATGACTGAGGTTTGATTCTGGAAGACTGTGACCAGGGAATATGATATCGGGTTTATTCTGGAAAACTGTGTCCTGGGAACAAGACTGAGGTTTGATTCTGGAACCGTGTGGCCTGGGAACATGACTGAGGTTTGTTTCTGGAAGCCTGTTCCCTGGGAACATGACTGAGGTTTGATTCTGGACACCTGTGTCCTGGGATCATGACTGAGGTTTGATTGTTGACACCTGTGGCCTGCGAACATGATTTAGGTTTGATACTGGAACAGTGTGTCCTGGGAATATGACTGAGGTTTGATTCTGGAAACCTTTGGCCTGGGAAAATGACTGAGGTTTCATTGTGGAAACATGGGGCCTGGGATCATGACTGAGGTTTGATGGTGGAACACTATGGCCTGGCAAAATGACTGAGGCTTGATTCTGGAACCCTGTGGCCGGGCAAGTTGCCTTGGGTATGATAGCAGAAACCTGTGGACTGGCAACATGACTGAGGCTTGATTCTGGAACCCTGTGGCCTGGCAAGTTGACTGAGGTTTGATGGCAGAAACCTGTGGACTGGCAACATGACTGAGGTTTGATTGTGGAACCCTTTGCCCTGGGAACATGACAGGGATTTTATTTTTGAAATCTGTGTCCAGGGAACATGACTGAGGTTTGATTCTGGAACCCTGTGTCCTGGGAACACGACTGAGGTTTGATTCTGGAACCATGTGGCCTGGGAACATGATATCGGTGGATTCTGGAACCCTGTGGCCTGGGAATATGAGAACGGTTTGATTCTGGAACCATGTGGACTGGGAACATGTCTGAGGTTTGATGGTGGAAACGTGTGGCCTGGCAACATGACTGAGGTTTGATTCTGGAAGACTGTGACCAGGGAACATGATATCGGGTTTATTCTGGAAACCTGTGTCCTGGGAACAAGACTGAGGTTTGATTCTGGAACCCTGTGGCCTGGGAACATGACTGAGGTTTGTTTCTGGAAGCCTGTTCCCTGGGAACATGACTGAGGTTTGATTCTGGACACCTGTGTCCTGGGATCATGACTGACGTTTGATTGTTGAAACCTGTGGCCTGGGAACATGACTCAGGTTTGCTTCCGGAACCATGTGTCCTAGGAATATGACTGAGGTTTGATTCTGGAAACCTTTGGCCTGGGAAAATGACTGAGGTTTCACTGTGGAAACATGGGGCCTGGGATCATGACTGAGGTTTGATGGTGGAACACTATGGCCTGGCAAAATGACTGAGGCTTGATTCTGGAACCCTGTGGCCTGGCAAGTTGACTGAGGTTTGATGGCAGAAACCTGTGGACTGGCAACATGACTGAGGTTTGATTGTGGAACCCTGTGGCCTGGGAACATGACTGGGATTTTATTTCTGAAACCTGTGTCCAGGGAACATGACTGAGGTTTGATTCTGAAACCCTGTTTCCTGGGAACACGACTGAGGTTTGATTCTGGAACCATGTGGCCTGGGAATATGACTGAGTTTTGATTCTGGATACCATTGGCTTGGGAAGATGACTGATGTTAGAGTGTGGAATCCTGTGGCCTGGGAACATGACATCGGTGTGGATTCTGTTACCCTGTTGCCTGGGAACATGAAATCGGTTTGATTCTGGAAACCTGTGGCCTGGGAATATGACTGAGGTTTGATGGTGGTACCCTATGGCCTAGCAACATGACTGAAGTTTGATTCTGGATCCCTGTGACCTGAGAACATGACTGAGGCGTGATTCTTGAAAACTGTGGCCTGGGAACATGACATCTGTTTAGATTGTGGAATACGGTGCCCCGGGAACCTGACTGAGCCTTGGTTCTGGAACCCTGTGGACTGGGAACATGACTGAGGTTTTATTCTGGAACCCTGTGGCCTGGGAACATGACAGAGGATTGATTCTGGAACCCTGTGGCCTGGGAACATGACATCGGTGGATTCTGGAACCCTGAGGCCTGGGAACATGACATCTGTTTAGATTGTGGAATACTCTGCCCCGGGAACCTGACTGAGCCTTGGTTCTGGAACCCTGTGGACTGGGAACATGACTGAGGTTTTATTCTGGAACCCTGTAGCCTGGGAACATAACTGAGGATTGATTCTGGAACCCTGTGGCCTGGGAACATGATATCGGTGGATTCTGGAAGCCTGTGGCCTGGGAATATGAGAACGGTTTGATTCTGGAACCCTGTGGCCTGGGAACATGTCTGAGGTTTGATGGTGGAAACCTGTGGCCTGGCAACATGACTGAGGTTTCATTCTGGAAGACTGTGACCAGGGAACATGATATCGGGTTTATTCTGGAAACCTGTGTCCTGGGAACAAGACTGAGGTTTGATTCTGGAACCCTGTGGCCTGGGAACATGACTGAGGTTTGTTTCTGGAAGCCTGTTCCCTGGGAACATGACTGAGGTTTGATTCTGGACACCTGTGTCCTGGGATCATGACTGAGGTTTGATTGTTGAAACCTGTGGCCTGCGAACATGACTTAGGTTTGATTCTGGTACCGTGTGTCCTGGGAATATGACTGAGGTTTGATTCTGGAAACCTTTAGCCTGGGAAAATGACTGAGGTTTCATTGTGGAAACATGGGGCCTGGGATCATGACTGAAGTTTGATGGTGGAACACTATGGCCTGGCAAAATGACTGAGGCTTGATTCTGGAACCCTGTGGCCTGGCAAGTTGCCTTGGGTTTGATGGCAGAAACCTGTGGACTGGCAACATGACTGAGATTTGATTGTGGAACCCTGTGAACGGGGAACATGACTGAGGCCTGATACTGGCATCCCGTGGGGTGGGAACATGACATTGGTTTGATTCTGGAGCCCTGTTTACTCGGAACATGACTGAGGTTTGATGGTGGAACCCTGTGGCCTGGCAACATGATTGAGGTTTCAGAGTGGAACCCTCAGGCTTGGGAACATTAGTGAGGCTTGATGGTGGAAACCAGTGGCCTGGCAACATGACTGAGGTTTGATGGTGGAACCCTGTGGCTTGGCAAGATGACTTAGGTTTGATTGTGGAACACTCTGGCCTGGGAACATGACTGAGGCTTGATGGTGGAACCGTGGTCTGGCAACAGGACTGAGAGTTGATTGTGGAACCCTCTGGCCTGGGAATATGACTGAGGTTTAATTGTGGAACCCTGTGGCCTGTGAACATGACTGGGATTTTATTTCTGAAACCTGTGGCCTGCGAACATGACTCAGGTTTGATTCTGGAACCATGTGTCCTGGGAATATGCCTGAGGTTTGATTCTGGAAACCCTTGGCCTGGGAAAATGACTGAGGTTTCATTCTGGAAACATGGGGCCTGGGATTATGAATGAGGTTTGACGGTGGAACACTATGGCCTCGCAAAATGACTGAGGTTTGATTCTGGAACCCTGTGGCATGGCAAGTTGACTGAGGTTTGAAGGCTGACACCTGTGGACTTGCAACGTGACTGAGGTTTGATTGTGGAACGCTGTGGCCTGGTAACATGACTGGGAGTTTATTTCTGAAACCTGTGTCCAGGGAAAATGACATTGGTTTGATTCTGGAAACCTGTGTCCTGGGAACACGACTGAGGTTTGATTCTGGAACCATGTGGCCTGGGAATATGACTGAGGTTTGATTCTGGATACCATTGGCCTGGGAAGATGACTGATGTTAGAGTGTGGAATCCTGTGGCCTGGGAACATGACATCGGTTTGGATTGTGATACCCTGTTGCCTGGGAACATGAAATCGCTTTGATTCTGGAAACCTGTGGCCTGGGAATATGACTGAGGTTTGAAGGTGGTACCCCATGGCCTGGCAACATGACTGAAGTTTGATTCTGGATCCCTGTGGCCTGGGAACATGACTGAGGCGTGATTCTTGAAAACTGTGGCCTGGGAACATGACATCTGTTTAGATTTTGGAATACTGTGCCCCGGGAACCTGACTGAGCCTTGGTTCTGGAACCCTGTGGACTGGGAACATGACTGAGGTTTTATTCTGGAACCCTGTTGCCTGGGAACATAATTGAGGATTGATTCTGGAACCCTGTGGCTTGGGAACATGAAATCGGTGGATTCTGGAACCCTGTGGCCTGGAAATATGAGAACGGTTTGATTCTGGAACCCTGTGGCCTGGGAACATGTCTGAGGTTTAATGGTGGAAACCTGTGGCCCGGCAACATGACTGAGGTTTGTTTCTGGAAGCCTGTACCCTGGGCACATGACTGAGGTTTGATTCTGGACACCTGTGTCCTGGGAACATGACTGAGATTTGATTGCTGAAACCTGTGGCCTGCGAACATGACCCAGGTTTGCTTCCGGAACCATGTGTCCTGGGAATATGACTGAGGTTTGATTCTGGAAACCTTTGGCCTGGGAAAATGACTGAGGTTTCATTGTGGAAACATGTGGCCTGGAATCATGACTGAGGTTTGATGGTGGAACACTATGGCCTGGCAAAATGACTGAGGCTTGATTCTGGAACCCTGTGGCCTGGCAAGTTGCCTTAGGATTGATGGCAGAAACCTGTGGACTGGCAACATGACTGAGGTTTGATTGTGGAACCCTGTAAACAGGGAACATGACTGAGGCCTGATACTGGCACCCCGTGGCGTGGGAACATGACATTGGTTTGATTCTGGAGCCCTGTTTACTCGGAACATGACTGAGGTTTGATTCTGGAACCCTGTGTCCTGGGAACACGACTGAGCTTTGATTCTGGAAACCATTGGCCTGGGAAGATGACTGATGTTCGAGTGTGGAATCCTGTGGCCTGGGAACATGACATCGGTTTGGATTCCGATACCCTGTTGCCTGGGAACATGAAATCCGTTTGATTCTGGAAACCTGTGGCCTGGGAATATGACTGAGGTTTGATGGTTGTACCCTATGGCCTGGCAACATGACTGAAGTTTGATTGTGGATCCCTGTGGCCTGGGAACATGACTGAGGCGTGATTCTTGAAAACTGTGGCCTGGGAACATGACATATGTTTAGATTTTGGAATACTGTGCCCCGGGAAACTGACTGAGCCTTGGTTCTGGAACCCTGTGGACTGGGAATATGACTGAGGTTTGATGGTGGTAACCTATGGCCTGGCAACATGACTGAAGTTTGATTCTGGATCCCTGTGGCCTGGGAACATGGCTGAGGCGTGATTCTTGAAAACTCTGGCTTGGGAACATGACATCTGTTTAGATTGTGGAATACTTTGCCCCGGGAAACTGACTGAGCCTTGGTTCTGGAACCCTGTGGACTGGGAACATGACTGAGGTTTTATTCTGGAACCCTGTGGCCTGGGAACATGACAGAGGATTGATTCTGGAACCCTGTGGCCTGGGAACATGACATCGGTGGATTCTGGAACCCTGAGGCCTGGGAACATGCCATCTGTTTAGATTGTGGAATACTGTGCCCCGGGATCTTGACTGAGCCTTGGTTCTGGAACCCTGTGGACTGGGAACATGACTGAGGTTTTATTCTGGAACCCTGTAGCCTGGGAATATGATATCGGTGGATTCTGGATCCCTGAGGCCTGGGAATATGAAAATGGTTTGATTCTGGAACCCTGTGGCCTGGGAACATGCCTGAGGTTTGATGGTGGAAACCTGTGGCCTGGCAACATGACTGAGGTTTGTTTCTGGAAGCCTGTTCCCTGGGCACATGACTGAGGTTTGATTCTGGACACCTGTGTCCTGGGAACATGACTGAGGTTTGATTGCCGAAACCTGTGGCCTGCGAACATGACTCAGGTTTGCTTCTGGAACCATGTGTCCTGGGAATATGACTGAGGTTTGATTCTGGAAACCTTTGGCCTGGGAAAATGACTGAGGTTTCATTGTGGAAACATGTGGCCTGGAATCATGACTGAGGTTTGATTGCTGAAACCTGTGGCCTGCGAACATGACTCAGGTTTGCTTCTGGAACCATGTGTCCTGGGAATATGACTGAGGTTTTATTCCGGAGCCCTGTAGCCTGGGAATATGACATCGGTGGATTCTGGATCCCTGAGGCCTGGGAATATGAAAACGGTTTGATTCTGGAACCCTGTGTCCTGGGAACATGCCTGAGGTTTGATGGTGGAAACCTGTGACCTGGCAACATGACTGAGGTTTGTTTCTGGAAGCCTGTTCCCTGGGCACATGACTGAGGTTTGATTCTGGACACCTGTGTCCTGGGAACATGACTGAGGTTTGATTGCTGAAACCTGTGGCCTGTGAACATGACTCAGGTTTGCTTCTGGAACCATGTGTCCTGGGAATATGACTGAGGTTTGATTCTGGAAACCTATGGCCTGGCAAAATGACTGATGCTTGATTCTGGAACCCTGTGGCCTGGCAAGTTGCCTTAGGTTTGATGGCAGAAACCTGTGGACTGGCAACATGACTGAGGTTTGATTGTGAAATCCTGTGAACGGGGAACATGATTGAGGCCTGATACTGGCACCCCGTGGCGGGGGAACATGACATTTGTTTGATTCTGGAGCCCTGTTTACTCGGAACATGACTGAGGTTTGATGGTTGGACCCTGTGGCCTGGCAACATGATTGAAGTTTCAGAGTGGAACCCTCAGGCTTGGGAACATGAGTGAGGCTTGATGGTGGAAACCAGTGGCCTGGCAACATGTCTGAGGTTTGATGGTGGAAACCTGTGGCCTGGCAACATGACTGAGGTTTGATTCTGGAAGACTGTCACCAGGGAACATGATATCGGGTTTATTCTGGAAACCTGTGTCCTGGGAACAAGACTGATGTTTGATTCTGGAACCCTGTGGCCTGGGAACATGACTGAGGTTTGTTTCTGGAAGCCTGTTCCCTGGGAACATGACTGAGGTTTGATTCTGGACACCTGTGTCCTGGGATCATGACTGAGGTTTGATTGTTGAAACCTGTGGCCTGCGAACATGACTCAGGTTTGATTCTGGAACCATGTGTCCTGGGAATATGACTTACGTTTGATTCTGGAAACCTTTGGCCTGGGAAAATGACTGAGGTTTCATTGTGGAAACATGTGGCCTGGAATCATGACTGAGGTTTGACGGTGGAACACTATGTCCTGGCAAAATGACTGAGGCTTGATTCTGGAACCCTGTGGCATGGCAAGTTGCCTTAGGTTTGATGGCAGAAAACTGTGGACTGGCAACATGACTGAGGTTTGATTGTGGAACCCTGTGAACGGGGAACATGACTGAGGCCTGATACTGACACGCCGTGGCGTGGGAACATGACATTGGTTTGATTCTGGAGCCCTGTTTACTCGGAACATGACAGAGGTTTGATGGTTGGACCCTGTGGCATGGCAACATGATTGAGGTTTCAGAGTGGAACCCTCAGGCTTGGGAACATGAGTGCGGCTTGATGGTGGAAACCAGTGGCCTGGCAACATGACTGAGGTTTGATGGTGGAAACCTGTGGCTTGGCAAGATGACTTAGGTTTGATTGTGGAACACTCTGGCCTGGGAACATGACTGAGGCTTGATGGTGGAACCGTGGTCTGGCAACAGGACTGAGGTTTGATTGTGGAACCCTCTGGCCTGGGTATATGACTGAGGTTTAATTGTGGAACCCTGTGGCCTGGGAACATGACTGGGATTTTATTTCTGAAACCTGTGTCCAGGGAACATGACTGAGGTTTTATTCTGGAACCCTGTGTCCTGGGAACACGACTGAAGTTTGATTCTGGAAACCATTGTCCTGGGAAGATGACTGATGTTAGAGTGTGGAATCCTGTGGCCTGGGAACATGACATCGGTTTGGATTCTGGTACCCTGTTGCCTGGGAACATGAAATCGGTTTGATTCTGGAAACCTGTGTCCTGGGATCATGACTGAGGTTTGATTGTTGAAACCTGTGGCCTGCGAACATGACTCAGGTTTGATTCTGGAAACATGTGTCCTGGGAATATGACTGAGGTTTGATTCTGGAAACCTTTGGCCTGGGAAAATGACTGAGGTTTCATTGTGGAAACATGGGGACTGGGATCATGACTGAGGTTTGATGGTGGAACACTATGGCCTGGCAAAATGACTGAGGCTTGATTCTGGAACCCTGTGGCCTGGCAAGTTGACTGAGGTTTGATGGCAGAAACCTGTGGACTGGCAACATGACTGAGGTTTGATTGTGGAACCCTGTGGCCTGGGAACATGACTGGGATTTTATTTCTGAAACCTGTGTCCAGGGAACATGACTGAGGTTTGATTCTGGAACCCTGTGTCCTGGGAACACGACTGAGGTTTGATTCTGGAACCATGTGGCCTGGGAATATGACTGCGGTTTGATTCTGGATACCATTGGCCTGGGAAGATGACTGATTTTAGAGTGTGGAATCCTGTGGCCTGGGAACATGACATCGGTTTGGATTCTGGTACCCTGTTGCCTGGGAACATGAAATCGGTTTGATTCTGGAAACCTGTGCCCTGGAATATGACTGAGGTTTGATGGTGGTTCCCTATGGCCTGGCAACATGACTGAAGTTTGATTCTGGATCCCTGTGGCCTGGGAACATGGCTGAGGCGTGATTCTTGAAAATTGTGGCCTGGGAACATGACATCTGTTTAGATTGTGGAATACTGTGCCCCGGGATCTTGACTGAGCCTTGGTTCTGGAACCCTGTGGACTGGGAACATGACTGAGGTTTTATTCTGGAACCCTGTAGCCTGGGAATATGACATCGGTGGATTCTGGATCCCTGAGGCCTGGGAATATGAAAATGGTTTGATTCTGGAACCCTGTGGCCTGCGAACATGCCTGAGGTTTGATGGTGGAAACCTGTGGCCTGGCAACATGACTGAGGTTTGTTTCTGGAAGCCTGTTCCCTGGGCACATGACTGAGGTTTGATTCTGGACACCTGTGTCCTGGGAACATGACTGAGGTTTGATTGCTGAAACCTGTGGCCTGCGAACATGACTCAGGTTTGCTTCTGGAACCATGTGTCCTGGGAATATGACTGAGGTTTGATTCTGGAAACCTTTGGCCTGGGAAAATGACTGAGGTTTCATTGTGGAAACATGTGGCCTGGAATCATGACTGAGGTTTGATTGCTGAAACCTGTGGCCTGCGAACATGACTCAGGTTTGCTTCTGGAACCATGTGTCCTGGGAATATGACTGAGGTTTGATTCTGGAAACCTTTGGCCTGGGAAAATGACTGAGGTTTCCTTGTGGAAACATGGGGACTGGGATCATGACTGAGGTTTGATGCTGGAACACTATGGCCTGGCAAAATGACTGAGGCTTGATTCTGGAACCCTGTGGCCTGGAAAGTTGACTGAGGTTTGATGGCAGAAACCTGTGGACTGGCAACATGACTGAGGTTTGATTGTGGAACCCTGTGGCCTGGGAACATGACTGGGATTTTATTTCTGAAACCTGTGTCCAGGGAACATGACTGAGGTTTGATTCTGGAACCCTGTGTCCTGGGAACACGACTGAGGTTTGATTCTGGAACCATGTGGCCTGGGAATATGACTGCGGTTTGATTCTGGATACCATTGGCCTGGGAAGATGACTGATGTTAGAGTGAGGAATCCTGTGGCCTGGGAACATGACATCGGTTTGGATTCTGGTACCCTTTTGCCTGGGAACATGAAATCGGTTTGATTCTGGAAACCTGTGCCCTGGAATATGACTGAGGTTTGATGGTGGTACCCTATGGCCTGGCAACATGACTGAAGTTTGATTCTGGATCCCTGTGGCCTGGGAACATGGCTGAGGCGTGATTCTTGAAAATTGTGGCCTGGGAACATGACATCTGTTTAGATTGTGGAATACTGTGCCCCGGGATCTTGACTGAGCCTTGGTTCTGGAACCCTGTGGACTGGGAACATGACTGAGGTTTTATTCTGGAACCCTGTAGCCTGGGAATATGACATCGGTGGATTCTGGATCCCTGAGCCCTGGGAATATGAAAATGGTTTGATTCTGGAACCCTGTGGCCTGGGAACATGCCTGAGGTTTGATGGTGGAAACCTGTGGCCTGGCAACATGACTGAGGTTTGTTTCTGGAAGCCTGTTCCCTGGGCACATGACTGAGGTTTGATTCTGGACACCTGTGTCCTGGGAACATGACTGAGGTTTGATTGCTGAAACCTGTGGCCTGCGAACATGACTCAGGTTTGCTTCTGGAACCATGTGTCCTGGGAATATGACTGAGGTTTGATTCTGGAAACCTTTGGCCTGGGAAAATGACTGAGGTTTCATTGTGGAAACATGTGGCCTGGAATCATGACTGAGGTTTGATTGCTGAAACCTGTGGCCTGCGAACATGACTCAGGTTTGCTTCTGGAACCATGTGTCCTGGGAACATGACTGAGGTTTTATTCCGGAACCCTGTAGCCTGGGAATATGACATCGGTGGATTCTGGATCCCTGAGGCCTGGGAATATGAAAACGGTTTGATTCTGGAACCCTGTGTCCTGGGAACATGCCTGAGGTTTGATGGTGGAAACCTGTGGCCTGGCAACATGACTGAGGTTTGTTTCTGGAAGCCTGTTCCCTGGGCACATGACTGAGGTTTGATTCTGGACACCTGTGTCCTGGGAACATGACTGAGGTTTGATTGCTGAAACCTGTGGCCTGTGAACATGACTCAGGTTTGCTTCTGGAACCATGTGTCCTGGGAATATGACTGAGGTTTGATTCTGGAAACCTATGGCCTGGCAAAATGACTGAGGCTTGATTCTGGAACCCTGTGGCCTGGCAAGTTGCCTTAGGTTTGATGGCAGAAACCTGTGGACTGGCAACATGACTGAGGTTTGATTGTGGAACCCTGTGAACGGGGAACATGACTGAGGCCTGATACTGGCACCCCGTTGCGTGGGAACATGACATTTGTTTGATTCTGGAGCCCTGTTTCCTCGGAACATGACTGAGGTTTGATGGTTGGACCCTGTGGCCTGGCAACATGATTGAGGTTTCAGAGTGGAACCCTCAGGCTTGGGAACATGAGTGAGGCTTGATGGTGGAAACCAGTGGCCTGGCAACATGTCTGAGGTTTGATGGTGGAAACCTGTGGCCTGGCAACATGACTGAGGTTTGATTCTGGAAGACTGTGACCAGGGAACATGATATCGGGTTTATTCTGGAAACCTGTGTTCTGGGAACAAGACTGATGTTTGATTCTGGAACCCTGTGGCCTGGGAACATGACTCAGGTTTGTTTCTGGAAGCCTGTTCCCTGGGAACATGACTGAGGTTTGATTCTGGACACCTGTGTCCTGGGATCATGACTGAGGTTTGATGGTTGAAACCTGTGGCCTGCGAACATGACTCAGGTTTGATTCTGGAAACATGTGTCCTGGGAATATGACTTAGGTTTGATTCTGGAAACCTTTGTCCTGGGAAAATGACTGAGGTTTCATTGTGGAAACATGGGGCCTGGAATCATGACTGAGGTTTGATGGTGGAACACTATGGCCTGGCAAAATGACTGAGGCTTGATTCTGGAACCCTGTGGCCTGGAAACATGGCTGAGGCGTGATTCTTGAAACCTGTGGCCTGCGAACATTACTCAGGTTTGATTCTGGAACCATGTGTCCTGGGAATATGACTGAGGTTTGATTCTGGAAAACTTTTGCCTGGGAAAATGACTGAGGTTTCATTGTGGAAACATGGGGCCTGGGATCATGACTGAGGTTTGACGGTGGAACACTATGGCCTGGGAAAATGACTGAGGCTTGATTCTGGAACCGTGTGGCCTGGCAAGTTGACTGAGGTTTGATGGCAGAAACCTGTGGACTGGCAACATGACTGAGGTTTGATTGTGGAACCCTGTGGACTGGGAACATGACTGGGATTTTATTTCTGAAACCTTTGTCCATGGAACATGACATTGGTTTGACTCTGGAACCCTGTGTCTTAGGAACACGACTGAGGTTTGATTCTGGAACCATGTGGCCTGGGAATATGACTGAGGTTTGATTCTGGATACCATTGGCCTGGGAAGATGACTGATGTTAGAGTGTGGAATCCTGTGGCCTGGGAACATGACATCGGTTTGGATTCTGGTACCCTGTTGCCTGGGAATATGAAATCGGTTTGATTCTGGAAACCTGTGGCCTGGCAATATGACTGAGGTTTGATGGTGGTACCCTATGGCCTGGCAATATGACTGAAGTTTTATTCTGGATCCCTGTGGCCTGGGAACATGACTGAGGCGTGATTCTTGAAAATTGTTGCCTGGGAACATGACATCTGTTTAGATTTTGGAATACTGTGCCACGGGAACCTGACTGAGCCTTGGTTCTGGAACCCTGTGGACTGGGAACATGACTGAGGTTTTATTCTGGAACCCTGTAGCCTGGGAACATAACAGAGGATTGATTCTGGAACCCTGTGACCTGGGAACATGACATCAGTGGATTCTGGAACCCTGAGGCCTGGGAACATGACATATCTTTAGATTGTGGAATACTGTGCCCCGGGAACATGACTGAGCCTTAGTTCTGGAAAACTGTGGACTGGGAACATGACTGAGGTTTTATTCTGGAACCCTGTAGCCTGGGAACATAACTGAGGATTGATTCTGGACCCCTGTGGCCTGGGAACATGAAATCGGTGGATTGTAGAACGCTGTGGCCTGGGAATATGAGAACGGTTTGATTCTGGAACCCTGTGGCCTGGGAACATGTCTGAGGTTTGATGGTGGAAACCTGTGGCCTGGCAACATGACTGAAGTTTGATTCTGGAAGACTGTGACCAGGCAACATGATATCGGGTTTATTCTGGAAACCTGTGTCCTGGGAACAAGACTGAGGTTTGATTCTGGAACCCTGTGGCCTGGGAACATGACTGAGGTTTGTTTCTGGAAGCCTGTTTCCTGGGGACATGACTGAGGTTTGATTCTGGACACCTGTGTCCTGGGATCATGACTGAGGTTTGATTGTTGAAACCTGTGGCCTGCGAACATGACTCAGGTTTGATTCTGGAACTATGTGTCCTGGGAATATGACTGAGGTTCGATTCTGGAAAACTTTGGCCTTGGAAAATGACTAAGGTTTCATTGTTGAAACATGGGGTTTGGGATCATGACTGAGGTTTGATGGTGGAACACTATGGCCTGGCAAAATGACTGAGGCTTGATTCTGGAACCCTGTGGCCTGGCAAGTTGACTGAGGTTTGATGGCAGAAACCTGTGTACTGGCAACATGACTGAGGTTTGATTGTGGAACCCTGTGGCCTGGGAACATGACTGGGATTTTATTTCTGAATCCTGTGTCCAGGGAACATGACATTGGTTTGATTCTTGAACCCTGTGTACTGGGAACACGAATGAGGTTTGATTCTGGAACCATGTGGCCTGGGTATATGACTGAGGTTTGATTCTGGATACCATTGGCCTGGGAAGATGACTGATGTTAGAGTGTGGAATCCTGTGGCCTGGGAACATGACATCGGTTTGGATTCTGGTACCCTGTTGCCTGGGAACATGAAATCGGTTTGATTCTGGAAACCTGTGGCCTGGGAATATGACTGAGGTTTCATGGTGGTACCCTATGGCCTGGCAACATGACTGAAGTTTGATTCTGGATCCCTGTGGCCTGGGAACATGACTGAGGCGTGATTCTTGACAACTGTGGCCTGGGAACATGACATCTGTTTAGATTGTGGAATACTGTGCCCCGGGAACCTGACTGAGCCTTGGTTCTGGAAACATGTGGACTGGGAACATGACTGAGGTTTTATTCTGGAACCCTGTAGCCCTGGAACATGACAGAGGATTGATTCTGGAACCCTGTGGCCTGGGAGCATGACATCGGTGGATTCTGGAACCCTGTGGCGTGGGAATATAAGAACGGTTTGATTCTGGAACCCTGTGGCCTGGGAACATATCTGAGGTTTGATGGTGGAAACCTGTGGACTGGCAACATGACTGAGGTTTCATTCTGGAAGACTGTGACCAGGGAACATGATATAGGGTTTATTCTGGAAACCTGTGTCCTGGGAACAAGACTGAGGTTTGATTCTGGACACCTGTGTCCTGGGAACATGACTGAGATTTCATTGCTGAAACATGTGGCCTGCGAACATGACTCCGGTTTGCTTCCGTAACCATGTGTCCTTGGAATATGACTGAGGTTTGATTCTGGAAACCTTTGGCCTGGGAAAATGACTGAGGTTTCATTGTGGAAACATGTGGCCTGGAATCATGACTGAGGTTTGATGGTGGAACACTATGGCCTGGCAAAATGACTGAGGCTTGATTCTGGAACCCTGTGGCCTGGCAAGTTGCCTTAGGTTTGATGGCAGAAACCTGTGGACTGGCAACATGACTGAGGTTGGATTGTGGAACCCTGTGAACGGGGAACATGACTGAGGCCTGATACTGGCACCCCGTGGCGTGGGAACATGACATTGGTTTGATTCTGGAGCCCTGTTTACTCCGAACATGACTGAGGTTTGATGGTGGAACCCTGTGGCCTGGCAACATGATTGAGGTTTCAGAGTGGAACCCTCAGGCTTGGGAACATGAGTGAGGCTTGATGGTGGAAACCAGTGGCCTGGCAACATGACTGAGGTTTGATGGTGGAACCCTGTGGCTTGGCAAGATGACTTAGGTTTGATTGTGGAACACTCTGGCCTGGGAACATGACTGAGGCTTGATGGTGGAACCGTGGTCTGGCAACAGGACTGAGGTTTGATTGTGGAACCCTGTGGCCTGGGAAAATGACTGGGATTTTATTTCTGAAACCTGTGTCCAGGGAACATGACTGAGGTTTGATTCTGGAACCCTGTGTCCTGGGAACACGACTGAGGTTTGATTCTGGAACCATGTGGCCTGGGAATATGACTGAGGTTTGATGGTGGTACCCTATGGCCTGGCAACATGACTGAAGTTTGATTCTGGATCCCTGTGGCCTGGGAACATGACTGAGGCGTGATTCTTGAAAACTGTGACCTGGGAACATGACATCTGTTTAGATTGTGGAATACTGTACCCCGGGAACCTGACTGAGCCTTGGTTCTGGAACCCTGTGGACTGGGAACATGACTGAGGTTTGATTCTGGAACCATGTGTCCTGGGAATTTGACTGAGGTTTGATTCTGGAAACCTTTGGCCTGGGAATATGACTGAGGTTTCATTGTGGAAACATGGGGCCTGGAATCATGACTGAGGTTTGACGGTGGAACACTATGGCCTGGCAAAATGACTGAGGCTTGATTCTGGAACCCTGTGGCCTGGCAAGTTGCCTTAAGTTTGATGGCAGAAACCTGTGGACTGGCACCATGACTGAGGTTTGGTTGTGGAACCCTCTGAACGGGGAACATGACTGAGGCCTGATACTGGCACCCCGTGGCGTGGGAACATGACATTGGTTTTATTCTGGAGCCCTGTTTACTCGGAATATGACTGAGGTTTGATGGTTGGACCCTGTGGCCTGGCAACATGATTGAGGTTTCAGAGTGGAACCCTCAGGCTTGGGAACATGAGTGAGGCTTGATGGTCGAAACCAGTGGCCTGGCAACATGACTGAGGTTTGATGGTGGAACCCTGTGGCTTGGCAAGATGACTTAGGTTTGATTGTGGAACACTCTGGCCTGGGAACATGACTGAGGCTTGATGGTGGAACCGTGGTCTGGCAACAGGACTGAGGTTTGATTGTGGAACCCTCTGGCCTGGGTATATGACTGAGGTTTAATTGTGGAACCCTGTGGCCTGGGAACATGACTGGGATATTATTTCTGAAACCTGTGTCCAGGGAACATGACTGAGGTTTTATTCTGGAACCCTGTGTCCTGGGAACACGACTGAGGTTTGATTCTGGAAACCATTGGCCTGGGAAGATGACTGATGTTAGAGTGTGGAATCCTGTGGCCTGGGAACATGACATCGGTTTGGATTCTGGTACCCTGTTGCCTGGGAACATGAAATCGGTTTGATTCTGGAAACCTGTGGCCTGGGAATATGACTGA
Organism: Balaenoptera physalus; assembly: GCF_965194825.1. NCBI lineage: Eukaryota > Metazoa > Chordata > Mammalia > Artiodactyla > Balaenopteridae > Balaenoptera > Balaenoptera physalus. Next base: position 30,186,303 of record NC_138901.1, read on the forward strand.
GGTTTGATGGTGGTACACTATGGCCTGGCAACATGACTGAAGTTTGATTCTGGATCCCTGTGGCCTGGGAACATGGCTGAGGAGTGATTCTTGAAAATTGTGGCCTGGGAACATGACATCTGTTTAGATTGTGGAATACTGTGCCCCGGGAACCTGACTGAGCCTTGGTTCTGGAACCCTGTGGACTGGGAACATGACTGAGGTTTTATTCTGGAACACTGTAGCCTGGGAACATGACAGAAGATTGATTCTGGAAACCTGTGGCCTGGGAACATGACATCAGTGGATTCTGGAACACTGAGGCCTTGGAAAATGACATCTGTTTAGATTGTGGAATACTGTGCCCCGGGAACCTGACTGAGCCTTGGTTCTGGAATCCTGTGGACTGGAAACATGACTGAGGTTTTATTCTGGAAGCCTGTAGCCTGGGAACATAACTGAGGATTGATTTTGGAACCCTGTGGCCTGGGAACATGATATCGGTGGATTCTGGAACCCTGTGGACTGGGAATATGAGAACGGTTTGATTCTGGAACACTGTAGCCTGGGAATATGTCGGAGGTTTGATGGTGGAAACGTGTGGCCTGGCAACATGACTGAGGTTTGTTTCTGGAAGCCTGTTCCCTGGGCACATGACTGAGGTTTGATTCTGGACACCTGTGTCCTGGGAACATGACTGAGGTTTGATTGCTGAAACCTGTGGCCTGCGAACATGACTCAGGTTTGCTTCTGGAACCATGTGTCCTGGGAATATGACTGAGGTTTGATTCTGGAAACCTTTGGCCTGGGAAAATGACTGAGGTTTCATTGTGGAAACATGTGGCCTGGAATCATGACTGAGGTTTGATTGCTGAAACCTGTGGCCTGCGAACATGACTCAGGTTTCCTTCTGGAACCCTGTGGACTGGGAACATGACTGAGGTTTTATTCTGGAACCCTGTAGCCTGGAATATGACATCGGTGGATTCTGGATCCCTGAGGCCTGGGAATATGAAAACGGTTTGATTCTGGAACCCTGTGGCCTGGGAACATGCCTGAGGTTTGATGGTGGAAACCTGTGGCCTGGCAACATGACTGAGGTTTGTTTCTGGAAGCCTGTTCCCTGGGCACATGACTGAGGTTTGATTCTGGACACCTGTGTCCTGGGAACATGACTGAGGTTTGATTGCTGAAACCTGTGGCCTGCGAATATGACTCAGGTTTGCTTCTGGAACCATGTGTCCTGGGAATATGACTGAGGTTTGATTCTGGAAACCTATGGCCTGGCAAAATGACTGAGGCTTGATTCTGGAACCCTGTGGCCTGGCAAGTTGCCTTAGGTTTGATGGCAGAAACGTGTGGACTGGCAACATGACTGAGGTTTGATTGTGGAACCCTGTGGCCTGGGAACATGACTGGGATTTTATTTCTGAAACCTTTGTCCAGGGAACATGACATTGGTTTGATTTTGGAGCCCTGTTTACTCGGAACATGATTGAGGTTTGATGGTGGAACCCTGTGGCCTGGCAACATGATTGAAGTTTCAGAGTGGAACCCTCAGGCATGGGAACATGAGTGAGGCTTGATGGTGGAAACCAGAGGCCTGGCAACATTTCTGAGGTTTGATGGTGGAAACCTGTGGCCTGGCAACATGACTGAGGTTTGATTCTGGAAGACTGTGACCAGGGAACATGATATCGGGTTTATTCTGGAAACCTGTGTCCTGGGAACAAGACTGAGGTTTGATTCTGGAACCCTGTGGCCTGGGAACATGACTGAGGTTTATTTCTGGAAGCCTGTTCCCTGGGAACATGACTGAGGTTTGATTCTGGACACCTGTGTCCTGGGATCATGACTGAGGTTTGATTGTTGAAACCTGTGGCCTGCGAACATGACTCAGGTTTGATTCTGGAACCATGTGTCCTGGGAATATGACTGAGGTTTGATTCTGGAAACCTTTAGCCTGGGAAAATGAATGAGGTTTCATTGTGGAAACATGGGGCCTGGGATCATGACTGAGGTTTGATGGTGGAACACTATGGCCTGGCAAAATGACTGACGTTTGATTCTGGAACCCTGTGGCCTGGCAGGCTGCCTGAGGTTTGATGGCAGAAACCTGTGGACTGGCAACATGACTGAGGTTTGATTGTGGAACGCTGTGGACTGGGAACATGACTGGGATTTTATTTCTGAAACCTTTGTCCAGGGAACATGACATTGGTTTGATTCTGGAACCCTGTGTCCTGGGAACACGACTGAGTTTTGATTCTGAAACCATGTGGCCTGGGAATATGACTGAGGTTTGATTCTGGATACCATTGGCCTGGGAAGATGACTGATGTTAGAGTGTGGAATCCTGTGGCCTGGGAACATGACATCGGTTTGGATTCTGGTACCCTGTTGCCTGGGAACATGAAATCGGTTTGATTCTGGAAACCTGTGGCCTGGGAATATGACTGAGGTTTGATGGTGGTACCCTATGGCCTGTCAACATGACTGAAGTTTGATTCTGGATCCCTGTGGCCTGGGAACATGGAAGAGGCGTGATTCTTGAAAATTGTGGCCTGGGAACATGACATCTATTTAGATTGTGGAATACTGTGCCCCGGGAACTTGACTGAGCCTTGGTTCTGGAACCCTGTAGACTGGGAATATGACTGAGGTTTTATTCTGGAACCCTGTAGCCTGGGAATATGACATCGGTGGATTCTGGATCCCTGAGGCCTGGGAATATGAAAACGGTTTGATTCTGGAACCCTGTGTCCTGGGAACATGCCTGAGGTTTGATGGTGGAAACCTGTGGCCTGGCAACATGACAGGTTTGTTTCTGGAAGCCTGTTCCCTGGGCACATGACTGAGGTTTGATTCTGGACACCTGTGTCCTGGGAACAAGACTGAGATTTGATTGCTGAAACCTGTGGCCTGCGAACATGACTCAGGTTTGCTTCCGGAACCATGTGTCCTGGGAATATGACTGAGGTTTGATTCTGGAAACCTTTGGCCTGGGAAAATGACTGAGGTTTATTGTGGAAACATGTGGCCTGGAATCAAGACTGAGGTTTGATGGTGGAACACTATGGCCTGGCAAAATGACTGAGGCTTGATTCTGGAACCCTGTGGCCTGGCAAGTTGCCTTAGGTTTGATGGCAGAAACCTGTGGACTGGCAACATGCCTGAGGTTTGATTGTGGAACCCTGTGAACAGGGAACATGACTGAGGCCTGATACTGGCACCCCGTGGCGTGGGAACATGACATTGGTTTGATTGTGGAGCCCTGTTTACTCGGAACATGACTGAGGTTTGATGGTGGAACCCTGTGGCCTGGCAACATGATTGAGGTTTCAGAGTGGAGCCCTCAGTCTTGGGAACATGAGTGAGGCTTGATGGTGGAAACCAGTGGCCTGGCAACATGACTGAGGTTTGATGGTGGAACCCTGTGGCTTGGCAAGATGACTTAGGTTTGATTGTGGAACACTCGGGCCTGAGAACATGACTGAGGCTTGATGGTGGAACCGTGGTCTGGCAACAGGACTGAGGTTTGATTGTGGAACCCTCTGGCCTGGGAATATGACTGAGGTTTAATTGTGGAACCCTGTGGCCTGGGAACATGACTGGGATTTTATTTCTGAAACCTGTGTCCAGGGAACATGACTGAGGTTTTATTCTGGAACCCTGTGTCCTGGGAACACGACTGAGGTTTGATTCTGGAAACCATTGGCCTGGGAAGATGACTGATGTTAGAGTGTGGAATCCTGTGGCCTGGGAACATGACATCGGTTTGGATTCTGGTACCCTGTTGCCTGGGAACATGAAATCGGTTTGATTCTGGAAACCTGTGGCCTGGGAATATGACTGAGGTTTGATGGTGGTACCCTATGGCCTGGCAACATGATTGAAGTTTGATTCTGGATCCCTGTGGCCTGGGAACATGGCTGAGGCGTGATTCTTGAAAATTGTGGCCTGGAAACATGACATCTGTTTAGATTGTGGAATACTGTGCCCCGGGAACTTGACTGAGCCTTGGTTCTGGAACCGTGTGGACTGGGAACATTACTGAGGTTTTATTCTGGAACCCTGTAGCCTGGAAACATAACAAAGGATTGATTCTGGAACCCTGTGGCCGGGGAACATGAAATCGGTGGATTCTGGAAACTTGTGGCCTGGGAATATGAGAACGGTTTGATTCTGGAACCCTGCGGCCTGGGAACATGTCTGAGGTTTGATGGTGGAAACCTGTGGACTGGCAACATGACTGAGGTTTCATTCTGGAAGACTGTGACCAGGGAACATGATATCGAGTTGATTCTGGAAACCTGTGTCCTGGGAACATGACTGAGGTTTGATCCTGGAACCCTATGGCCTGGGAACATGACTGAGGTTTGTTTCTGGAAGCCTGTTCCCTGGGAACATGACTGAGGTTTGATTTTGGACACCTGTGTCCTGGGATCATGACTGAGGTTTGATTGTTGAAACCTGTGGCCTGCGAACATGACTCAGGTTTGATTCTGCAACCATGTGTCCTGGGAATATGACTGAGGTTTGATTGTGGAAACCTTTGGCCTGGGAAAATGACTGAGGTTTCATTGTGGAGACATGGGGCCTGGGATCATGACTGAGGTTTGACGGTGGAACACTATGGCCTGGGAAAATGACTGAGGCTTGATTCTGGAACCCTGTGGCCTGGCAAGTTGACTGAGATTTGATGGCAGAAACCTGTGGACTGGCAACATGATTGAGGTTTGATTGTGGAACCCTGTGGCCTGGGAACATGACTGGGATTTTATTTCTGAAACCTGTGTCCAGGGAACATGACTGAGGTTTGATTCTGGAACCCTGTGTCCTGGGAACACGACTGAGGTTTGATTCTGGAACCATGTGGCCTGGGAATATGACTGAGGTTTGATTCTGGATACCATTGGCCTGGGAAGATGACTGATGTTAGAGTGTGGAATCCTGTGGCCTGGGAACATGACATCGGTTTGGATTCTGGTACCCTGTTGCCTGGGCATATGAAATCGGTTTGATTCTGGAAACCTGTGGCCTGGGAATATGACTGAGGTTTGATGGTGGTACCCTATGGCCTGGCAACATGACTGAAGTTTGATTCTGGATCCCTGTGGCCTGGGAACATGGCTGAGGCGTGATTCTTGAAAATTGTGGCCTGGGAATATGACATTTATTTAGATTGTGGAATACTGTGCTTCGGGCACTTGACTGAGCCTTGGTTCTGGAACCCTGTGGACTGGGAACATGACTGAGGTTTTATTCTGGAGCCCTGTAGCCTGGGAATATGACATCGGTGGATTCTGGATCCCTGAGGCCTAGGAATATGAAAACGGTTTGATTCTTGAACCCTGTGGCTTGGGAACATGCCTGAGGTTTGATGGTGGAAACCTGTGGGCTGGCAACATGACTGAGGTTTGTTTCTGGAAGCCTGTTACCTGGGCACATGACTGAGGTTTGATTCTGGACACCTGTGTCCTGGGAACATGACTGAGATTTGATTGCGGAAACCTGTCGCCTGCGAACATGACTCAGGTTTGCTTCCGGAACCATGTGTCCTTGGAATATGACTGAGGTGTGATTCTGGAAACCTTTGGCCTGGGGAAATGACTGAGGTTTCATTGTGGAAACATATGGCCTGGGAAAATGACTGAGGTTTCATTGTGGAAACATGTGGCCTGGAATCATGACTGAGGTTTGATGGTGGAACACTATGGCCTGGCAGAATGACTGAGGCTTGATTCTGGAACCCTGTGCCCTGGCAAGTTGCCTTAGGTTTGATTGCAGGAACCTGTGGACTGGCAACATGACTGAGGTTGGATTGTGGAACCCTGTGAACGGGGAACATGACTGAGGCCTGATACTGGCACCCCGTGGTGTGGGAACATGACATTGGTTTGATTCTGGAGCCCTGTTTACTCGGAACATGACTGAGGTTTGATGGTGGAACCCTGTGGCCTGGCAACATGATTGAGGTTTCAGAGTGGAACCCTCAGACTTGGGAACATGAGTGAGGCTTGATGGTGGAAACCAGTGGCCTGGCAACATGACTGAGGTTTGATGGTGGAACCCTGTGGCTTGGCAAGATGACTTAGGTTTGATTGTGGAACACTCGGGCCTGAGAACATGACTGAGGCTTGATGGTGGAACCGTGGTCTGGCAACAGGACTGAGGTTTGATTGTGGAACCCTCTGGCCTGGGAATATGACTGAGGTTTAATTGTGGAACCCTGTGGCCTGGGAACATGACTGGGATTTTATTTCTGAAACCTGTGTCCAGGGAACATGACTGAGGTTTTATTCTGGAACCCTGTGTCCTGGGAACACGACTGAGGTTTGATTCTGGAAACCATTGGCCTGGGAAGATGACTGATGTTAGAGTGTGGAATCCTGTGGCCTGGGAACATGACATCGGTTTGGATTCTGGTACCCTGTTGCCTGGGAACATGAAATCGGTTTGATTCTGGAAACCTGTGGCCTGGGAATATGACTGAGGTTTGATGGTGGTACCCTATGGCCTGGCAACATGATTGAAGTTTGATTCTGGATCCCTGTGGCCTGGGAACATGGCTGAGGCGTGATTCTTGAAAATTGTGGCCTGGAAACATGACATCTGTTTAGATTGTGGAATACTGTGCCCCGGGAACTTGACTGAGCCTTGGTTCTGGAACCGTGTGGACTGGGAACATTACTGAGGTTTTATTCTGGAACCCTGTAGCCTGGAAACATAACAAAGGATTGATTCTGGAACCCTGTGGCCGGGGAACATGAAATCGGTGGATTCTGGAAACTTGTGGCCTGGGAATATGAGAACGGTTTGATTCTGGAACCCTGCGGCCTGGGAACATGTCTGAGGTTTGATGGTGGAAACCTGTGGACTGGCAACATGACTGAGGTTTCATTCTGGAAGACTGTGACCAGGGAACATGATATCGAGTTGATTCTGGAAACCTGTGTCCTGGGAACATGACTGAGGTTTGATCCTGGAACCCTATGGCCTGGGAACATGACTGAGGTTTGTTTCTGGAAGCCTGTTCCCTGGGAACATGACTGAGGTTTGATTTTGGACACCTGTGTCCTGGGATCATGACTGAGGTTTGATTGTTGAAACCTGTGGCCTGCGAACATGACTCAGGTTTGATTCTGCAACCATGTGTCCTGGGAATATGACTGAGGTTTGATTGTGGAAACCTTTGGCCTGGGAAAATGACTGAGGTTTCATTGTGGAGACATGGGGCCTGGGATCATGACTGAGGTTTGACGGTGGAACACTATGGCCTGGGAAAATGACTGAGGCTTGATTCTGGAACCCTGTGGCCTGGCAAGTTGACTGAGATTTGATGGCAGAAACCTGTGGACTGGCAACATGATTGAGGTTTGATTGTGGAACCCTGTGGCCTGGGAACATGACTGGGATTTTATTTCTGAAACCTGTGTCCAGGGAACATGACTGAGGTTTGATTCTGGAACCCTGTGTCCTGGGAACACGACTGAGGTTTGATTCTGGAACCATGTGGCCTGGGAATATGACTGAGGTTTGATTCTGGATACCATTGGCCTGGGAAGATGACTGATGTTAGAGTGTGGAATCCTGTGGCCTGGGAAGATGACATCGGTTTGGATTCTGGTACCCTGTTGCCTGGGCATATGAAATCGGTTTGATTCTGGAAACCTGTGGCCTGGGAATATGACTGAGGTTTGATGGTGGTACCCTATGGCCTGGCAACATGACTGAAGTTTGATTCTGGATCCCTGTGGCCTGGGAACATGGCTGAGGCGTGATTCTTGAAAATTGTGGCCTGGGAATATGACATTTATTTAGATTGTGGAATACTGTGCTTCGGGCACTTGACTGAGCCTTGGTTCTGGAACCCTGTGGACTGGGAACATGACTGAGGTTTTATTCTGGAGCCCTGTAGCCTGGGAATATGACATCGGTGGATTCTGGATCCCTGAGGCCTGGGAATATGAAAACGGTTTGATTCTGGAACCCTGTGGCCTGGGAACATGCCTGAGGTTTGATGGTGGAAACCTGTGGCCTGGCAACATGACTGAGGTTTGTTTCTGGAAGCCTGTTACCTGGGCACATGACTGAGGTTTGATTCTGGACACCTGTGTCCTGGGAACATGACTGAGATTTGATTGCTGAAACCTGTCGCCTGCGAACATGACTCAGGTTTGCTTCCGGAACCATGTGTCCTTGGAATATGACTGAGGTGTGATTCTGGAAACCTTTGGCCTGGGGAAATGACTGAGGTTTCATTGTGGAAACATATGGCCTGGGAAAATGACTGAGGTTTCATTGTGGAAACATGTGGCCTGGAATCATGACTGAGGTTTGATGGTGGAACACTATGGCCTGGCAGAATGACTGAGGCTTGATTCTGGAACCCTGTGGCCTGGCAAGTTGCCTTAGGTTTGATTGCAGGAACCTGTGGACTGGCAACATGACTGAGGTTGGATTGTGGAACCCTGTGAACGGGGAACATGACTGAGGCCTGATACTGGCACCCCGTGGTGTGGGAACATGACATTGGTTTGATTCTGGAGCCCTGTTTACTCGGAACATGACTGAGGTTTGATGGTGGAACCCTGTGGCCTGGCAACATGATTGAGGTTTCAGAGTGGAACCCTCAGACTTGGGAACATGAGTGAGGCTTGATGGTGGAAACCTGTAGCCTGGCAACATGACTGAGCTTTGTTTCTGGAAGCCTGTTCCCTGGGCACATGACTGAGGTTTGATTCTGGACACCCGTGTCCTGAGAACATGACTGAGATTTGATTGCTGAAAATGTGGCCTGCGAACATGACTCAGGTTTGCTTCCGGAACCATGTGTCCTGGGAATATGACTGAGGTTTGATTCTGGAAACCTTTGGCCTGGGAAAATGACTGAGGCTTCATTGTGGAAACATGTGGCCTGGAATCATGACTGAGGTTTGATGGTGGAACACTATGGCTGGCAAAATGACTGAGGCTTGATTCTGGAACCCTGTGGCCTGGCAAGTTGCCTTAGGTTTGATGGCAGAAACCTGTGGACTGGCAACATGACTGAGGTTTGATTGTGGAACCCTGTGAACGGGGAACATGACTGAGTCCTGATACTGGCAACCCGTGGCGTGGGAACATGACATTGGTTTGATTCTGGAGCCCTTTTTACTCGGAACATGACTGAGGTTTGATGGTGGAAACCTATGGCCTGGCAACATGATTGAGGTTTCAGAGTGGAACCCTCAGGCTTGGGAACATGAGTGAGGCTTGATGGTGGAAACCAGTGGCCTGGCAACATGACTGAGGTTTGATGGTGGAACCCTGTGGCTTGGCAAGATGACTTAGGTTTGATTGTGGAACACTCTGGCCTGGGAACATGACTGAGGCTTGATGGTGGAACCGTGGTCTGGCAACAGGACTGAGGTTTGATTGTGGAACCCTCTGGCCTGGGAATATGACTGAGGTTTAATTGTGGAACCCTGTGGCCTGGGAACATGACTGGGATTTTATATCTGAAACATGTAGCCAGGGAACATGACTGAGGTTTTATTCTGGAACCCTGTATCCTGGGAACACGACTGAGGTTTGATTCTGGAAACCATTGCCCTGGGAAGATGACTGATGTTAGAGTGTGGAATCCTGTGGCATGGGAACATGACATCGGTTTGGATTCTGGTACCCTGTTGCCTGGGAACATGAAATCGGTTTGATTCTGGAAACCTGTGGCCTGGGAACATGACATCGGTGTATTCTGGAACCCTGAGGCCTGGGAATATGACATCTGTTTAGATTGTGGAATACTGTGCCCCGGGAACCTGACTGAGCCTTGGTTCTGGAACCCTGTGGACTGGGAACATGACTGAGGTTTTATTCTGGAACCCTGTAGCCTGGGAACATAACTGAGGATTGATTCTGGAACCCTATGGCCTGGGAACATGACATCGGTGGATTCTGGAACCCTGTGGCCTGGGAATATGAGAACGGTTTGATTCTGGAACCCTGTGGCCTGGGAACATGTCTGAGGTTTGATGGTGGATACCTGTGGTCTGGCAACATGACTGAGGTTTGATTCTGGAAGAATGTGAACAGGGAATATGATATCGGGTTTATTCTGGAAACCTGTGTCCTGGGAACAAGACTGAGGTTTGATTCTGGAACCCTGTGGCCTGGGAACATGACTGAGGTTTGTTTCTGGAAGCCTGTTCCCTGGGAACATGACTGAGGTTTGCTTCTGGACACCTGTGTCCTGGGATCATGACTGAGGTTTGATTGTTGAAACCTGTGGCCTGTGAACATGACTCAGGTTTGATTCTGGAACCATGTGTCCTTGGAATATGACTGAGGTTTGATTCTGGAAAACTTTGGCCTGGGAAAATGACTGAGGTTTCATTGTGGAAATATGGGTCCTGGGATCATGACTGAGGTTTGATGGTGGTACCCTATGGCCTGGCAACATGATTGAAGTTTGATTCTGGATCCCTGTGGCCTGGGAACATGGCTGAGGCGTGATTCTTGAAAATTGTGGCCTGGGAACATGACATCTGTTTAGATTGTGGAATACTGGGCCTCGGGAACTTGACTGAGCCTTGGTTCTGGAACCCTGTGGACTGGGAACATGACTGAGGTTTTATTCTGGAACCCTGTAGCCTGGGAATATGACATCGGTGGATTCTGGATCCCTGAGGCCTGGGAATATGAAAACGGTTTGATTCTGGAACCCTGTGGCCTGGGAACATGCCTGAGGTTTGATGGTGGAAACCTGTGGGCTGGCAACATGACTGAGGTTTGTTTCTGGACGCCTGTTCCCTGGGCACATGACTGGGCTTTGATTCTGGACACCTGTGTCCTGGGAACATGACTGAGATTTGATTGCTGAAACCTGTCGCCTGCGAACATGACTCAGGTTTGCTTCCGGAACCATGTGTCCTTGGAATATGACTGAGGTTTGATTCTGGAAACCTTTGGCCTGGGGAAATGACTGAGGTTTCATTGTGGAAACATGTGGCCTGGGAAAATGACTGAGGTTTCATTGTGGAAACATGTGGCCTGGAATCATGACTGAGGTTTGATGGTGGAACACTATGGCCTGGCAAAATGACTGAGGCTTGATTCTGGAACCCTGTGGCCTGGCAAGTTGCCTTAGGTTTGATGGCAGAAACCTGTGGACTGGCAACATGACTGAGGTTTGATTGTGGAACCCTGTGAACGGGGAACATGACTGAGGCCTGATACTGGCACCCCGTGGCGTGGGAACATGACATTGGTTTGATTCTGGAGCCCTGTTTACTGGGAATATTGCTGAGGTTTGATGGTTGAACCCTGTGGCCTGGCAACATGATTGAGGTTTCAGAGTGGAACCCTCAGGCTTGGGAACATGAGTGAGGCTTGATGGTGGAAACCAGTGGCCTGGCAACATGACTGAGGTTTGATGGTGGAAACCTGTGGCTTGGCAAGATGACTTAGGTTTGATTGGGGAACACTCTGGCCTGGGAACATGACTGATGCTTGATGGTGGAACCGTGGTCTGGCAACAGGACTGAAGTTTGATTGTGGAACCCTCTGGCCTGGGAATATGACTGAGGTTTAATTGTGGAACCCTGTGGCCTGGGAACATGACTGGGATTATATTTCTGAAACCTGTGTCCAGGGAACATGACTGAGGTTTTATTCTGGAACCCTGTGTCCTGGGAACACGACTGAGGTTTGATTCTGGAAACCATTGGCCTGGGAAGATGACTGATGTTAGAGTGTGGAATCCTGTGGCCTGGGAACATGATATCGGTTTGGATTCTGGTACCCTGTAGCCTGGGAACATGAAATCGGTTTGATTCTGGAAACCTGTGGCCTGGGAATATGACTGAGGTTTGATGGTGGTACCCTATGGCCTGGCAACATGACTGAAGTTTGATTCTGGATCCCTGTGGCCTGGGAACATGGCTGAGGCGAGATTCTTGAAAATTGTGGCCTGGGAACATGACATCTGTTTAGATTGAGGAATACTGTGCCCCGGGAACTTGACTGAGCCTTGGTTCTGGAACCGTGTGGACTGGGAACATGACTGAGGTTTTATTCTGGAACCCTGTAGCCTGGAAACATAACAAAGGATTGATTCTGGAACCCTGTGGCTGGGGAACATGAAATCGGTGGATTCTGGAAACCTGTGGCCTGGGAATATGAGAACGGTTTGATTCTGGAACCCTGAGGCCTGGGAACATGTCTGAGGTTTGATGGTGGATACCTGTGGCCTGGCAACATGACTGAGGTTTCATTCTGGAAGACTGTGACCAGGGAACATGATATCGGGTTGATTCTGGACACCTGTGTCCTGCGAACAAGACTGAGGTTTGATCCTGGAACCCTATGGCCTGGGAACATGACTGAGGTTTGTTTCTGGAAGCCTGTTCCCTGGGAACATGACTGAGGTTTGATTCTGGACACCTGTGTCCTGGGATCATGACTGAGGTTTGATTGTTGAAACCTGTGGCCTGCGAACATGACTCAGGTTTGATTCAGGAACCATGTGTCCTGGGAATATGACTGAGGTTTGATTCTGGAAACCTTTGGCCTGGGAACATGACTGAGGCGTGATTCTTGAAAACTGTGGCCTGGGAACATGACATCTGTTTAGATTTTGGAATACTGTGCCCCGGGAACCTGACTGAGCCTTGGTTCTGGAACCCTGTGGACTGGGAACATGACTGAGGTTTTATTCTGGAACCCTGTAGCCTGGGAACATAACAAAGGATTGAATATGGAACCCTGAGGCCTGGAAACATGACATCGGTGGATTCTGGAACCCTGAGGCCTGGGAATATGACATCTGTTTAGATTGTGGAATACTGTGCCCCGGGAACCTGACTGAGCCTTGGTTCTGGAACCCTGTGGACTGGGAACATTACTGAGGTTTTATTCTGGAACCCTGTAGCCTGGGAACATAACTGAGGATTGATTCTGGAACCCTATGGCCTGGGAACATGACATCGGTGGATTCTGGAACCCTGTGGCCTGGGAATATGAGAACGGTTTGATTCTGGAACCCTGTGGCCTGGGAACATGTCTGAGGTTTGATGGTGGAAACCTGTGGCCTGGCAACATGACTGAGGTTTGATTCTGGAAGAATGTGACCAGGGAACATGATATCGGGTTTATTCTGGCAACCTGTGTCCTGGGAACAAGAGTGAGGTTTGATTCTGGAACCCTGTGGCCTGGGAACATGACTGAGGTTGGTTTCTGGAAGCCTGTTCCCTGGGAACATGACTGAGGTTTGATTCTGGACACCTGTGTCCTGGGATCATGACTGAGGTTTGATTGTTGAAACCTGTGGCCTGCGAACGTGACTCAGGTTTGATTCTGGAACCATGTGTCCTGGGAATTTGACTGAGGTTTGATTCTGGAAACCTTTGGCCTGGGAAAATGACTGAGGTTTCATTGTGGAAACATGGGGCCTGGGATCATGACTGAGGTTTGACGGTGGAACACTATGGCCTGGCAAAATGACTGAGGCTTGATTCTGGAACCCTGTGGCCTGGCAAGTTGACTGAGGTTTGATGGCAGAAACCTGTGGACTGGCAACATGACTGAGGTTTGATTGTGGAAAGCTGTGGCCTGGGAAAATGACTGGGATTTTATTTCTGAAACCTGTGTCCAGGGAACATGACTGAGGTTTGATTCTGGAACCCTGTGTCCTGGGAACACGACTGAGGTTTGATTCTGGAAGCATGTGGCCTGGGAATATGACTGAGGTTTGATTCTGGATACCATTGGCCTGGGAAGATGACTGATGTTACAGTGTGGAATCCTGTGGCCTGGGAACATGACATCGGTTTGGATTCTGGTACCCTGTTTCCTGGGAACATGAAATCGGTTTGATTCTGGAAACCTGTGGCCTGGGAATATGACTGAGGTTTGATGGTGGTACCCTATGGCCTGGCAACATGACTGAAGTTTGATTCTGGATCCCTGTGGCCTGGGAACATGGCTGAGGCGTGATTCTTGAAAATTGTGGCCTGGGAACATGACATCTGTTTAGATTGTGGAATATTGTGCCCCGGGAATTTGACTGAGCCTTGGTTCTGGAACCCTGTGGACTGGGAACATGACTGAGGTTTTATTCTGGAGCCCTGTAGCCTGGGAATATGACATCGGTGGATTCTGGATCCCTGAGGCCTGGGAATATGAAAACTGTTTGATTCTGGAACCCTGTGGCCTGGGAACATGCCTGAAGTTTGATGGTGGAAACCTGTGGCCTGGCAACATGATTGAGGTTTCAGAGTGGAACCCTCAGGCTTGGGAACATGAGTGAGGCTTGATGGTGGAAACCAGTGGCCTGGCAACATGACTGAGGTTTGATGGTGGAAACCTGTGGCTTGGCAAGATGACTTAGGTTTGATTGGGGAACACTCTAGCCTGGGAACATGACTGAGGCTTGATGGTGGAACCGTGGTCTGGCAACAGGACTGAGGTTTGATTGTGGAACCCTCTGGCCTGGGAATATGACTGAGGTTTAATTGTGGAACCCTGTGGCCTGGGAACATGACTGGGGTTATATTTCTGAAACCTGTGTCCAGGGAACATGACTGAGGTTTTATTCTGGAACCCTGTGTCCTGGGAACACGACTGAGGTTTGATTCTGGAAACCATTGGCCTGGGAAGATGACTGATGTTAGAGTGTGGAATCCTGTGGCCTGGGAACATGACATCGGTTTGGATTCTGGTACCCTGTAGCCTGGGAACATGAAATCGGTTTGATTCTGGAAACCTGTGGCCTGGGAATATGACTGAGGTTTGATGGTGGTACCCTATGGCCTGGCAACATGACTGAAGTTTGATTCTGGATCCCTGTGGCCTGGGAACATGGCTGAGGCGTGATTCTTGAAAATTGTGGCCTGGGAACATGACATCTGTTTAGATTGTGGAATACTGTGCCCCGGGAACTTGACTGAGCCTTGGTTCTGGAACCGTGTGGACTGGGAACATGACTGAGGTTTTATTCTGGAACCCTGCAGCCTGGAAACATAACAAAGGATTGATTCTGGAACCCTGTGGCCGGGGAACATGAAATCGGTGGATTCTGGAAACCTGTGGCCTGGGAATATGAGAACGGTTTGATTCTGGAACCCTGCGGCCTGGGAACATGTCTGAGGTTTGATGGTGGAAACCTGTGGCCTGGCAACATGACTGAGGTTTGATTCTGGAAGACTGTGACCAGGGAACATGATATCGGGTTGATTCTGGAAACCTGTGTCCTGGGAACATGACTGAGGTTTGATCCTTGAACCCTATGGCCTGGGAACATGACTGAGGTTTGTTTCTGGAAGCCTGTTCCCTGGGAACATGACTGAGGTTTGATTTTGGACACCTGTGTCCTGGGATCATGACTGAGGTTTGATTGTTGAAACCTGTGGCCTGCGAACATGACTCAGGTTTGATTCTGCAACCATGTGTCCTGGGAATATGACTGAGGTTTGATTGTGGAAACCTTTGGCCTGGGAAAATGACTGAGGTTTCATTGTGGAGACATGGGGCCTGGGATCATGACTGAGGTTGGACGGTGGAACACTATGGCCTGGGAAAATGACTGAGGCTTGATTCTGGAACCCTGTGGCCTGGCAAGTTGACTGAGATTTGATGGCAGAAACCTGTGGACTGGCAACATGATTGAGGTTTGATTGTGGAACCCTGTGGCCTGGGAACATGACTGGGATTTTATTTCTGAAACCTGTGTCCAGGGAACATGACTGAGGTTTGATTCTGGAACCCTGTGTCCTGGGAACACGACTGAGGTTTGATTCTGGAACCATGTGGCCTGGGAATATGACTGAGGTTTGATTCTGGATACCATTGGCCTGGGAAGATGACTGATGTTAGAGTGTGGAATCCTGTGGCCTGGGAACATGACATCGGTTTGGATTCTGGTACCCTGTTGCCTGGGCATATGAAATCGGTTTGATTCTGGAAACCTGTGGCCTGGCAACATGATTGAAGTTTGATTCTGGATCCCTGTGGCCTGGGAACATGGCTGAGGCGTGATTCTTGAAAATTGTGGCCTGGGAACATGACATCTGTTTAGATTGTGGAATACTGGGCCTCGGGAACTTGACTGAGCCTTGGTTCTGGAACCCTGTGGACTGGGAACATGACTGAGGTTTTATTCTGGAACCCTGTAGCCTGGGAATATGACATCGGTGGATTCTGGATCCCTGAGGCCTGGGAATATGAAAACGGTTTGATTCTGGAACCCTGTGGCCTGGGAACATGCCTGAGGTTTGATGGTGGAAACCTGTGGGCTGGCAACATGACTGAGGTTTGTTTCTGGAAGCCTGTTCCCTGGGCACATGACTGGGGTTTGATTCTGGACACCTGTGTCCTGGGAACATGACTGAGATTTGATTGCTGAAACCTGTCGCCTGCGAACATGACTCAGGTTTGCTTCCGGAACCATGTGTCCTTGGAATATGACTGAGGTTTGATTCTGGAAACCTTTGGCCTGGGGAAATGACTGAGGTTTCATTGTGGAAACATGTGGCCTGGGAAAATGACTGAGGTTTCATTGTGGAAACATGTGGCCTGGAATCATGACTGAGGTTTGATGGTGGAGCACTATGGCCTGGCAAAATGACTGAGGCTTGATTCTGGAACCCTGTGGCCTGGCAAGTTGCCTTAGGTTTGATGGCAGAAACCTGTGGACTGGCAACATGACTGAGGTTTGATTGTGGAACCCTGTGAACGGGGAACATGACTGAGGCCTGATACTGGCACCCCGTGGCGTGGGAACATGACATTGGTTTGATTCTGGAGCCCTGTTTACTGGGAACATGACTGAGGTTTGATGGTTGAACCCTGTGGCCTGGCAACATGATTGAGGTTTCAGAGTGGAACCCTCAGGCTTGGGAACATGAGTGAGGCTTGATGGTGGAAACCAGTGGCCTGGCAACATGACTGAGGTTTGATGGTGGAAACCTGTGGCTTGGCAAGATGACTTAGGTTTGATTGGGGAACACTCTGGCCTGGGAACATGACTGAGGCTTGATGGTGGAACCGTGGTCTGGCAACAGGACTGAGGTTTGATTGTGGAACCCTCTGGCCTGGGAATATGACTGAGGTTTAATTGTGGAACCCTGTGGCCTGGGAACATGACTGGGATTATATTTCTGAAACCTGTGTCCAGGGAACATGACTGAGGTTTTATTCTGGAACCCTGTGTCCTGGGAACACGACTGAGGTTTGATTCTGGAAACCATTGGCCTGGGAAGATGACTGATGTTAGAGTGTGGAATCCTGTGGCCTGGGAACATGACATCGGTTTGGATTCTGGTACCCTGTTGCCTGGGCATATGAAATTGGTTTGATTCTGGAAACCTGTGGCCTGGGAATATGACTGAGGTTTGATGGTGGTACCCTATGGCCTGGCAACATGACTGAAGTTTGATTCTGGATCCCTGTGGCCTGGGAACATGGCTGAGGCGTGATTCTTGAAAATTGTGGCCTGGGAACATGACATCTGTTTAGATTGAGGAATACTGTGCCCCGGGAACTTGACTGATCCTTGGTTCTGAAACCTGTGTCCAGGGAACATGACTGAGGTTTTATTCTGGAACCCTGTGTCCTGGGAACACGACTGAGGTTTGATTCTGGAAACCATTGGCCTGGGAAGATGACTGATGTTAGAGTGTGGAATCCTGTGGCCTGGGAACATGACATCGGTTTGGATTCTGGTACCCTGTAGCCTGGGAACATGAAATCGGTTTGATTCTGGAAACCTGTGGCCTGGGAATATGACTGAGGTTTGATGGTGGTACCCTATGGCCTGGCAACATGACTGAAGTTTGATTCTGGATCCCTGTGGCCTGGGAACATGGCTGAGGCGAGATTCTTGATAATTGTGGCCTGGGAACATGACATCTGTTTAGATTGTGGAATACTGTGCCCCGGGAACTTGACTGAGCCTTGGTTCTGGAACCGTGTGGACTGAGAACATGACTGAGGTTTTATTCTGGAACCCTGTAGCCTGGAAACATAACAAAAGATTGATTCTGGAACCCTGTGGCTGGGGAACATGAAATCGTTGGATTCTGGAAACCTGTGGCCTGGGAATATGAGAACGGTTTGATTCTGGAACCCTGCGGCCTGGGAACATGTCTGAGGTTTGATGGTGGAAACCTGTGGCCTGGCAACATGACTGAGGTTTCATTCTAGAAGACTGTGACCAGGGAACATGATATCGGGTTGATTCTGGAAACCTGTGTCCTGGGAACAAGACTGAGGTTTGATCCTGGAACCCTATGGCCTGGGAACATGACTGAGGTTTGTTTCTGGAAGCCTGTTCCCTGGGAACATGACTGAGGTTTGATTTTGGACACCTGTCTCCTGGGATCATGACTGAGGTTTGATTGTTGAAACCTGTGGCCTGCGAACATGACTCAGGTTTGATTCTGCAACCATGTGTCCTGGGAATATGACTGAGGTTTGATTGTGGAAACCTTTGGCCTGGGAAAATGACTGAGGTTTCATTGTGGAAACATGGGGCCTGGGATCATGACTGAGGTTTGATGGTGGAACACTATGGCCTGGGAAAATGACTGAGGCTTGATTCTGGAACCCTGTGGCCTGGCAAGTTGACTGAGATTTGATGGCAGAAACCTGTGGACTGGCAACATGACTGAGGTTTGATTGTGGAACCCTGTGGCCTGGGAACATGACTGGGATTTTATTTCTGAAACCTGTGTCCAGGGAACATGACTGAGGTTTGATTCTGGAACCCTGTGTCCTGGGAACACGACTGAGGTTTGATTCTGGAACCATGTGGCCTGGGAATATGACTGAGGTTTGATTCTGGATACCATTGGCCTGGGAAGATGACTGATGTTAGAGTGTGGAATCCTGTGGCCTGGGAACATGACATCGGTTTGGATTCTGGTACCCTGTTGCCTGGGCATATGAAATCGGTTTGATTCTGGAAACCTGTGGCCTGGGAATATGACTGAGGTTTGATGGTGGTACCCTATGGCCTGGCAACATGACTGAAGTTTGATTCTGGATCCCTGTGGCCTGGGAACGTGGCTGAGGCGTGATTCTTGAAAATTGTGGCCTGGGAACATGACATCTGTTTAGATTGTGGAATACTGGGCCTCGGGAACTTGACTGAGCCTTGGTTCTGGAACCCTGTGGACTGGGAACATGACTGAGGTTTTATTCTGGAACCCTGTAGCCTGGGAATATGACATCGGTGGATTCTGGATCCCTGAGGCCTGGGAATATGAAAACGGTTTGATTCTGGAACCCTGTGGCCTGGGAACATGCCTGAGGTTTGATGGTGGAAACCTGTGGGCTGGCAACATGACTGAGGTTTGTTTCTGGAAGCCTGTTCCCTGGGCACATGACTGGGGTTTGATTCTGGACACCTGTGTCCTTGGAACATGACTGAGATTTGATTGCTGAAACCTGTCGCCTGCGAACATGACTCAGGTTTGCTTCCGGAACCATGTGTCCTTGGAATATGACTGAGGTTTGATTCTGGAAACCTTTGGCCTGGGGAAATGACTGAGGTTTCATTGTGTAAACATGTGGCCTGGGAAAATGACTGAGGTTTCATTGTGGAAACATGTGGCCTGGAATCATGACTGAGGTTTGATGGTGGAGCACTATGGCCTGGCAAAATGACTGAGGCTTGATTCTGGAACCCTGTGGCCTGGCAAGTTGCCTTAGGTTTGATGGCAGAAACCTGTGGACTGGCAACATGACTGAGGTTTGATTGTGGAACCCTGTGAACGGGGAACATGACTGAGGCCTGATACTGGCACCCCATGGCGTGAAAACATGACATTGGTTTGATTCTGGAGCCCTGTTTACTGGGAACATGACTGAGGTTTGATGGTTGAACCCTGTGGCCTGGCAACATGATTGAGGTTTCAGAGTGGAACCCTCAGGCTTGGGAACATGAGTGAGGCTTGATGGTGGAAACCAGTGGCCTGGTAACATGACTGAGGTTTGATGGTGGAAACCTGTGGCTTGGCAAGATGACTTAGGTTTGATTGGGGAACACTCTGGCCTGGGAACATGACTGAGGCTTGATGGTGGAACCGTGGTCTGGCAACAGGACTGAGGTTTGATTGTGGAACCCTCTGGCCTGGGAATATGACTGAGGTTTGATTCTGGAACCCTGTGTCCTGGGAACACGACTGAGGTTTGATTCTGCAATCATGTGGCCTGGGAATATGACTGAGGTTTGATTCTGGAAACCATTGGCCTGGGAAGATGACTGATGTTAGAGTGTGGAATCCTGTGGCCTGGGAACATGACATCGGTTTGGATTCTGGTACCCTGTTGCCTGGGAACATGAAATCGGTTTGATTCTGGAAACCTGTGGCCTGGGAATATGACTGAGGTTTGATGGTGGTACCCTATGGCCTGGCAACATGACTGAAGTTTGATTCTGGATCCCTGTGGCCTGGGAACATGGCTGAGGCGAGATTCTTGATAATTGTGGCCTGGGAACATGACATCTGTTTAGATTGTGGAATACTGTGCCCCGGGAACTTGACTGAGCCTTGGTTCTGGAACCGTGTGGACTGAGAACATGACTGAGGTTTTATTCTGGAACCCTGTAGCCTGGAAACATAACAAAAGATTGATTCTGGAACCCTGTGGCTGGGGAACATGAAATCGTTGGATTCTGGAAACCTGTGGCCTGGGAATATGAGAACGGTTTGATTCTGGAACCCTGCGGCCTGGGAACATGTCTGAGGTTTGATGGTGGAAACCTGTGGCCTGGCAACATGACTGAGGTTTCATTCTAGAAGACTGTGACCAGGGAACATGATATCGGGTTGATTCTGGAAACCTGTGTCCTGGGAACAAGACTGAGGTTTGATCCTGGAACCCTATGGCCTGGGAACATGACTGAGGTTTGTTTCTGGAAGCCTGTTCCCTGGGAACATGACTGAGGTTTGATTTTGGACACCTGTCTCCTGGGATCATGACTGAGGTTTGATTGTTGAAACCTGTGGCCTGCGAACATGACTCAGGTTTGATTCTGCAACCATGTGTCCTGGGAATATGACTGAGGTTTGATTGTGGAAACCTTTGGCCTGGGAAAATGACTGAGGTTTCATTGTGGAAACATGGGGCCTGGGAAAATGACTGAGGCTTGATTCTGGAACCCTGTGGCCTGGCAAGTTGACTGAGATTTGATGGCAGAAACCTGTGGACTGGCAACATGACTGAGGTTTGATTGTGGAACCCTGTGGCCTGGGAACATGACTGGGATTTTATTTCTGAAACCTGTGTCCAGGGAACATGACTGAGGTTTGATTCTGGAACCCTGTGTCCTGGGAACACGACTGAGGTTTGATTCTGGAACCATGTGGCCTGGGAATATGACTGAGGTTTGATTCTGGATACCATTGGCCTGGGAAGATGACTGATGTTAGAGTGTGGAATCCTGTGGCGTGGGAACATGACATCGGTTTGGATCCTGGTACCCTGTTGCCTGGGCATATGAAATCGGTTTGATTCTGGAAACCTGTGGCCTGGGAATATGACTGAGGTTTGATGGTGGTACCCTATGGCCTGGCAACATGACTGAAGTTTGATTCTGGATCCCTGTGGCCTGGGAACGTGGCTGAGGCGTGATTCTTGAAAATTGTGGCCTGGGAACATGACATCTGTTTAGATTGTGGAATACTGGGCCTCGGGAACTTGACTGAGCCTTGGTTCTGGAACCCTGTGGACTGGGAACATGACTGAGGTTTTATTCTGGAACCCTGTAGCCTGGGAATATGACATCGGTGGATTCTGGATCCCTGAGGCCTGGGAATATGAAAACGGTTTGATTCTGGAACCCTGTGGCCTGGGAACATGCCTGAGGTTTGATGGTGGAAACCTGTGGGCTGGCAACATGACTGAGGTTTGTTTCTGGAAGCCTGTTCCCTGGGCACATGACTGGGGTTTGATTCTGGACACCTGTGTCCTTGGAACATGACTGAGATTTGATTGCTGAAACCTGTCGCCTGCGAACATGACTCAGGTTTGCTTCCGGAACCATGTGTCCTTGGAATATGACTGAGGTTTGATTCTGGAAACCTTTGGCCTGGGGAAATGACTGAGGTTTCATTGTGGAAACATGTGGCCTGGGAAAATGACTGAGGTTTCATTGTGGAAACATGTGGCCTGGAATCATGACTGAGGTTTGATGGTGGAGCACTATGGCCTGGCAAAATGACTGAGGCTTGATTCTGGAACCCTGTGGCCTGGCAAGTTGCCTTAGGTTTGATGGCAGAAACCTGTGGACTGGCAACATGACTGAGGTTTGATTGTGGAACCCTGTGAACGGGGAACATGACTGAGGCCTGATACTGGCACCCCGTGGCGTGAAAACATGACATTGGTTTGATTCTGGAGCCCTGTTTACTGGGAACATGACTGAGGTTTGATGGTTGAACCCTGTGGCCTGGCAACATGATTGAGGTTTCAGAGTGGAACCCTCAGGCTTGGGAACATGAGTGAGGCTTGATGGTGGAAACCAGTGGCCTGGCAACATGACTGAGGTTTGATGGTGGAAACCTGTGGCTTGGCAAGATGACTTAGGTTTGATTGGGGAACACTCTGGCCTGGGAACATGACTGAGGCTTGATGGTGGAACCGTGGTCTGGCAACAGGACTGAGGTTTGATTGTGGAACCCTCTGGCCTGGGAATATGACTGAGGTTTAATTGTGGAACCCTGTGGCCTGGGAACATGACTGGGATTATATTTCTGAAACCTGTGTCCAGGGAACATGACTGAGGTTTTATTCTGGAACCCTGTGTCCTGGGAACACGACTGAGGTTTGATTCTGGAAACCATTGGCCTGGGAAGATGACTGATGTTAGAGTGTGGAATCCTGTGGCCTGGGAACATGACATCGGTTTGGATTCTGGTACCCTGTTGCCTGGGCATATGAAATTGGTTTGATTCTGGAAACCTGTGGCCTGGGAATATGACTGAGGTTTGATGGTGGTACCCTATGGCCTGGCAACATGACTGAAGTTTGATTCTGGATCCCTGTGGCCTGGGAACATGGCTGAGGCGTGATTCTTGAAAATTGTGGCCTGGGAACATGACATCTGTTTAGATTGAGGAATACTGTGCCCCGGGAACTTGACTGATCCTTGGTTCTGGAACCCTGTGGACTGGGAACATGACTGAGGTTTTATTCTGGAACCCTGTAGCCTGGGAATATGAAATCGGTGGATTCTTGATCCCTGAGGCCTGGGAATATGCAAACGGTTTGATTCTGGAACCCTGTGGCCTGGGAACATGCCTGAGGTTTGATGGTGGAAACCTGTTGGCTGGCAACATGACTGAGGTTTGTTTCTCGAAGCCTGTTCCCTGGGCACATGACTGGGCTTTGATTCTGGACACCTGTGTCCTGGGAACATGACTGAGATTTGATTGCTGAAACCTGTCGCCTGCGAACATGACTCAGGTTTGCTTCCGGAACCATGTGTCCTTGGAATATGACTGAGGTTTGATTCTGGAAACCTTTGGCCTGGGGAAATGACTGAGGTTTCATTGTGGAAACATGTGGCCTGGGAAAATGACTGAGGTTTCATTGTGGAAACATGTGGCCTGGATTCATGACTGAGGTTTGATGGTGGAACACTATGGCCTGGAAAAATGACTGAGGCTTGATTCTGGAACCCTGTGGCCTGGCAAGTTGCCTTAGGTTTGATGGCAGAAACCTGTGGACTGGCAACATGACTGAGGTTTGATTGTGGAACCCTTTGAACGGGGAACATGACTGAGGCTTGATACTGGCACCCCGTGGCGTGGGAATATGACATTGGTTTGATTCTGGAGCCCTGTTTACTCGGAACATGACTGAGGTTTGATGGTGTAACCCTGTGGCCTGGCAACATGATTGAGGTTTCAGAGTGGAACCCTCAGGCTTGGGAACATGAGTGAGGCTTCATGGTGGAAACCTGTGGCCTGGCAACATGACTGAGGTTTGTTTCTGGAAGCCTGTTCCCTGGGCACATGACTGAGGTTTGATTCTGGACACCCGTGTCCTGAGAACATGACTGAGATTTGATTGCTGAAAATGTGGCCTGCGAACATGACTCAGGTTTGCTTCCAGAACCATGTGTCCTGGGAATATGACTGAGGTTTGATTCTGGAAACCTTTGGCCTGGGAAAATGACTGAGGTTTCATTGTGGAAACATGGGGCCTGGAATCATGACTGAGGTTTGATGGTGGAACACTATGGCTGGCAAAATGACTGAGGCTTGATTCTGGAACCCTGTGGCCTGGCAAGTTGCCTTAGGTTTGATGGCAGAAACCTGTGGACTGGCAACATGACTGAGGTTTGATTGTGGAACCCTGTGAACGGGGAACATGACTGAGGCCTGATACTGGCACCTCGTGGCGTGGGAATATGACATTGGTTTGATTCTGGAGCCCTGATTACTCGGAACATGACTGAGGTTTGATGGTGGAAACCTGTGGCCTGGCAACATGATTGAGGTTTCAGAGTGGAACTCTCAGGCTTGGGAACATGAGTGAGGCTTGATGGTGGAAACCAGTGGCCTGGCAACATGACTGAGGTTTGATGGTGGAACCCTGTGGCTTGGCAAGATGACTTAGGTTTGTTTGTGGAACACTCTGGCCTGAGAACATGACTGAGGCTTGATGGTGGAACCGTGGTCTGACAACAGGACTGAGGTTTGATTGTGGAACCCTCTGGCCTGGGAATATGACTGAGGTTTAATTGTGGAACCCTGTGGCCTGGGAACATGACTGGGATTTTATATCTGAAACCTGTAGCCAGGGAACATGACTGAGGTTTTATTCTGGAACCCTGTGTCCTGGGAAGAAGACTGAGGTTTGATTCTGGAAACCATTGGCCTGGTAAGATGACTGATGTTAGAGTGTGGAATCCTGTGGCCTGGGAACATTACATCGGTTTGGATTCTGGTACCCTGTTGCCTGGGAACATGAAATCGGTTTGATTCTGGAAACCTGTGGCCTGGGAATATGACTGAAGTTTGATGGTGGTACCCTATGGCCTGGCAACATGACTGAAGTTTGATTCTGGATCCCTGTGGCCTGGGAACATGACTGAGGCGTGATTCTTGAAAACTGTGGCCTGGGAACATGACAGCTGTTTAGATTTTGGAATACTGCACCCCGGGAACCTGACTGAGCCTTGGTTCTGGAACCCTGTGGACAGGGAACATGACTGAGGTTTTATTCTGGAACCCTGTAGCCTGGGAACATAACAGAGGATTGATTCTGGAACCCTGTGGCCTGGGAACATGACATCGGTGGATTCTGGAACCCTGAGGCCTGGGAAAATGACATCTGTTTAGATTGTGGAATACTGTGCCCCGGGAAACTGACCGAGTCTTGGTTCTGGAACCTTGTGGACTGGGAACATGACTGAGGTTTTATTCTGGAAACCTGTAGCCTGGGAACATAACTGAGGATTGATTCTGGAACCCTGTGGCCAGGGAACATGAAATCGGTGGATTCTGGAACCCTGTGGCCTGGGAATATGAGAACGGTTTGATTCTGGAACCCTGTGGCCTGGGAACATGTCTGAGGTTTGATGGTGGAAACCTGTGGTCTGGCAACATGACTGAGGTATGATTCTGGAAGAATGTGACCAGGGAACATGATATCGGGTATATTCTGGAAACCTGTGTCCTGGGAACAAGACTGAGGTTTGATTCTGGAACCCGGTGGCCTGGGAACATGACTGAGGTTTGTTTCTGGAAGCCTGTTCCCTGGGCACATGACTGAGGTTTGATTCTGGACACCTGTGTCCTGGGAACATGACTGAGATTTCATTGCTGAAACCTGTGGCCTGCGAACATGACTCAGGTTTGCTTCCAGAACCATGTGTCCTGGGAATATGACTGAAGTTTGATCCTGGAAACCTTTGGCCTGGGGAAATGACTGAGGTTTGATTCTGGAAACCTTTTGCCTGGGAAAATGACTGAGGTTTCATTGTGGAAACATGTGGCCTGGAATCATGACTGAGGTTTGATGGTGGAACACTATGGCCTGGCAAAATGACTGAGGCTTGATTCTGGAACCCTGTGGCCTGGCAAGTTGCCTTAGGTTTGATGGCAGAAACCTGTGGACTGGCAACATGACTGAGGTTTGATTGTGGAACCCTGTGAACGGGGAACATGACTGAGGCCTGATACTGGCACCCCGTGGCGTGGCAACATGACATTGGTTTGATTCTGGAGCCCTGTTTACTGGGAACATGACTGAGGTTTGATGGTTGAACCCTGTGGCCTGGCAACATGATTGAGGTTTCACAGTGGAACCCTCAGGCTTGGGAACATGAGTGAGGCTTGATGGTGGAAACCAGTGGCCTGGCAACATGACTGAGGTTTGATGGTGGAAACCTGTGGCTTGGCAAGATGACTTAGGTTTGATTGGGGAACACTCTGGCCTGGGAACATGACTGAGGCTTGATGGTGGAACCGTGGTCTGGCAACAGGACTGAGGTTTGATTGTGGAACCCTCTGGCCTGGGAATATGACTGAGGTTTAATTGTGGAACCCTGTGGCCTGGGAACATGACTGGGATTATATTTCTGAAACCTGTGTCCAGGGAACATGACTGAGGTTTTATTCTGGAACCCTGTGTCCTGGGAACACGACTGAGGTTTGATTCTGGAAACCATTGGCCTGGGAAGATGACTGATGTTAGAGTGTGGAATCCTGTGGCCTGGGAACATGACATCGGTTTGGATTCTGGTACCCTGTAGCCTGGGAACATGAAATCGGTTTGATTCTGGAAACCTGTGGCCTGGGAATATGACTGAGGTTTGATGGTGGTACCCTATGGCCTGGCAACATGACTGAAGTTTGATTCTGGATCCCTGTGGCCTGGGAACATGGCTGAGGCGAGATTCTTGATAATTGTGGCCTGGGAACATGACATCTGTTTAGATTGTGGAATACTGTGCCCCGGGAACTTGACTGAGCCTTGGTTCTGGAACCGTGTGGACTGAGAACATGACTGAGGTTTTATTCTGGAACCCTGTAGCCTGGAAACATAACAAAAGATTGATTCTGGAACCCTGTGGCTGGGGAACATGAAATCGTTGGATTCTGGAAACCTGTGGCCTGGGAATATGAGAACGGTTTGATTCTGGAACCCTGCGGCCTGGGAACATGTCTGAGGTTTGATGGTGGAAACCTGTGGCCTGGCAACATGACTGAGGTTTCATTCTAGAAGACTGTGACCAGGGAACATGATATCGGGTTGATTCTGGAAACCTGTGTCCTGGGAACAAGACTGAGGTTTGATCCTGGAACCCTATGGCCTGGGAACATGACTGAGGTTTGTTTCTGGAAGCCTGTTCCCTGGGAACATGACTGAGGTTTGATTTTGGACACCTGTCTCCTGGGATCATGACTGAGGTTTGATTGTTGAAACCTGTGGCCTGCGAACATGACTCAGGTTTGATTCTGCAACCATGTGTCCTGGGAATATGACTGAGGTTTGATTGTGGAAACCTTTGGCCTGGGAAAATGACTGAGGTTTCATTGTGGAAACATGGGGCCTGGGAAAATGACTGAGGCTTGATTCTGGAACCCTGTGGCCTGGCAAGTTGACTGAGATTTGATGGCAGAAACCTGTGGACTGGCAACATGACTGAGGTTTGATTGTGGAACCCTGTGGCCTGGGAACATGACTGGGATTTTATTTCTGAAACCTGTGTCCAGGGAACATGACTGAGGTTTGATTCTGGAACCCTGTGTCCTGGGAACACGACTGAGGTTTGATTCTGGAACCATGTGGCCTGGGAATATGACTGAGGTTTGATTCTGGATACCATTGGCCTGGGAAGATGACTGATGTTAGAGTGTGGAATCCTGTGGCCTGGGAACATGACATCGGTTTGGATCCTGGTACCCTGTTGCCTGGGCATATGAAATCGGTTTGATTCTGGAAACCTGTGGCCTGGGAATATGACTGAGGTTTGATGGTGGTACCCTATGGCCTGGCAACATGACTGAAGTTTGATTCTGGATCCCTGTGGCCTGGGAACGTGGCTGAGGCGTGATTCTTGAAAATTGTGGCCTGGGAACATGACATCTGTTTAGATTGTGGAATACTGGGCCTCGGGAACTTGACTGAGCCTTGGTTCTGGAACCCTGTGGACTGGGAACATGACTGAGGTTTTATTCTGGAACCCTGTAGCCTGGGAATATGACATCGGTGGATTCTGGATCCCTGAGGCCTGGGAATATGAAAACGGTTTGATTCTGGAACCCTGTGGCCTGGGAACATGCCTGAGGTTTGATGGTGGAAACCTGTGGGCTGGCAACATGACTGAGGTTTGTTTCTGGAAGCCTGTTCCCTGGGCACATGACTGGGGTTTGATTCTGGACACCTGTGTCCTTGGAACATGACTGAGATTTGATTGCTGAAACCTGTCGCCTGCGAACATGACTCAGGTTTGCTTCCGGAACCATGTGTCCTTGGAATATGACTGAGGTTTGATTCTGGAAACCTTTGGCCTGGGGAAATGACTGAGGTTTCATTGTGGAAACATGTGGCCTGGGAAAATGACTGAGGTTTCATTGTGGAAACATGTGGCCTGGAATCATGACTGAGGTTTGATGGTGGAGCACTATGGCCTGGCAAAATGACTGAGGCTTGATTCTGGAACCCTGTGGCCTGGCAAGTTGCCTTAGGTTTGATGGCAGAAACCTGTGGACTGGCAACATGACTGAGGTTTGATTGTGGAACCCTGTGAACGGGGAACATGACTGAGGCCTGATACTGGCACCCCGTGGCGTGAAAACATGACATTGGTTTGATTCTGGAGCCCTGTTTACTGGGAACATGACTGAGGTTTGATGGTTGAACCCTGTGGCCTGGCAACATGAGTGAGGTTTCAGAGTGGAACCCTCAGGATTGGGAACATGAGTGAGGCTTGATGGTGGAAACCAGTGGCCTGGCAACATGACTGAGGTTTGATGGTGGAAACCTGTGGCTTGGCAAGATGACTTAGGTTTGATTGGGGAACACTCTGGCCTGGGAACATGACTGAGGCTTGATGGTGGAACCGTGGTCTGGCAACAGGACTGAGGTTTGATTGTGGAACCCTCTGGCCTGGGAATATGACTGAGGTTTAATTGTGGAACCCTGTGGCCTGGGAACATGACTGGGATTATATTTCTGAAACCTGTGTCCAGGGAACATGACTGAGGTTTTATTCTGGAACCCTGTGTCCTGGGAACACGACTGAGGTTTGATTCTGGAAACCATTGGCCTGGGAAGATGACTGATGTTAGAGTGTGGAATCCTGTGGCCTGGGAACATGACATCGGTTTGGATTCTGGTACCCTGTTGCCTGGGCATATGAAATTGGTTTGATTCTGGAAACCTGTGGCCTGGGAATATGACTGAGGTTTGATGGTGGTACCCTATGGCCTGGCAACATGACTGAAGTTTGATTCTGGATCCCTGTGGCCTGGGAACATGGCTGAGGCGTGATTCTTGAAAATTGTGGCCTGGGAACATGACATCTGTTTAGATTGAGGAATACTGTGCCCCGGGAACTTGACTGATCCTTGGTTCTGAAACCTGTGTCCAGGGAACATGACTGAGGTTTTATTCTGGAACCCTGTGTCCTGGGAACACGACTGAGGTTTGATTCTGGAAACCATTGGCCTGGGAAGATGACTGATGTTAGAGTGTGGAATCCTGTGGCCTGGGAACATGACATCGGTTTGGATTCTGGTACCCTGTAGCCTGGGAACATGAAATCGGTTTGATTCTGGAAACCTGTGGCCTGGGAATATGACTGAGGTTTGATGGTGGTACCCTATGGCCTGGCAACATGACTGAAGTTTGATTCTGGATCCCTGTGGCCTGGGAACATGGCTGAGGCGAGATTCTTGATAATTGTGGCCTGGGAACATGACATCTGTTTAGATTGTGGAATACTGTGCCCCGGGAACTTGACTGAGCCTTGGTTCTGGAACCGTGTGGACTGAGAACATGACTGAGGTTTTATTCTGGAACCCTGTAGCCTGGAAACATAACAAAAGATTGATTCTGGAACCCTGTGGCTGGGGAACATGAAATCGTTGGATTCTGGAAACCTGTGGCCTGGGAATATGAGAACGGTTTGATTCTGGAACCCTTCGGCCTGGGAACATGTCTGAGGTTTGATGGTGGAAACCTGTGGCCTGGCAACATGACTGAGGTTTCATTCTAGAAGACTGTGACCAGGGAACATGATATCGGGTTGATTCTGGAAACCTGTGTCCTGGGAACAAGACTGAGGTTTGATCCTGGAACCCTATGGCCTGGGAACATGACTGAGGTTTGTTTCTGGAAGCCTGTTCCCTGGGAACATGACTGAGGTTTGATTTTGGACACCTGTCTCCTGGGATCATGACTGAGGTTTGATTGTTGAAACCTGTGGCCTGCGAACATGACTCAGGTTTGATTCTGCAACCATGTGTCCTGGGAATATGACTGAGGTTTGATTGTGGAAACCTTTGGCCTGGGAAAATGACTGAGGTTTCATTGTGGAAACATGGGGCCTGGGATCATGACTGAGGTTTGATGGTGGAACACTATGGCCTGGGAAAATGACTGAGGCTTGATTCTGGAACCCTGTGGCCTGGCAAGTTGACTGAGATTTGATGGCAGAAACCTGTGGACTGGCAACATGACTGAGGTTTGATTGTGGAACCCTGTGGCCTGGGAACATGACTGGGATTTTATTTCTGAAACCTGTGTCCAGGGAACATGACTGAGGTTTGATTCTGGAACCCTGTGTCCTGGGAACACGACTGAGGTTTGATTCTGGAACCATGTGGCCTGGGAATATGACTGAGGTTTGATTCTGGATACCATTGGCCTGGGAAGATGACTGATGTTAGAGTGTGGAATCCTGTGGCCTGGGAACATGACATCGGTTTGGATTCTGGTACCCTGTTGCCTGGGCATATGAAATCGGTTTGATTCTGGAAACCTGTGGCCTGGGAATATGACTGAGGTTTGATGGTGGTACCCTATGGCCTGGCAACATGACTGAAGTTTGATTCTGGATCCCTGTGGCCTGGGAACGTGGCTGAGGCGTGATTCTTGAAAATTGTGGCCTGGGAACATGACATCTGTTTAGATTGTGGAATACTGGGCCTCGGGAACTTGACTGAGCCTTGGTTCTGGAACCCTGTGGACTGGGAACATGACTGAGGTTTTATTCTGGAACCCTGTAGCCTGGGAATATGACATCGGTGGATTCTGGATCCCTGAGGCCTGGGAATATGAAAACGGTTTGATTCTGGAACCCTGTGGCCTGGGAACATGCCTGAGGTTTGATGGTGGAAACCTGTGGGCTGGCAACATGACTGAGGTTTGTTTCTGGAAGCCTGTTCCCTGGGCACATGACTGGGGTTTGATTCTGGACACGTGTGTCCTTGGAACATGACTGAGATTTGATTGCTGAAACCTGTCGCCTGCGAACATGACTCAGGTTTGCTTCCGGAACCATGTGTCCTTGGAATATGACTGAGGTTTGATTCTGGAAACCTTTGGCCTGGGGAAATGACTGAGGTTTCATTGTGGAAACATGTGGCCTGGGAAAATGACTGAGGTTTCATTGTGGAAACATGTGGCCTGGAATCATGACTGAGGTTTGATGGTGGAGCACTATGGCCTGGCAAAATGACTGAGGCTTGATTCTGGAACCCTGTGGCCTGGCAAGTTGCCTTAGGTTTGATGGCAGAAACCTGTGGACTGGCAACATGACTGAGGTTTGATTGTGGAACCCTGTGAACGGGGAACATGACTGAGGCCTGATACTGGCACCCCATGGCGTGAAAACATGACATTGGTTTGATTCTGGAGCCCTGTTTACTGGGAACATGACTGAGGTTTGATGGTTGAACCCTGTGGCCTGGCAACATGATTGAGGTTTCAGAGTGGAACCCTCAGGCTTGGGAACATGAGTGAGGCTTGATGGTGGAAACCAGTGGCCTGGTAACATGACTGAGGTTTGATGGTGGAAACCTGTGGCTTGGCAAGATGACTTAGGTTTGATTGGGGAACACTCTGGCCTGGGAACATGACTGAGGCTTGATGGTGGAACCGTGGTCTGGCAACAGGACTGAGGTTTGATTGTGGAACCCTCTGGCCTGGGAATATGACTGAGGTTTAATTGTGGAACCCTGTGGCCTGGGAACATGACTGGGATTATATTTCTGAAACCTGTGTCCAGGGAACATGACTGAGGTTTTATTCTGGAACCCTGTGTCCTGGGAACACGACTGAGGTTTGATTCTGGAAACCATTGGCCTGGGAAGATGACTGATGTTAGAGTGTGGAATCCTGTGGCCTGGGAACATGACATCGGTTTGGATTCTGGTACCCTGTTGCCTGGGCATATGAAATTGGTTTGATTCTGGAAACCTGTGGCCTGGGAATATGACTGAGGTTTGATGGTGGTACCCTATGGCCTGGCAACATGACTGAAGTTTGATTCTGGATCCCTGTGGCCTGGGAACATGGCTGAGGCGTGATTCTTGAAAATTGTGGCCTGGGAACATGACATCTGTTTAGATTGAGGAATACTGTGCCCCGGGAACTTGACTGATCCTTGGTTCTGAAACCTGTGTCCAGGGAACATGACTGAGGTTTTATTCTGGAACCCTGTGTCCTGGGAACACGACTGAGGTTTGATTCTGGAAACCATTGGCCTGGGAAGATGACTGATGTTAGAGTGTGGAATCCTGTGGCCTGGGAACATGACATCGGTTTGGATTCTGGTACCCTGTAGCCTGGGAACATGAAATCGGTTTGATTCTGGAAACCTGTGGCCTGGGAATATGACTGAGGTTTGATGGTGGTACCCTATGGCCTGGCAACATGACTGAAGTTTGATTCTGGATCCCTGTGGCCTGGGAACATGGCTGAGGCGAGATTCTTGATAATTGTGGCCTGGGAACATGACATCTGTTTAGATTGTGGAATACTGTGCCCCGGGAACTTGACTGAGCCTTGGTTCTGGAACCGTGTGGACTGAGAACATGACTGAGGTTTTATTCTGGAACCCTGTAGCCTGGAAACATAACAAAAGATTGATTCTGGAACCCTGTGGCTGGGGAACATGAAATCGTTGGATTCTGGAAACCTGTGGCCTGGGAATATGAGAACGGTTTGATTCTGGAACCCTGCGGCCTGGGAACATGTCTGAGGTTTGATGGTGGAAACCTGTGGCCTGGCAACATGACTGAGGTTTCATTCTAGAAGACTGTGACCAGGGAACATGATATCGGGTTGATTCTGGAAACCTGTGTCCTGGGAACAAGACTGAGGTTTGATCCTGGAACCCTATGGCCTGGGAACATGACTGAGGTTTGTTTCTGGAAGCCTGTTCCCTGGGAACATGACTGAGGTTTGATTTTGGACACCTGTCTCCTGGGATCATGACTGAGGTTTGATTGTTGAAACCTGTGGCCTGCGAACATGACTCAGGTTTGATTCTGCAACCATGTGTCCTGGGAATATGACTGAGGTTTGATTGTGGAAACCTTTGGCCTGGGAAAATGACTGAGGTTTCATTGTGGAAACATGGGGCCTGGGATCATGACTGAGGTTTGATGGTGGAACACTATGGCCTGGGAAAATGACTGAGGCTTGATTCTGGAACCCTGTGGCCTGGCAAGTTGACTGAGATTTGATGGCAGAAACCTGTGGACTGGCAACATGACTGAGGTTTGATTGTGGAACCCTGTGGCCTGGGAACATGACTGGGATTTTATTTCTGAAACCTGTGTCCAGGGAACATGACTGAGGTTTGATTCTGGAACCCTGTGTCCTGGGAACACGACTGAGGTTTGATTCTGGAACCATGTGGCCTGGGAATATGACTGAGGTTTGATTCTGGATACCATTGGCCTGGGAAGATGACTGATGTTAGAGTGTGGAATCCTGTGGCCTGGGAACATGACATCGGTTTGGATTCTGGTACCCTGTTGCCTGGGCATATGAAATCGGTTTGATTCTGGAAACCTGTGGCCTGGGAATATGACTGAGGTTTGATGGTGGTACCCTATGGCCTGGCAACATGACTGAAGTTTGATTCTGGATCCCTGTGGCCTGGGAACGTGGCTGAGGCGTGATTCTTGAAAATTGTGGCCTGGGAACATGACATCTGTTTAGATTGTGGAATACTGGGCCTCGGGAACTTGACTGAGCCTTGGTTCTGGAACCCTGTGGACTGGGAACATGACTGAGGTTTTATTCTGGAACCCTGTAGCCTGGGAATATGACATCGGTGGATTCTGGATCCCTGAGGCCTGGGAATATGAAAACGGTTTGATTCTGGAACCCTGTGGCCTGGGAACATGCCTGAGGTTTGATGGTGGAAACCTGTGGGCTGGCAACATGACTGAGGTTTGATGGTGGAACCCTGTGGCTTGGCAAGATGACTTAGGTTTGTTTGTGGAACACTCTGGCCTGAGAACATGACTGAGGCTTGATGGTGGAACCGTGGTCTGACAACAGGACTGAGGTTTGATTGTGGAACCCTCTGGCCTGGGAATATGACTGAGGTTTAATTGTGGAACCCTGTGGCCTGGGAACATGACTGGGATTTTATATCTGAAACCTGTAGCCAGGGAACATGACTGAGGTTTTATTCTGGAACCCTGTGTCCTGGGAAGAAGACTGAGGTTTGATTCTGGAAACCATTGGCCTGGTAAGATGACTGATGTTAGAGTGTGGAATCCTGTGGCCTGGGAACATTACATCGGTTTGGATTCTGGTACCCTGTTGCCTGGGAACATGAAATCGGTTTGATTCTGGAAACCTGTGGCCTGGGAATATGACTGAAGTTTGATGGTGGTACCCTATGGCCTGGCAACATGACTGAAGTTTGATTCTGGATCCCTGTGGCCTGGGAACATGACTGAGGCGTGATTCTTGAAAACTGTGGCCTGGGAACATGACAGCTGTTTAGATTTTGGAATACTGCACCCCGGGAACCTGACTGAGCCTTGGTTCTGGAACCCTGTGGACAGGGAACATGACTGAGGTTTTATTCTGGAACCCTGTAGCCTGGGAACATAACAGAGGATTGATTCTGGAACCCTGTGGCCTGGGAACATGACATCGGTGGATTCTGGAACCCTGAGGCCTGGGAAAATGACATCTGTTTAGATTGTGGAATACTGTGCCCCGGGAAACTGACCGAGTCTTGGTTCTGGAACCTTGTGGACTGGGAACATGACTGAGGTTTTATTCTGGAAACCTGTAGCCTGGGAACATAACTGAGGATTGATTCTGGAACCCTGTGGCCAGGGAACATGAAATCGGTGGATTCTGGAACCCTGTGGCCTGGGAATATGAGAACGGTTTGATTCTGGAACCCTGTGGCCTGGGAACATGTCTGAGGTTTGATGGTGGAAACCTGTGGTCTGGCAACATGACTGAGGTATGATTCTGGAAGAATGTGACCAGGGAACATGATATCGGGTATATTCTGGAAACCTGTGTCCTGGGAACAAGACTGAGGTTTGATTCTGGAACCCGGTGGCCTGGGAACATGACTGAGGTTTGTTTCTGGAAGCCTGTTCCCTGGGCACATGACTGAGGTTTGATTCTGGACACCTGTGTCCTGGGAACATGACTGAGATTTCATTGCTGAAACCTGTGGCCTGCGAACATGACTCAGGTTTGCTTCCAGAACCATGTGTCCTGGGAATATGACTGAAGTTTGATCCTGGAAACCTTTGGCCTGGGGAAATGACTGAGGTTTGATTCTGGAAACCTTTTGCCTGGGAAAATGACTGAGGTTTCATTGTGGAAACATGTGGCCTGGAATCATGACTGAGGTTTGATGGTGGAACACTATGGCCTGGCAAAATGACTGAGGCTTGATTCTGGAACCCTGTGGCCTGGCAAGTTGCCTTAGGTTTGATGGCAGAAACCTGTGGACTGGCAACATGACTGAGGTTTGATTGTGGAACCCTGTGAACGGGGAACATGACTGAGGCCTGATACTGGCACCCCGTGGCGTGGCAACATGACATTGGTTTGATTCTGGAGCCCTGTTTACTGGGAACATGACTGAGGTTTGATGGTTGAACCCTGTGGCCTGGCAACATGATTGAGGTTTCACAGTGGAACCCTCAGGCTTGGGAACATGAGTGAGGCTTGATGGTGGAAACCAGTGGCCTGGCAACATGACTGAGGTTTGATGGTGGAAACCTGTGGCTTGGCAAGATGACTTAGGTTTGATTGGGGAACACTCTGGCCTGGGAACATGACTGAGGCTTGATGGTGGAACCGTGGTCTGGCAACAGGACTGAGGTTTGATTGTGGAACCCTCTGGCCTGGGAATATGACTGAGGTTTAATTGTGGAACCCTGTGGCCTGGGAACATGACTGGGATTATATTTCTGAAACCTGTGTCCAGGGAACATGACTGAGGTTTTATTCTGGAACCCTGTGTCCTGGGAACACGACTGAGGTTTGATTCTGGAAACCATTGGCCTGGGAAGATGACTGATGTTAGAGTGTGGAATCCTGTGGCCTGGGAACATGACATCGGTTTGGATTCTGGTACCCTGTAGCCTGGGAACATGAAATCGGTTTGATTCTGGAAACCTGTGGCCTGGGAATATGACTGAGGTTTGATGGTGGTACCCTATGGCCTGGCAACATGACTGAAGTTTGATTCTGGATCCCTGTGGCCTGGGAACATGGCTGAGGCGAGATTCTTGATAATTGTGGCCTGGGAACATGACATCTGTTTAGATTGTGGAATACTGTGCCCCGGGAACTTGACTGAGCCTTGGTTCTGGAACCGTGTGGACTGAGAACATGACTGAGGTTTTATTCTGGAACCCTGTAGCCTGGAAACATAACAAAAGATTGATTCTGGAACCCTGTGGCTGGGGAACATGAAATCGTTGGATTCTGGAAACCTGTGGCCTGGGAATATGAGAACGGTTTGATTCTGGAACCCTGCGGCCTGGGAACATGTCTGAGGTTTGATGGTGGAAACCTGTGGCCTGGCAACATGACTGAGGTTTCATTCTAGAAGACTGTGACCAGGGAACATGATATCGGGTTGATTCTGGAAACCTGTGTCCTGGGAACAAGACTGAGGTTTGATCCTGGAACCCTATGGCCTGGGAACATGACTGAGGTTTGTTTCTGGAAGCCTGTTCCCTGGGAACATGACTGAGGTTTGATTTTGGACACCTGTCTCCTGGGATCATGACTGAGGTTTGATTGTTGAAACCTGTGGCCTGCGAACATGACTCAGGTTTGATTCTGCAACCATGTGTCCTGGGAATATGACTGAGGTTTGATTGTGGAAACCTTTGGCCTGGGAAAATGACTGAGGTTTCATTGTGGAAACATGGGGCCTGGGAAAATGACTGAGGCTTGATTCTGGAACCCTGTGGCCTGGCAAGTTGACTGAGATTTGATGGCAGAAACCTGTGGACTGGCAACATGACTGAGGTTTGATTGTGGAACCCTGTGGCCTGGGAACATGACTGGGATTTTATTTCTGAAACCTGTGTCCAGGGAACATGACTGAGGTTTGATTCTGGAACCCTGTGTCCTGGGAACACGACTGAGGTTTGATTCTGGAACCATGTGGCCTGGGAATATGACTGAGGTTTGATTCTGGATACCATTGGCCTGGGAAGATGACTGATGTTAGAGTGTGGA
Source organism: Balaenoptera physalus (assembly GCF_965194825.1). Taxonomy (NCBI): domain Eukaryota; kingdom Metazoa; phylum Chordata; class Mammalia; order Artiodactyla; family Balaenopteridae; genus Balaenoptera; species Balaenoptera physalus. The sequence continues at coordinate 30,223,986 of NC_138901.1, forward strand.
ATCCTGTGGCCTGGGAACATGACATCGGTTTGGATCCTGGTACCCTGTTGCCTGGGCATATGAAATCGGTTTGATTCTGGAAACCTGTGGCCTGGGAATATGACTGAGGTTTGATGGTGGTACCCTATGGCCTGGCAACATGACTGAAGTTTGATTCTGGATCCCTGTGGCCTGGGAACGTGGCTGAGGCGTGATTCTTGAAAATTGTGGCCTGGGAACATGACATCTGTTTAGATTGTGGAATACTGGGCCTCGGGAACTTGACTGAGCCTTGGTTCTGGAACCCTGTGGACTGGGAACATGACTGAGGTTTTATTCTGGAACCCTGTAGCCTGGGAATATGACATCGGTGGATTCTGGATCCCTGAGGCCTGGGAATATGAAAACGGTTTGATTCTGGAACCCTGTGGCCTGGGAACATGCCTGAGGTTTGATGGTGGAAACCTGTGGGCTGGCAACATGACTGAGGTTTGTTTCTGGAAGCCTGTTCCCTGGGCACATGACTGGGGTTTGATTCTGGACACCTGTGTCCTTGGAACATGACTGAGATTTGATTGCTGAAACCTGTCGCCTGCGAACATGACTCAGGTTTGCTTCCGGAACCATGTGTCCTTGGAATATGACTGAGGTTTGATTCTGGAAACCTTTGGCCTGGGGAAATGACTGAGGTTTCATTGTGGAAACATGTGGCCTGGGAAAATGACTGAGGTTTCATTGTGGAAACATGTGGCCTGGAATCATGACTGAGGTTTGATGGTGGAGCACTATGGCCTGGCAAAATGACTGAGGCTTGATTCTGGAACCCTGTGGCCTGGCAAGTTGCCTTAGGTTTGATGGCAGAAACCTGTGGACTGGCAACATGACTGAGGTTTGATTGTGGAACCCTGTGAACGGGGAACATGACTGAGGCCTGATACTGGCACCCCGTGGCGTGAAAACATGACATTGGTTTGATTCTGGAGCCCTGTTTACTGGGAACATGACTGAGGTTTGATGGTTGAACCCTGTGGCCTGGCAACATGAGTGAGGTTTCAGAGTGGAACCCTCAGGATTGGGAACATGAGTGAGGCTTGATGGTGGAAACCAGTGGCCTGGCAACATGACTGAGGTTTGATGGTGGAAACCTGTGGCTTGGCAAGATGACTTAGGTTTGATTGGGGAACACTCTGGCCTGGGAACATGACTGAGGCTTGATGGTGGAACCGTGGTCTGGCAACAGGACTGAGGTTTGATTGTGGAACCCTCTGGCCTGGGAATATGACTGAGGTTTAATTGTGGAACCCTGTGGCCTGGGAACATGACTGGGATTATATTTCTGAAACCTGTGTCCAGGGAACATGACTGAGGTTTTATTCTGGAACCCTGTGTCCTGGGAACACGACTGAGGTTTGATTCTGGAAACCATTGGCCTGGGAAGATGACTGATGTTAGAGTGTGGAATCCTGTGGCCTGGGAACATGACATCGGTTTGGATTCTGGTACCCTGTTGCCTGGGCATATGAAATTGGTTTGATTCTGGAAACCTGTGGCCTGGGAATATGACTGAGGTTTGATGGTGGTACCCTATGGCCTGGCAACATGACTGAAGTTTGATTCTGGATCCCTGTGGCCTGGGAACATGGCTGAGGCGTGATTCTTGAAAATTGTGGCCTGGGAACATGACATCTGTTTAGATTGAGGAATACTGTGCCCCGGGAACTTGACTGATCCTTGGTTCTGAAACCTGTGTCCAGGGAACATGACTGAGGTTTTATTCTGGAACCCTGTGTCCTGGGAACACGACTGAGGTTTGATTCTGGAAACCATTGGCCTGGGAAGATGACTGATGTTAGAGTGTGGAATCCTGTGGCCTGGGAACATGACATCGGTTTGGATTCTGGTACCCTGTAGCCTGGGAACATGAAATCGGTTTGATTCTGGAAACCTGTGGCCTGGGAATATGACTGAGGTTTGATGGTGGTACCCTATGGCCTGGCAACATGACTGAAGTTTGATTCTGGATCCCTGTGGCCTGGGAACATGGCTGAGGCGAGATTCTTGATAATTGTGGCCTGGGAACATGACATCTGTTTAGATTGTGGAATACTGTGCCCCGGGAACTTGACTGAGCCTTGGTTCTGGAACCGTGTGGACTGAGAACATGACTGAGGTTTTATTCTGGAACCCTGTAGCCTGGAAACATAACAAAAGATTGATTCTGGAACCCTGTGGCTGGGGAACATGAAATCGTTGGATTCTGGAAACCTGTGGCCTGGGAATATGAGAACGGTTTGATTCTGGAACCCTGCGGCCTGGGAACATGTCTGAGGTTTGATGGTGGAAACCTGTGGCCTGGCAACATGACTGAGGTTTCATTCTAGAAGACTGTGACCAGGGAACATGATATCGGGTTGATTCTGGAAACCTGTGTCCTGGGAACAAGACTGAGGTTTGATCCTGGAACCCTATGGCCTGGGAACATGACTGAGGTTTGTTTCTGGAAGCCTGTTCCCTGGGAACATGACTGAGGTTTGATTTTGGACACCTGTCTCCTGGGATCATGACTGAGGTTTGATTGTTGAAACCTGTGGCCTGCGAACATGACTCAGGTTTGATTCTGCAACCATGTGTCCTGGGAATATGACTGAGGTTTGATTGTGGAAACCTTTGGCCTGGGAAAATGACTGAGGTTTCATTGTGGAAACATGGGGCCTGGGATCATGACTGAGGTTTGATGGTGGAACACTATGGCCTGGGAAAATGACTGAGGCTTGATTCTGGAACCCTGTGGCCTGGCAAGTTGACTGAGATTTGATGGCAGAAACCTGTGGACTGGCAACATGACTGAGGTTTGATTGTGGAACCCTGTGGCCTGGGAACATGACTGGGATTTTATTTCTGAAACCTGTGTCCAGGGAACATGACTGAGGTTTGATTCTGGAACCCTGTGTCCTGGGAACACGACTGAGGTTTGATTCTGGAACCATGTGGCCTGGGAATATGACTGAGGTTTGATTCTGGATACCATTGGCCTGGGAAGATGACTGATGTTAGAGTGTGGAATCCTGTGGCCTGGGAACATGACATCGGTTTGGATTCTGGTACCCTGTTGCCTGGGCATATGAAATCGGTTTGATTCTGGAAACCTGTGGCCTGGGAATATGACTGAGGTTTGATGGTGGTACCCTATGGCCTGGCAACATGACTGAAGTTTGATTCTGGATCCCTGTGGCCTGGGAACGTGGCTGAGGCGTGATTCTTGAAAATTGTGGCCTGGGAACATGACATCTGTTTAGATTGTGGAATACTGGGCCTCGGGAACTTGACTGAGCCTTGGTTCTGGAACCCTGTGGACTGGGAACATGACTGAGGTTTTATTCTGGAACCCTGTAGCCTGGGAATATGACATCGGTGGATTCTGGATCCCTGAGGCCTGGGAATATGAAAACGGTTTGATTCTGGAACCCTGTGGCCTGGGAACATGCCTGAGGTTTGATGGTGGAAACCTGTGGGCTGGCAACATGACTGAGGTTTGTTTCTGGAAGCCTGTTCCCTGGGCACATGACTGGGGTTTGATTCTGGACACGTGTGTCCTTGGAACATGACTGAGATTTGATTGCTGAAACCTGTCGCCTGCGAACATGACTCAGGTTTGCTTCCGGAACCATGTGTCCTTGGAATATGACTGAGGTTTGATTCTGGAAACCTTTGGCCTGGGGAAATGACTGAGGTTTCATTGTGGAAACATGTGGCCTGGGAAAATGACTGAGGTTTCATTGTGGAAACATGTGGCCTGGAATCATGACTGAGGTTTGATGGTGGAGCACTATGGCCTGGCAAAATGACTGAGGCTTGATTCTGGAACCCTGTGGCCTGGCAAGTTGCCTTAGGTTTGATGGCAGAAACCTGTGGACTGGCAACATGACTGAGGTTTGATTGTGGAACCCTGTGAACGGGGAACATGACTGAGGCCTGATACTGGCACCCCATGGCGTGAAAACATGACATTGGTTTGATTCTGGAGCCCTGTTTACTGGGAACATGACTGAGGTTTGATGGTTGAACCCTGTGGCCTGGCAACATGATTGAGGTTTCAGAGTGGAACCCTCAGGCTTGGGAACATGAGTGAGGCTTGATGGTGGAAACCAGTGGCCTGGTAACATGACTGAGGTTTGATGGTGGAAACCTGTGGCTTGGCAAGATGACTTAGGTTTGATTGGGGAACACTCTGGCCTGGGAACATGACTGAGGCTTGATGGTGGAACCGTGGTCTGGCAACAGGACTGAGGTTTGATTGTGGAACCCTCTGGCCTGGGAATATGACTGAGGTTTAATTGTGGAACCCTGTGGCCTGGGAACATGACTGGGATTATATTTCTGAAACCTGTGTCCAGGGAACATGACTGAGGTTTTATTCTGGAACCCTGTGTCCTGGGAACACGACTGAGGTTTGATTCTGGAAACCATTGGCCTGGGAAGATGACTGATGTTAGAGTGTGGAATCCTGTGGCCTGGGAACATGACATCGGTTTGGATTCTGGTACCCTGTTGCCTGGGCATATGAAATTGGTTTGATTCTGGAAACCTGTGGCCTGGGAATATGACTGAGGTTTGATGGTGGTACCCTATGGCCTGGCAACATGACTGAAGTTTGATTCTGGATCCCTGTGGCCTGGGAACATGGCTGAGGCGTGATTCTTGAAAATTGTGGCCTGGGAACATGACATCTGTTTAGATTGAGGAATACTGTGCCCCGGGAACTTGACTGATCCTTGGTTCTGAAACCTGTGTCCAGGGAACATGACTGAGGTTTTATTCTGGAACCCTGTGTCCTGGGAACACGACTGAGGTTTGATTCTGGAAACCATTGGCCTGGGAAGATGACTGATGTTAGAGTGTGGAATCCTGTGGCCTGGGAACATGACATCGGTTTGGATTCTGGTACCCTGTAGCCTGGGAACATGAAATCGGTTTGATTCTGGAAACCTGTGGCCTGGGAATATGACTGAGGTTTGATGGTGGTACCCTATGGCCTGGCAACATGACTGAAGTTTGATTCTGGATCCCTGTGGCCTGGGAACATGGCTGAGGCGAGATTCTTGATAATTGTGGCCTGGGAACATGACATCTGTTTAGATTGTGGAATACTGTGCCCCGGGAACTTGACTGAGCCTTGGTTCTGGAACCGTGTGGACTGAGAACATGACTGAGGTTTTATTCTGGAACCCTGTAGCCTGGAAACATAACAAAAGATTGATTCTGGAACCCTGTGGCTGGGGAACATGAAATCGTTGGATTCTGGAAACCTGTGGCCTGGGAATATGAGAACGGTTTGATTCTGGAACCCTGCGGCCTGGGAACATGTCTGAGGTTTGATGGTGGAAACCTGTGGCCTGGCAACATGACTGAGGTTTCATTCTAGAAGACTGTGACCAGGGAACATGATATCGGGTTGATTCTGGAAACCTGTGTCCTGGGAACAAGACTGAGGTTTGATCCTGGAACCCTATGGCCTGGGAACATGACTGAGGTTTGTTTCTGGAAGCCTGTTCCCTGGGAACATGACTGAGGTTTGATTTTGGACACCTGTCTCCTGGGATCATGACTGAGGTTTGATTGTTGAAACCTGTGGCCTGCGAACATGACTCAGGTTTGATTCTGCAACCATGTGTCCTGGGAATATGACTGAGGTTTGATTGTGGAAACCTTTGGCCTGGGAAAATGACTGAGGTTTCATTGTGGAAACATGGGGCCTGGGATCATGACTGAGGTTTGATGGTGGAACACTATGGCCTGGGAAAATGACTGAGGCTTGATTCTGGAACCCTGTGGCCTGGCAAGTTGACTGAGATTTGATGGCAGAAACCTGTGGACTGGCAACATGACTGAGGTTTGATTGTGGAACCCTGTGGCCTGGGAACATGACTGGGATTTTATTTCTGAAACCTGTGTCCAGGGAACATGACTGAGGTTTGATTCTGGAACCCTGTGTCCTGGGAACACGACTGAGGTTTGATTCTGGAACCATGTGGCCTGGGAATATGACTGAGGTTTGATTCTGGATACCATTGGCCTGGGAAGATGACTGATGTTAGAGTGTGGAATCCTGTGGCCTGGGAACATGACATCGGTTTGGATTCTGGTACCCTGTTGCCTGGGCATATGAAATCGGTTTGATTCTGGAAACCTGTGGCCTGGGAATATGACTGAGGTTTGATGGTGGTACCCTATGGCCTGGCAACATGACTGAAGTTTGATTCTGGATCCCTGTGGCCTGGGAACGTGGCTGAGGCGTGATTCTTGAAAATTGTGGCCTGGGAACATGACATCTGTTTAGATTGTGGAATACTGGGCCTCGGGAACTTGACTGAGCCTTGGTTCTGGAACCCTGTGGACTGGGAACATGACTGAGGTTTTATTCTGGAACCCTGTAGCCTGGGAATATGACATCGGTGGATTCTGGATCCCTGAGGCCTGGGAATATGAAAACGGTTTGATTCTGGAACCCTGTGGCCTGGGAACATGCCTGAGGTTTGATGGTGGAAACCTGTGGGCTGGCAACATGACTGAGGTTTGTTTCTGGAAGCCTGTTCCCTGGGCACATGACTGGGGTTTGATTCTGGACACCTGTGTCCTTGGAACATGACTGAGATTTGATTGCTGAAACCTGTCGCCTGCGAACATGACTCAGGTTTGCTTCCGGAACCATGTGTCCTTGGAATATGACTGAGGTTTGATTCTGGAAACCTTTGGCCTGGGGAAATGACTGAGGTTTCATTGTGTAAACATGTGGCCTGGGAAAATGACTGAGGTTTCATTGTGGAAACATGTGGCCTGGAATCATGACTGAGGTTTGATGGTGGAGCACTATGGCCTGGCAAAATGACTGAGGCTTGATTCTGGAACCCTGTGGCCTGGCAAGTTGCCTTAGGTTTGATGGCAGAAACCTGTGGACTGGCAACATGACTGAGGTTTGATTGTGGAACCCTGTGAACGGGGAACATGACTGAGGCCTGATACTGGCACCCCATGGCGTGAAAACATGACATTGGTTTGATTCTGGAGCCCTGTTTACTGGGAACATGACTGAGGTTTGATGGTTGAACCCTGTGGCCTGGCAACATGATTGAGGTTTCAGAGTGGAACCCTCAGGCTTGGGAACATGAGTGAGGCTTGATGGTGGAAACCAGTGGCCTGGTAACATGACTGAGGTTTGATGGTGGAAACCTGTGGCTTGGCAAGATGACTTAGGTTTGATTGGGGAACACTCTGGCCTGGGAACATGACTGAGGCTTGATGGTGGAACCGTGGTCTGGCAACAGGACTGAGGTTTGATTGTGGAACCCTCTGGCCTGGGAATATGACTGAGGTTTGATTCTGGAACCCTGTGTCCTGGGAACACGACTGAGGTTTGATTCTGCAATCATGTGGCCTGGGAATATGACTGAGGTTTGATTCTGGAAACCATTGGCCTGGGAAGATGACTGATGTTAGAGTGTGGAATCCTGTGGCCTGGGAACATGACATCGGTTTGGATTCTGGTACCCTGTTGCCTGGGAACATGAAATCGGTTTGATTCTGGAAACCTGTGGCCTGGGAATATGACTGAGGTTTGATGGTGGTACCCTATGGCCTGGCAACATGACTGAAGTTTGATTCTGGATCCCTGTGGCCTGGGAACATGGCTGAGGCGAGATTCTTGATAATTGTGGCCTGGAAACATGACATCTGTTTAGATTGTGGAATACTGTGCCCCGGGAACTTGACTGAGCCTTGGTTCTGGAACCGTGTGGACTGAGAACATGACTGAGGTTTTATTCTGGAACCCTGTAGCCTGGAAACATAACAAAAGATTGATTCTGGAACCCTGTGGCTGGGGAACATGAAATCGTTGGATTCTGGAAACCTGTGGCCTGGGAATATGAGAACGGTTTGATTCTGGAACCCTGCGGCCTGGGAACATGTCTGAGGTTTGATGGTGGAAACCTGTGGCCTGGCAACATGACTGAGGTTTCATTCTAGAAGACTGTGACCAGGGAACATGATATCGGGTTGATTCTGGAAACCTGTGTCCTGGGAACAAGACTGAGGTTTGATCCTGGAACCCTATGGCCTGGGAACATGACTGAGGTTTGTTTCTGGAAGCCTGTTCCCTGGGAACATGACTGAGGTTTGATTTTGGACACCTGTCTCCTGGGATCATGACTGAGGTTTGATTGTTGAAACCTGTGGCCTGCGAACATGACTCAGGTTTGATTCTGCAACCATGTGTCCTGGGAATATGACTGAGGTTTGATTGTGGAAACCTTTGGCCTGGGAAAATGACTGAGGTTTCATTGTGGAAACATGGGGCCTGGGAAAATGACTGAGGCTTGATTCTGGAACCCTGTGGCCTGGCAAGTTGACTGAGATTTGATGGCAGAAACCTGTGGACTGGCAACATGACTGAGGTTTGATTGTGGAACCCTGTGGCCTGGGAACATGACTGGGATTTTATTTCTGAAACCTGTGTCCAGGGAACATGACTGAGGTTTGATTCTGGAACCCTGTGTCCTGGGAACACGACTGAGGTTTGATTCTGGAACCATGTGGCCTGGGAATATGACTGAGGTTTGATTCTGGATACCATTGGCCTGGGAAGATGACTGATGTTAGAGTGTGGAATCCTGTGGCGTGGGAACATGACATCGGTTTGGATCCTGGTACCCTGTTGCCTGGGCATATGAAATCGGTTTGATTCTGGAAACCTGTGGCCTGGGAATATGACTGAGGTTTGATGGTGGTACCCTATGGCCTGGCAACATGACTGAAGTTTGATTCTGGATCCCTGTGGCCTGGGAACGTGGCTGAGGCGTGATTCTTGAAAATTGTGGCCTGGGAACATGACATCTGTTTAGATTGTGGAATACTGGGCCTCGGGAACTTGACTGAGCCTTGGTTCTGGAACCCTGTGGACTGGGAACATGACTGAGGTTTTATTCTGGAACCCTGTAGCCTGGGAATATGACATCGGTGGATTCTGGATCCCTGAGGCCTGGGAATATGAAAACGGTTTGATTCTGGAACCCTGTGGCCTGGGAACATGCCTGAGGTTTGATGGTGGAAACCTGTGGGCTGGCAACATGACTGAGGTTTGTTTCTGGAAGCCTGTTCCCTGGGCACATGACTGGGGTTTGATTCTGGACACGTGTGTCCTTGGAACATGACTGAGATTTGATTGCTGAAACCTGTCGCCTGCGAACATGACTCAGGTTTGCTTCCGGAACCATGTGTCCTTGGAATATGACTGAGGTTTGATTCTGGAAACCTTTGGCCTGGGGAAATGACTGAGGTTTCATTGTGGAAACATGTGGCCTGGGAAAATGACTGAGGTTTCATTGTGGAAACATGTGGCCTGGAATCATGACTGAGGTTTGATGGTGGAGCACTATGGCCTGGCAAAATGACTGAGGCTTGATTCTGGAACCCTGTGGCCTGGCAAGTTGCCTTAGGTTTGATGGCAGAAACCTGTGGACTGGCAACATGACTGAGGTTTGATTGTGGAACCCTGTGAACGGGGAACATGACTGAGGCCTGATACTGGCACCCCGTGGCGTGAAAACATGACATTGGTTTGATTCTGGAGCCCTGTTTACTGGGAACATGACTGAGGTTTGATGGTTGAACCCTGTGGCCTGGCAACATGATTGAGGTTTCAGAGTGGAACCCTCAGGCTTGGGAACATGAGTGAGGCTTGATGGTGGAAACCAGTGGCCTGGCAACATGACTGAGGTTTGATGGTGGAAACCTGTGGCTTGGCAAGATGACTTAGGTTTGATTGGGGAACACTCTGGCCTGGGAACATGACTGAGGCTTGATGGTGGAACCGTGGTCTGGCAACAGGACTGAGGTTTGATTGTGGAACCCTCTGGCCTGGGAATATGACTGAGGTTTAATTGTGGAACCCTGTGGCCTGGGAACATGACTGGGATTATATTTCTGAAACCTGTGTCCAGGGAACATGACTGAGGTTTTATTCTGGAACCCTGTGTCCTGGGAACACGACTGAGGTTTGATTCTGGAAACCATTGGCCTGGGAAGATGACTGATGTTAGAGTGTGGAATCCTGTGGCCTGGGAACATGACATCGGTTTGGATTCTGGTACCCTGTTGCCTGGGCATATGAAATTGGTTTGATTCTGGAAACCTGTGGCCTGGGAATATGACTGAGGTTTGATGGTGGTACCCTATGGCCTGGCAACATGACTGAAGTTTGATTCTGGATCCCTGTGGCCTGGGAACATGGCTGAGGCGTGATTCTTGAAAATTGTGGCCTGGGAACATGACATCTGTTTAGATTGAGGAATACTGTGCCCCGGGAACTTGACTGATCCTTGGTTCTGAAACCTGTGTCCAGGGAACATGACTGAGGTTTTATTCTGGAACCCTGTGTCCTGGGAACACGACTGAGGTTTGATTCTGGAAACCATTGGCCTGGGAAGATGACTGATGTTAGAGTGTGGAATCCTGTGGCCTGGGAACATGACATCGGTTTGGATTCTGGTACCCTGTAGCCTGGGAACATGAAATCGGTTTGATTCTGGAAACCTGTGGCCTGGGAATATGACTGAGGTTTGATGGTGGTACCCTATGGCCTGGCAACATGACTGAAGTTTGATTCTGGATCCCTGTGGCCTGGGAACATGGCTGAGGCGAGATTCTTGATAATTGTGGCCTGGGAACATGACATCTGTTTAGATTGTGGAATACTGTGCCCCGGGAACTTGACTGAGCCTTGGTTCTGGAACCGTGTGGACTGAGAACATGACTGAGGTTTTATTCTGGAACCCTGTAGCCTGGAAACATAACAAAAGATTGATTCTGGAACCCTGTGGCTGGGGAACATGAAATCGTTGGATTCTGGAAACCTGTGGCCTGGGAATATGAGAACGGTTTGATTCTGGAACCCTGCGGCCTGGGAACATGTCTGAGGTTTGATGGTGGAAACCTGTGGCCTGGCAACATGACTGAGGTTTCATTCTAGAAGACTGTGACCAGGGAACATGATATCGGGTTGATTCTGGAAACCTGTGTCCTGGGAACAAGACTGAGGTTTGATCCTGGAACCCTATGGCCTGGGAACATGACTGAGGTTTGTTTCTGGAAGCCTGTTCCCTGGGAACATGACTGAGGTTTGATTTTGGACACCTGTCTCCTGGGATCATGACTGAGGTTTGATTGTTGAAACCTGTGGCCTGCGAACATGACTCAGGTTTGATTCTGCAACCATGTGTCCTGGGAATATGACTGAGGTTTGATTGTGGAAACCTTTGGCCTGGGAAAATGACTGAGGTTTCATTGTGGAAACATGGGGCCTGGGATCATGACTGAGGTTTGATGGTGGAACACTATGGCCTGGGAAAATGACTGAGGCTTGATTCTGGAACCCTGTGGCCTGGCAAGTTGACTGAGATTTGATGGCAGAAACCTGTGGACTGGCAACATGACTGAGGTTTGATTGTGGAACCCTGTGGCCTGGGAACATGACTGGGATTTTATTTCTGAAACCTGTGTCCAGGGAACATGACTGAGGTTTGATTCTGGAACCCTGTGTCCTGGGAACACGACTGAGGTTTGATTCTGGAACCATGTGGCCTGGGAATATGACTGAGGTTTGATTCTGGATACCATTGGCCTGGGAAGATGACTGATGTTAGAGTGTGGAATCCTGTGGCCTGGGAACATGACATCGGTTTGGATTCTGGTACCCTGTTGCCTGGGCATATGAAATCGGTTTGATTCTGGAAACCTGTGGCCTGGGAATATGACTGAGGTTTGATGGTGGTACCCTATGGCCTGGCAACATGACTGAAGTTTGATTCTGGATCCCTGTGGCCTGGGAACGTGGCTGAGGCGTGATTCTTGAAAATTGTGGCCTGGGAACATGACATCTGTTTAGATTGTGGAATACTGGGCCTCGGGAACTTGACTGAGCCTTGGTTCTGGAACCCTGTGGACTGGGAACATGACTGAGGTTTTATTCTGGAACCCTGTAGCCTGGGAATATGACATCGGTGGATTCTGGATCCCTGAGGCCTGGGAATATGAAAACGGTTTGATTCTGGAACCCTGTGGCCTGGGAACATGCCTGAGGTTTGATGGTGGAAACCTGTGGGCTGGCAACATGACTGAGGTTTGTTTCTGGAAGCCTGTTCCCTGGGCACATGACTGGGGTTTGATTCTGGACACCTGTGTCCTTGGAACATGACTGAGATTTGATTGCTGAAACCTGTCGCCTGCGAACATGACTCAGGTTTGCTTCCGGAACCATGTGTCCTTGGAATATGACTGAGGTTTGATTCTGGAAACCTTTGGCCTGGGGAAATGACTGAGGTTTCATTGTGTAAACATGTGGCCTGGGAAAATGACTGAGGTTTCATTGTGGAAACATGTGGCCTGGAATCATGACTGAGGTTTGATGGTGGAGCACTATGGCCTGGCAAAATGACTGAGGCTTGATTCTGGAACCCTGTGGCCTGGCAAGTTGCCTTAGGTTTGATGGCAGAAACCTGTGGACTGGCAACATGACTGAGGTTTGATTGTGGAACCCTGTGAACGGGGAACATGACTGAGGCCTGATACTGGCACCCCATGGCGTGAAAACATGACATTGGTTTGATTCTGGAGCCCTGTTTACTGGGAACATGACTGAGGTTTGATGGTTGAACCCTGTGGCCTGGCAACATGATTGAGGTTTCAGAGTGGAACCCTCAGGCTTGGGAACATGAGTGAGGCTTGATGGTGGAAACCAGTGGCCTGGTAACATGACTGAGGTTTGATGGTGGAAACCTGTGGCTTGGCAAGATGACTTAGGTTTGATTGGGGAACACTCTGGCCTGGGAACATGACTGAGGCTTGATGGTGGAACCGTGGTCTGGCAACAGGACTGAGGTTTGATTGTGGAACCCTCTGGCCTGGGAATATGACTGAGGTTTGATTCTGGAACCCTGTGTCCTGGGAACACGACTGAGGTTTGATTCTGCAATCATGTGGCCTGGGAATATGACTGAGGTTTGATTCTGGAAACCATTGGCCTGGGAAGATGACTGATGTTAGAGTGTGGAATCCTGTGGCCTGGGAACATGACATCGGTTTGGATTCTGGTACCCTGTTGCCTGGGAACATGAAATCGGTTTGATTCTGGAAACCTGTGGCCTGGGAATATGACTGAGGTTTGATGGTGGTACCCTATGGCCTGGCAACATGACTGAAGTTTGATTCTGGATCCCTGTGGCCTGGGAACATGGCTGAGGCGAGATTCTTGATAATTGTGGCCTGGAAACATGACATCTGTTTAGATTGTGGAATACTGTGCCCCGGGAACTTGACTGAGCCTTGGTTCTGGAACCGTGTGGACTGAGAACATGACTGAGGTTTTATTCTGGAACCCTGTAGCCTGGAAACATAACAAAAGATTGATTCTGGAACCCTGTGGCTGGGGAACATGAAATCGTTGGATTCTGGAAACCTGTGGCCTGGGAATATGAGAACGGTTTGATTCTGGAACCCTGCGGCCTGGGAACATGTCTGAGGTTTGATGGTGGAAACCTGTGGCCTGGCAACATGACTGAGGTTTCATTCTAGAAGACTGTGACCAGGGAACATGATATCGGGTTGATTCTGGAAACCTGTGTCCTGGGAACAAGACTGAGGTTTGATCCTGGAACCCTATGGCCTGGGAACATGACTGAGGTTTGTTTCTGGAAGCCTGTTCCCTGGGAACATGACTGAGGTTTGATTTTGGACACCTGTCTCCTGGGATCATGACTGAGGTTTGATTGTTGAAACCTGTGGCCTGCGAACATGACTCAGGTTTGATTCTGCAACCATGTGTCCTGGGAATATGACTGAGGTTTGATTGTGGAAACCTTTGGCCTGGGAAAATGACTGAGGTTTCATTGTGGAAACATGGGGCCTGGGAAAATGACTGAGGCTTGATTCTGGAACCCTGTGGCCTGGCAAGTTGACTGAGATTTGATGGCAGAAACCTGTGGACTGGCAACATGACTGAGGTTTGATTGTGGAACCCTGTGGCCTGGGAACATGACTGGGATTTTATTTCTGAAACCTGTGTCCAGGGAACATGACTGAGGTTTGATTCTGGAACCCTGTGTCCTGGGAACACGACTGAGGTTTGATTCTGGAACCATGTGGCCTGGGAATATGACTGAGGTTTGATTCTGGATACCATTGGCCTGGGAAGATGACTGATGTTAGAGTGTGGAATCCTGTGGCGTGGGAACATGACATCGGTTTGGATCCTGGTACCCTGTTGCCTGGGCATATGAAATCGGTTTGATTCTGGAAACCTGTGGCCTGGGAATATGACTGAGGTTTGATGGTGGTACCCTATGGCCTGGCAACATGACTGAAGTTTGATTCTGGATCCCTGTGGCCTGGGAACGTGGCTGAGGCGTGATTCTTGAAAATTGTGGCCTGGGAACATGACATCTGTTTAGATTGTGGAATACTGGGCCTCGGGAACTTGACTGAGCCTTGGTTCTGGAACCCTGTGGACTGGGAACATGACTGAGGTTTTATTCTGGAACCCTGTAGCCTGGGAATATGACATCGGTGGATTCTGGATCCCTGAGGCCTGGGAATATGAAAACGGTTTGATTCTGGAACCCTGTGGCCTGGGAACATGCCTGAGGTTTGATGGTGGAAACCTGTGGGCTGGCAACATGACTGAGGTTTGTTTCTGGAAGCCTGTTCCCTGGGCACATGACTGGGGTTTGATTCTGGACACGTGTGTCCTTGGAACATGACTGAGATTTGATTGCTGAAACCTGTCGCCTGCGAACATGACTCAGGTTTGCTTCCGGAACCATGTGTCCTTGGAATATGACTGAGGTTTGATTCTGGAAACCTTTGGCCTGGGGAAATGACTGAGGTTTCATTGTGGAAACATGTGGCCTGGGAAAATGACTGAGGTTTCATTGTGGAAACATGTGGCCTGGAATCATGACTGAGGTTTGATGGTGGAGCACTATGGCCTGGCAAAATGACTGAGGCTTGATTCTGGAACCCTGTGGCCTGGCAAGTTGCCTTAGGTTTGATGGCAGAAACCTGTGGACTGGCAACATGACTGAGGTTTGATTGTGGAACCCTGTGAACGGGGAACATGACTGAGGCCTGATACTGGCACCCCGTGGCGTGAAAACATGACATTGGTTTGATTCTGGAGCCCTGTTTACTGGGAACATGACTGAGGTTTGATGGTTGAACCCTGTGGCCTGGCAACATGATTGAGGTTTCAGAGTGGAACCCTCAGGCTTGGGAACATGAGTGAGGCTTGATGGTGGAAACCAGTGGCCTGGCAACATGACTGAGGTTTGATGGTGGAAACCTGTGGCTTGGCAAGATGACTTAGGTTTGATTGGGGAACACTCTGGCCTGGGAACATGACTGAGGCTTGATGGTGGAACCGTGGTCTGGCAACAGGACTGAGGTTTGATTGTGGAACCCTCTGGCCTGGGAATATGACTGAGGTTTAATTGTGGAACCCTGTGGCCTGGGAACATGACTGGGATTATATTTCTGAAACCTGTGTCCAGGGAACATGACTGAGGTTTTATTCTGGAACCCTGTGTCCTGGGAACACGACTGAGGTTTGATTCTGGAAACCATTGGCCTGGGAAGATGACTGATGTTAGAGTGTGGAATCCTGTGGCCTGGGAACATGACATCGGTTTGGATTCTGGTACCCTGTTGCCTGGGCATATGAAATTGGTTTGATTCTGGAAACCTGTGGCCTGGGAATATGACTGAGGTTTGATGGTGGTACCCTATGGCCTGGCAACATGACTGAAGTTTGATTCTGGATCCCTGTGGCCTGGGAACATGGCTGAGGCGTGATTCTTGAAAATTGTGGCCTGGGAACATGACATCTGTTTAGATTGAGGAATACTGTGCCCCGGGAACTTGACTGATCCTTGGTTCTGGAACCCTGTGGACTGGGAACATGACTGAGGTTTTATTCTGGAACCCTGTAGCCTGGGAATATGAAATCGGTGGATTCTGGATCCCTGAGGCCTGGGAATATGCAAACGGTTTGATTCTGGAACCCTGTGGCCTGGGAACATGCCTGAGGTTTGATGGTGGAAACCTGTTGGCTGGCAACATGACTGAGGTTTGTTTCTCGAAGCCTGTTCCCTGGGCACATGACTGGGCTTTGATTCTGGACACCTGTGTCCTGGGAACATGACTGAGATTTGATTGCTGAAACCTGTCGCCTGCGAACATGACTCAGGTTTGCTTCCGGAACCATGTGTCCTTGGAATATGACTGAGGTTTGATTCTGGAAACCTTTGGCCTGGGGAAATGACTGAGGTTTCATTGTGGAAACATGTGGCCTGGGAAAATGACTGAGGTTTCATTGTGGAAACATGTGGCCTGGATTCATGACTGAGGTTTGATGGTGGAACACTATGGCCTGGAAAAATGACTGAGGCTTGATTCTGGAACCCTGTGGCCTGGCAAGTTGCCTTAGGTTTGATGGCAGAAACCTGTGGACTGGCAACATGACTGAGGTTTGATTGTGGAACCCTTTGAACGGGGAACATGACTGAGGCTTGATACTGGCACCCCGTGGCGTGGGAATATGACATTGGTTTGATTCTGGAGCCCTGTTTACTCGGAACATGACTGAGGTTTGATGGTGTAACCCTGTGGCCTGGCAACATGATTGAGGTTTCAGAGTGGAACCCTCAGGCTTGGGAACATGAGTGAGGCTTCATGGTGGAAACCTGTGGCCTGGCAACATGACTGAGGTTTGTTTCTGGAAGCCTGTTCCCTGGGCACATGACTGAGGTTTGATTCTGGACACCCGGGTCCTGAGAACATGACTGAGATTTGATTGCTGAAAATGTGGCCTGCGAACATGACTCAGGTTTGCTTCCAGAACCATGTGTCCTGGGAATATGACTGAGGTTTGATTCTGGAAACCTTTGGCCTGGGAAAATGACTGAGGTTTCATTGTGGAAACATGGGGCCTGGAATCATGACTGAGGTTTGATGGTGGAACACTATGGCTGGCAAAATGACTGAGGCTTGATTCTGGAACCCTGTGGCCTGGCAAGTTGCCTTAGGTTTGATGGCAGAAACCTGTGGACTGGCAACATGACTGAGGTTTGATTGTGGAACCCTGTGAACGGGGAACATGACTGAGGCCTGATACTGGCACCTCGTGGCGTGGGAATATGACATTGGTTTGATTCTGGAGCCCTGATTACTCGGAACATGACTGAGGTTTGATGGTGGAAACCTGTGGCCTGGCAACATGATTGAGGTTTCAGAGTGGAACTCTCAGGCTTGGGAACATGAGTGAGGCTTGATGGTGGAAACCAGTGGCCTGGCAACATGACTGAGGTTTGATGGTGGAACCCTGTGGCTTGGCAAGATGACTTAGGTTTGTTTGTGGAACACTCTGGCCTGAGAACATGACTGAGGCTTGATGGTGGAACCGTGGTCTGACAACAGGACTGAGGTTTGATTGTGGAACCCTCTGGCCTGGGAATATGACTGAGGTTTAATTGTGGAACCCTGTGGCCTGGGAACATGACTGGGATTTTATATCTGAAACCTGTAGCCAGGGAACATGACTGAGGTTTTATTCTGGAACCCTGTGTCCTGGGAAGAAGACTGAGGTTTGATTCTGGAAACCATTGGCCTGGTAAGATGACTGATGTTAGAGTGTGGAATCCTGTGGCCTGGGAACATTACATCGGTTTGGATTCTGGTACCCTGTTGCCTGGGAACATGAAATCGGTTTGATTCTGGAAACCTGTGGCCTGGGAATATGACTGAAGTTTGATGGTGGTACCCTATGGCCTGGCAACATGACTGAAGTTTGATTCTGGATCCCTGTGGCCTGGGAACATGACTGAGGCGTGATTCTTGAAAACTGTGGCCTGGGAACATGACAGCTGTTTAGATTTTGGAATACTGCACCCCGGGAACCTGACTGAGCCTTGGTTCTGGAACCCTGTGGACAGGGAACATGACTGAGGTTTTATTCTGGAACCCTGTAGCCTGGGAACATAACAGAGGATTGATTCTGGAACCCTGTGGCCTGGGAACATGACATCGGTGGATTCTGGAACCCTGAGGCCTGGGAAAATGACATCTGTTTAGATTGTGGAATACTGTGCCCCGGGAAACTGACCGAGTCTTGGTTCTGGAACCTTGTGGACTGGGAACATGACTGAGGTTTTATTCTGGAAACCTGTAGCCTGGGAACATAACTGAGGATTGATTCTGGAACCCTGTGGCCAGGGAACATGAAATCGGTGGATTCTGGAACCCTGTGGCCTGGGAATATGAGAACGGTTTGATTCTGGAACCCTGTGGCCTGGGAACATGTCTGAGGTTTGATGGTGGAAACCTGTGGTCTGGCAACATGACTGAGGTATGATTCTGGAAGAATGTGACCAGGGAACATGATATCGGGTATATTCTGGAAACCTGTGTCCTGGGAACAAGACTGAGGTTTGATTCTGGAACCCGGTGGCCTGGGAACATGACTGAGGTTTGTTTCTGGAAGCCTGTTCCCTGGGCACATGACTGAGGTTTGATTCTGGACACCTGTGTCCTGGGAACATGACTGAGATTTCATTGCTGAAACCTGTGGCCTGCGAACATGACTCAGGTTTGCTTCCAGAACCATGTGTCCTGGGAATATGACTGAAGTTTGATCCTGGAAACCTTTGGCCTGGGGAAATGACTGAGGTTTGATTCTGGAAACCTTTTGCCTGGGAAAATGACTGAGGTTTCATTGTGGAAACATGTGGCCTGGAATCATGACTGAGGTTTGATGGTGGAACACTATGGCCTGGCAAAATGACTGAGGCTTGATTCTGGAACCCTGTGGCCTGGCAAGTTGCCTTAGGTTTGATGGCAGAAACCTGTGGACTGGCAACATGACTGAGGTTTGATTGTGGAACCCTGTGAACGGGGAACATGACTGAGGCCTGATACTGGCACCCCGTGGCGTGGCAACATGACATTGGTTTGATTCTGGAGCCCTGTTTACTGGGAACATGACTGAGGTTTGATGGTTGAACCCTGTGGCCTGGCAACATGATTGAGGTTTCACAGTGGAACCCTCAGGCTTGGGAACATGAGTGAGGCTTGATGGTGGAAACCAGTGGCCTGGCAACATGACTGAGGTTTGATGGTGGAAACCTGTGGCTTGGCAAGATGACTTAGGTTTGATTGGGGAACACTCTGGCCTGGGAACATGACTGAGGCTTGATGGTGGAACCGTGGTCTGGCAACAGGACTGAGGTTTGATTGTGGAACCCTCTGGCCTGGGAATATGACTGAGGTTTAATTGTGGAACCCTGTGGCCTGGGAACATGACTGGGATTATATTTCTGAAACCTGTGTCCAGGGAACATGACTGAGGTTTTATTCTGGAACCCTGTGTCCTGGGAACACGACTGAGGTTTGATTCTGGAAACCATTGGCCTGGGAAGATGACTGATGTTAGAGTGTGGAATCCTGTGGCCTGGGAACATGACATCGGTTTGGATTCTGGTACCCTGTAGCCTGGGAACATGAAATCGGTTTGATTCTGGAAACCTGTGGCCTGGGAATATGACTGAGGTTTGATGGTGGTACCCTATGGCCTGGCAACATGACTGAAGTTTGATTCTGGATCCCTGTGGCCTGGGAACATGGCTGAGGCGAGATTCTTGATAATTGTGGCCTGGGAACATGACATCGGTTTAGATTGTGGAATACTGTGCCCCGGGAACTTGACTGAGCCTTGGTTCTGGAACCGTGTGGACTGAGAACATGACTGAGGTTTTATTCTGGAACCCTGTAGCCTGGAAACATAACAAAAGATTGATTCTGGAACCCTGTGGCTGGGGAACATGAAATCGTTGGATTCTGGAAACCTGTGGCCTGGGAATATGAGAACGGTTTGATTCTGGAACCCTGCGGCCTGGGAACATGTCTGAGGTTTGATGGTGGAAACCTGTGGCCTGGCAACATGACTGAGGTTTCATTCTAGAAGACTGTGACCAGGGAACATGATATCGGGTTGATTCTGGAAACCTGTGTCCTGGGAACAAGACTGAGGTTTGATCCTGGAACCCTATGGCCTGGGAACATGACTGAGGTTTGTTTCTGGAAGCCTGTTCCCTGGGAACATGACTGAGGTTTGATTTTGGACACCTGTCTCCTGGGATCATGACTGAGGTTTGATTGTTGAAACCTGTGGCCTGCGAACATGACTCAGGTTTGATTCTGCAACCATGTGTCCTGGGAATATGACTGAGGTTTGATTGTGGAAACCTTTGGCCTGGGAAAATGACTGAGGTTTCATTGTGGAAACATGGGGCCTGGGAAAATGACTGAGGCTTGATTCTGGAACCCTGTGGCCTGGCAAGTTGACTGAGATTTGATGGCAGAAACCTGTGGACTGGCAACATGACTGAGGTTTGATTGTGGAACCCTGTGGCCTGGGAACATGACTGGGATTTTATTTCTGAAACCTGTGTCCAGGGAACATGACTGAGGTTTGATTCTGGAACCCTGTGTCCTGGGAACACGACTGAGGTTTGATTCTGGAACCATGTGGCCTGGGAATATGACTGAGGTTTGATTCTGGATACCATTGGCCTGGGAAGATGACTGATGTTAGAGTGTGGAATCCTGTGGCCTGGGAACATGACATCGGTTTGGATCCTGGTACCCTGTTGCCTGGGCATATGAAATCGGTTTGATTCTGGAAACCTGTGGCCTGGGAATATGACTGAGGTTTGATGGTGGTACCCTATGGCCTGGCAACATGACTGAAGTTTGATTCTGGATCCCTGTGGCCTGGGAACGTGGCTGAGGCGTGATTCTTGAAAATTGTGGCCTGGGAACATGACATCTGTTTAGATTGTGGAATACTGGGCCTCGGGAACTTGACTGAGCCTTGGTTCTGGAACCCTGTGGACTGGGAACATGACTGAGGTTTTATTCTGGAACCCTGTAGCCTGGGAATATGACATCGGTGGATTCTGGATCCCTGAGGCCTGGGAATATGAAAACGGTTTGATTCTGGAACCCTGTGGCCTGGGAACATGCCTGAGGTTTGATGGTGGAAACCTGTGGGCTGGCAACATGACTGAGGTTTGTTTCTGGAAGCCTGTTCCCTGGGCACATGACTGGGGTTTGATTCTGGACACCTGTGTCCTTGGAACATGACTGAGATTTGATTGCTGAAACCTGTCGCCTGCGAACATGACTCAGGTTTGCTTCCGGAACCATGTGTCCTTGGAATATGACTGAGGTTTGATTCTGGAAACCTTTGGCCTGGGGAAATGACTGAGGTTTCATTGTGGAAACATGTGGCCTGGGAAAATGACTGAGGTTTCATTGTGGAAACATGTGGCCTGGAATCATGACTGAGGTTTGATGGTGGAGCACTATGGCCTGGCAAAATGACTGAGGCTTGATTCTGGAACCCTGTGGCCTGGCAAGTTGCCTTAGGTTTGATGGCAGAAACCTGTGGACTGGCAACATGACTGAGGTTTGATTGTGGAACCCTGTGAACGGGGAACATGACTGAGGCCTGATACTGGCACCCCGTGGCGTGAAAACATGACATTGGTTTGATTCTGGAGCCCTGTTTACTGGGAACATGACTGAGGTTTGATGGTTGAACCCTGTGGCCTGGCAACATGAGTGAGGTTTCAGAGTGGAACCCTCAGGATTGGGAACATGAGTGAGGCTTGATGGTGGAAACCAGTGGCCTGGCAACATGACTGAGGTTTGATGGTGGAAACCTGTGGCTTGGCAAGATGACTTAGGTTTGATTGGGGAACACTCTGGCCTGGGAACATGACTGAGGCTTGATGGTGGAACCGTGGTCTGGCAACAGGACTGAGGTTTGATTGTGGAACCCTCTGGCCTGGGAATATGACTGAGGTTTAATTGTGGAACCCTGTGGCCTGGGAACATGACTGGGATTATATTTCTGAAACCTGTGTCCAGGGAACATGACTGAGGTTTTATTCTGGAACCCTGTGTCCTGGGAACACGACTGAGGTTTGATTCTGGAAACCATTGGCCTGGGAAGATGACTGATGTTAGAGTTTGGAATCCTGTGGCCTGGGAACATGACATCGGTTTGGATTCTGGTACCCTGTTGCCTGGGCATATGAAATTGGTTTGATTCTGGAAACCTGTGGCCTGGGAATATGACTGAGGTTTGATGGTGGTACCCTATGGCCTGGCAACATGACTGAAGTTTGATTCTGGATCCCTGTGGCCTGGGAACATGGCTGAGGCGTGATTCTTGAAAATTGTGGCCTGGGAACATGACATCTGTTTAGATTGAGGAATACTGTGCCCCGGGAACTTGACTGATCCTTGGTTCTGAAACCTGTGTCCAGGGAACATGACTGAGGTTTTATTCTGGAACCCTGTGTCCTGGGAACACGACTGAGGTTTGATTCTGGAAACCATTGGCCTGGGAAGATGACTGATGTTAGAGTGTGGAATCCTGTGGCCTGGGAACATGACATCGGTTTGGATTCTGGTACCCTGTAGCCTGGGAACATGAAATCGGTTTGATTCTGGAAACCTGTGGCCTGGGAATATGACTGAGGTTTGATGGTGGTACCCTATGGCCTGGCAACATGACTGAAGTTTGATTCTGGATCCCTGTGGCCTGGGAACATGGCTGAGGCGAGATTCTTGATAATTGTGGCCTGGGAACATGACATCTGTTTAGATTGTGGAATACTGTGCCCCGGGAACTTGACTGAGCCTTGGTTCTGGAACCGTGTGGACTGAGAACATGACTGAGGTTTTATTCTGGAACCCTGTAGCCTGGAAACATAACAAAAGATTGATTCTGGAACCCTGTGGCTGGGGAACATGAAATCGTTGGATTCTGGAAACCTGTGGCCTGGGAATATGAGAACGGTTTGATTCTGGAACCCTGCGGCCTGGGAACATGTCTGAGGTTTGATGGTGGAAACCTGTGGCCTGGCAACATGACTGAGGTTTCATTCTAGAAGACTGTGACCAGGGAACATGATATCGGGTTGATTCTGGAAACCTGTGTCCTGGGAACAAGACTGAGGTTTGATCCTGGAACCCTATGGCCTGGGAACATGACTGAGGTTTGTTTCTGGAAGCCTGTTCCCTGGGAACATGACTGAGGTTTGATTTTGGACACCTGTCTCCTGGGATCATGACTGAGGTTTGATTGTTGAAACCTGTGGCCTGCGAACATGACTCAGGTTTGATTCTGCAACCATGTGTCCTGGGAATATGACTGAGGTTTGATTGTGGAAACCTTTGGCCTGGGAAAATGACTGAGGTTTCATTGTGGAAACATGGGGCCTGGGATCATGACTGAGGTTTGATGGTGGAACACTATGGCCTGGGAAAATGACTGAGGCTTGATTCTGGAACCCTGTGGCCTGGCAAGTTGACTGAGATTTGATGGCAGAAACCTGTGGACTGGCAACATGACTGAGGTTTGATTGTGGAACCCTGTGGCCTGGGAACATGACTGGGATTTTATTTCTGAAACCTGTGTCCAGGGAACATGACTGAGGTTTGATTCTGGAACCCTGTGTCCTGGGAACACGACTGAGGTTTGATTCTGGAACCATGTGGCCTGGGAATATGACTGAGGTTTGATTCTGGATACCATTGGCCTGGGAAGATGACTGATGTTAGAGTGTGGAATCCTGTGGCCTGGGAACATGACATCGGTTTGGATTCTGGTACCCTGTTGCCTGGGCATATGAAATCGGTTTGATTCTGGAAACCTGTGGCCTGGGAATATGACTGAGGTTTGATGGTGGTACCCTATGGCCTGGCAACATGACTGAAGTTTGATTCTGGATCCCTGTGGCCTGGGAACGTGGCTGAGGCGTGATTCTTGAAAATTGTGGCCTGGGAACATGACATCTGTTTAGATTGTGGAATACTGGGCCTCGGGAACTTGACTGAGCCTTGGTTCTGGAACCCTGTGGACTGGGAACATGACTGAGGTTTTATTCTGGAACCCTGTAGCCTGGGAATATGACATCGGTGGATTCTGGATCCCTGAGGCCTGGGAATATGAAAACGGTTTGATTCTGGAACCCTGTGGCCTGGGAACATGCCTGAGGTTTGATGGTGGAAACCTGTGGGCTGGCAACATGACTGAGGTTTGTTTCTGGAAGCCTGTTCCCTGGGCACATGACTGGGGTTTGATTCTGGACACGTGTGTCCTTGGAACATGACTGAGATTTGATTGCTGAAACCTGTCGCCTGCGAACATGACTCAGGTTTGCTTCCGGAACCATGTGTCCTTGGAATATGACTGAGGTTTGATTCTGGAAACCTTTGGCCTGGGGAAATGACTGAGGTTTCATTGTGGAAACATGTGGCCTGGGAAAATGACTGAGGTTTCATTGTGGAAACATGTGGCCTGGAATCATGACTGAGGTTTGATGGTGGAGCACTATGGCCTGGCAAAATGACTGAGGCTTGATTCTGGAACCCTGTGGCCTGGCAAGTTGCCTTAGGTTTGATGGCAGAAACCTGTGGACTGGCAACATGACTGAGGTTTGATTGTGGAACCCTGTGAACGGGGAACATGACTGAGGCCTGATACTGGCACCCCATGGCGTGAAAACATGACATTGGTTTGATTCTGGAGCCCTGTTTACTGGGAACATGACTGAGGTTTGATGGTTGAACCCTGTGGCCTGGCAACATGATTGAGGTTTCAGAGTGGAACCCTCAGGCTTGGGAACATGAGTGAGGCTTGATGGTGGAAACCAGTGGCCTGGTAACATGACTGAGGTTTGATGGTGGAAACCTGTGGCTTGGCAAGATGACTTAGGTTTGATTGGGGAACACTCTGGCCTGGGAACATGACTGAGGCTTGATGGTGGAACCGTGGTCTGGCAACAGGACTGAGGTTTGATTGTGGAACCCTCTGGCCTGGGAATATGACTGAGGTTTGATTCTGGAACCCTGTGTCCTGGGAACACGACTGAGGTTTGATTCTGCAATCATGTGGCCTGGGAATATGACTGAGGTTTGATTCTGGAAACCATTGGCCTGGGAAGATGACTGATGTTAGAGTGTGGAAGCCTGTGGCCTGGGAACATGACATCGGTTTGGATTCTGGTACCCTGTTGCCTGGGAACATGAAATCGGTTTGATTCTGGAAACCTGTGGCCTGGGAATATGACTGAGGTTTGATGGTGGTACCCTATGGCCTGGCAACATGACTGAAGTTTGATTCTGGATCCCTGTGGCCTGGGAACATGGCTGAGGCGAGATTCTTGATAATTGTGGCCTGGGAACATGACATCTGTTTAGATTGTGGAATACTGTGCCCCGGGAACTTGACTGAGCCTTGGTTCTGGAACCGTGTGGACTGAGAACATGACTGAGGTTTTATTCTGGAACCCTGTAGCCTGGAAACATAACAAAAGATTGATTCTGGAACCCTGTGGCTGGGGAACATGAAATCGTTGGATTCTGGAAACCTGTGGCCTGGGAATATGAGAACGGTTTGATTCTGGAACCCTGCGGCCTGGGAACATGTCTGAGGTTTGATGGTGGAAACCTGTGGCCTGGCAACATGACTGAGGTTTCATTCTAGAAGACTGTGACCAGGGAACATGATATCGGGTTGATTCTGGAAACCTGTGTCCTGGGAACAAGACTGAGGTTTGATCCTGGAACCCTATGGCCTGGGAACATGACTGAGGTTTGTTTCTGGAAGCCTGTTCCCTGGGAACATGACTGAGGTTTGATTTTGGACACCTGTCTCCTGGGATCATGACTGAGGTTTGATTGTTGAAACCTGTGGCCTGCGAACATGACTCAGGTTTGATTCTGCAACCATGTGTCCTGGGAATATGACTGAGGTTTGATTGTGGAAACCTTTGGCCTGGGAAAATGACTGAGGTTTCATTGTGGAAACATGGGGCCTGGGAAAATGACTGAGGCTTGATTCTGGAACCCTGTGGCCTGGCAAGTTGACTGAGATTTGATGGCAGAAACCTGTGGACTGGCAACATGACTGAGGTTTGATTGTGGAACCCTGTGGCCTGGGAACATGACTGGGATTTTATTTCTGAAACCTGTGTCCAGGGAACATGACTGAGGTTTGATTCTGGAACCCTGTGTCCTGGGAACACGACTGAGGTTTGATTCTGGAACCATGTGGCCTGGGAATATGACTGAGGTTTGATTCTGGATACCATTGGCCTGGGAAGATGACTGATGTTAGAGTGTGGAATCCTGTGGCCTGGGAACATGACATCGGTTTGGATCCTGGTACCCTGTTGCCTGGGCATATGAAATCGGTTTGATTCTGGAAACCTGTGGCCTGGGAATATGACTGAGGTTTGATGGTGGTACCCTATGGCCTGGCAACATGACTGAAGTTTGATTCTGGATCCCTGTGGCCTGGGAACGTGGCTGAGGCGTGATTCTTGAAAATTGTGGCCTGGGAACATGACATCTGTTTAGATTGTGGAATACTGGGCCTCGGGAACTTGACTGAGCCTTGGTTCTGGAACCCTGTGGACTGGGAACATGACTGAGGATTTATTCTGGAACCCTGTAGCCTGGGAATATGACATCGGTGGATTCTGGATCCCTGAGGCCTGGGAATATGAAAACGGTTTGATTCTGGAACCCTGTGGCCTGGGAACATGCCTGAGGTTTGATGGTGGAAACCTGTGGGCTGGCAACATGACTGAGGTTTGTTTCTGGAAGCCTGTTCCCTGGGCACATGATTGGGGTTTGATTCTGGACACCTGTGTCCTGGGAACATGACTGAGATTTGATTGCTGAAACCTGTCGCCTGCGAACATGACTCAGGTTTGCTTCCGGAACCATGTGTCCTTGGAATATGACTGAGGTTTGATTCTGGAAACCTTTGGCCTGGGGAAATGACTGAGGTTTCATTGTGGAAACATGTGGCCTGGGAAAATGACTGAGGTTTCATTGTGGAAACATGTGGCCTGGAATCATGACTGAGGTTTGATGGTGGAGCACTATGGCCTGGCAAAATGACTGAGGCTTGATTCTGGAACCCTGTGGCCTGGCAAGTTGCCTTAGGTTTGATGGCAGAAACCTGTGGACTGGCAACATGACTGAGGTTTGATTGTGGAACCCTGTGAACGGGGAACATGACTGAGGCCTGATACTGGCACCCCATGGCGTGAAAACATGACATTGGTTTGATTCTGGAGCCCTGTTTACTGGGAACATGACTGAGGTTTGATGGTTGAACCCTGTGGCCTGGCAACATGATTGAGGTTTCAGAGTGGAACCCTCAGGCTTGGGAACATGAGTGAGGCTTGATGGTGGAAACCAGTGGCCTGGTAACATGACTGAGGTTTGATGGTGGAAACCTGTGGCTTGGCAAGATGACTTAGGTTTGATTGGGGAACACTCTGGCCTGGGAACATGACTGAGGCTTGATGGTGGAACCGTGGTCTGGCAACAGGACTGAGGTTTGATTGTGGAACCCTCTGGCCTGGGAATATGACTGAGGTTTGATTCTGGAACCCTGTGTCCTGGGAACACGACTGAGGTTTGATTCTGCAATCATGTGGCCTGGGAATATGACTGAGGTTTGATTCTGGAAACCATTGGCCTGGGAAGATGACTGATGTTAGAGTGTGGAAGCCTGTGGCCTGGGAACATGACATCGGTTTGGATTCTGGTACCCTGTTGCCTGGGAACATGAAATCGGTTTGATTCTGGAAACCTGTGGCCTGGGAATATGACTGAGGTTTGATGGTGGTACCCTATGGCCTGGCAACATGACTGAAGTTTGATTCTGGATCCCTGTGGCCTGGGAACATGGCTGAGGCGAGATTCTTGATAATTGTGGCCTGGGAACATGACATCTGTTTAGATTGTGGAATACTGTGCCCCGGGAACTTGACTGAGCCTTGGTTCTGGAACCGTGTGGACTGAGAACATGACTGAGGTTTTATTCTGGAACCCTGTAGCCTGGAAACATAACAAAAGATTGATTCTGGAACCCTGTGGCTGGGGAACATGAAATCGTTGGATTCTGGAAACCTGTGGCCTGGGAATATGAGAACGGTTTGATTCTGGAACCCTGCGGCCTGGGAACATGTCTGAGGTTTGATGGTGGAAACCTGTGGCCTGGCAACATGACTGAGGTTTCATTCTAGAAGACTGTGACCAGGGAACATGATATCGGGTTGATTCTGGAAACCTGTGTCCTGGGAACAAGACTGAGGTTTGATCCTGGAACCCTATGGCCTGGGAACATGACTGAGGTTTGTTTCTGGAAGCCTGTTCCCTGGGAACATGACTGAGGTTTGATTTTGGACACCTGTCTCCTGGGATCATGACTGAGGTTTGATTGTTGAAACCTGTGGCCTGCGAACATGACTCAGGTTTGATTCTGCAACCATGTGTCCTGGGAATATGACTGAGGTTTGATTGTGGAAACCTTTGGCCTGGGAAAATGACTGAGGTTTCATTGTGGAAACATGGGGCCTGGGAAAATGACTGAGGCTTGATTCTGGAACCCTGTGGCCTGGCAAGTTGACTGAGATTTGATGGCAGAAACCTGTGGACTGGCAACATGACTGAGGTTTGATTGTGGAACCCTGTGGCCTGGGAACATGACTGGGATTTTATTTCTGAAACCTGTGTCCAGGGAACATGACTGAGGTTTGATTCTGGAACCCTGTGTCCTGGGAACACGACTGAGGTTTGATTCTGGAACCATGTGGCCTGGGAATATGACTGAGGTTTGATTCTGGATACCATTGGCCTGGGAAGATGACTGATGTTAGAGTGTGGAATCCTGTGGCCTGGGAACATGACATCGGTTTGGATCCTGGTACCCTGTTGCCTGGGCATATGAAATCGGTTTGATTCTGGAAACCTGTGGCCTGGGAATATGACTGAGGTTTGATGGTGGTACCCTATGGCCTGGCAACATGACTGAAGTTTGATTCTGGATCCCTGTGGCCTGGGAACGTGGCTGAGGCGTGATTCTTGAAAATTGTGGCCTGGGAACATGACATCTGTTTAGATTGTGGAATACTGGGCCTCGGGAACTTGACTGAGCCTTGGTTCTGGAACCCTGTGGACTGGGAACATGACTGAGGATTTATTCTGGAACCCTGTAGCCTGGGAATATGACATCGGTGGATTCTGGATCCCTGAGGCCTGGGAATATGAAAACGGTTTGATTCTGGAACCCTGTGGCCTGGGAACATGCCTGAGGTTTGATGGTGGAAACCTGTGGGCTGGCAACATGACTGAGGTTTGTTTCTGGAAGCCTGTTCCCTGGGCACATGATTGGGGTTTGATTCTGGACACCTGTGTCCTGGGAACATGACTGAGATTTGATTGCTGAAACCTGTCGCCTGCGAACATGACTCAGGTTTGCTTCCGGAACCATGTGTCCTTGGAATATGACTGAGGTTTGATTCTGGAAACCTTTGGCCTGGGGAAATGACTGAGGTTTCATTGTGGAAACATGTGGCCTGGGAAAATGACTGAGGTTTCATTGTGGAAACATGTGGCCTGGAATCATGACTGAGGTTTGACGGTGGAGCACTATGGCCTGGCAAAATGACTGAGGCTTGATTCTGGAACCCTGTGGCCTGGCAAGTTGCCTTAGGTTTGATGGCAGAAACCTGTGGACTGGCAACATGACTGAGGTTTGATTGTGGAACCCTGTGAACGGGGAACATGACTGAGGACTGATACTGGCACCCCGTGGCCTGGGAACATGACATTGGTTTGATTCTGGAGCCCTGTTTACTGGGAACATGACTGAGGTTTGATGGTTGAACCCTGTGGCCTGGCAACATGATTGAGGTTTCAGAGTGGAACCCTCAGGCTTGGGAACATGAGTGAGGCTTGATGGTGGAAACCAGTGGCCTGGCAACATGACTGAGGTTTGATGGTGGAAACCTGTGGCTTGGCAAGATGACTTAGGTTTGATTGGGGAACACTCTGGCCTGGGAACATGACTGAGGCTTGATGGTGGAACCGTGGTCTGGCAACAGGACTGAGGTTTGATTGTGGAACCCTCTGGCCTGGGAATATGACTGAGGTTTAATTGTGGAACCCTGTGGCCTGGGAACATGACTGGGATTATATTTCTGAAACCTGTGTCCAGGGAACATGACTGAGGTTTTATTCTGGAACCCTGTGTCCTGGGAACACGACTGAGGTTTGATTCTGGAAACCATTGGCCTGGGAAGATGACTGATGTTAGAGTGTGGAATCCTGTGGCCTGGGAACATGACATCGGTTTGGATTCTGGTACCCTGTAGCCTGGGAACATGAAATCGGTTTGATTCTGGAAACCTGTGGCCTGGGAATATGACTGAGGTTTGATGGTGGTACCCTATGGCCTGGCAACATGACTGAAGTTTGATTCTGGATCCCTGTGGCCTGGGAACATGGCTGAGGCGAGATTCTTGAAAATTGTGGCCTGGGAACATGACATCTGTTTAGATTGTGGAATACTGTGCCCCGGGAACTTGACTGAGCCTTGGTTCTGGAACCGTGTGGACTGGGAACATGACTGAGGTTTTATTCTGGAACCCTGTAGCCTGGAAACATAACAAAGGATTGATTCTGGAACCCTGTGGCTGGGGAATATGAAATCGTTGGATTCTGGAAACCTGTGGCCTGGGAATATGAGAACGGTTGGATTCTGGAACCCTGCGGCCTGGGAACATGTCTGAGGTTTGATGGTGGAAACCTGTGGCCTGGCAACATGACTGAGGTTTCATTCTGGAAGACTGTGACCAGGGAACATGATATCGGGTTGATTCTGGAAACCTGTGTCCTGGGAACAAGACTGAGGTTTGATCCTGGAACCCTATGGCCTGGGAACATGACTGAGGTTTGTTTCTGGAAGCCTGTTCCCTGGGAACATGACTGAGGTTTGATTTTGGACACGTGTCTCCTGGGATCATGACTGAGGTTTGATTGTTGAAACCTGTGGCCTGCGAACATGACTCAGGTTTGATTCTGCAACCATGTGTCCTGGGAATATGACTGAGGTTTGATTGTGGAAACCTTTGGCCTGGGAAAATGACTGAGGTTTCATTGTGGAAACATGGGGCCTGGGATCATGACTGAGGTTTGACGGTGGAACACTATGGCCTGGGAAAATGACTGAGGCTTGATTCTGGAACCCTGTGGCCTGGCAAGTTGACTGAGATTTGATGGCAGAAACCTGTGGACTGGCAACATGACTGAGGTTTGATTGTGGAACCCTGTGGCCTGGGAACATGACTGGGATTTTATTTCTGAAACCTGTGTCCAGGGAACATGACTGAGGTTTGATTCTGGAACCCTGTGTCCTGGGAACACGACTGAGGTTTGATTCTGGAACCATGTGGCCTGGGAATATGACTGAGGTTTGATTCTGGATACCATTGGCCTGGGAAGATGACTGATGTTAGAGTGTGGAATCCTGTGGCCTGGGAACATGACATCGGTTTGGATCCTGGTACCCTGTTGCCTGGGCATATGAAATCGGTTTGATTCTGGAAACCTGTGGCCTGGGAATATGACTGAGGTTTGATGGTGGTACCCTATGGCCTGGCAACATGACTGAAGTTTGATTCTGGATCCCTGTGGCCTGGGAACGTGGCTGAGGCGTGATTCTTGAAAATTGTGGCCTGGGAACATGACATCTGTTTAGATTGTGGAATACTGGGCCTCGGGAACTTGACTGAGCCTTGGTTCTGGAACCCTGTGGACTGGGAACATGACTGAGGATTTATTCTGGAACCCTGTAGCCTGGGAATATGACATCGGTGGATTCTGGATCCCTGAGGCCTGGGAATATGAAAACGGTTTGATTCTGGAACCCTGTGGCCTGGGAACATGCCTGAGGTTTGATGGTGGAAACCTGTGGGCTGGCAACATGACTGAGGTTTGTTTCTGGAAGCCTGTTCCCTGGGCACATGATTGGGGTTTGATTCTGGACACCTGTGTCCTGGGAACATGACTGAGATTTGATTGCTGAAACCTGTCGCCTGCGAACATGACTCAGGTTTGCTTCCGGAACCATGTGTCCTTGGAATATGACTGAGGTTTGATTCTGGAAACCTTTGGCCTGGGGAAATGACTGAGGTTTCATTGTGGAAACATGTGGCCTGGGAAAATGACTGAGGTTTCATTGTGGAAACATGTGGCCTGGAATCATGACTGAGGTTTGACGGTGGAGCACTATGGCCTGGCAAAATGACTGAGGCTTGATTCTGGAACCCTGTGGCCTGGCAAGTTGCCTTAGGTTTGATGGCAGAAACCTGTGGACTGGCAACATGACTGAGGTTTGATTGTGGAACCCTGTGAACGGGGAACATGACTGAGGACTGATACTGGCACCCCGTGGCCTGGGAACATGACATTGGTTTGATTCTGGAGCCCTGTTTACTGGGAACATGACTGAGGTTTGATGGTTGAACCCTGTGGCCTGGCAACATGATTGAGGTTTCAGAGTGGAACCCTCAGGCTTGGGAACATGAGTGAGGCTTGATGGTGGAAACCAGTGGCCTGGCAACATGACTGAGGTTTGATGGTGGAAACCTGTGGCTTGGCAAGATGACTTAGGTTTGATTGGGGAACACTCTGGCCTGGGAACATGACTGAGGCTTGATGGTGGAACCGTGGTCTGGCAACAGGACTGAGGTTTGATTGTGGAACCCTCTGGCCTGGGAATATGACTGAGGTTTAATTGTGGAACCCTGTGGCCTGGGAACATGACTGGGATTATATTTCTGAAACCTGTGTCCAGGGAACATGACTGAGGTTTTATTCTGGAACCCTGTGTCCTGGGAACACGACTGAGGTTTGATTCTGGAAACCATTGGCCTGGGAAGATGACTGATGTTAGAGTGTGGAATCCTGTGGCCTGGGAACATGACATCGGTTTGGATTCTGGTACCCTGTAGCCTGGGAACATGAAATCGGTTTGATTCTGGAAACCTGTGGCCTGGGAATATGACTGAGGTTTGATGGTGGTACCCTATGGCCTGGCAACATGACTGAAGTTTGATTCTGGATCCCTGTGGCCTGGGAACATGGCTGAGGCGAGATTCTTGAAAATTGTGGCCTGGGAACATGACATCTGTTTAGATTGTGGAATACTGTGCCCCGGGAACTTGACTGAGCCTTGGTTCTGGAACCGTGTGGACTGGGAACATGACTGAGGTTTTATTCTGGAACCCTGTAGCCTGGAAACATAACAAAGGATTGATTCTGGAACCCTGTGGCTGGGGAATATGAAATCGTTGGATTCTGGAAACCTGTGGCCTGGGAATATGAGAACGGTTGGATTCTGGAACCCTGCGGCCTGGGAACATGTCTGAGGTTTGATGGTGGAAACCTGTGGCCTGGCAACATGACTGAGGTTTCATTCTGGAAGACTGTGACCAGGGAACATGATATCGGGTTGATTCTGGAAACCTGTGTCCTGGGAACAAGACTGAGGTTTGATCCTGGAACCCTATGGCCTGGGAACATGACTGAGGTTTGTTTCTGGAAGCCTGTTCCCTGGGAACATGACTGAGGTTTGATTTTGGACACCTGTCTCCTGGGATCATGACTGAGGTTTGATTGTTGAAACCTGTGGCCTGCGAACATGACTCAGGTTTGATTCTGCAACCATGTGTCCTGGGAATATGACTGAGGTTTGATTATGGAAACCTTTGGCCTGGGAAAATGACTGAGGTTTCATTGTGGAAACATGGGGCCTGGGATCATGACTGAGGTTTGACGGTGGAACACTATGGCCTGGGAAAATGACTGAGGCTTGATTCTGGAACCCTGTGGCCTGGCAAGTTGACTGAGATTTGATGGCAGAAACCTGTGGACTGGCAACATGACTGAGGTTTGATTGTGGAACCCTGTGGCCTGGGAAAATGACTGGGATTTTATTTCTGAAACCTGTGTCCAGGGAACATGACTGAGGTTTGATTCTGGAACCCTGTGTCCTGGGAACACGACTGAGGTTTGATTCTGGAACCATGTGGCCTGGGAATATGACTGAGGTTTGATTCTGGATACCATTGGCCTGGGAAGATGACTGATGTTAGAGTGTGGAATCCTGTGGCCTGGGAACATGACATCGGTTTGGATTCTGGTACCCTGTTGCCTGGGCATATGAAATTGGTTTGATTCTGGAAACCTGTGGCCTGGGAATATGACTGAGGTTTGATGGTGGTACCCTATGGCCTGGCAACATGACTGAAGTTTGATTCTGGATCCCTGTGGCCTGGGAACATGGCTGAGGCGTGATTCTTGAAAATTGTGGCCTGGGAACATGACATCTGTTTAGATTGTGGAATACTGTGCCCCGGGAACTTGACTGAGCCTTTGTTCTGGAACCCTGTGGACTGGGAACATGACTGAGGTTTTATTCTGGTACCCTGTAGCCTGGGAATATGACATCGGTGGATTCTGGATCCCTGAGTCCTGGGAATATGAAAACGGTTTGATTCTGGAACCCTGTGGCCTGGGAACATGCCTGAAGTTTGATGGTGGAAACCTGTGGGCTGGCAACATGACTGAGGTTTGTTTCTCGAAGCCTGTTCCCTGGGCACAAGACTGGGCTTTGATTCTGGACACCTGTGTCCTGGGAACATGACTGAGATTTGATTGCTGAAACCTGTCGCCTGCGAACATGACTCAGGTTTGCTTGCGGAACCATGTGTCCTTGGAATATGACTGAGGTTTGATTCTGGAAACCTTTGGCCTGGGGAAATGACTGAGGTTTCATTGTGGAAACATGTGGCCTGGGAAAATGACTGAGGTTTCATTGTGGAAACATGTGGCCTGGAATCATGACTGAGGTTTGATGGTGGAACACTATGGCCTGGCAAAATGACTGAGGCTTGATTCTGGAACCCTGTGGCCTGGCAAGTTGCCTTAGGTTTGATGGCAGAAACCTGTGGACTGGCAACATGACTGAGGTTTGATTGTGGAACCCTGTGAACGGGGAACATGACTGAGGCCTGATACTGGCACCTCGTGGCGTGGGAATATGACATTGGTTTGATTCTGGAGCCCTGATTACTCGGAACATGACTGAGGTTTGATGGTGGAAACCTGTGGCCTGGCAACATGATTGAGGTTTCAGAGTGGAACTCTCAGGCTTGGGAACATGAGTGAGGCTTGATGGTGGAAACCAGTGGCCTGGCAACATGACTGAGGTTTGATGGTGGAACCCTGTGGCTTGGCAAGATGACTTAGGTTTGATTGTGGAACACTCTGGCCTGGGAACATGACTGAGGCTTGATGGTGGAACCGTGGTCTGACAATAGGACTGAGGTTTGATTGTGGAACCCTCTGGCCTGGGAATATGACTGAGGTTTAATTGTGGAACCCTGTGGCCTGGGAACATGACTGGGATTTTATTTCTGAAACCTGTGTCCAGGGAACATGACGGAGGTTTTATTCTGGAACCCTGTGACCTGGGAACACGACTGGGGTTTGATTCTGGAAACCATTGGCCTGGGAAGATGACTGATGTTAGAGTGTGGAATCCTGTGGCCTTGGAACATTACATCGGTTTGGATTCTGGTACCCTGTTGCCTGGGAACATGAAATCGGTTTGATTCTGGAAACCTGTGGCCTGGGAATATGACTGAAGTTTGATGGTGGTACCCTATGGCCTGGCAACATGACTGAAGTTTGATTCTGGATCCCTGTGGCCTGGGAACATGACTGAGGCGTGATTCTTGAAAACTGTGGCCTGGGAACATGACATCTGTTTAGATTTTGGAATACTGCACCCCGGGAACCTGACTGAGCCTTGGTTCTGGAACCCTGTGGACTGGGAACATGACTGAGGTTTTATTCTGGAACCCTGTAGCCTGGGAACATTACAGAGGATTGATTCTGGAACACTGTGGCCTGGGAACAATGATATCGGTGGATTTTGGAACCCTTAGGCCTGGGAAAATGACATCTGTTTAGATTGTGGAATACTGTGCCCCGGGAAACTGACTGAGTCTTGGTTCTGGAACCCTGTGGACTGGGAACATGACTGAGGTTTTATTCTGGAAACCTGTAGCCTGGGAACATAACTGAGGATTGATTCTGGAACCCTGTGGCCAGGGAACATGAAATCGGTGGATTCTGGAACCCTGTGGCCTGGGTATATGAGAACGGTTTGATTCTGGAACCCTGTGGCCTGGGAATATGAGAACGGTTTGATTCTGGAACCCTGTGGCCTGGGAACATGTCTGAGGTTTGATGGTGGAAACCTGTGGTCTGGCAACATGACTGAGGTATGATTCTGGAAGAATGTGACCAGGGAACATGATATCGGGTATATTCTGGAAACCTGTGTCCTGGGAACAAGACTGAGGTTTGATTCTGGAACCCGGTGGCCTGGGAACATGACTGAGGTTTGTTTCTGGAAGCCTGTTCCCTGGGAACAATACTGAGGTTTGATTCTGGACACCTGTGTCCTGGGATCATGACTGAGGTTTGATTGTTGAAACCTGTAGCCTGCGAACATGACTCAGGTTTGATTCTGGAACCATGTGTCCTTGGAATATAACTGATGTTTGATTCTGGAAAACTTTGGCCTGGGAAAATGACTTAGGTTTCATTGTGGAAATATGGGGCCTGGGATCTTGACTGAGGTTTGATGGTGGTACCCTATGGCCTGGCAACATGATTGAAGTTTGATTCTGGATCCCTGTGGCCTGGGAACATGGCTGAGGCGTGATTCTTGAAAATTGTGGCCTGGGAACATGACATCTGTTTAGATTGTGGAATACTGTGCCCCGGGAACTTGACTGATCCTTGGTTCTGGAACCCTGTGGACTGGGAACATGACTGAGGTTTTATTCTGGAACCCTGTATCCTGGGAATATGACATCGGTGGATTCTGGATCCCTGAGGCCTGGGAATATGAAAACGGTTTGATTCTGGAACCCTGTGGCCTGGGAACATGCCTGAGGTTTGATGGTGGAAACCTGTGGGCTGGCAACATGACTGAGGTTTGTTTCTCGAAGCCTGTTCCCTGGGCACATGACTGGGCTTTGATTCTGGACACCTGTGTCCTGGGAACATGACTGAGATTTGATTGCTGAACCCTGTGGCCTGCGAACATGACTCAGGTTTGCTTTTGGAACCATGTGTCCTTGGAATATGACTGAGGTTTGATTCTGGAAACCTTTGGCCTGGGGAAATGACTGAGGTTTCATTGTGGAAACATGTGGCCTGGGAAAATGACTGAGGTTTCATTGTGGAAACATGTGGCCTGGAATCATGACTGAGGTTTGATGGTGGAACACTATGGCCTGGCAAAATGACTGAGGCTTGATTCTGGAACCCTGTGGCCTGGCAAGTTGCCTTAGGTTTGATGGCAGAAACCTGTGGACTGGCAACATGACTGAGGTTTGATTGTGGAACCCTGTGAACGGGGAACATGACTGAGGCTTGATACTGGCACCCCGTGGCGTGGGAATATGACATTGGTTTGATTCTGGAGCCCTGTTTACTCGGAACATGACTGAGGTTTGATGGTGGAACCCTGTGGCCTGGCAACATGATTGAGGTTTCAGAGTGGAACCCTCAGGCTTGGGAACATGAGTGAGGCTTGATGGTGGAAACCTGTGGCCTGGCAACATGACTGAGGTTTGTTTCTGGAAGCCTGTTCCCTGGGCACATGACTGAGGTTTCATTTTGGACACCCGTGTCCTGAGAACATGACTGAGATTTGATTGCTGAAAATGTGGCCTGCGAACATGACTCAGGTTTGCTTCCAGAACCATGTGTCCTGGGAATATGACTGAGGTTTGATTCTGGAAACCTTTGGCCTGGGAAAATGACTGAGGTTTCATTGTGGAAACATGTGGCCTGGAATCATGACTGAGGTTTGATGGTGGAACACTATGGCTGGCAAAATGACTGAGGCTTGATTCTGGAACCCTGTGGCCTGGCAAGTTGCCTTAGGTTTGATGGCAGAAACCTGTGGACTGGCAACATGACTGAGGTTTGATTGTGGAACCCTGTGAACGGGGAGCATGACTGAGGCCTGATACTGGTACCTCGTGGCGTGGGAATATGACATTGGTTTGATTCTGGAGCCCTGATTACTCGGAACATGACTGAGGTTTGATGGTGGAAACCTGTGGCCTGGCAACATGATTGAGGTTTCAGAGTGGAACTCTCAGGCTTGGGAACATGAGTGAGGCTTGATGGTGGAAACCAGTGGCCTGGCAACATGACTGAGGTTTGATGGTGGAACCCTGTGGCTTGGCAAGATGACTTAGGTTTGATTGTGGAACACTCTGGCCTGGGAACATGACTGAGGCTTGATGGTGGAACCGTGGTCTGACAACAGGACTGAGGTTTGATTGTGGAACCCTCTGGCCTGGGAATATGACTGAGGTTTAATTGTGGAACCCTGTGGCCTGGGAACATGACTGGGATTTTATTTCTGAAAACTGTGTCCAGGGAACATGACGGTGGTATTATTCTGGAACTCTGTGTCCTGGGAACACGACTGGGGTTTGATTCTGGAAACCATTGGCCTGGGAAGATGACTGATGTTAGAGTGTGGAATCCTGTGGCCTGGGAACATTACATCGGTTTGGATTCTGGTACCCTGTTGCCTGGGAACATGAAATCGGTTTGATTCTGGAAACCTGTGGCCTGGGAATATGACTGAAGTTTGATGGTGGTACCCTATGGCCTGGCAACATGACTGAAGTTTGATTCTGGATCCCTGTGGCCTGGGAACATGACTGAGGCGTGATTCTTGAAAACTGTGGCCTGGGAACATGACATCTGTTTAGATTTTGGAATACTGCACCCCGGGAACCTGACTGAGCCTTGGTTCTGGAACCCTGTGGACTGGGAACATGACTGAGGTTTTATTCTGGAACCCTGTAGCCTGGGAACATAACAGAGGATTGATTCTGGAACACTGTGACCTGGGAACATGATATCGATAGATTCTGGAACCCTGAGGCCTGGGAAAATGACATCTGTTTAGATTGTGGAATACTGTGCCCCGGGAAACTGACTGAGTCTTGGTTCTGGAACCCTGTGGACTGGGAACATGACTGAGGTTTTATTCTGGAAACCTGTAGCCTGGGAACATAACTGAGGATTGATTCTGGAACCCTGTGGCCAGGGAACATGAAATCGGTGGATTCTGGAACCCTGTGGCCTGGGAATATGAGAACGGTTTGATTCTGGAACCCTGTGGCCTGGGAACATGTCTGAGGTTTGATGGTGGAAACCTGTGGTCTGGCAACATGACTGAGGTATGATTCTGGAAGAATGTGACCAGGGAACATGATATCGGGTATATTCTGGAAACCTGTGTCCTGGGAACAAGACTGAGGTTTGATTCTGGCACCCGGTGGCCTGGGAACATGACTGAGGTTTGTTTCTGGAAGCCTGTTCCCTGGGAACAATACTGAGGTTTGATTCTGGACACCTGTGTCCTGGGATCATGACTGAGGTTTGATTGTTGAAACCTGTGGCCTGCGAACATGACTCAGGTTTGATTCTGGAACCATGTGTCCTTGGAGTATGACTGATGTTTGATTCTGGAAAACTTTGGCCTGGGAAAATGACTGAGGTTTCATTGTGGAAATATGGGGCCTGGGATCTTGACTGAGGTTTGATGGTGGTACCCTATGGCCTGGCAACATGATTGAAGTTTGATTCTGGATCCCTGTGGCCTGGGAACATGGCTGAGGCGTGATTCTTGAAAATTGTGGCCTGGGAACATGACATCTGTTTAGATTGTGGAATACTGTGCCCCGGGAACTTGACTGATCTTTGGTTCTGGAACCCTGTGGACTGGGAACATGACTGAGGTTTTATTCTGGAACCCTGTAGCCTGGGAATATGACATCGGTGGATTCTGGATCCCTGAGGCCTGGGAATATGAAAACGGTTTGATTCTGGAACCCTGTGGCCTGGGAACATGCCTGAGGTTTGATGGTGGAAACCTGTGGGCTGGCAACATGACTGAGGTTTGTTTCTCGAAGCCTGTTCCCTGGGCACATGACTGGGCTTTGATTCTGGACACCTGTGTCCTGGGAACATGACTGAGATTTGATTGCTGAAACCTGTCGCCTGCGAACATGACTCAGGTTTCTTGCGGAACCATGTGTCCTTGGAATATGACTGAGGTTTGATTCTGGAAACCTTTGGCCTGGGGAAATGACTGAGGTTTCATTGTGGAAACATGTGGCCTGGGAAAATGACTGAGGTTTCATTGTGGAAACATGTGGCCTGGAATCATGACTGAGGTTTGATGGTGGAACACTATGGCCTGGAAAAATGACTGAGGCTTGATTCTGGAACCCTGTGGCCTGGGAAGTTGCCTTAGGTTTGATGGCAGAAACCTGTGGACTGGCAACATGACTGAGGTTTGATTGTGGAACCCTGTGAACGGGGAACATGACTGAGGCTTGATATTGGCACCCCGTGGCGTGGGAATATGACATTGGTTTGATTCTGGAGCCCTGTTTACTCGGAACATGACTGAGGTTTGATGGTGGAACCCTGTGGCCTGGCAACATGATTGAGGTTTCAGAGTGGAACCCTCAGGCTTGGGAACATGAGTGAGGCTTGATGGTGGAAACCTGTGGCCTGGCAACATGACTGAGGTTTGTTTCTGGGAGCCTGTTTCCTGGGCACATGATTGAGGTTTGATTCTGGACACCCGTGTCCTGAGAACATGACTGAGATTTGATTGCTGAAAATGTGGCCTGCGAACATGACTCAGGTTTGCTTCCAGAACCATGTGTCCTGGGAATATGACTGAGGTTTGATTCTGGAAACCTTTGGCCTGGGAAAATGACTGAGGTTTCATTGTGGAAACATGTGGCCTGGAATCATGACTGAGGTTTGATGGTGGAACACTATGGCTGGCAAAATGACTGAAGCTTGATTCTGGAACCCTGTGGCCTGGCAAGTTGCCTTAGGTTTGATGGCAGAAACCTGTGGACTGGCAACGTGACTGAGGTTTGATTGTGGAACCCTGTGAACGGGGAACATGACTGAGGCCTGATACTGGCACCTCGTGGCGTGGGAATATGACATTGGTTTGATTCTGGAGCCCTGATTACTCGGAACATGACTGAGGTTTGATGGTGGAAACTTGTGGCCTGGCAACATGATTGAGGTTTCAGAGTGGAACTCTCAGGTTTGGGAACATGAGTGAGGCTTGATGGTGGAAACCAGTGGCCTGGCAACATGACTGAGGTTTGATGGTGGAACCCTGTGGCTTGGCAAGATGACTTAGGTTTGATTGGGGAACACTCTGGCCTGGGAACATGACTGAGGCTTGATGGTGGAACCGTGGTCTGGCAACAGGACTGAGGTTTGATTGTGGAACCCTCTGGCCTGGGAATATGACTGAGGGTTAATTGTGGAACCCTGTGGCCTGGGAACATGACTGGGATTATATTTCTGAAACCTGTGTCCAGGGAACATGACTGAGGTTTTATTCTGGAACCCTGTGTCCTGGGAACACGACTGAGGTTTGATTCTGGAAACCATTGGCCTGGGAAGATGACTGATGTTAGAGTGTGGAATCCTGTGGCCTGGGAACATGACATCGGTTTGGATTCTGGTACCCTGTAGCCTGGGAACATGAAATCGGTTTGATTCTGGAAACCTGTGGCCTGGGAATATGACTGAGGTTTGATGGTGGTACCCTATGGCCTGGCAACATGACTGAAGTTTGATTCTGGATCCCTGTGGCCTGGGAACATGGCTGAGGCGAGATTCCTGAAAATTGTGGCCTGGGAACATGACATCTGTTTAGATTGAGGAATACTGTGCCCCGGGAACTTGACTGAGCCTTGGTTCTGGAACCGTGTGGACTGGGAACATGACTGAGGTTTTATTCTGGAACCCTGTAGCCTGGGAATATAACATGGGTGGATTCTGGAACC
Organism: Balaenoptera physalus; assembly: GCF_965194825.1. Classification (NCBI taxonomy): domain Eukaryota; kingdom Metazoa; phylum Chordata; class Mammalia; order Artiodactyla; family Balaenopteridae; genus Balaenoptera; species Balaenoptera physalus. The sequence goes on from NC_138901.1 coordinate 30,265,943, forward strand.
CTGTGCCTGGGGAACATGAAATCGGTGGATTCTGGAAACCTGTGGCCTGGGAATATGAGAACGGTTTGATTCTGGAACCCTGCGGCCTGGGAACATGTCTGAGGTTTGATGGTGGAAACCTGTGGCCTGGCAACATGACTGAGGTTTCATTCTGGAAGACTGTGACCAGGGAACATGATATCGGGTTGATTCTGGAAACCTGTGTCCTGGGAACAAGACTGAGGTTTGATCCTGGAACCCGGTGGCCTGGGAACATGACTGAGGTTTGTTTCTGGAAGCCTGTTCCCTGGGAACATGACTGAGGTTTGATTTTGGACACCTGTCTCCTGGGATCATGACTGAGGTTTGATTGTTGAAACCTGTGGCCTGCGAACATGACTCAGGTTTGATTCTGCAACCATGTGTCCTGGGAATATGACTGAGGTTTGATTGTGGAAACCTTTGGCCTGGGAAAATGACTGAGGTTTCATTGTGGAAACATGGGGCCTGGGATCATGACTGAGGTTTGACGGTGGAACACTATGGCCTGGCAAAATGACTGAGGCTTGATTCTGGAACCCTGTGGCCTGGCAAGTTGACTGAGATTTGATGGCAGAAATCTGTGGACTGGCAACATGACTGAGGTTTGATTGTGGAACCCTGTGGCCTGGGAACATGACTGGGATTTTATTTCTGAAACCTGTGTCCAGGGAACATGACTGAGGTTTGATTCTGGAACCCTGTGTCCTGGGAACACGACTGAGGTTTGATTCTGGAACCATGTGGCCTGGGAATATGACTGAGGTTTGATTCTGGATACCATTGGCCTGGGAAGATGACTGATGTTAGAGTGTGGAATCCTGTGGCCTGGGAACATGACATCGGTTTGGATTCTGGTACCCTGTTGCCTGGGAACATGAAATCGGTTTGATTCTGGAAACCTGTGGCCTGGGAATATGACTGAGGTTTGATGGTGGTACCCTATGGCCTGGCAACATGACTGAAGTTTGATTCTGGATACCTGTGTCCTCGGATCATGACTGAGGTTTGATTGTTGAAACCTGTGGCCTGCGAACATGACTCAGGTTTGATTCTGGAACCCTGTGGCCTGGGAACATGACATCAGTGGATTCGGGAACCCTGAGTCCTGGGAACATGACATCTGTTTAGATTGTGGAATACTGTGCCCCGGCAACCTGACTGAGCATTGGTTCTGGAACCCTGTGGACTGGGAACATGACTGAGGTTTTATTCTGGAACCCTGAAGCCTGGGAACATAACTGAGGATTGATTTTGGAACCCTGTGACCTGGGAACATGAAATCGGTGGATTCTGGAAACCTGTGGCCTGGGAATATGAGAACGGTTTGATTCTGGAACCCTGTGGCCTGGGAACATATCTGAGGTTTGATGGTGGAAACCTGTGGCCTGGCAACATGACTGAAGTTTGATTCTGGAAGACTGTGACCAGGGAACATGATACCGGGTTTATTCTGGAAACCTGCGTCCTGGGAACAAGACTGAGGTTTGATTGTGGAACCCTGTGGCCTGGGAACATGACTGGGATTTTATTTCTGAAACCTGTGTCCAGGGAACATGAAATTGGTTTGATTCTGGAACCCTGTGTCCTGGGAACACGACTGAGGTTTGATTCTGCAACCATGTGGCCTGGGAATATGACTGAGGTTTGATTCTGGATACCATTGCCTGGGAAGATGACTGATGTTAGAGTGTGGAATCCTGTGGCCTGGGAACATGACATCGGTTTGGATTCTGGTACCCTGTTGCCTGAGAACATGAAATCGGTTTGATTCTGGAAACCTGTGGCCTGGGAAGATGACTGAGGTTTGATTCTGGAAACCTTTGGCCTGGGAAAATGACTGAGGTTTCATTGTGGAAACATGTGGCCTGGAATCATGACTGAGGTTTCATGGTGGAACACTATGGCCTGGCAAAATGACTGAGGCTTGATTCTGGAACCCTGTGGCCTGGCAAGTTGCCTTAGGTTTGATGGCAGAAACCTGTGGACTGGCAACATGACTGAGGTTTGATTGTGGAACCCTGTGAACGGGGAACATGACTGAGGCCTGATACTGGCACCCCGTAGCGTGGGAACATGACATTGGTTTGATTCTGGAGCCCTGTTTACTCGGAACATGACTGAGGTTTGATGGTTGAACCCTGTGGCCTGGCAACATGATTGAGGTTTCAGAGTGGAACCCTCAGGCTTGGGAACATGAGTGAGTCTTGATGGTGGAAACCAGTGGCCTGGCAATATGACTGAGGTTTGATGGTGGAACCCTATGGCCTGGCAAAATGACTGAGGCTTGATTCTGGAACCCTGTGGCCTGGAAATTGCCTTAGGTATGATGGCAGAAACTTTTTGACTGGCAACATGACTGTGGTTTGATTGTGGAACCCTGTGAATGGGGAACATTACTGAGGCCTGATACGGGCACCCCATCGCGTGGGAACATGACATTGGTTTGATTCTGGAGCCCTGTTTACTCGGAACATGAGTGAGGCTTGATGGTGGAATCCAGTGGCCTGGCAACATGACTGAGGTTTGATGGTGGAACCCTGTGGCTTGGCAAGATGACTTAGGTTTGATTGTGGAACACTCTGTCCTGGGATCATGACTGAGGCTTGATGGTGGAACCGTGGTCTGGCAACAGGACTGAGGTTTGATTGTGAAACCCTCTGGCCTGGGAATATGACTGAGGTTTAATTGTGGAACCCTGTGGCCTGGGAACATCACTGGGATTTTATTTCTGAAACCTGTGTCCAGGGAACATGACTGAGGTTTTATTCTGGAACCCTGTGTCCTGGGAACACGACTGAGGTTTGATTCTGGAAACCATTGGCCTTGGAATATGATTGATGTTAGAGTGTGGAATCCTGTGGCCTGGGAACATGACATCGGTTTGGATTCTGGTACCCTGTTGCCTGGGAACATGAAATCGGTTTGATTCTGGAAACCTGTGGCCTGGGAATATGACTGAGGTTTGATGGTGGTACCCTATGGCCTGGCAACATGACTGAAGTTTGATTCTGGATCTCTGTGGACTGGGAACATGACTGAGGCGTGATTATTGAAAACTGTGGCCTGGGAACATGACATCTGTTTAGATTGTGGAATACTGTGCCCCGGGAACCTGACTGAGCCTTGGTTCTGGAACCCTGTGGACTGGGAACATGACTGAGGTTTTATTCTGGAACCCTGTAGCCTGGGAACATAACTGAGGATTGATTCTGGAACCCTGTGGCCTGGTAACATGAAATCGGTGGATTCTGGAACCCTGTGGCCTGGGAATATGAGAACGGTTTGATTCTGGAACCCTGTGGCATGGGAACATGTCTGAGGTTTGATTCTGGAAGACTGTGACCAGGGAACATGGTATCGGGTTTATTCTGGAAACCTGTTTCCTGGGAACAAGACTGAGGTTTGATTCTGGACACCTGTGTCCTGGGATCATGACTGAGGTTTGATTGTTGAAACCTGTGGCCTGAGAACATGACTCAGGTTTGATTCTGGAACCATGTGTCTTGGGAATATGACTGAGGTTAGATTCTGGAAACCTTTGCCCTGGGAAAATGACTGATGTTTCATTGTGGAAACATGGGGCCTGGGATCATGACTGAGGTTTGATGGTGGAACACTATGGCCTGGCAAAATGACTGAGGCTTGATTCTGGAACCCTGTGGCCTGGCAAGTTGCCTTAGGTTTGATGGCAGAAACCTGTGGACTGGCAACATGACGGAGGTTTGATTGTGGAACCGTGTGAATGGGGAACATGACTGTGGCCTGATACTGGCACCCCGTGGCGTGGGAACATGACATTGGTTTGATTCTGGAGCCCTGTTTACTCGGAACATGACTGAGGTTTGATGGTGGAACCCTGTTGCCTGGCAACATGATTGAGGTTTCAGAGTGGAACTCTCAGGCTTGGGAACATGAGTGAGGCTTGATAGGGGAAACCAGTGGCCTGGCAACATGACTGAGGTTTGATGGTGGAACCCTGTGGCTTGGCAAGATGACTTAGGTTTGATTGTGGAACACTCTGGCCTGGGAACATGACTGAGGCTTGATGGTGAACCGTGGTCTGGCAACAGGACTGAGGTTTGATTGTGGAACCCTCTGGCCTGGGAATATGACTGAGGTTTAATTGTGGAACCCTGTGGCCTGGGAAGATGACTGGTATTTTATTTCTGAAACCTGTGTCCAGGGAACATGACTGAGGTTTGATTCTGGAACCCTGTGTCCTGGGAACACGACTGAGGTTTCATTCTGGAAACCATTGGCCTGGGAAGATGACTGATGTTAGAGTGTGGAATCCTGTGGCCTGGGAACATGACATCGGTTTGGATTCTGGTACCCTGTTGCCTGGGAACATGAAATCGGTTTGATTCTGGAAACCTGAGGCCTGGGAATATGACTGAGGTTTGATGGTGGTACCCTATGGCCTGGCAACATGACTGAAGTTTGATTCTGGATCCCTGTGGCCTGGGAACATGACTGAGGCGTGATTCTTGAAAACTGTGGCCTGGGAACATGACATCTGTTTAGATTGTGGAATACTGTGCCCCGGGATCCTGACTGAGCCTTGGTTCTGGAAACCTGTGGACTGGGAACATGACTGAGGTTTTATTCTGGAACCCTGTAGCCTGGGAACATGACAGAGGATTGATTGTGGAACCCTGTGGCCTGGGAACATGACATCGGTGGATTCTGGAACCCTGAGGCCTGGGAATATGAGAACGGTTAGATTTTGGAACCCTGTGGCCTGGGAACATGTCTGAGGTTTGATGGTTGAAACCGGTGGCCTGGTAACATGACTGAGGTTTGATTCTGGAAGACTATGACCAGGGAACATGATATCGGGTTTATTCTGGCAACCTGTGTCCTGGGAACAAGACTGAGGTTTGATTCTGGAAACCTGTGGTCTGGGAACATGACTGAGGTTTGTTTCTGGAAGCCTGTTCCCTGGGAACATGACTGAGGTTTGATTCTGGACACCTGTGTCCTGGGATCATGACTGAGGTTTGATTGGTGAAACCTGTGGCCTGCGAACATGACTCAGGTTTGATTCTGGTACCATGTGTCCTGGGAATATGACTGAGGTTTGATTCTGGAAACCTTTGGCCTGGGAAAATGACTGAGGTTTCATTGTGGAAACATGTGGCCTGGAATCTTGACTGAGGTTTGATGGTGGAACACTATGGCCTGGCAAAATGACTGAGGCTTGATTCTGGAACCCTGTGGCCTGGCAAGTTGACTGAGGTTTGATGGCAGAAACCTGTGGACTGGCAACATGACTGAGGTTTGATTGTGGAACCCTGTGGCCTGGGAACATGACTGGGATTTTATTTCTGAAACCTCTGTCCAGGGAACATGACTGAGGTTTGATTCTGGAACCCTGTGTCCTGGGAACACGACTGAGGTTTGATTCTGGAACCATGTGGCCTGGGAATATGACTGAGGTTTTATTCTGGATACCTTTGCCCTGGGAAGATGACTGATGTTAGAGTGTGGAATCCTGTGGTCTGGGAACATGACAACAGTTTGGATTCTGGTACCCTGTTGCCTGGGAACATGAAATCGGTTTGATTCTGGAAACCTGTGGCCTGGGAATATGACTGAGGTTTGATGGTAGTACCCTATGTCCTGGCAACATGACTGAAGTTTGATTCTGGATCCCTGTGGCCTGGGAACATGGCTGAGGCGTGATTCTTGAAAATTGTGGCCTGGGAACATGACATCTGTTTAGATTGTGGAATACTGTGCCCCGGGAACTTGACTGAACCTTGGTTCTGCAACCCTGTGGACTGGGAACATGACTGACGTTTTATTCTGGAACCCTGTAGCCTGGGAATATGACATCGGTGGATTCTGGATCCCTGAGGCCTGGGAATATGAAAACGGTTTGATTCTGGAACCCTGTGGCCTGGGAACATGCCTGAGGTTTGATGGTGGAAACCTGTGGCCGGGCAACATGACTGAGGTTTGTTTCTGGAAGCCTGTTCCCTGGGCACATGACTGAGGTTTGATTCTGGACAACTGTGTCCTGGGATCATGACTGAGGTTTGATTGTTGAAACCTGTGGCCTGCGAACATGACTCAGGTTTGATTCTGGAACCCTGTGTCCTGGGAACACGACTGAGGTTTGATTCTGGAAACCATTGGCCTGGGAAGATGACTGATGTTAGAGTGTGGAATCCTGTGGCCTGGGAACATGACATCGGTTTGGATTCTGGTACCCTGTTGCCTGGGAACATGAAATCGGTTTGATTCTGGAAACCTGTGGCCTGGGAATATGACTGAGGTTTGATGGTGGTACCCTATGGCCTGGCAACATGACTGAAGTTTGTTTCTGGATCCCTGTGGCCTGGGAACATGACTGAGACATGATTCTTGAAAACTGTGGACTGGGAACATGACGTCTGTTTAGATTGTGGAATACTGTGCCCCGGGAACCTGACTGAGCCTTGGTTCTGGAACCCTGTGGACTGGGAACATGACTGAGGTTTTATTCTGGAACCCTGTATCCTGGGAATATGACATCGGTGGATTCTGGATCCCTGAGGCCTGGGAATATGAAAACGGTTTGATTCTGGAACCCTGTGGCCTGGGAACATGCCTGAGGTTTGATGGTGGAAACCTGTGGGCTGGCAACATGACTGAGGTTTGTTTCTCGAAGCCTGTTCCCTGGGCACATGACTGGGCTTTGATTCTGGACACCTGTGTCCTGGGAACATGACTGAGATTTGATTGCTGAACCCTGTGGCCTGCGAACATGACTCAGGTTTGCTTTTGGAACCATGTGTCCTTGGAATATGACTGAGGTTTGATTCTGGAAACCTTTGGCCTGGGGAAATGACTGAGGTTTCATTGTGGAAACATGTGGCCTGGGAAAATGACTGAGGTTTCATTGTGGAAACATGTGGCCTGGAATCATGACTGAGGTTTGATGGTGGAACACTATGGCCTGGCAAAATGACTGAGGCTTGATTCTGGAACCCTGTGGCCTGGCAAGTTGCCTTAGGTTTGATGGCAGAAACCTGTGGACTGGCAACATGACTGAGGTTTGATTGTGGAACCCTGTGAACGGGGAACATGACTGAGGCTTGATACTGGCACACCGTGGCGTGGGAATATGACATTGGTTTGATTCTGGAGCCCTGTTTACTCGGAACATGACTGAGGTTTGATGGTGGAACCCTGTGGCCTGGCAACATGATTGAGGTTTCAGAGTGGAACCCTCAGGCTTGGGAACATGAGTGAGGCTTGATGGTGGAAACCTGTGGCCTGGCAACATGACTGAGGTTTGTTTCTGGAAGCCTGTTCCCTGGGCACATGATTGAGGTTTCATTTTGGACACCCGTGTCCTGAGAACATGACTGAGATTTGATTGCTGAAAATGTGGCCTGCGAACATGACTCAGGTTTGCTTCTAGAACCATGTGTCCTGGGAATATGACTGAGGTTTGATTCTGGAAACCTTTGGCCTGGGAAAATGACTGAGGTTTCATTGTGGAAACATGTGGCCTGGAATCATGACTGAGGTTTGATGGTGGAACACTATGGCTGGCAAAATGACTGAGGCTTGATTCTGGAACCCTGTGGCCTGGCAAGTTGCCTTAGGTTTGATGGCAGAAACCTGTGGACTGGCAACATGACTGAGGTTTGATTGTGGAACCCTGTGAACGGGGAGCATGACTGAGGCCTGATACTGGCACCTCGTGGCGTGGGAATATGACATTGGTTTGATTCTGGAGCCCTGATTACTCGGAACATGACTGAGGTTTGATGGTGGAAACCTGTGGCCTGGCAACATGATTGAGGTTTCAGAGTGGAACTCTCAGGCTTGGGAACATGAGTGAGGCTTTATGGTGGAAACCAGTGGCCTGGCAACATGACTGAGGTTTGATGGTGGAACCCTGTGGCTTGGCAAGATGACTTAGGTTTGATTGTGGAACACTCTGGCCTGGGAACATGACTGAGGCTTGATGGTGGAACCGTGGTCTGACAACAGGACTGAGGTTTGATTGTGGAACCCTCTGGCCTGGGAATATGACTGAGGTTTAATTGTGGAACCCTGTGGCCTGGGAACATGACTGGGATTTTATTTCTGAAAACTGTGTCCAGGGAACATGACGGTGGATTTATTCTGGAACTCTGTGTCCTGGGAACACGACTGGGGTTTGATTCTGGAAACCATTGGCCTGGGAAGATGACTGATGTTAGAGTGTGGAATCCTGTGGCCTGGGAACATTACATCGGTTTGGATTCTGGTACCCTGTTGCCTGGGAACATGAAATCGGTTTGATTCTGGAAACCTGTGGCCTGGGAATATGACTGAAGTTTGATGGTGGTACCCTATGGCCTGGCAACATGACTGAAGTTTGATTCTGGATCCCTGTGGCCTGGGAACATGACTGAGGCGTGATTCTTGAAAACTGTGGCCTGGGAACATGACATCTGTTTAGATTTTGGAATACTGCACCCCGGGAACCTGACTGAGCCTTGGTTCTGGAACGCTGTGGACTGGGAACATGACTGAGGTTTTATTCTGGAACCCTGTAGCCTGGGAACATAACAGAGGATTGATTCTGGAACACTGTGACCTGGGAACATGATATCGATAGATTCTGGAACCCTGAGGCCTGGGAAAATGACATCTGTTTAGATTGTGGAATACTGTGCCCCGGGAAACTGACTGAGTCTTGGTTCTGGAACCCTGTGGACTGGGAACATGACTGAGGTTTTATTCTGGAAACCTGTAGCCTGGGAACATAACTGAGGATTGATTCTGGAACCCTGTGGCCAGGGAACATGAAATCGGTGGATTCTGGAACCCTGTGGCCTGGGAATATGAGAACGGTTTGATTCTGGAACCCTGTGGCCTGGGAACATGTCTGAGGTTTGATGGTGGAAACCTGTGGTCTGGCAACATGACTGAGGTATGATTCTGGAAGAATGTGACCAGGGAACATGATATCGGGTATATTCTGGAAACCTGTGTCCTGGGAACAAGACTGAGGTTTGATTCTGGAACCCGGTGGCCTGGGAACATGACTGAGGTTTGTTTCTGGAAGCCTGTTCCCTGGGAACAATACTGAGGTTTGATTCTGGACACCTGTGTCCTGGGATCATGACTGAGGTTTGATTGTTGAAACCTGTGGCCTGCGAACATGACTCAGGTTTGATTCTGGAACCATGTGTCCTTGGAGTATGACTGATGTTTGATTCTGGAAAACTTTGGCCTGGGAAAATGACTGAGGTTTCATTGTGGAAATATGGGGCCTGGGATCTTGACTGAGGTTTGATGGTGGTACCCTATGGCCTGGCAACATGATTGAAGTTTGATTCTGGATCCCTGTGGCCTGGGAACATGGCTGAGGCGTGATTCTTGAAAATTGTGGCCTGGGAACATGACATCTGTTTAGATTGTGGAATACTGTGCCCCGGGAACTTGACTGATCTTTGGTTCTGGAACCCTGTGGACTGGGAACATGACTGAGGTTTTATTCTGGAACCCTGTAGCCTGGGAATATGACATCGGTGGATTCTGGATCCCTGAGGCCTGGGAATATGAAAACGGTTTGATTCTGGAACCCTGTGGCCTGGGAACATGCCTGAGGTTTGATGGTGGAAACCTGTGGGCTGGCAACATGACTGAGGTTTGTTTCTCGAAGCCTGTTCCCTGGGCACATGACTGGGCTTTGATTCTGGACACCTGTGTCCTGGGAACATGACTGAGATTTGATTGCTGAAACCTGTCGCCTGCGAACATGACTCAGGTTTCTTGCGGAACCATGTGTCCTTGGAATATGACTGAGGTTTGATTCTGGAAACCTTTGGCCTGGGGAAATGACTGAGGTTTCATTGTGGAAACATGTGGCCTGGGAAAATGACTGAGGTTTCATTGTGGAAACATGTGGCCTGGAATCATGACTGAGGTTTGATGGTGGAACACTATGGCCTGGAAAAATGACTGAGGCTTGATTCTGGAACCCTGTGGCCTGGGAAGTTGCCTTAGGTTTGATGGCAGAAACCTGTGGACTGGCAACATGACTGAGGTTTGATTGTGGAACCCTGTGAACGGGGAACATGACTGAGGCTTGATATTGGCACCCCGTGGCGTGGGAATATGACATTGGTTTGATTCTGGAGCCCTGTTTACTCGGAACATGACTGAGGTTTGATGGTGGAACCCTGTGGCCTGGCAACATGATTGAGGTTTCAGAGTGGAACCCTCAGGCTTGGGAACATGAGTGAGGCTTGATGGTGGAAACCTGTGGCCTGGCAACATGACTGAGGTTTGTTTCTGGGAGCCTGTTTCCTGGGCACATGATTGAGGTTTGATTCTGGACACCCGTGTCCTGAGAACATGACTGAGATTTGATTGCTGAAAATGTGGCCTGCGAACATGACTCAGGTTTGCTTCCAGAACCATGTGTCCTGGGAATATGACTGAGGTTTGATTCTGGAAACCTTTGGCCTGGGAAAATGACTGAGGTTTCATTGTGGAAACATGTGGCCTGGAATCATGACTGAGGTTTGATGGTGGAACACTATGGCTGGCAAAATGACTGAAGCTTGATTCTGGAACCCTGTGGCCTGGCAAGTTGCCTTAGGTTTGATGGCAGAAACCTGTGGACTGGCAACGTGACTGAGGTTTGATTGTGGAACCCTGTGAACGGGGAACATGACTGAGGCCTGATACTGGCACCTCGTGGCGTGGGAATATGACATTGGTTTGATTCTGGAGCCCTGATTACTCGGAACATGACTGAGGTTTGATGGTGGAAACTTGTGGCCTGGCAACATGATTGAGGTTTCAGAGTGGAACTCTCAGGTTTGGGAACATGAGTGAGGCTTGATGGTGGAAACCAGTGGCCTGGCAACATGACTGAGGTTTGATGGTGGAACCCTGTGGCTTGGCAAGATGACTTAGGTTTGATTGGGGAACACTCTGGCCTGGGAACATGACTGAGGCTTGATGGTGGAACCGTGGTCTGGCAACAGGACTGAGGTTTGATTGTGGAACCCTCTGGCCTGGGAATATGACTGAGGGTTAATTGTGGAACCCTGTGGCCTGGGAACATGACTGGGATTATATTTCTGAAACCTGTGTCCAGGGAACATGACTGAGGTTTTATTCTGGAACCCTGTGTCCTGGGAACACGACTGAGGTTTGATTCTGGAAACCATTGGCCTGGGAAGATGACTGATGTTAGAGTGTGGAATCCTGTGGCCTGGGAACATGACATCGGTTTGGATTCTGGTACCCTGTAGCCTGGGAACATGAAATCGGTTTGATTCTGGAAACCTGTGGCCTGGGAATATGACTGAGGTTTGATGGTGGTACCCTATGGCCTGGCAACATGACTGAAGTTTGATTCTGGATCCCTGTGGCCTGGGAACATGGCTGAGGCGAGATTCCTGAAAATTGTGGCCTGGGAACATGACATCTGTTTAGATTGAGGAATACTGTGCCCCGGGAACTTGACTGAGCCTTGGTTCTGGAACCGTGTGGACTGGGAACATGACTGAGGTTTTATTCTGGAACCCTGTAGCCTGGGAATATAACATGGGTGGATTCTGGAACCCTGTGCCTGGGGAACATGAAATCGGTGGATTCTGGAAACCTGTGGCCTGGGAATATGAGAACGGTTTGATTCTGGAACCCTGCGGCCTGGGAACATGTCTGAGGTTTGATGGTGGAAACCTGTGGCCTGGCAACATGACTGAGGTTTCATTCTGGAAGACTGTGACCAGGGAACATGATATCGGGTTGATTCTGGAAACCTGTGTCCTGGGAACAAGACTGAGGTTTGATCCTGGAACCCGGTGGCCTGGGAACATGACTGAGGTTTGTTTCTGGAAGCCTGTTCCCTGGGAACATGACTGAGGTTTGATTTTGGACACCTGTCTCCTGGGATCATGACTGAGGTTTGATTGTTGAAACCTGTGGCCTGCGAACATGACTCAGGTTTGATTCTGCAACCATGTGTCCTGGGAATATGACTGAGGTTTGATTGTGGAAAACTTTGGCCTGGGAAAATGACTGAGGTTTCATTGTGGAAACATGGGGCCTGGGATCATGACTGAGGTTTGACGGTGGAACACTATGGCCTGGCAAAATGACTGAGGCTTGATTCTGGAACCCTGTGGCCTGGCAAGTTGACTGAGATTTGATGGCAGAAATCTGTGGACTGGCAACATGACTGAGGTTTGATTGTGGAACCCTGTGGCCTGGGAACATGACTGGGATTTTATTTCTGAAACCTGTGTCCAGGGAACATGACTGAGGTTTGATTCTGGAACCCTGTGTCCTGGGAACACGACTGAGGTTTGATTCTGGAACCATGTGGCCTGGGAATATGACTGAGGTTTGATTCTGGATACCATTGGCCTGGGAAGATGACTGATGTTAGAGTGTGGAATCCTGTGGCCTGGGAACATGACATCGGTTTCGATTCTGGTACCCTGTTGCCTGGGAACATGAAATCGGTTTGATTCTGGAAACCTGTGGCCTGGGAATATGACTGAGGTTTGATGGTGGTACCCTATGGCCTGGCAACATGACTGAAGTTTGATTCTGGATACCTGTGTCCTCGGATCATGACTGAGGTTTGATTGTTGAAACCTGTGGCCTGCGAACATGACTCAGGTTTGATTCTGGAACCCTGTGGCCTGGGAACATGACATCAGTGGATTCGGGAACCCTGAGTCCTGGGAACATGACATCTGTTTAGATTGTGGAATACTGTGCCCCGGCAACCTGACTGAGCATTGGTTCTGGAACCCTGTGGACTGGGAACATGACTGAGGTTTTATTCTGGAACCCTGAAGCCTGGGAACATAACTGAGGATTGATTTTGGAACCCTGTGACCTGGGAACATGAAATCGGTGGATTCTGGAAACCTGTGGCCTGGGAATATGAGAACGGTTTGATTCTGGAACCCTGTGGCCTGGGAACATGTCTGAGGTTTGATGGTGGAAACCTGTGGCCTGGCAACATGACTGAAGTTTGATTCTGGAAGACTGTGACCAGGGAACATGATACCGGGTTTATTCTGGAAACCTGCGTCCTGGGAACAAGACTGAGGTTTGATTGTGGAACCCTGTGGCCTGGGAACATGACTGGGATTTTATTTCTGAAACCTGTGTCCAGGGAACATGAAATTGGTTTGATTCTGGAACCCTGTGTCCTGGGAACACGACTGAGGTTTGATTCTGCAACCATGTGGCCTGGGAATATGACTGAGGTTTGATTCTGGATACCATTGCCTGGGAAGATGACTGATGTTAGAGTGTGGAATCCTGTGGCCTGGGAACATGACATCGGTTTGGATTCTGGTACCCTGTTGCCTGAGAACATGAAATCGGTTTGATTCTGGAAACCTGTGGCCTGGGAATATGACTGAGGTTTGATTCTGGAAACCTTTGGCCTGGGAAAATGACTGAGGTTTCATTGTGGAAACATGTGGCCTGGAATCATGACTGAGGTTTGATGGTGGAACACTATGGCCTGGCAAAATGACTGAGGCTTGATTCTGGAACCCTGTGGCCTGGCAAGTTGCCTTAGGTTTGATGGCAGAAACCTGTGGACTGGCAACATGACTGAGGTTTGATTGTGGAACCCTGTGAACGGGGAACATGACTGAGGCCTGATACTGGCACCCCGTAGCGTGGGAACATGACATTGGTTTGATTCTGGAGCCCTGTTTACTCGGAACATGACTGAGGTTTGATGGTTGAACCCTGTGGCCTGGCAACATGATTGAGGTTTCAGAGTGGAACCCTCAGGCTTGGGAACATGAGTGAGTCTTGATGGTGGAAACCAGTGGCCTGGCAATATGACTGAGGTTTGATGGTGGAACCCTATGGCCTGGCAAAATGACTGAGGCTTGATTCTGGAACCCTGTGGCCTGGAAATTGCCTTAGGTATGATGGCAGAAACTTTTTGACTGGCAACATGACTGTGGTTTGATTGTGGAACCCTGTGAATGGGGAACATTACTGAGGCCTGATACGGGCACCCCATCGCGTGGGAACATGACATTGGTTTGATTCTGGAGCCCTGTTTACTCGGAACATGAGTGAGGCTTGATGGTGGAATCCAGTGGCCTGGCAACATGACTGAGGTTTGATGGTGGAACCCTGTGGCTTGGCAAGATGACTTAGGTTTGATTGTGGAACACTCTGTCCTGGGAACATGACTGAGGCTTGATGGTGGAACCGTGGTCTGGCAACAGGACTGAGGTTTGATTGTGAAACCCTCTGGCCTGGGAATATGACTGAGGTTTAATTGTGGAACCCTGTGGCCTGGGAACATCACTGGGATTTTATTTCTGAAACCTGTGTCCAGGGAACATGACTGAGGTTTTATTCTGGAACCCTGTGTCCTGGGAACACGACTGAGGTTTGATTCTGGAAACCATTGGCCTTGGAATATGATTGATGTTAGAGTGTGGAATCCTGTGGCCTGGGAACATGACATCGGTTTGGATTCTGGTACCCTGTTGCCTGGGAACATGAAATCGGTTTGATTCTGGAAACCTGTGGCCTGGGAATATGACTGAGGTTTGATGGTGGTACCCTATGGCCTGGCAACATGACTGAAGTTTGATTCTGGATCTCTGTGGGCTGGGAACATGACTGAGGCGTGATTATTGAAAACTGTGGCCTGGGAACATGACATCTGTTTAGATTGTGGAATACTGTGCCCCGGGAACCTGACTGAGCCTTGGTTCTGGAACCCTGTGGACTGGGAACATGACTGAGGTTTTATTCTGGAACCCTGTAGCCTGGGAACATAACTGAGGATTGATTCTGGAACCCTGTGGCCTGGTAACATGAAATCGGTGGATTCTGGAACCCTGTGGCCTGGGAATATGAGAACGGTTTGATTCTGGAACCCTGTGGCATGGGAACATGTCTGAGGTTTGATTCTGGAAGACTGTGACCAGGGAACATGGTATCGGGTTTATTCTGGAAACCTGTTTCCTGGGAACAAGACTGAGGTTTGATTCTGGACACCTGTGTCCTGGGATCATGACTGAGGTTTGATTGTTGAAACCTGTGGCCTGAGAACATGACTCAGGTTTGATTCTGGAACCATGTGTCCTGGGAATATGACTGAGGTTAGATTCTGGAAACCTTTGCCCTGGGAAAATGACTGATGTTTCATTGTGGAAACATGGGGCCTGGGATCATGACTGAGGTTTGATGGTGGAACACTATGGCCTGGCAAAATGACTGAGGCTTGATTCTGGAACCCTGTGGCCTGGCAAGTTGACTTAGGTTTGATGGCAGAAACCTGTGGACTGGCAACATGACGGAGGTTTGATTGTGGAACCGTGTGAATGGGGAACATGACTGTGGCCTGATACTGGCACCCCGTGGCGTGGGAACATGACATTGGTTTGATTCTGGAGCCCTGTTTACTCGGAACATGACTGAGGTTTGATGGTGGAACCCTGTTGCCTGGCAACATGATTGAGGTTTCAGAGTGGAACTCTCAGGCTTGGGAACATGAGTGAGGCTTGATAGGGGAAACCAGTGGCCTGGCAACATGACTGAGGTTTGATGGTGGAACCCTGTGGCTTGGCAAGATGACTTAGGTTTGATTGTGGAACACTCTGGCCTGGGAACATGACTGAGGCTTGATGGTGAACCGTGGTCTGGCAACAGGACTGAGGTTTGATTGTGGAACCCTCTGGCCTGGGAATATGACTGAGGTTTAATTGTGGAACCCTGTGGCCTGGGAAGATGACTGGTATTTTATTTCTGAAACCTGTGTCCAGGGAACATGACTGAGGTTTGATTCTGGAACCCTGTGTCCTGGGAACACGACTGAGGTTTCATTCTGGAAACCATTGGCCTGGGAAGATGACTGATGTTAGAGTGTGGAATCCTGTGGCCTGGGAACATGACATCGGTTTGGATTCTGGTACCCTGTTGCCTGGGAACATGAAATCGGTTTGATTCTGGAAACCTGAGGCCTGGGAATATGACTGAGGTTTGATGGTGGTACCCTATGGCCTGGCAACATGACTGAAGTTTGATTCTGGATCCCTGTGGCCTGGGAACATGACTGAGGCGTGATTCTTGAAAACTGTGGCCTGGGAACATGACATCTGTTTAGATTGTGGAATACTGTGCCCCGGGATCCTGACTGAGCCTTGGTTCTGGAAACCTGTGGACTGGGAACATGACTGAGGTTTTATTCTGGAACCCTGTAGCCTGGGAACATGACAGAGGATTGATTGTGGAACCCTGTGGCCTGGGAACATGACATCGGTGGATTCTGGAACCCTGAGGCCTGGGAATATGAGAACGGTTAGATTTTGGAACCCTGTGGCCTGGGAACATGTCTGAGGTTTGATGGTTGAAACCGGTGGCCTGGTAACATGACTGAGGTTTGATTCTGGAAGACTATGACCAGGGAACATGATATCGGGTTTATTCTGGCAACCTGTGTCCTGGGAACAAGACTGAGGTTTGATTCTGGAACCCTGTGGTCTGGGAACATGACTGAGGTTTGTTTCTGGAAGCCTGTTCCCTGGGAACATGACTGAGGTTTGATTCTGGACACCTGTGTCCTGGGATCATGACTGAGGTTTGATTGGTGAAACCTGTGGCCTGCGAACATGACTCAGGTTTGATTCTGGTACCATGTGTCCTGGGAATATGACTGAGGTTTGATTCTGGAAACCTTTGGCCTGGGAAAATGACTGAGGTTTCATTGTGGAAACATGGGGCCTGGGATCCTAACTGAGGTTTGATGGTGGAACACTACGGCCTGGCAAAATGACTGAGGCTTGATTCTGGAACCCTGTGGCCTGGCAAGTTGACTGAGGTTTGATGGCAGAAACCTGTGGACTGGCAACATGACTGAGGTTTGATTGTGGAACCCTGTGGCCTGGGAACATGACTGGGATTTTATTTCTGAAACCTCTGTCCAGGGAACATGACTGAGGTTTGATTCTGGAACCCTGTGTCCTGGGAACACGACTGAGGTTTGATTCTGGAACCATGTGGCCTGGGAATATGACTGAGGTTTTATTCTGGATACCTTTGCCCTGGGAAGATGACTGATGTTAGAGTGTGGAATCCTGTGGTCTGGGAACATGACAACAGTTTGGATTCTGGTACCCTGTTGCCTGGGAACATGAAATCGGTTTGATTCTGGAAACCTGCGGCCTGGGAATATGACTGAGGTTTGATGGTAGTACCCTATATCCTGGCAACATGACTGAAGTTTGATTCTGGATCCCTGTGGCCTGGGAACATGGCTGAGGCGTGATTCTTGAAAATTGTGGCCTGGGAACATGACATCTGTTTAGATTGTGGAATACTGTGCCCCGGGAACTTGACTGAACCTTGGTTCTGCAACCCTGTGGACTGGGAACATGACTGACGTTTTATTCTGGAACCCTGTAGCCTGGGAATATGACATCGGTGGATTCTGGATCCCTGAGGCCTGGGAATATGAAAACGGTTTGATTCTGGAACCCTGTGGCCTGGGAACATGCCTGAGATTTGATGGTGGAAACCTGTGGCCGGGCAACATGACTGAGGTTTGTTTCTGGAAGCCTGTTCCCTGGGCACATGACTGAGGTTTGATTCTGGACAACTGTGTCCTGGGATCATGACTGAGGTTTGATTGTTGAAACCTGTGGCCTGCGAACATGACTCAGGTTTGATTCTGGAACCCTGTGTCCTGGGAACACGACTGAGGTTTGATTCTGGAAACCATTGGCCTGGGAAGATGACTGATGTTAGAGTGTGGAATCCTGTGGCCTGGGAACATGACATCGGTTTGGATTCTGGTACCCTGTTGCCTGGGAACATGAAATCGGTTTGATTCTGGAAACCTGTGGCCTGGGAATATGACTGAGGTTTGATGGTGGTACCCTATGGCCTGGCAACATGACTGAAGTTTGTTTCTGGATCCCTGTGGCCTGGGAACATGACTGAGACATGATTCTTGAAAACTGTGGACTGGGAACATGACGTCTGTTTAGATTGTGGAATACTGTGCCCCGGGAACCTGACTGAGCCTTGGTTCTGGAACCCTGTGGACTGGGAAAATGACTGAGGTTTTATTCTGGAACCCTGTAGCCTGGGAACATAACTGAGGATTGATTCTGGAAACCTGTGGCCTGGGAACATGAAATCGGTGGATTCTGGAACCCTGTGGCCTGGGAATATGAGAACGGTTTGATTCTGGAACCCGGTGGCCTGGCAACATGACTGAGGTTTGATTCTGGAAGACTGTGACCAGGGAACATGGTATCGGGTTTATTCTGGAAACCTGTTTCCTGGGAACAAGGCTTCGGTTTGATTCTGGAACCCTGTGGCCTGGGAACATGACTGAGGTTCGTTTCTGGAAGCCTGTTCCCTGGGGACATGACTGACGTTTGATTCTGGACACCTGTGTCCTGGGATCATGACTGAGGTTTGATTGTTGAAACCTGTGGCCTGCGAACCTGACTCAGGTTTGATTCTGGAACCATGTGTCCTGGGAATATGACTGAGGTTTGATTCTGGAAAGCTTTGGCCTGGGAAAATGACTGAGGTTTCATTGTGGAAACATGGAGCCTGGGATCATGACTGAGGATTGATGGTGGAACACTATGGCCTGGCAAAATGACTGAGGCTTGATTCTGGAACCCTGTGGCCTGGCAAGTTGACTGAGGTTTGATGTCAGAAACCTGTGGACTGGCAACATGACTGAGGTTTGATTGTGGAACCCTGTGGCCTGGGAACATGACTGGGATTTTATTTCTGAAACCTTTGTCCAGGGAACACGACTGAGGTTTGATTCTGGAACCATGTGGCCTGGGAATATGACTGAGGTTTGATTCTGGATACCATTGGCCTGGGAAGATGACTGATGTTAGAGTGTGGAATCCTGTGGCCTGGAAACATGACATCGGTTTGGATTTTGGTACCCTGTTGCCTGGGAACATGAAATCGGTTTGATTCTGGAAACCTGTGGCCTGGGAATATGACTGAGGTTTGAAGGTGGTACCCTATGGCCTGGCAACATGACTGATGTTTGATTCTGGATCCCTGTGGCCTGGGAATATGGCTGAGGCGTGATTCTTCAAAATTGTGTCCTGGGAACATGACATCTGTTTAGATTGTGGAATACTGTGCCCCGGGAACTTGACGGAGCCTTGGTTCTGGATCCCTGTGGACTGGGAATATGAGTGAGTTTTTATTCTGGAACCCTGTAGCCTGGGAATATGACATCGGTGGATTCTGGATCCCTGAGGCCTGGCAATATGAAAACGGTTTGATTCTGGAACCCTGTGGCCTGGGAACATGCCTGAGGTTTGATGGTGGAAACCTGTGGCCTGGCAACATGACTGAGGTTTGTTTCTGGAAGCCTGTTCCCTGGGCACATGACTGAGGTTTGATTCTGGACACCTGTGTCCTGGGAACATGACTGAGATTTCATTGCTGAAACCTGTGGCCTGCGAACATGACTCAGGTTTGCTTCCAGAACCATGTGTCCTGGGAATATGACTGAGGTTTGATTCTGGAAACCTTTGGCCTGGGAAAATGACTGAGGTTTCATTGTGAAAACATGTGGCCTGGAATCATGCCTGAGCTTTGATGGTGGAACACTATGGCCTGGCAAAATGACTGAGGCTTGATTCTGGATCCCTGTGGCCTGGCAAGTTGCCTTAGGTTTGATGGCAGAAACCTGTGGACTGGCAACATGACTGAGGTTTGATTGTGGGACCCTGTGAACGGGGAACATGACTGAGGCCTGATACTGGCACCCCGTGGCGTGGGAACATGACATTGGTTTGATTCTGGAGCCCTGTTTACTCGGAACATGACTGAGGTTTGCTGGTTGAACACTTTGGCCTGGCAACATGATTGAGGTTTCAGAGTGGAACCCTCAGTCTTGGGAACATGAGTGAGGCTTGATAGTGGAAACCAGTGGCCTGGCAACATGACTGAGGTTTGATGGTGAAACCCTGTGGCCTGGGAAAATGACTGGGATTTTATTTCTGATACCTTTGTCCAGGGAACATGACATTGGTTTGATTCTGGAACCCTGTGTCCTGGGAACACGACGGAGGTTTGATTCTGGAACCATGTGGCCTGGGAATATGACTGAGGTTTGATTCTGGATACCATTGGCTTGGAAGATGACTGATGTTAGAGTGTGGAATCCTGTGGCCTGGGAACATGACATCGGTTTGGATTCTGATACCCTGTTGCCTGGGAACATGAAATTGGTTTGATTCTGGAAACCTGTGGCCAGGGAATATGACTGAGGTTTGATGGTGGAACCCTATGTCCTGGCAAAATGACTGAGGCTTGATTCTGGAACCCTGTGGCCTGGCAAATTGCCTTAGGTTTGATGGCAGAAACCTGTTGACTGGCAACATGACTGTGGTTTGATGGTGGAACCCTGTGAATGGGGAACATTACTGAGGCCTGATACGGGCACCCCATGGCGTGGGAACATGACATTGGTTTGATTCTGGAGCCCTGTTTACTCGGAACATGTGTGAGGCTTGATGGTGAAAACCAGTGGCCTGGCAACATGACTGAGGTTTGATGGTGGAACCCTATGTCCTGGCAAAATGAGTGAGGCTTGATTCTTGAACCCTGTGGCCTGGCAAATTGCCTTAGGTTTGATGGCAGAAACCTGTTGACTGGCAACATGACTGTGGTTTGATTGTGGAACCCTGTGAATGGGGAACATGACTGAGGCCTGATACTGGCACCCCGTGGCGTGGGAACATGACATTGGTTTGATTCTGGAGCCCTGTTTCCTCGGAACATGACTGAGGTTTGCTGGTTGAACACTTTGGCCTGGCAACATGATGGAGGTTTCAGAGTGGAACCCTCAGTCTTGGGAACATGAGTGAGGCTTGACGGTGGAAACCAGTGGCCTGGCAACATGACTGAGGTTTGATGGTGGAACCCTGTGGCTTGGCAAGATGACTTAGGTTTGATTGTGGAACACTCTGGCCTCGGAACATGACTGAGGCTTGATGGTGGAACCGTGGTCTGGCAACAGGACTGTGGTTTGATTGTGGAACCCTCTGGCCTGGGAATATGACTGAGGTTTGATGGTGGTACCCTATGGCCTGGCATCATGACTGAAGTTTGATTCTGGATCCCTTTGGCCTGGGAACATGACTGAGGCGTGATTCTTGAAAACTGTGGCCTGGGAACATGACATCTGTTTAGATTGTGGAATACTGTGCCCCGGGAACCTGACTGAGCCTGGGTTCTGGAACCCTGTGGACTGGGAACATGACTGATGTTTTAATCTGGAACCCTGGAGCCTGGGAACATAACAGAGGATTGATTGTGGAACCCTGTGCCCTGGGAATATGACATCGGTGGATTCTGGAACCCTGAGGCCTGGGAACATGACATCTGTTTAGATTGTGGAATACTGTGCCCCGGGAACTTGACTGAGCCTTGGTTCTGGAACCCTGTGGACTGGGAACATGACTGAGGTTTTATTCTGGAACCCTGTAGCCTGAGAATATGACATCGGTGGATTCTGGATCCCTGAGGCCTGGGAATATGAAAACGGTTTGATTCTGGAACCCTGTGGCCTGGGAACATGCCTGAGGTTTGATGGTGGAAACCTGTGGCCTGGCAACATGACTGAGGTTTGTTTCTGGAAGCCTGTTCCCTGGGCACATGACTGAGGTTTGATTCTGGACACCTGTTTCCTGGGAACATGACTGAAATTTGATTGCTGAAACCTGTGGCCTGCGAACATGACTCAGGTTTCCTTCCGGAACCATGGGTCCTGGGAATATGACTGAGGTTTGATTCTGGAAACCTTTGGCCTGGGAAAATGACTGAGGTTTCATGGTGGAAACATGTGGCCTGGAATCATGACTGAGGTTTGATGGTGGAACCCTATGGCCTGGCAAAATGACTGAGGCTTGATTCTGGAACCATGTGGCCTGGCAAATTGCCTTAGGTTTGATGGCAGAAACCTGTTGACTGGCAACATGACTGTGGTTTGATTGTGGAACCCTGTAAATGGGGAACATTACTGAGGCCTGATTCGGGCACCCCATGGCGTGGGAATATGACATTGGTTTGATTCTGGAGCCCTGTTTACTCGGAACATGAGTGAGGCTTGATGGTGGAATCCAGTGGCCTGGCAACATGACTGAGGTTTGATGGTGGAACCCTGTGGCTTGGCAAGATGACTTAGGTTTGATTGTGGAACACTCTGGCCTGGGAACATGACTGAGGCTTGATGGTGGAACCGTGGTCTGGCAACAGGACTGAGGTTTGATTGTGGAACCCTCTGGCCTGGAAATATGACTGAGGTTTAATTGTGGAACCCTGTGGCCTGGGAACATGACTGGGATTTTATTTCTGAAACATGTGTCCAGGGAACATGACTGAGGTTTTATTCTGGACCCCTGGAGCCTGGGAACATAACAGAGGATTGATTCTGGAACCCTGTGGCCTGGGAACATGACATCGGTGGATTCTGGAACCCTGTGGACTGGGAGTATGAGAACGGTTTGATTCTGGAACCCTGTGGCCTGGGAACATGTCTGAGGTTTGATGGTGGAAACCTGTGGCCTGGCAACCTGACTGAGGTTTGATTCTGGAAGACTGTGACCAGGGAACATGATATCGGGTTTATTCTGGAAACCTGTGTCCTGGGAACAAGACTGAGGTTTGATTCTGGAACCATGTGGCCTGGGAATATGACTGAGGTTTTATTCTGGATACCATTGGCCTGGGAAGATGACTGATGTTAGAGTGTGGAATCCTGTGGCCTGGGAACATGACATCGGTTTGGATTCTGGTACCCTGTTGCCTGGGAACATGAAATCGGTTTGATTCTGGAAACCTGTGACCTGGGAATATGACTGAGGTTTGATGGTGGTACCCTATGGCCTGGCAACATGAATGAAGGTTGATTCTGGATCCCTGTGGCCTGGGAAATTGGCTGAGGCGTGATTCTTGAAAATTGTGGCCTGGAAACATGACATCTGTTTAGATTGTGGAACACTGTGCCCCGGGAACTTGACTGAGCCTTGGTTCTGGAACCCTGTGGACTGGGAACATGACTGAGGTTTTATTCTGGAACCCTGTAGCCTGGGAATATGACATGGGTGGATTCTGGATCCCTGAGGCCTGGGAATATGAAAACGGTTTGATTCTGGAACCCTGTGGCCTGGGAACATGCCTGAGGTTTGATGGTGGAACCCTGTGGCCTGGCAACATGATTGAGGTTTCAGAGTGGAAACCTCAGGCTTGGGAACATGAGTGAGGCTTGATGGTGGAAACCTGTGGCTTGGCAAGATGACTTAGGTTTGATTGTGGAAAACTCGGGCCTGAGAACATGACTGAGGCTTGATGGTGGAACCGTGGTCTGGCAACAGGACTGAGGTTTGATTGTGGAACCCTCTGGCCTGGGAATATGACTGAGTTTTAATTGTGGAACCCTGTGGCCTGGGAACATGACTGGGATTTTATTTCTGAAACCTGTGTCCAGGGAACATGACTGAGGTTTGATTCTGGAACCCTGTGTCCTGGGCACACGACTGAGGTTTGATTCTGGAAACCATTGGCCTGGGAAGATGACTGATGTTAGAGTGTGGAATCCTGTGGCCTGGGAACATGACATCGGTTTGGATTCTGGTACCCTGTTGCCTGGGAACATGAAATTGGTTTGATTCTGGAAACCTGTGGCCTGGGAATATGACTGAGGTTTGATGGTGGTACCCTATGGGCTGGCAACATGACTGAAGTTTGATTCTGGATCCCTGTGGTCTGGGAACATGACTGAGGCGTGATTCTTGAAAACTGTGGCCTGGGAACATGACATCTGTTTAGATTGTGGAATACTGTTCCCCCGGAACCTGACTGAGCCTTGGTTCTGGAACCCTGTGGACTGGGAACATGAGTGAGGTTTTATTCTGGAACCCTGTAGCCTGGGAACATAACTGAGGATTGATTCTGGAACCCTGTGGCCTGGGAACATGAAATCGGTGGATTCTGGAACCCTGTGGCCTGGGAATATGAGAACGGTTTGATTCTGGAACCCTGTGGCCTGGGAACATGTCTGAGGTTTGATGGTGGAAACCTGTGGCCTGGCAGCATGACAGAGGTTTGATTCTGGAAGACTGTGACCAGGGAACATTGTATCGGGTTTATTCTGGAAACCTGTTTCCTGGGAACAAGACTGAGGTTTGATTCTGGAACCCTGTGGCCTGGGAACATGACTGAGGTTTGTTTTTGGAAGCCTGTTCCCTGGGAACATGACTGAGGTTTGATTCTGGACACCTGTGTCCTGGGATCATGACTGAGGTTTGATTGTTGAAACCTGTGGCCTGCGAACATGACTCAGGTTTGATTCTGGAACCATGTGTCCTGGGAATATGACTGAGGTTTGATTTTGCAAGCCTTTGGCCTGGGAAAATGACTGAGGTTTCATTGTGGAAACATGTGTCCTGGAATCATGACTGAGGTTTGATGGTGGAACACTATGGCCTGGCAATATGACTGAGGCTTGATTCTGGAACCCTGTGGCCTGGCAAGTTGACTGAGGTTTGATGGCAGAAACCTGTGGACTGGCAACATGACTGAGGTTTGATTGTGGAACCCTGTGAACGGGGAACATGACTGTGGCCTTATACTGGCACCCCGTGGCTTGGGAACATGACATTGGTTTGATTTTGGAGCCCTGTTTACTCGGAACATGACTGAGGTTTGATGGTGGAACCCTGTGGCCTGGCAACATGATTGAGGTTTCAGAGTGGAACCCTCAGGCTTGGGAACATGAGTGAGGCTTGATGGTGGAAACCAGTGGCCTGGCAACATGACTGAGGTTTGATGGTGGAACCCTGTGGCTTGGCAAGATGACTTAGGTTTGATTGTGGAACACTCGGGCCTGAGAACATGACTGAGGCTTGATGGTGGAACCGTGGTCTGGCAACAGGACTGAGGTTTGATTGTGGAACCCTCTGGCCTGGGAATATGACTGAGGTTTAATGGTGGAACCCTGTGGCCTGGGAACATGACTGGGATTTTATTTCTGAAACCTGTGTCCAGGGAACATGACTGAGGTTTTTTTCTGGAACCCTGTGTCCTGAGAACACGACTGAGGTTTGATACTTGAAACCATTGGCCTGGGAAGATGACTGATGTTAGACTGTGGAATCCTGTGGCCTGGGAAAATGACATCGGTGGATTCTGGAACCCTGAGGCCTGGGAACATGACATCTGTTTAGATTGTGGAATACTGTGCCCCGGGAACCTGACTGAGCCTAGGTTCTGGAACCCTGTGGACTGGGAACATGACTGAGGTTTTATTCTGGAACCCTGTGGCCTGGGAACATGTCTGAGGTTTGATGGTGGAAACCTGTGGCCTGGCAACATGACTGAGGTTTGATTCTGGAAGACTGTGACCAGGGAACATGATATCGTGTTTATTCTGGAAACCTGTGTCCTGGGAACAAGACTGAGGTTTGATTCTGGAAGCCTGTTCCCTGGGAACATGACTGAGGTTTGATTCTGGACACCTGTGTCCTGGGATCATGACTGAGGTTTGATTGTTGAAACCTGTGGCCTGCGAAGATGACTCAGGTTTGATTCTGGAACCATGTGTCCTGGGAATATGACTGAGGATTGATTCTGGAAACCTTTGGCCTGGGAAAATGACTGAGGTTTTACTGCGGAAACATGGGGCCTGGGATCATGACTGAGGTTTGATGGTGGAACACTATGGCCTGGCAAAATGACTAAGGCTTGATTCGGGAACCCTGTGGCCTGGCAAGTTGACTGAGGTTTGATGGCAGAAACCTGTTGACTGGCAACATGACTGTGGTTTGATTGTGGAACCCTGTAAATGGGGAACATTACTGAGGCCTGATTCGGGCACCCCATGGCGTGGGATCATAACATTGGTTTGATTCTGGAGCCCTGTTTACTCGGAACATGAGTGAGGCTTGATGGTGGACACCAGTGGCCTGGCAACATGACTGAGGTTTGATGGTGGAACCCTGTGGCTTGGCAAGATGACTTAGGTTTGATTGTGGAACACTCTGGCCTGGGAACATGACTGAGGCTTGATGGTGGAACCGTGGTCTGGCAACAGGACTGAGGTTTGATTGTGGAACCCTCTGGCCTGGAAATATGACTGAGGTTAAATTGTGGAACCCTGTGGCCTGGGAACATGACTGGGATTTTATTTCTGAAACATGTGTCCAGGGAATATGACTGAGGTTTTATTCTGGAACCCTGTGTCCTGGGAACACGACTGAGGTTTGATTCTGGAAACCATTGGCCTGGGAAGATGACTGATGTTAGAGTGTGGAATCCTGTGGCCTGGGAACATGACATCCGTATGGATTCTGGTACCCTGTTGCCTGGGACCATGAAATCGGTTTGATTCTGGAAACCTGTGTCCTGGGAATATGACTGAGGTTTGATGGTGGTACCCTATGGCCTGGCAACATGACTGAAGTTTGATTCTGGATCCCTGAGGCCTGGGAACATGACTGAGGCGTGATTCTTGAAAACTGTGGCCTGGGAACATGACATCTGTTTAGATTGTGGAATACTGTGCCCCGGGCACAACTGAGACTTGGTTCTGGAACCCTGTGGACTGGGAACATGACTGAGGTTTTATTCTGGAACCCTGTAGCCGGGGAACATAACTGAGGATTGATTCTGGAACCCTGTGGCCTGGGAACATGAAATCGGTGGATTCTGGAACCCTGTGGCCTGGTAATATGAGAACGGTTTGATTCTGGAACCCTGTGGCCTGGGAACATGTCTGAGGTTTGATGGTGGAAACCTGTGGCCTGGCAGCATGACAGAGGTTTGATTCTGGAAGACTGTGACCAGGGAACATGGTATCGGGTTTATTCTGGAAACCTGTTTCCTGGGAACAAGACTGAGGTTTGATTCTGGAACCCTGTGGCCTGGGAACATGACTGAGGTTTGTTTCTGGAAGCCTGTTCCCTAGGAACATGACTGAGGTTTGATTCTGGACACCTGTGTCCTGGGATCATGACTGAGGTTTGATTGTTGAAACCTGTGGCCTGCGAACATGACTCAGGTTTGATTCTGGAACCATGTGTCCTGGGAATATGACTGAGGTTTGATTCTGGAAAGCTTTGGCCTGGGAAAATGACTGAGGTTTCATTGTGGAAACATGGGGCCTGGGATCATGACTGAGGATTGATGGTGGAACACTATGGCCTGGCAAAATGACTGAGGCTTGATTCTGGAACCCTGTGGCCTGGCAAGTTGACTGAGGTTTGATGTCAGAAACCTGTGGACTGGCAACATGACTGAGGTTTGATTGTGGAACCCTGTGGCCTGGGAACATGACTGGGATTTTATTTCTGAAACCTTTGTCCAGGGAACACGACTGAGGTTTGATTCTGGAACCATGTGGCCTGGGAATATGACTGAGGTTTGATTCTGGATACCATTGGCCTGGGAAGATGACTGATGTTAGAGTGTGGAATCCTGTGGCCTGGAAACATGACATCGGTTTGGATTTTGGTACCCTGTTGCCTGGGAACATGAAATCGGTTTGATTCTGGAAACCTGTGGCCTGGGAATATGACTGAGGTTTGAAGGTGGTACCCTATGGCCTGGCAACATGACTGATGTTTGATTCTGGATCCCTGTGGCCTGGGAATATGGCTGAGGCGTGATTCTTCAAAATTGTGTCCTGGGAACATGACATCTGTTTAGATTGTGGAATACTGTGCCCCGGGAACTTGACGGAGCCTTGGTTCTGGATCCCTGTGGACTGGGAATATTAGTGAGTTTTTATTCTGGAACCCTGTAGCCTGGGAATATGACATCGGTGGATTCTGGATCCCTGAGGCCTGGCAATATGAAAACGGTTTGATTCTGGAACCCTGTGGCCTGGGAACATGCCTGAGGTTTGATGGTGGAAACCTGTGGCCTGGCAACATGACTGAGGTTTGTTTCTGGAAGCCTGTTCCCTGGGCACATGACTGAGGTTTGATTCTGGACACCTGTGTCCTGGGAACATGACTGAGATTTCATTGCTGAAACCTGTGGCCTGCGAACATGACTCAGGTTTGCTTCCAGAACCATGTGTCCTGGGAATATGACTGAGGTTTGATTCTGGAAACCTTTGGCCTGGGAAAATGACTGAGGTTTCATTGTGAAAACATGTGGCCTGGAATCATGCCTGAGCTTTGATGGTGGAACACTATGGCCTGGCAAAATGACTGAGGCTTGATTCTGGATCCCTGTGGCCTGGCAAGTTGCCTTAGGTTTGATGGCAGAAACCTGTGGACTGGCAACATGACTGAGGTTTGATTGTGGGACCCTGTGAACGGGGAACATGATTGAGGCCTGATACTGGCACCCCGTGGCGTGGGAACATGACATTGGTTTGATTCTGGAGCCCTGTTTACTCGGAACATGACTGAGGTTTGCTGGTTGAACACTTTGGCCTGGCAACATGATTGAGGTTTCAGAGTGGAACCCTCAGTCTTGGGAACATGAGTGAGGCTTGATAGTGGAAACCAGTGGCCTGGCAACATGACTGAGGTTTGATGGTGAAACCCTGTGGCCTGGGAACATGACTGGGATTTTATTTCTGATACCTTTGTCCAGGGAACATGACATTGGTTTGATTCTGGAACCCTGTGTCCTGGGAACACGACGGAGGTTTGATTCTGGAACCATGTGGCCTGGGAATATGACTGAGGTTTGATGGTGGAACCCTATGGCCTGGCAAAATGACTGAGGCTTGATTCTGGAACCCTGTGGCCTGGCAAATTGCCTTAGGTTTGATGGCAGAAACCTGTTGACTGGCAACATGACTGTGGTTTGATGGTGGAACCCTGTGAATGGGGAACATTACTGAGGCCTGATACGGGCACCCCATGGCGTGGGAACATGACATTGGTTTGATTCTGGAGCCCTGTTTACTCGGAACATGTGTGAGGCTTGATGGTGAAAACCAGTGGCCTGGCAACATGACTGAGGTTTGATGGTGGAACCCTATGGCCTGGCAAAATGACTGAGGCTTGATTCTGGAACCCTGTGGCCTGGCAAATTGCCTTAGGTTTGATGGCAGAAACCTGTTGACTGGCAACATGACTGTGGTTTGATTGTGGAACCCTGTGAATGGGGAACATGACTGAGGCCTGATACTGGCACCCCGTGGCGTGGGAACATGACATTGGTTTGATTCTGGAGCCCTGTTTCCTCGGAACATGACTGAGGTTTGCTGGTTGAACACTTTGGCCTGGCAACATGATGGAGGTTTCAGAGTGGAACCCTCAGTCTTGGGAACATGAGTGAGGCTTGACGGTGGAAACCAGTGGCCTGGCAACATGACTGAGGTTTGATGGTGGAACCCTGTGGCTTGGCAAGATGACTTAGGTTTGATTGTGGAACACTCTGGCCTCGGAACATGACTGAGGCTTGATGGTGGAACCGTGGTCTGGCAACAGGACTGTGGTTTGATTGTGGAACCCTCTGGCCTGGGAATATGACTGAGGTTTGATGGTGGTACCCTATGGCCTGGCATCATGACTGAAGTTTGATTCTGGATCCCTTTGGCCTGGGAACATGACTGAGGCGTGATTCTTGAAAACTGTGGCCTGGGAACATGACATCTGTTTAGATTGTGGAATACTGTGCCCCGGGAACCTGACTGAGCCTGGGTTCTGGAACCCTGTGGACTGGGAACATGACTGATGTTTTAATCTGGAACCCTGGAGCCTGGGAACATAACAGAGGATTGATTGTGGAACCCTGTGGCCTGGGAATATGACATCGGTGGATTCTGGAACCCTGAGGCCTGGGAACATGACATCTGTTTAGATTGTGGAATACTGTGCCCCGGGAACTTGACTGAGCCTTGGTTCTGGAACCCTGTGGACTGGGAACATGACTGAGGTTTTATTCTGGAACCCTGTAGCCTGGGAATATGACATCGGTGGATTCTGGATCCCTGAGGCCTGGGAATATGAAAACGGTTTGATTCTGGAACCCTGTGGCCTGGGAACATGCCTGAGGTTTGATGGTGGAAACCTGTGGCCTGGCAACATGACTGAGGTTTGTTTCTGGAAGCCTGTTCCCTGGGCACATGACTGAGGTTTGATTCTGGACACCTGTTTCCTGGGAACATGACTGAAATTTGATTGCTGAAACCTGTGGCCTGCGAACATGACTCAGGTTTCCTTCCGGAACCATGGGTCCTGGGAATATGACTGAGGTTTGATTCTGGAAACCTTTGGCCTGGGAAAATGACTGAGGTTTCATGGTGGAAACATGTGGCCTGGAATCATGACTGAGGTTTGATGGTGGAACCCTATGGCCTGGCAAAATGACTGAGGCTTGATTCTGGAACCATATGGCCTGGCAAATTGCCTTAGGTTTGATGGCAGAAACCTGTTGACTGGCAACATGACTGTGGTTTGATTGTGGAACCCTGTAAATGGGGAACATTACTGAGGCCTGATTCGGGCACCCCATGGCGTGGGAATATGACATTGGTTTGATTCTGGAGCCCTGTTTACTCGGAACATGAGTGAGGCTTGATGGTGGAATCCAGTGGCCTGGCAACATGACTGAGGTTTGATGGTGGAACCCTGTGGCTTGGCAAGATGACTTAGGTTTGATTGTGGAACACTCTGGCCTGGGAACATGACTGAGGCTTGATGGTGGAACCGTGGTCTGGCAACAGGACTGAGGTTTGATTGTGGAACCCTCTGGCCTGGAAATATGACTGAGGTTTAATTGTGGAACCCTGTGGCCTGGGAACATGACTGGGATTTTATTTCTGAAACATGTGTCCAGGGAACATGACTGAGGTTTTATTCTGGACCCCTGGAGCCTGGGAACATAACAGAGGATTGATTCTGGAACCCTGTGGCCTGGGAACATGACATCGGTGGATTCTGGAACCCTGAGGCCTGGGAACATGACATCTGTTTAGATTGTGGAATACTGTGCTCCGGGAACCTGACTGAGCCTAGGTTCTGGAACCCTGTGGATTGGGAACATGACTGAGGTTTTATTCTGGAACCCTGTAGCCCTGGAACATAACTGAGGATTGATTCTGGAACCCTGTGGCCTGGGAACATGAAATCGGTGGATTCTGGAACCCTGTGGCCTGGGAGTATGAGAACGGTTTGATTCTGGAACCCTGTGGCCTGGGAACATGTCTGAGGTTTGATGGTGGAAACCTGTGGCCTGGCAACCTGACTGAGGTTTGATTCTGGAAGACTGTGACCAGGGAACATGATATCGGGTTTATTCTGGAAACCTGTGTCCTGGGAACAAGACTGAGGTTTGATTCTGGAACCATGTGGCCTGGGAATATGACTGAGGTTTTATTCTGGATACCATTGGCCTGGGAAGATGACTGATGTTAGAGTGTGGAATCCTGTGGCCTGGGAACATGACATCGGTTTGGATTCTGGTACCCTGTTGCCTGGGAACATGAAATCGGTTTGATTCTGGAAACCTGTGGCCTGGGAATATGACTGAGGTTTGATGGTGATACCCTATGGCCTGGCAACATGACTGAAGGTTGATTCTGGATCCCTGTGGCCTGGGAACATGGCTGAGGCGTGATTCTTGAAAATTGTGGCCTGGAAACATGACATCTGTTTAGATTGTGGAACACTGTGCCCCGGGAACTTGACTGAGCCTTGGTTCTGGAACCCTGTGGACTGGGAACATGACTGAGGTTTTATTCTGGAACCCTGTAGCCTGGGAATATGACATGGGTGGATTCTGGATCCCTGAGGCCTGGGAATATGAAAACGGTTTGATTCTGGAACCCTGTGGCCTGGGAACATGCCTGAGGTTTGATGGTGGAAACCTGTGGCCTGGCAACATGACTGAGGTTTGTTTCTGGAAGCCTGTTCCCTGGGCACATGACTGAGGTTTGATTCTGGACACCTGTGTCCTGGGAACATGACTGAGATTTGATTGCTGAAACCTGTGGCCTGCGAATATGACTCCGGTTTGCTTCCGGAGCCATGTGTCCTGGGAATATGACTGAGGTTTGATTCTGGAAACCTTTGGCCTGGGAAAATGTCTGAGGTTTCATTGTTGAAACATGTGGCCTGGAATCATGCCTGAGGTTTGATGGTGGAACACTATGGCCTGGCAAAATGACTGAGGCTTGATTCTGGAACCCTGTGGCCTGGCAAGTTGCCTTAGGTTTGATGGCAGAACCCTGGGGACTGGCAACATGACGGAGGTTTGATTGTGGAACCCTGTGGCCTGGCAAATTGCCTTAGGTTTGATGGCAAAAACCTGTGGACTGGCAACATGACTGAGGTTTGATTGTGGAACCCTGTGAACGGGGAACATGACTGAGGCCTGATACTGGCACCCCGTGGCGTGGGAACATGACATTGGTTTGATTCTGGAGCCCTGTTTACTCGGAACATGACTGAGGTTTGATGGTGGACCCCTGTGGCCTGGCAACATGATTGAGGTTTCAGAGTGGAACCCTCAGGCTTGGGAACATGAGTGAGGCTTGATGGTGGAAACCAGTGGCCTGGCAACATGACTGAGGTTTGATGGTGGAACCCTGTGGCTTGGCAAGATGACTTTGGTTTGATTGTGGAACACTCTGGCCTGGGAACATGACTGAGGCTTGATGGTGGAACCGTGGTCTGGCAACAGGACTGAGGTTTGATTGTGGAACCCTCTGGCCTGGGAATATGACTGAGGTTTGATTCTGGAAACCATTGGCCTGGGAAGATGACTGATGTTAGAGTGTGGAACCCTGTGGCCTGGGAACATGAGTGGGATTTTATTTCTGAAACCTGTGGCCTGCGAAGATGACTCAGGTTTGATTCTGGAACCATGTGTCCTGGGAATATGATTGAGGTTTGATTCTGGCAACCCTTGGCCTGGGAAAATAACTGAGGTTTCATTGTGGAAACATGGGGCCTGGGATCATGACTGAGGTTTGATGGTGGAATACTATGGCCTGGCAAAATAACTGAGGCTTGATTCTGGAACCCTGTGGCCTGGCAAGTTGACTGAGGTTTGATGGCAGAAACCTGTGGACTGGCAACATGACTGAGGTTTGATTGTGGAACCCTGTGGCCTGGGAACATGACTGGGATTTTATTTCTGAAACCTTTGTCCAGGGAACATGACATTGGTTTGATTCTGGAACCCTGTGTCCTGGGAACACGACTGAGGTTTGATTCTGGAACCAGGTGGCCTGGGAATATGACTGAGGTTTGATTCTGGATACCATTGGCCTGGGAAGATGACTGATGTTAGAGTGTGGAATCCTGTGGCCTGGGAACATGACATCGGTTTGGATTCTGATACCCTGTTGCCTGAGAACATGAAATCGGTTTGATTCTGGAAACCTGTGGCCTGGGAATATGACTGAGGTTTGATGGTGGTACCCTATGGCCTGGCAACATGACTGAAGTTTGATTCTGGATCCCAGTGGCCTGGGAACATGGCTGAGGCGTGATTCTTGAAAACTGTGGTCTGGGAACATGACATCTGTTTAGATTGTGGAATACTGTGCCCCGGGAACCTGACTGAGCCTTTGTTCTGGAACCCTGTGGACTGGGAATATGACTGAGGTTTGATGGTGGTACCCTATGGACTGGCAACATGACTGAAGTTTGATTCTGGATCCCTGTGGTCTGGGAACATGACTGAGGCGTGATTCTTGAAAACTGTGGACTGGGAACATGACATCTGTTTAGATTGTGGAATACTGTGCCCCGGGAACCTGACTGAGCCTTGGTTCTGGAACCCTGTGGACTGGGAACATGACTGAGGTTTTATTCTGGAACCCTGTAGCCTGGGAAAATAACTGAGGATTGATTCTGGAACCCTGTGGCCTGGGAACATGAAATCGGTGGATTCTGGAACCCTGTGGCGTGGGAATAAGAGAACGGTTTGATTCTGGAACCCTGTGGCCTGGGAACATGTCTGAGGTTTGATGGTGGAAACCTGTGGCCTGTCAACATGACTGAGGTTTGATTCTGGAAGACTGTGACCAGGGAACATGGTATCGGGTTTATTCTGGAAACCTGTGTCCTGGGAACAAGTCTGAGGTTTGATTCTGGAACCCTGTGGCCTGGGAACATGACTGAGGTTTGTTTCTGAAAGCCTGTTCCCTGAGGACATGACTGAGGTTTGATTCTGGACACCTGTGTCCTGGGATCATGACTGAGGTTTGATTGTTTGAAACCTGTGGCCTGCGAACATGACTCAGGTTTGATTCTGGAACCATGTGTCCTGGGAATATGACTGAGGTTTGATTCTGGCAACCTTTGGCCTGGGAAAATGACTGAGGTTTCATTGTGGAAACATGGGGCCTGGGATCATGACTGAGGTTTGATGGTGGAACACTATGGCCTGGCAAAATGACTGAGGCTTGATTTTGGAACCCTGTGGCCTGGCAAGTTGACTGAGGTTTGATGGCAGAAACCTGTGGACTGGCAACATGACTGAGGTTTGATTGTGGAACCTTGTGGCCTGGGAACATGACTGGGATTTTATTTGTGAAATCTTTGTCCAGGGAACATGACATTGGTTTGATTCTGGAACCCTGTGTCCTGGGAACACGACTGAGGTTTGATTCTGGAACCATGTGGCCTGGGAATATGACTGAGGTTTGATTCTGGATACCATTGGTCTGGGAAGATGACTGATGTTAGTGTGTGGAATCCTGTGGCCTGGGAACATGACATCGGTTTGGATTCTGGTACCCTGGTGCCTGGGAACATGAAATCGGTTTGATTCTGGAAACCTGTGGCCTGGGAATATGACTGAGGTTTAATGGTGGTACCCTATGCCCTGGCAACATGACTGAAGTTTGATTCTGGATCCCTGTGGTCTGGGAACATGAATGAGGCGTGATTCTTGAAAACTGTGGACTGGGAACATGACATCTGTTTAGATTGTGGAATACTGTGCCCCGGGAACCTGACTGAGCCTTGGTTCTGGAAACCTGTGGACTGGGAACATGACTGAGGTTTTATTCTGGAACCCTGTAGCCTGGGAAAATAACTGAGGATTGATTCTGGAACCCTGTGGCCTGGGAACATGAAATCGGTGGATTCTGGAACCCTGTGGCCTGGAAATATGAGAACGGTTTGATTCTGGAACCCTGTGGCCTGGGAACACGTCTGAGGTTTGATGGTGGAAACCTGTGGCCTGGCAACCTGACTGAGGTTTGATTCTGGAAGACTGTGACCAGGGAACATGGTATCGGGTTTATTCTGGAAACCTGTGTCCTGGGAACAAGACTGAGGTTTGATTCTGGAACCCTGTGGCCTGGGAACATGACTGAGGTTTGTTTCTGGAAGCCTGTTCCCTGAGGACATGACTGAGGTTTGATTCTGGACACCTGTGTCCTGGGATCATGACTGAGGTTTGATTGTTTGAAACGTGTGGCCTGCGAACATGACTCAGGTTTGATTCTGGAACCATGTGTCCTGGGAATATGACTGAGGTTTGATTCTGGAAACCTTTGGCCTGGGAAAATGACTGAGGTTTCATTGTGGAAACATGGGGCCTGGGATCATGACTGAGGTTTGATGGTGGAACACTATGGCCTGGCAAAATGACTGAGGCTTGATTCTGGAACCCTGTGGCCTGGCAAGTTGACTGAGGTTTGATGGCAGAAAGCTGTGGACTGGCAACATGACTGAGGTTTGATTGTGGATCCTTGTGGCCTGGGAACATGACTGGGATTTTATTTCTGAAATCTTTGTCCAGGGAACATGACATTGGTTTGATTCTGGAACCCTGTGTCCTGGGAACACGACTGAGGTTTGATTCTGGAACCATGTGGCCTGGGAATATGACTGAGGTTTGATTCTGGATACCATTGGCCTGGGAAGATGACTGATGTTAGTGTGTGGAATCTTGTGGCCTGGGAACATGACATCGGTTTGGATTCTGGTAACCTGGTGCCTGGGAACATGAAATCGGTTTGATTCTGGAAACCTGTGGCCTGGGAATATGACTGAGGTTTGATGGTGGTACCCTATGGCCTGGCAACATGACTGAAGTTTGATTCTGGATCCCTGTGGTCTGGGAACATGACTGAGGCGTGATTCTTGAAAACTCTGGCCTGGGAACATGACATCTGTTTAGATTTTGGAATACTGTGCCCCGGGAACTTGACTGAGCCTTGGTTCTGGAACCCTGTGGACTGGGAACATGACTGAGGTTTTATTCGGGAAACCTGTAGCCTGGGAACATAACAGAGGATTGATTCTGGAACCCTGTAGCCTACGAACATGATATCGGTGGATTCTGGAACCCTGTGGCCTGGGAATATGAGAACGGTTTGATTCTGGAACCCTGTGGCCTGGGAACATGATTGAGGTTTCAGAGTGGAACCCTCAGGTTTAGGAACATGAGTGAGGCTTGATGGTGGAAACCAGTG
The DNA here is from genome assembly GCF_965194825.1 of Balaenoptera physalus. Lineage (NCBI taxonomy): Eukaryota > Metazoa > Chordata > Mammalia > Artiodactyla > Balaenopteridae > Balaenoptera > Balaenoptera physalus. The sequence continues at coordinate 30,302,367 of NC_138901.1, forward strand.
GCCTGGCAACATGATTGAGGTTTGATGGTGGAACCCTGTGTCTTGGCAAGATGACTTAGGTTTGATTGTGGAACACTCTGTCCTGGGAACATGACTGAGGCTTGATGGTAGAACCGTGGTCTGGCAACAGACTGAGGTTTGATGGCAGAAACCTGTGGACTGGCAACATGACTGAGGTTTGATTGTGGAACCCTGTGAACTGGGAACATGACTGGGATTTTATTTCTGATACCTTTGTCCAGGGAACATGACATTGGTTTGATTCTGGAACCCTGTGTCCTGGGAACACGACGGAGGTTTGATTCTGAAACCATGTGGCCTGGGAATATGACTGAGGTTTGATTCTGGATACCATTGGCCTGGAAGATGACTGATGTTAGAGTGTGGAATCCTGTGGCCTGGGAACATGACATCGGTTTGGATTCTGATACCCTGTTGCCTGGGAACATGAAATCGGTTTGATTCTGGAAACCTGTGGCCAGGGAATATGACTGAGGTTTGATGGTGGTACCCTATGGCCTGGCAACATGACTGAAGGTTGATTCTGGATCCCTGTGCCCTGGAAACATGGCTGAGGCGTGATTCTTGAAAATTGTGGCCTGGGAACATGACATCTGTTTAGATGGTGGAATCCTGTGCCCCGGGAACTTGACTGAGCCTTGGTTCTGGAACCCTGTGGACTGGGAACATGACTGAGGTTTTATTCTGGAACCCTGTAGCCTGAGAATATGACATCGGTGGATTCTGGATCCCTGAGGCCTGGGAATATGAAAACGGTTTGATTCTGGAACCCTGTGGCCTGGGAACATGCCTGAGGTTTGATGGTGGAAACCTGTGGCCTGGCAACATGACTGAGGTTTGTTTCTGGAAGCCTGTTCCCTGGGCACATGACTGAGGTTTGATTCTGGACACCTGTGTCCTGGGAACATGACTGAAATTTGATTGCTGAAACCTGTGGCCTGCGAACATGACTCAGGTTTGCTTCCGGAACCATGGGTCCTGGGAATATGACTGAGGTTTGATTCTGGAAACCTTTGGCCTGGGAAAATGACTGAGGTTTCATTGTGGAAACATGTGGCCTGGAATCATGACTGAGGTTTTATGGTGGAAACCTATGGCCTGGCAAAATTACTGAGGCTTGATTCTGGAACCATGTGGCCTGGCAAATTGCCTTAGGTTTGATGGCAGAAACCTGTTGACTGGCAACATGACTGTGGTTTGATTGTGGAACCCTGTGAATGGGGAACATTACTGAGGCCTGATTCGGGCACCCCATGGCGTGGGAACATGACATTGGTTTGATTCTGGAGCCCTGTTTACTCGGATCATGAGTGAGGCTTGATGGTGGACACCAGTGGCCTGGCAACATGACTGAGGTTTCATGGTGGAACCCTGTGGCTTGGCAAGATGACTTAGGTTTGATTGTGGAACACTCTGTCCTGGGAACATGACTGAGGCTTGATGGTGGAACCGTGGTCTGGCAACAGGACTGAGGTTTGATTGTGAAACCCTCTGGCCTGGAAATATGACTGAGGTTTAATTGTGGAACCCTTTGGCCTGGGAACATGACTGGGATTTCATTTCTGAAACCTGTGTCCAGGGAACATGACTGAGGTTTTATTCTGGAACCCTGTGTCCTGGGAACACGACTGAGGTTTGATTCTGGAAACCATTGGCCTGGGAAGATGACTGATGTTAGAGTGTGGAATCCTGTGGCCTGGGAACGTGACATCGGTTTGGATTCTGGTACCCTGTTGCCTGGGAACATGAAATCGGTTTGATTCTGGAAACCTGTGGCCTGGGAATATGACTGAGGTTTGATCGTGGTACCCTATGGCCTGGCAACATGACGGAAGTTTGATTCTGGATCCCTGTGGTCTGGGAACATGACTGAGGCGTGATTCTTGAAAACTGTGGATTGGGAACATGACATCTGCTTAGATTGTGGAATACTGTGCCTCGGGAACCTGACTGAGCCTTGGTTCTGGAACCCTGTGGACTGGGAACATGACTGAGGTTTTATTCTGGAACCCTGTAGCCTGGAAACATGACAGAGGATTGATTCTGGAACCCTGTGGCCTGGGAAAATGACATCGGTGGATTCTGGAACCCTGAGGCCTGGGAACATGACATCTGTTTAGATTGTGGAATACTGTGCCCCGGGAACCTGACTGAGCCTTGGTTCTGGAAACCTGTGGACTGGGAACATGACTGAGGTTTTATTCTGGAACCCTGTAGCCGGAACATAACAGAGGATTGATTCTGGAACCATGTGGCCTGGGAACATGAAATCGGTGGATTCAGGAACCCTGTGGCCTGGGAATATGAGAATGGTTTGATTCTGGAACCCTGTGGCCTGGGAACATGTCGGAGGTTTGATGGTGGAAACCTGTGGCCTGGCAACATGACTGAGGTTTGATTTTGGAAGACTGTGACCAGGGAACATGATATCGGGTTTATTATGGAAACCTGTTTCCTGGGAACAAGACTGAGGTTTGATTCTGGAAACCTGTGGCCTGGGAACATGACTGAGGTTTGTTTCTGGAAGCCTGTTCCCTGGGAACATGACTGAGGTTTGATTCTGGACACCTGTGTCCTGGGATCATGACTGAGGTTTGATTGTTGAAATCTGTGGCCTGCGAACATGACTCAGGTTTGATTCTGGAACCATGTGTCCTGGGAATATGACTGAGGTTTGATTCTGCAAGCCTTTGGCCTGGGAAAATGACTGAGGTTTCATTGTGGAAACATGTGGCCTGGAATCATGACTGAGGTTTGATGGTGGAACACTATGTCCTGGCAAAATGACTGAGGCTTGATTCTGGAACCCTGTGGCCTGGCAAGTTGACTGAGGTTTGATGGCAGAAACCTGTGGACTGGCAACATGACTGAGGTTTGATTGTGGAACCCTGTGAACGGGGAACATGACTGTGGCCTGATACTGGCACCCCGTGGCATGGGAACATGACATTGGTTTGATTCTGGAGCCCTGTTTACTCAGAACATGACTGAGGTTTGATGGTGGAACCCTGTGGCCTGGCAACATGATTGAGGTTTCAGAGTGGAACCCTCAGGCTTAGGAACATGAGTGAGGCTTGATGGTGGAAACCAGTGGCCTGGCAACATGACTGAGGTTTGATGGTGGAACCCTGTGGCTTAGCAAGATGACTTAGGTTTGATTGTGGAACACTCGGGCCTGAGAACATGACTGAGGCTTGATGGTGGAACCGTGGTCTGGCAACAGGACTGAGGTTTGATTGTGGAACCCTCTGTCCTGGGAATATGACGGAGGTTTAATTGTGGAACCCTGTTGCCTGGGAACATGACTGGGATTTTATTTCTGAAACCTGTGTCCAGGGAACATGACTGAGGATTTATTCTGGAACCCTGTGTCCTGGGAACACTACTGAGGTTTGATTTTGGAAACCATTGGCCTGGGAAGATGACTGATGTTAGAGTGTGGAATCCTGTGGCCTGGGAACATGACATCGGTTTGGACTCTGGTACCCTGTTGCCTGGGAACATGAAATCGGTTTGATTCTGGAAACCTGTGGCCTGGGAATATGACTGAGGTTTGATGGTGGTACCCTATGGCCTGGCATCATGACTGAAGTTTGATTCTGGATCCCTTTGGCCTGGGAACATGACTGAGGCGTGATTCTTGAAAACTGTGGCCTGGGAACATGACATCTGTTTAGATTGTGGAATACTGTGCCCCGGGAACCTGACTGAGCCTGGGTTCTGGAACCCTGTGGACTGGGAACATGACTGATGTTTTATTCTGGAACCCTGTAGCCTGGGAACATAACAGAGGATTGATTCTGGAACCCTGTGGCCTGGGAACATGACATCGGTGGATTCTGGAACCCTGAGGCCTGGGAACATGACATCTGTTTAGATTGTGGAATACTGTGCCCCGGGAACTTGACTGAGCCTTGGTTCTGGAACCCTGTGGATTGGGAACATGACTGAGGTTTTATTCTGGAACCCTGTAGCCTGAGAATATGACATCGGTGGATTGTGGATCCCTGAGGCCTGGGAATATGAAAACGGTTTGATTCTGGAACCCTGTGGCCTGGGAACATGCCTGAGGTTTGATGGTGGAAACCTGTGGCCTGGCAACATGACTGAGGTTTCTTTCTGGAAGCCTGTTCCCTGGGCACATGACTGAGGTTTGATTCTGGACACCTGTTTCCTGGGAACATGACTGAAATTTGATTGCTGAAACCTGTGGCCTGCGAACATGACTCAGGTTTCCTTCCGGAACCATGGGTCCTGGGAATATGACTGAGGTTTGATTCTGGAAACCTTTGGCCTGGGAAAATGACTGAGGTTTCATTGTGGAAACATGTGGCCTGGAATCATGACTGAGGTTTGATGGTGGAACCCTATGGCCTGGCAAAATGACTGAGGCTTGATTCTGGAAACATGTGGCCTGGTAAATTGCCTTAGGTTTGATGGCAGAAACCTGTTGACTGGCAACATGACTGTGGTTTGATTGTGGAACCCTGTAAATGGGGAACATTACTGAGGCCTGATTCGGGCACCCCATGGCGTGGGAATATGACATTGGTTTGATTCTGGAGCCCTGTTTACTCGGAACATGAGTGAGGCTTGATGGTGGACACCAGTGCCCTGGCAACATGACTGAGGTTTGATGGTGGAACCCTGTGGCTTGGCAAGATGACTTAGGTTTGATTGTGGAACACTCTGGCCTGGGAACATGACTGAGGCTTGATGGTGGAACCATGGTCTGGCAACAGGACTGAGGTTTGATTGTGGAACCCTCTGGCCTGGAAATATGACTGAGGTTTAATTGTGGAACCCTGTGGCCTGGGAACATGACTGGGATTTTATTTCTGAAACATGTGTCCAGGGAACATGACTGAGGTTTTATTCTGGAACCCTGTGTCCTGGGAACACGACTGAGGTTTGATTCTGGAACCATGTGGCCTGGGAATATGACTGAGGATTGATTCTGGATACCATTGGCCTGGGAAGATGACTGATGTTAGTGTGTGGAATCCTGTGGCCTGGGAACATGATATCGGTTTGGATTCTGGTAACCTGGTGCCTGGGAACATGAAATCGGTTTGATTCTGGAAACCTGTGGCCTGGGAATATGACTGAGGTTTGATGGTGGTACCCTATGGCCTGGCAACATGACTGAAGTTTGATTCTGGATCCCTGTGGTCTGGGAACATGACTGAGGCGTGATTCTTGAAAACTCTGGCCTGGGAACATGACATCTGTTTAGATTTTGGAATACTGTGCCCCGGGAACTTGACTGAGCCTTGGTTCTGGAACCCTGTGGAATGGGAACATGACTGAGGTTTTATTCGGGAAACCTGTAGCCTGGGAACATAACAGAGGATTGATTCTGGAACCCTGTAGCCTACGAACATGATATCGGTGGATTCTGGAACCCTGTGGCCTGGGAATATGAGAACGGTTTGATTCTGGAACCCTGTGGCCTGGGAACATGATTGAGGTTTCAGAGTGGAACTCTCAGGTTTAGGAACATGAGTGAGGCTTGATGGTGGAAACCAGTGGCCTGGCAACATGATTGAGGTTTGATGGTGGAACCCTGTGTCTTGGCAAGATGACTTAGGTTTGATTGTGGAACACTCTGTCCTGGGAACATGACTGAGGCTTGATGGTAGAACCGTGGTCTGGCAACAGACTGAGGTTTGATGGCAGAAACCTCTGGACTGGCAACATGACTGAGGTTTGATTGTGGAACCCTGTGACCTGGGAACATGACTGGGATTTTATTTCTGATACCTTTGTCCAGGGAACATGACATTGGTTTGATTCTGGAACCCTGTGTCCTGGGAACACGACGGAGGTTTGATTCTGAAACCATGTGGCCTGGGAATATGACTGAGGTTTGATTCTGGATACCATTGTCCTGGAAGATGACTGATGTTAGAGTGTGGAATCCTGTGGCCTGGGAACATGACATCGGTTTGGATTCTGGTACCCTGTTGCCTGGGAACATGAAATCGGTTTGATTCTGGAAACCTGTGGCCAGGGAATATGACTGAGGTTTGATGGTGGTACCCTATGGCCTGGCAACATGACTGAAGGTTGATTCTGGATCCCTGTGCCCTGGAAACATGGCTGAGGCGTGATTCTTGAAAATTGTGGCCTGGGAACATGACATCTGTTTAGATTGTGGAATACTGTGCCCCGGGAACTTGACTGAGCCTTGGTTCTGGAACCCTGTGGACTGGGAACATGACTGAGGTTTTATTCTGGAACCCTGTAGCCTGAGAATATGACATCGGTGGATTCTGGATCCCTGAGGCCTGGGAATATGAAAACGGTTTGATTCTGGAACCCTGTGGCCTGGGAACATGCCTGAGGTTTGATGGTGGAAACCTGTGGCCTGGCAACATGACTGAGGTTTGTTTCTGGAAGCCTGTTCCCTGGGCACATGACTGAGGTTTGATTCTGGACACCTGTGTCCTGGGAACATGACTGAAATTTGATTGCTGAAACCTGTGGCCTGCGAACATGACTCAGGTTTGCTTCCGGAACCATGGGTCCTGGGAATATGACTGAGGTTTGATTCTGGAAACCTTTGGCCTGGGAAAATGACTGAGGTTTCATTGTGGAAACATGTGGCCTGGAATCATGACTGAGGTTTGATGGTGGAACCCTATGGCCTGGCAAAATGACTGAGGCTTGATTCTGGAATCATGTGGCCTGGTAAATTGCCTTAGGTTTGATGGCAGAAACCTGTTGACTGGCAACATGACTGTGGTTTGATTGTGGAACCCTGTAAATGGGGAACATTACTGAGGCCTGATTCGGGCACCCCATGGCGCGGGAATATGACATTGGTTTGATTCTGGAGCCCTGTTTACTCGGAACATGAGTGAGGCTTGATGGTGGACACCAGTGGCCTGGCAACATGACTGAGGTTTGATGGTGGAACCCTGTGGCTTGGCAAGATGACTTAGGTTTGATTGTGGAACACTCTGGCCTGGGAACATGACTGAGGCTTGATGGTGGAACCGTGGTCTGGCAACAGGACTGAGGTTTGATTGTGGAACCCTCTGGCCTGGAAATATGACTGAGGTTTAATTGTGGAACCCTGTGGCCTGGGAACATGACTGGGATTTTATTTCTGAAACATGTGTCCAGGGAACATGACTGAGGTTTTATTCTGGAACCCTGTGTCCTGGGAACACGACTGAGGTTTGATTCTGGAAACCATTGGCCTGGGAAGATGACTGATGTTAGAGTGTGGAATCCTGTGGCCTGGGAACATGACATCTGTTAGGATTCTGGTACCCTGTTGCCTGGGAACATGAAATCGGTTTGATTCTGGAAACCTGTGTCCTGGGAATATGACTGAGGTTTGATGGTGGTACCCTATGGCCTGGCAACATGACTGAAGTTTTATTCTGGATCCCTGTGGTCTGGGAACATAACTGAGGCGTGATTCTTGAAAACTGTGGACTGGGAACATGACATCTGTTTAGATTGTGGAATACTGTGCCCCGGGAACCTGAGTGAGCCTTGGTTCTGGAACCCTGTGGACTGGGAACCTGACTGATGTTTTATTCTGGAACCCTGGAGCCTGGGAACATAACAGAGGATTGATTCTGGAACCCTGTGGCCTGGGAACATGACATCGGTGGATTCTGGAACCCTGAGGCCTGGGAACATGACATCTGTTTAGATTGTGGAATACTGTGCTCCGGGAACCTGACTGAGCCTAGGTTCTGGAACCCTGTGGAGTGGGAACATGACTGAGGTTTTATTCTGGAACCCTGTAGCCCTGGAACATAACTGAGGATTGATTCTGGAACCCTGTGGCCGGGGAACATGAAATCGGTGGATTCTGGAACCCTGTGGCCTGGGAGTATGAGAACGGTTTGATTCTGGAACCCTGTGGCCTGGGAACATGTCTGAGGTTTGATGGTGGAAACCTGTGGCCTGGCAACCTGACTGAGGTTTGATTCTGGAAGACTGTGACCAGGGAACATGATATCGGGTTTATTCTGGAATCCTGTGTCCTGGGAACAAGACTGAGGTTTGATTCTGGAAGCCTGTTCCCTGGGAACATGACTGAGGTTTGATTCTGGACAACTCTGTCCTGGGATCATGACTGAGGTTTGATTGTTGAAACCTGTGGCCTGCGAACATGACTCAGGTTTGATTCTGGAACCATGTGTCCTGGGAATATGACTGAGGTTTGATTCTGGAAACCTTTGGCCTGGGAAAATGACTGAGGTTTCATTGTGGAAACATGGGGCCTGGGATCATGACTGAGGTTTGATGGTGGAACACTATGGCCTGGCAAAATGACTGAGGCTTGATTCTGGAACCCTGTGGCCTGGCAAGTTGACTGAGGTTTGATGGCAGAAACCTGTGGACTGGCAACATGACTGAGGTTTGATTGTGGAACCCTGTGGCCTGGGAACATGAGTGGGATTTTATTTCTGAAACCTTTGTCCAGGGAACATGACATTGGTTTGATTCTGGAAACCTGTGTCCTGGGAACAAGACTGAGGTTTGATTCTGGAACCATGTGGCCTGGGAATATGACTGAGGTTTGATTCTGGATACCATTGTCCTGGGAAGATGACTGATGTTAGAGTGTGGAATCCTGTGGCCTGGGAACATGACATCGGTTTGGATTCTGGTACACTGTTGCCTGGGAACATGAAAACGGTTTGATTCTGGAAACCTGTGGCCTGGGAATATGACTGAGGTTTGATGGGGGTACCCTATGGCCTGGCAACATGACTGAAGTTTGATTCTGGATCCCTGTGGCCTGGGAACATGACTGAGGCGTGATTCGTGAAAACTGTAGCCTGGGAACATGACATCTGTTTAGATTTTGGAATACTGTGCCCCGGGAACCTGACTGAGCCTTGGTTCTGGAACCCTGTGGACTGGGAACATGACTGAGGTTTTATTCTGGAACCCTGTAGCCTGGGAACATAACAGAGGATTGATTCTGGAACCCTGTGGCCTGGGAACATGACTGAGGCGTGATTCTTGAAAACTGTGGCCTGGGAACATGACATCTGTTTAGATTGTGGAATACTGTGCCCCGGGAACTTGACTGAGCCTTGGTTCTGGAACCCTGTGGACTGGGAATATGACTGAGGTTTTACTCTGGAACCCTGTAGCCAAGGAATATGACATGGGTGGATTCTGTATCCCTGAGGCCTGGGAATATGAAAACGGTTTGATTCTGGTACCCTGTGGCCTGGGAACATGCCTGAGGTTTGATGGTGGAAACCTGTGGGCTGGCAACATGACTGAGGTTTGTTTCTGGAAGCCTGTTCCCTGGGCACATGACTGAGGTTTGATTCTGGACACCTGTGTCCTGGGAACATGACTGAGATTTGATTGCTGAAACCTGTGGCCTGCGAACATGACCCAGGTTTACTTCCGGAACAATGTGTCCTGGGAATATAAGTGAGCTTTGATTCTGGAAACCTTTGGCCTGGGAAAATGACTGAGGTTTCATTGTGAAAACATGTGGCCTGGAATCATGCCTGAGGTTTGATGGTGGAACACTATGGCCTGGCAAAATGACTGAGGCTTGATTCTGGATCCCTGTGGACTGGCAAGTTGCCTTAGGTTTGATGGCAGAAACCTGTGGACTGGCAACATGACTGAGGTTTCATTGTGGAACCCTGTGAACGGGGAACATGACTGAGGCCTGATACTGGCACCCCGTGGCGTGGGAACATGACATTGGTTTGATTCTGGAGCCCTGTTTACTCGGAACATGACTGAGGTTTGATGGTGGAACCCTGTGGCCTGGCAACATGATTGAGGTTTCAGAGTGGAACCCTCAGGCTTAGCACATGAGTGAGGCTTGATGGTGGCAACCAGTGGCCTGGCAACATGACTGAGGTTTGATGGTGGAACCGTGGTCTGGCAACAGACTGAGGTTTGATGGCAGAAACCTGTGGACTGGCAACATGACTGAGGTTTGATTGTGGAACCCTGTGACCTGGGAACATGACTGGGATTTTATTTCTGATACCTTTGTCCAGGGAACATGACATTGGTTTGATTCTGGAACCCTGTGTCCTGGGAACACGACGGAGGTTTGATTCTGGAGCCATGTGGCCTGGGAATATGACTGAGGTTTGATTCTGGATACCATTGGCCTGGAAGATGACTGATGTTAGAGTGTGGAATCCTGTGGCCTGGGAACATGACATCGGTTTGGATTCTGATACCCTGTTGCCTGGGAACATGAAATCGGTTTTATTCTGGAAACCTGTGGCCAGGGAATATGACTGAGGTTTGATGGTGGTACCCTATGGCCTGGCAACATGACTGAAGGTTGATTCTGGATCCCTGTGCCCTGGAAACATGGCTGAGGCGTGATTCTTGAAAACTGTGGCCTGGGAACATGACATCTGTTTAGATTGTGGAATACTGTGCCCCGGGAACTTGACTGAGCCATGGTTCTGTAACCCTGTGGACTGGGAACATGACTGAGGTTTTATTCTGGAACTCTGTAGCCTGAGAATATGACATCGGTGGATTCTGGATCCCTGAGGCCTGGGAATATGAAAACGGTTTGATTCTGGAACCCTGTGGCCTGGGAACATGCCTGAGGTTTGATGGTGGAAACCTGTGGCCTGGCAACATGACTGAGGTTTGTTTCTGGAAGCCTGTTCCCTGGGCACATGAATGAGGTTTGATTCTGGACACCTGTGTCCTGGGAACATGACTGAAATTTGATTGCTGAAACCTGTGGCCTGCGAACATGACTCAGGTTTCCTTCCGGAACCATGGGTCCTGGGAATATGACTGAGGTTTGATTCTGGAAACCTTTGGCCTGGGAAAATGACTGAGGTTTCATTGTGGAAACATGTGGCCTGGAATCATGACTGAGGTTTGATGGTGGAACCCTATGTGCTGGCAAAATGACTGAGGCTTGATTCTGGAACCATGTGGCCTGGCAAATTGCCTTAGGTTTCATGGCAGAAACCTGTTGACTGGCAACTTGACTGTGGTTTGATTGTGGAACCCTGTAAATGGGGAACATTACTGAGGCCTGATTCGGGCACCCCATGGCGTGAGAACATAACATTGGTTTGATTCTGGAGCCCTGTTTACTCGGAACATGAGTGAGGCTTGATGGTGGACACCAGTGGCCTGGCAACATGACTGAGGTTTGATGGTGGAACCCTGTGGCTTGGCAAGATGACTTAGGTTTGATTGTGGAAAACTCGGGCCTGAGAACATGACTGAGGCTTGATGGTGGAACCGTGGTCTGGCAACAGGACTGAGGTTTGATTGTGGAACCCTCTGGCCTGGGAATATGACTGAGTTTTAATTGTGGAACCCTGTGGCCTGGGAACATGACTGGGATTTTATTTCTGAAACCTGTGTCCAGGGAACATGACTGAGGTTTGATTCTGGAACCCTGTGTCCTGGGCACACGACTGAGGTTTGATTCTGGAAACCATTGGCCTGGGAAGATGACTGATGTTAGAGTGTGGAATCCTGTGGCCTGGGAACATGACATCGGTTGGGATTCTGGTACCCTGTTGCCTGGGAACATGAAATTGGTTTGATTCTGGAAACCTGTGGCCTGGGAATATGACTGAGGTTTGATGGTGGTACCCTATGGGCTGGCAACATGACTGAAGTTTGATTCTGGATCCCTGTGGCCTGGGAACATGACTGAGGCGTGATTCTTGAAAACTGTGGCCTGGGAACATGACATCTGTTTAGATTGTGGAATACTGTGCCCCGGGAACCTGACTGAGCCTTGGTTCTGGAACCCTGTGGACTGGGAACATGAGTGAGGTTTTATTCTGGAACCCTGTAGCCTGGGAACATAACTGAGGATTGATTCTGGAACCCTGTGGCCTGGGAACATGAAATCGGTGGATTCTGGAACCCTGTGGCCTGGGAATATGAGAACGGTTTGATTCTGGAACCCTGTGGCCTGGGAACATGTCTGAGGTTTGATGGTGGAAACCTGTGGCCTGGCAGCATGACAGAGGTTTGATTCTGGAAGACTGTGACCAGGGAACATGGTATCGGGTTTATTCTGGAAACCTGTTTCCTGGGAACAAGACTGAGGTTTGATTCTGGAACCCTGTGGCCTGGGAACATGATTGAGGTTTGTTTCTGGAAGCCTGTTCCCTGGGAACATGACTGAGGTTTGATTCTGGACACCTGTGTCCTGGGATCATGACTGAGGTTTCATTGTTGAAACCTGTGGCCTGCGAACATGACTCAGCTTTGATTCTGGAAACATGTGTCCTGGGAATATGACTGAGGTTTGATTCTGGAAACCTTTGGCCTGGGAAAATGACTGAGGTTTCATTGTGGAAACATGGGGCCTGGGGTCATGACTGAGGTTTGATGGTGGAACACTATGGCCTGGCAAAATGACTGAGGCTTGATTCTGGAACCCTGTGGCCTGGCAAGTTGACTGAGGATTGATGGCAGAAACCTGTGGACTGGCAACATGACTGAGGTTTGCTTGTGGAACCCTGTGGCCTGGGAACATGACTGGGATTTTATTTCTGAAAGCTGTGTCCAGGGAACATGACATTGGTTTGATTCTGGAACCCTGTGTCCTGGGAACACGACTGAGGTTTGATTGTGGAACCCTGTGGCCTGGGAACATGACTGGGATTTTATTTCTGAAACCTTTGTCCAGGGAACACGACTGAGGTTTGATTCTGGAACCATGTGGCCTGGGAATATGACTGAGGTTTGATTCTGGATACCATTGGCCTGGGAAGATGACTGATGTTAGAGTGTGGAATCCTGTGGCCTGGGAATATGATATCGGTTTGGATTCTGGTACCCTGTTGCCTGGGAACATGAAATCGGTTTGATTCTAGAAACCTGTGGCCTGGGAATATGACTGAGGTTTGATGGTGGTACCCTATGGCCTGGCAACATGACTGAAGTTTGATTCTAGATCTCTGTGGTCTGGGAACATGACTGAGGTTTGATTCTGGAACCCTGTGGCCTGGCAAATTGCCTTAGGTTTGATGGCAGAAACCTGTGGACTGGCAACATGACTGAGGTTTGATTGTGGAACCCTGTGAACGGGGAACATGACTGAGGCCTGATACTGGCACCCCGTGGCGTGGGAACATGACATTGGTTTGATTCTGGAGCCCTGTTTACTCGGAACATGACTGAGGTTTGATGGTGGACCCCTGTGGCCTGGCAACATGATTGAGGTTTCAGAGTGGAACCCTCAGGCTTGGGAACATGAGTGAGGCTTGATGGTGGAAACCAGTGGCCTGGCAACATGACTGAGGTTTGATGGTGCAACCCTGTGGCTTGGCAAGATGACTTTGGTTTGATTGTGGAACACTCTGGCCTGGGAACATGACTGAGGCTTGATGGTGGAACCGTGGTCTGGCAACAGGACTGAGGTTTGATTGTGGAACCCTCTGGCCTGGGAATATGACTGAGGTTTAATTGTGGAACCCTGTGGCCTGGGAACATGACTGGGATTTTATTTCTGAAACCTGTGTCCAGGGAACATGACTGAGGTTTGATTCTGGAACCCTGTGTCCTGGGCACACGACTGAGGTTTGATTCTGGAAACCATTGGCCTGGGAAGATGACTGATGTTAGAGTGTGGAATCCTGTGGCCTGGGAACATGACATCGGTTGGGATTCTGGTACCCTGTTGCCTGGGAACATGAAATTGGTTTGATTCTGGAAACCTGTGGCCTGGGAATATGACTGAGGTTTGATGGTGGTACCCTATGGGCTGGCAACATGACTGAAGTTTGATTCTGGATCCCTGTGGCCTGGGAACATGACTGAGGCGTGATTCTTGAAAACTGTGGCCTGGGAACATGACATCTGTTTAGATTGTGGAATACTGTGCCCCGGGAACCTGACTGAGCCTTGGTTCTGGAACCCTGTGGACTGGGAACATGAAATCGGTGGATTCTGGAACCCTGTGGCCTGGGAATATGAGAACGGTTTGATTCTGGAACCCTGTGGCCTGGGAACATGTCTGAGGTTTGATGGTGGAAACCTGTGGCCTGGCAGCATGACAGAGGTTTGATTCTGGAAGACTGTGACCAGGGAACATGGTATCGGGTTTATTCTGGAAACCTGTTTCCTGGGAACAAGACTGAGGTTTGATTCTGGAACCCTGTGGCCTGGGAACATGATTGAGGTTTGTTTCTGGAAGCCTGTTCCCTGGGAACATGACTGAGGTTTGATTCTGGACACCTGTGTCCTGGGATCATGACTGAGGTTTCATTGTTGAAACCTGTGGCCTGCGAACATGACTCAGCTTTGATTCTGGAAACATGTGTCCTGGGAATATGACTGAGGTTTGATTCTGGAAACCTTTGGCCTGGGAAAATGACTGAGGTTTCATTGTGGAAACATGGGGCCTGGGGTCATGACTGAGGTTTGATGGTGGAACACTATGGCCTGGCAAAATGACTGAGGCTTGATTCTGGAACCCTGTGGCCTGGCAAGTTGACTGAGGATTGATGGCAGAAACCTGTGGACTGGCAACATGACTGAGGTTTGCTTGTGGAACCCTGTGGCCTGGGAACATGACTGGGATTTTATTTCTGAAAGCTGTGTCCAGGGAACATGACATTGGTTTGATTCTGGAACCCTGTGTCCTGGGAACACGACTGAGGTTTGATTGTGGAACCCTGTGGCCTGGGAACATGACTGGGATTTTATTTCTGAAACCTTTGTCCAGGGAACACGACTGAGGTTTGATTCTGGAACCATGTGGCCTGGGAATATGACTGAGGTTTGATTCTGGATACCATTGGCCTGGGAAGATGACTGATGTTAGAGTGTGGAATCCTGTGGCCTGGGAATATGATATCGGTTTGGATTCTGGTACCCTGTTGCCTGGGAACATGAAATCGGTTTGATTCTAGAAACCTGTGGCCTGGGAATATGACTGAGGTTTGATGGTGGTACCCTATGGCCTGGCAACATGACTGAAGTTTGATTCTGGATCTCTGTGGTCTGGGAACATGACTGAGGTTTGATTCTGGAACCCTGTGGCCTGGCAAATTGCCTTAGGTTTGATGGCAGAAACCTGTGGACTGGCAACATGACTGAGGTTTGATTGTGGAACCCTGTGAACGGGGAACATGACTGAGGCCTGATACTGGCACCCCGTGGCGTGGGAACATGACATTGGTTTGATTCTGGAGCCCTGTTTACTCGGAACATGACTGAGGTTTGATGGTGGACCCCTGTGGCCTGGCAACATGATTGAGGTTTCAGAGTGGAACCCTCAGGCTTGGGAACATGAGTGAGGCTTGATGGTGGAAACCAGTGGCCTGGCAACATGACTGAGGTTTGATGGTGCAACCCTGTGGCTTGGCAAGATGACTTTGGTTTGATTGTGGAACACTCTGGCCTGGGAACATGACTGAGGCTTGATGGTGGAACCGTGGTCTGGCAACAGGACTGAGGTTTGATTGTGGAACCCTCTGGCCTGGGAATATGACTGAGGTTTAATTGTGGAACCCTGTGGCCTGGGAACATGACTGGGATTTTATTTATGAAACCTGTGTCCAGGGAACATGACTGAGGTTTGATTCTGGAACCCTGTGTCCTGGGAACACGACTGAGGTTTGATTCTGGAAACCATTGGCCTGGGAAGATGACTGATGTTAGAGTGTGGAATCCTGTGGCCTGGGAACATGACATCGGTTGGGATTCTGGTACCCTGTTGCCTGGGAACATGAAATTGGTTTGATTCTGGAAACCTGTGGCCTGGGAATATGACTGAGGTTTGATGGTGGTACCCTATGGGCTGGCAACATGACTGAAGTTTGATTCTGGATCCCTGTGGTCTGGGAACATGACTGAGGCGTGATTCTTGAAAACTGTGGCCTGGGAACATGACATCTGTTTAGATTGTGGAATACTGTGCCCCGGGAACCTGACTGAGCCTTGGTTCTGGAACCCTGTGGACTGGGAACATGAGTGAGGTTTTATTCTGGAACCCTGAAGCCTGGGAACATAACTGAGGATTGATTCTGGGACCCTGTGGCCTGGGAACATGAAATCGGTGGATTCTGGAACCCTGTGGCCTGGGAATATGAGAACGGTTTGATTCTGGAACCCTGTGGCCTGGGAACATGTCTGAGGTTTGATGATGGAAACCTGTGGCCTGGCAGCATGACAGAGGTTTGATTCTGGAAGACTGTGACCAGGGAACATGGTATCGGGTTTATTCTGGAAACCTGTTTCCTGGGAACAAGACTGAGGTTTGATTCTGGAACCCTGTGGCCTGGGAACATGACTGAGGTTTGTTTCTGGAAGCCTGTTCCCTGGGAACATGACTGAGGTTTGATTCTGGACACCTGTGTCCTGGGATCATGACTGAGGTTTCATTGTTGAAACCTGTGGCCTGCGAACATGACTCAGGTTTGATTCTGGAACCATGTGTCCTGGGAATACGACTGAGGTTTGATTCTGGAAACCTTTGGCCTGGGAAAATGACTGAGGTTTCATTGTGGAAACATGGGTCCGGGAATCATGACTGAGGTTTGATGGTGGAACACTATGGCCTGGCAAAATGACTGAGGCTTGATTCTGGAACCCTGTGGCCTGGCAAGTTGACTGAGGTTTGATGGCAGAAACCTGTGGACTGGCAACATGACTGAGGTTTGATTGTGGAACCCTGTGAACGGGGAACATGACTGTGTCCTGATACTGGTACCCCGTGGCGTGGGAACATGACATTGGTTTGATTTTGGAGCCCTGTTTACTCGGAACATGACTGAGGTTTGATGGTGGAACCCTGTGGCCTGGCAACATGATTGAGGTTTCAGAGTGGAACCCTCAGGCTTGGGAACATGAGTGAGGCTTGATGGTGGAAACCAGTGGCCTGGCAACATGACTGAGGTTTGATGGTGGAACCCTGTGGCTTGGCAAGATGACTTAGGTTTGATTGTGGAACACTCGGGCCTGAGAACATGACTGAGGCTTGATGGTGGAACCGTGGTCTGGCAACAGGACTGAGGTTTGATTGTGGAACTCTCTGGCCTGGGAATATGACTGAGGTTTAATGGTGGAAACCTGTGGCCTGGGAACATGACTGGGATTTTATTTCTGAAACCTGTGTCCAGGGAACATGACTGAGGTTTTATTCTGGAACCCTGTGTCCTGAGAACACGACTGAGGTTTGATACTGGAAACCATTGGCCTGGGAAGATGACTGATGTTAGACTGTGGAATCCTGTGGCCTGGGAAAATGACATCGGTGGATTCTGGAACCCTGAGGCCTGGGAACATGACATCTGTTTAGATTGTGGAATACTGTGCCCCGGGAACCTGACTGAGCCTAGGTTCTGGAACCCTGTGGACTGGGAACATGACTGAGGTTTTATTCAGGAACCCTGTGGCCTGGGAACATGTCTGAGGTTTGATGTTGGAAACCTGTGGCCTGGCAACATGACTGAGGTTTGATTCTGGAAGACTGTGACCAGGGAACATGATATCGTGTTTATTCTGGAAACCTGTGTCCTGGGAACAAGACTGAGGTTTGATTCTGGAAGCCTCTTCCCTGGGAACATGACTGAGGTTTGATTCTGGACACCTGTGTCCTGGGATCATGACTGAGGTTTGATTGTTGAAACCTGTGGCCTGCGAAGATGACTCAGGTTTGATTCTGGAACCATGTGTCCTGGGAATATGACTGAGGATTGATTCTGGAAACGTTTGGCCTGGGAAAATGACTGAGGTTTCACTGCGGAAACATGGGGACTGGGATCATGACTGAGGTTTGATGGTGGAACACTATGGCCTGGCAAAATGACTAAGGTTTGATTCGGGAACCCTGTGGCCTGGCAAGTTGACTGAGGTTTGTTGGCAGAAACCTGTGGACTGGCAACATGACTGAGGTTTGATTGTGGAACCCTGTTGCCTGGGAACATGACTGAGATTTTATTTCTGAAACCTTTGTCCAGGGAACATGACATTGGTTTGATTCTGGAACCCTGTGTCCTGGGAACACGACTGAGGTTTGATTCTGGAACCATGTGGCCTGGGAATATGACTGAGGTTTTATTCTGGATACCATTGGCCTGGGAAGATGACTGATGTTAGAGTGTGGAATCCTGTGGCCTGGGAACATGACAACGGTTTGGATTCTGGTACCCTGTTGCCTGGGAACATGAAATCGATTTGATTCTGGAAACCTGTGGCATGGGAATATGACTGAGGTTTGATGGTGGTACCCTATGGCCTGGCAGCATGACTGAAGGTTGATTCTGGATCCCTGTGGCCTGGGAACATGACTGAGGCGTGATTCTTGAAAATTGTGGCCTGGGAACATGACATCTGTTTAGATTGTGGAACACTGTGCCCCGGGAACTTGACTGAGCCTTGGTTCTGGAACCCTGTGGACTGGGAACATGACTGAGGTTTTATTCTGGAACCCTGTAGCCTGGGAATATGACATGGGTGGATTCTGGATCCCTGAGGCCTGGGAATATGATTGAGGTTTGATTCTGGCAACCCTTGGCCTGGGAAAATGACTGAGGTTTCATTGTGGAAACATGGGGCCTGGGATCATGACTGAGGTTTGATGGTGGAATACTATGGCCTGGCAAAATAACTGAGGCTTGATTCTGGAACCCTGTGGCCTGGCAAGTTGACTGAGGTTTGATGGCAGAAACCTGTGGACTGGCAACATGACTGAGGTTTGATTGTGGAACCCTGTGGCCTGGGAACATGACTGGGATTTTATTTCTGAAACCTTTGTCCAGGGAACATGACATTGGTTTGATTCTGGAACCCTGTGTCCTGGGAACACGACTGAGGTTTGATTCTGGAACCAGGTGGCCTGGGAATATGACTGAGGTTTGATTCTGGATACCATTGGCCTGGGAAGATGACTGATGTTAGAGTGTGGAATCCTGTGGCCTGGGAACATGACATCGGTTTGGATTCTGATACCCTGTTGCCTGAGAACATGAAATCGGTTTGATTCTGGAAACCTGTGGCCTGGGAATATGACTGAGGTTTGATGGTGGTACCCTATGGCCTGGCAACATGACTGAAGTTTGATTCTGGATCCCTGTGGCCTGGGAACATGGCTGAGGCGTGATTCTTGAAAACTGTGGTCTGGGAACATGACATCTGTTTAGATTGTGGAATACTGTGCCCCGGGAACCTGACTGAGCCTTTGTTCTGGAACCCTGTGGACTGGGAATATGACTGAGGTTTGATGGTGGTACCCTATGGACTGGCAACATGACTGAAGTTTGATTCTGGATCCCTGTGGCCTGGGAACATGACTGAGGCGTGATTCTTGAAAACTGTGGCCTGGGAACATGACATCTGTTTAGATTGTGGAATACTGTGCCCCGGGAACCTGACTGAGCCTTGGTTCTGGAACCCTGTGGACTGGGAACATGACTGAGGTTTTATTCTGGAACCCTGTAGCCTGGGAACATGACATGGGTGGATTCTGGATCCCTGAGGCCTGGGAATATGAAAACGGTTTGATTCTGGAACCCTGTGGCGTGGGAACATGCCTGAAGTTTGATGGTGGAAACCTGTGGCCCGGCAACATGACTGAGGATTGTTTCTGGAAGCCTGTACCCTGGGCACATGACTGAGGTTTGATTCTGGACACCTGTGTCCTGGGAACATGACTGAGATTTGATTGCTGAAACCTGTGGCCTGCGAACATGACCCAGGTTTACTTCCGGAACCATGTGTCCTGGGAATATAAGTGAGCTTTGATTCTGGAAACCTTTGGCCTGGGAAAATGACTGAGGTTTCATTGTGAAAACATGTGGCCTGGAATCATGCCTGAGGTTTGATGGTGGAACACTATGGCCTGGCAAAATGACTGAGGCTTGATTCTGGATCCCTGTGGACTGGCAAGTTGCCTTAGGTTTGATGGCAGAAACCTGTGGACTGGCAACATGACTGAGGTTTCATTGTGGAACCCTGTGAACGGGGAACATGACTGAGGCCTGATACTGGCACCCCGTGGCGTGGGAACATGACATTGGTTTGATTCTGGAGCCCTGTTTACTCGGAACATGACTGAGGTTTGATGGTGGAACCCTGTGGCCTGGCAACATGATTGAGGTTTCAGAGTGGAACCCTCAGGCTTAGCACATGAGTGAGGCTTGATGGTGGCAACCAGTGGCCTGGCAACATGACTGAGGTTTGATGGTGGAACCGTGGTCTGGCAACAGACTGAGGTTTGATGGCAGAAACCTGTGGACTGGCAACATGACTGAGGTTTGATTGTGGAACCCTGTGACCTGGGAACATGACTGGGATTTTATTTCTGATACCTTTGTCCAGGGAACATGACATTGGTTTGATTCTGGAACCCTGTGTCCTGGGAACACGACGGAGGTTTGATTCTGGAGCCATGTGGCCTGGGAATATGACTGAGGTTTGATTCTGGATACCATTGGCCTGGAAGATGACTGATGTTAGAGTGTGGAATCCTGTGGCCTGGGAACATGACATCGGTTTGGATTCTGATACCCTGTTGCCTGGGAACATGAAATCGGTTTTATTCTGGAAACCTGTGGCCAGGGAATATGACTGAGGTTTGATGGTGGTACCCTATGGCCTGGCAACATGACTGAAGGTTGATTCTGGATCCCTGTGCCCTGGAAACATGGCTGAGGCGTGATTCTTGAAAACTGTGGCCTGGGAACATGACATCTGTTTAGATTGTGGAATACTGTGCCCCGGGAACTTGACTGAGCCATGGTTCTGTAACCCTGTGGACTGGGAACATGACTGAGGTTTTATTCTGGAACTCTGTAGCCTGAGAATATGACATCGGTGGATTCTGGATCCCTGAGGCCTGGGAATATGAAAACGGTTTGATTCTGGAACCCTGTGGCCTGGGAACATGCCTGAGGTTTGATGGTGGAAACCTGTGGCCTGGCAACATGACTGAGGTTTGTTTCTGGAAGCCTGTTCCCTGGGCACATGAATGAGGTTTGATTCTGGACACCTGTGTCCTGGGAACATGACTGAAATTTGATTGCTGAAACCTGTGGCCTGCGAACATGACTCAGGTTTCCTTCTGGAACCATGGGTCCTGGGAATATGACTGAGGTTTGATTCTGGAAACCTTTGGCCTGGGAAAATGACTGAGGTTTCATTGTGGAAACATGTGGCCTGGAATCATGACTGAGGTTTGATGGTGGAACCCTATGTGCTGGCAAAATGACTGAGGCTTGATTCTGGAACCATGTGGCCTGGCAAATTGCCTTAGGTTTCATGGCAGAAACCTGTTGACTGGCAACTTGACTGTGGTTTGATTGTGGAACCCTGTAAATGGGGAACATTACTGAGGCCTGATTCGGGCACCCCATGGCGTGAGAACATAACATTGGTTTGATTCTGGAGCCCTGTTTACTCGGAACATGAGTGAGGCTTGATGGTGGACACCAGTGGCCTGGCAACATGACTGAGGTTTGATGGTGGAACCCTGTGGCTTGGCAAGATGACTTAGGTTTGATTGTGGAAAACTCGGGCCTGAGAACATGACTGAGGCTTGATGGTGGAACCGTGGTCTGGCAACAGGACTGAGGTTTGATTGTGGAACCCTCTGGCCTGGGAATATGACTGAGTTTTAATTGTGGAACCCTGTGGCCTGGGAACATGACTGGGATTTTATTTCTGAAACCTGTGTCCAGGGAACATGACTGAGGTTTGATTCTGGAACCCTGTGTCCTGGGCACACGACTGAGGTTTGATTCTGGAAACCATTGGCCTGGGAAGATGACTGATGTTAGAGTGTGGAATCCTGTGGCCTGGGAACATGACATCGGTTGGGATTCTGGTACCCTGTTGCCTGGGAACATGAAATTGGTTTGATTCTGGAAACCTGTGGCCTGGGAATATGACTGAGGTTTGATGGTGGTACCCTATGGGCTGGCAACATGACTGAAGTTTGATTCTGGATCCCTGTGGCCTGGGAACATGACTGAGGCGTGATTCTTGAAAACTGTGGCCTGGGAACATGACATCTGTTTAGATTGTGGAATACTGTGCCCCGGGAACCTGACTGAGCCTTGGTTCTGGAACCCTGTGGACTGGGAACATGAGTGAGGTTTTATTCTGGAACCCTGTAGCCTGGGAACATAACTGAGGATTGATTCTGGAACCCTGTGGCCTGGGAACATGAAATCGGTGGATTCTGGAACCCTGTGGCCTGGGAATATGAGAACGGTTTGATTCTGGAACCCTGTGGCCTGGGAACATGTCTGAGGTTTGATGGTGGAAACCTGTGGCCTGGCAGCATGACAGAGGTTTGATTCTGGAAGACTGTGACCAGGGAACATGGTATCGGGTTTATTCTGGAAACCTGTTTCCTGGGAACAAGACTGAGGTTTGATTCTGGAACCCTGTGGCCTGGGAACATGATTGAGGTTTGTTTCTGGAAGCCTGTTCCCTGGGAACATGACTGAGGTTTGATTCTGGACACCTGTGTCCTGGGATCATGACTGAGGTTTCATTGTTGAAACCTGTGGCCTGCGAACATGACTCAGCTTTGATTCTGGAAACATGTGTCCTGGGAATATGACTGAGGTTTGATTCTGGAAACCTTTGGCCTGGGAAAATGACTGAGGTTTCATTGTGGAAACATGGGGCCTGGGGTCATGACTGAGGTTTGATGGTGGAACACTATGGCCTGGCAAAATGACTGAGGCTTGATTCTGGAACCCTGTGGCCTGGCAAGTTGACTGAGGATTGATGGCAGAAACCTGTGGACTGGCAACATGACTGAGGTTTGCTTGTGGAACCCTGTGGCCTGGGAACATGACTGGGATTTTATTTCTGAAAGCTGTGTCCAGGGAACATGACATTGGTTTGATTCTGGAACCCTGTGTCCTGGGAACACGACTGAGGTTTGATTGTGGAACCCTGTGGCCTGGGAACATGACTGGGATTTTATTTCTGAAACCTTTGTCCAGGGAACACGACTGAGGTTTGATTCTGGAACCATGTGGCCTGGGAATATGACTGAGGTTTGATTCTGGATACCATTGGCCTGGGAAGATGACTGATGTTAGAGTGTGGAATCCTGTGGCCTGGGAATATGATATCGGTTTGGATTCTGGTACCCTGTTGCCTGGGAACATGAAATCGGTTTGATTCTAGAAACCTGTGGCCTGGGAATATGACTGAGGTTTGATGGTGGTACCCTATGGCCTGGCAACATGACTGAAGTTTGATTCTAGATCTCTGTGGTCTGGGAACATGACTGAGGTTTGATTCTGGAACCCTGTGGCCTGGCAAATTGCCTTAGGTTTGATGGCAGAAACCTGTGGACTGGCAACATGACTGAGGTTTGATTGTGGAACCCTGTGAACGGGGAACATGACTGAGGCCTGATACTGGCACCCCGTGGCGTGGGAACATGACATTGGTTTGATTCTGGAGCCCTGTTTACTCGGAACATGACTGAGGTTTGATGGTGGACCCCTGTGGCCTGGCAACATGATTGAGGTTTCAGAGTGGAACCCTCAGGCTTGGGAACATGAGTGAGGCTTGATGGTGGAAACCAGTGGCCTGGCAACATGACTGAGGTTTGATGGTGCAACCCTGTGGCTTGGCAAGATGACTTTGGTTTGATTGTGGAACACTCTGGCCTGGGAACATGACTGAGGCTTGATGGTGGAACCGTGGTCTGGCAACAGGACTGAGGTTTGATTGTGGAACCCTCTGGCCTGGGAATATGACTGAGGTTTAATTGTGGAACCCTGTGGCCTGGGAACATGACTGGGATTTTATTTCTGAAACCTGTGTCCAGGGAACATGACTGAGGTTTGATTCTGGAACCCTGTGTCCTGGGCACACGACTGAGGTTTGATTCTGGAAACCATTGGCCTGGGAAGATGACTGATGTTAGAGTGTGGAATCCTGTGGCCTGGGAACATGACATCGGTTGGGATTCTGGTACCCTGTTGCCTGGGAACATGAAATTGGTTTGATTCTGGAAACCTGTGGCCTGGGAATATGACTGAGGTTTGATGGTGGTACCCTATGGGCTGGCAACATGACTGAAGTTTGATTCTGGATCCCTGTGGCCTGGGAACATGACTGAGGCGTGATTCTTGAAAACTGTGGCCTGGGAACATGACATCTGTTTAGATTGTGGAATACTGTGCCCCGGGAACCTGACTGAGCCTTGGTTCTGGAACCCTGTGGACTGGGAACATGAGTGAGGTTTTATTCTGGAACCCTGTAGCCTGGGAACATAACTGAGGATTGATTCTGGAACCCTGTGGCCTGGGAACATGAAATCGGTGGATTCTGGAACCCTGTGGCCTGGGAATATGAGAACGGTTTGATTCTGGAACCCTGTGGCCTGGGAACATGTCTGAGGTTTGATGGTGGAAACCTGTGGCCTGGCAGCATGACAGAGGTTTGATTCTGGAAGACTGTGACCAGGGAACATGGTATCGGGTTTATTCTGGAAACCTGTTTCCTGGGAACAAGACTGAGGTTTGATTCTGGAACCCTGTGGCCTGGGAACATGATTGAGGTTTGTTTCTGGAAGCCTGTTCCCTGGGAACATGACTGAGGTTTGATTCTGGACACCTGTGTCCTGGGATCATGACTGAGGTTTCATTGTTGAAACCTGTGGCCTGCGAACATGACTCAGCTTTGATTCTGGAAACATGTGTCCTGGGAATATGACTGAGGTTTGATTCTGGAAACCTTTGGCCTGGGAAAATGACTGAGGTTTCATTGTGGAAACATGGGGCCTGGGGTCATGACTGAGGTTTGATGGTGGAACACTATGGCCTGGCAAAATGACTGAGGCTTGATTCTGGAACCCTGTGGCCTGGCAAGTTGACTGAGGATTGATGGCAGAAACCTGTGGACTGGCAACATGACTGAGGTTTGCTTGTGGAACCCTGTGGCCTGGGAACATGACTGGGATTTTATTTCTGAAAGCTGTGTCCAGGGAACATGACATTGGTTTGATTCTGGAACCCTGTGTCCTGGGAACACGACTGAGGTTTGATTGTGGAACCCTGTGGCCTGGGAACATGACTGGGATTTTATTTCTGAAACCTTTGTCCAGGGAACACGACTGAGGTTTGATTCTGGAACCATGTGGCCTGGGAATATGACTGAGGTTTGATTCTGGATACCATTGGCCTGGGAAGATGACTGATGTTAGAGTGTGGAATCCTGTGGCCTGGGAATATGATATCGGTTTGGATTCTGGTACCCTGTTGCCTGGGAACATGAAATCGGTTTGATTCTAGAAACCTGTGGCCTGGGAATATGACTGAGGTTTGATGGTGGTACCCTATGGCCTGGCAACATGACTGAAGTTTGATTCTGGATCTCTGTGGCCTGGCAAATTGCCTTAGGTTTGATGGCAGAAACCTGTGGACTGGCAACATGACTGAGGTTTGATTGTGGAACCCTGTGAACGGGGAACATGACTGAGGCCTGATACTGGCACCCCGTGGCGTGGGAACATGACATTGGTTTGATTCTGGAGCCCTGTTTACTCGGAACATGACTGAGGTTTGATGGTGGACCCCTGTGGCCTGGCAACATGATTGAGGTTTCAGAGTGGAACCCTCAGGCTTGGGAACATGAGTGAGGCTTGATGGTGGAAACCAGTGGCCTGGCAACATGACTGAGGTTTGATGGTGCAACCCTGTGGCTTGGCAAGATGACTTTGGTTTGATTGTGGAACACTCTGGCCTGGGAACATGACTGAGGCTTGATGGTGGAACCGTGGTCTGGCAACAGGACTGAGGTTTGATTGTGGAACCCTCTGGCCTGGGAATATGACTGAGGTTTAATTGTGGAACCCTGTGGCCTGGGAACATGACTGGGATTTTATTTATGAAACCTGTGTCCAGGGAACATGACTGAGGTTTGATTCTGGAACCCTGTGTCCTGGGAACACGACTGAGGTTTGATTCTGGAAACCATTGGCCTGGGAAGATGACTGATGTTAGAGTGTGGAATCCTGTGGCCTGGGAACATGACATCGGTTGGGATTCTGGTACCCTGTTGCCTGGGAACATGAAATTGGTTTGATTCTGGAAACCTGTGGCCTGGGAATATGACTGAGGTTTGATGGTGGTACCCTATGGGCTGGCAACATGACTGAAGTTTGATTCTGGATCCCTGTGGTCTGGGAACATGACTGAGGCGTGATTCTTGAAAACTGTGGCCTGGGAACATGACATCTGTTTAGATTGTGGAATACTGTGCCCCGGGAACCTGACTGAGCCTTGGTTCTGGAACCCTGTGGACTGGGAACATGAGTGAGGTTTTATTCTGGAACCCTGAAGCCTGGGAACATAACTGAGGATTGATTCTGGGACCCTGTGGCCTGGGAACATGAAATCGGTGGATTCTGGAACCCTGTGGCCTGGGAATATGAGAACGGTTTGATTCTGGAACCCTGTGGCCTGGGAACATGTCTGAGGTTTGATGATGGAAACCTGTGGCCTGGCAGCATGACAGAGGTTTGATTCTGGAAGACTGTGACCAGGGAACATGGTATCGGGTTTATTCTGGAAACCTGTTTCCTGGGAACAAGACTGAGGTTTGATTCTGGAACCCTGTGGCCTGGGAACATGACTGAGGTTTGTTTCTGGAAGCCTGTTCCCTGGGAACATGACTGAGGTTTGATTCTGGACACCTGTGTCCTGGGATCATGACTGAGGTTTCATTGTTGAAACCTGTGGCCTGCGAACATGACTCAGGTTTGATTCTGGAACCATGTGTCCTGGGAATACGACTGAGGTTTGATTCTGGAAACCTTTGGCCTGGGAAAATGACTGAGGTTTCATTGTGGAAACATGGGTCCGGGAATCATGACTGAGGTTTGATGGTGGAACACTATGGCCTGGCAAAATGACTGAGGCTTGATTCTGGAACCCTGTGGCCTGGCAAGTTGACTGAGGTTTGATGGCAGAAACCTGTGGACTGGCAACATGACTGAGGTTTGATTGTGGAACCCTGTGAACGGGGAACATGACTGTGTCCTGATACTGGTACCCCGTGGCGTGGGAACATGACATTGGTTTGATTTTGGAGCCCTGTTTACTCGGAACATGACTGAGGTTTGATGGTGGAACCCTGTGGCCTGGCAACATGATTGAGGTTTCAGAGTGGAACCCTCAGGCTTGGGAACATGAGTGAGGCTTGATGGTGGAAACCAGTGGCCTGGCAACATGACTGAGGTTTGATGGTGGAACCCTGTGGCTTGGCAAGATGACTTAGGTTTGATTGTGGAACACTCGGGCCTGAGAACATGACTGAGGCTTGATGGTGGAACCGTGGTCTGGCAACAGGACTGAGGTTTGATTGTGGAACTCTCTGGCCTGGGAATATGACTGAGGTTTAATGGTGGAAACCTGTGGCCTGGGAACATGACTGGGATTTTATTTCTGAAACCTGTGTCCAGGGAACATGACTGAGGTTTTATTCTGGAACCCTGTGTCCTGAGAACACGACTGAGGTTTGATACTGGAAACCATTGGCCTGGGAAGATGACTGATGTTAGACTGTGGAATCCTGTGGCCTGGGAAAATGACATCGGTGGATTCTGGAACCCTGAGGCCTGGGAACATGACATCTGTTTAGATTGTGGAATACTGTGCCCCGGGAACCTGACTGAGCCTAGGTTCTGGAACCCTGTGGACTGGGAACATGACTGAGGTTTTATTCAGGAACCCTGTGGCCTGGGAACATGTCTGAGGTTTGATGTTGGAAACCTGTGGCCTGGCAACATGACTGAGGTTTGATTCTGGAAGACTGTGACCAGGGAACATGATATCGTGTTTATTCTGGAAACCTGTGTCCTGGGAACAAGACTGAGGTTTGATTCTGGAAGCCTCTTCCCTGGGAACATGACTGAGGTTTGATTCTGGACACCTGTGTCCTGGGATCATGACTGAGGTTTGATTGTTGAAACCTGTGGCCTGCGAAGATGACTCAGGTTTGATTCTGGAACCATGTGTCCTGGGAATATGACTGAGGATTGATTCTGGAAACGTTTGGCCTGGGAAAATGACTGAGGTTTCACTGCGGAAACATGGGGACTGGGATCATGACTGAGGTTTGATGGTGGAACACTATGGCCTGGCAAAATGACTAAGGTTTGATTCGGGAACCCTGTGGCCTGGCAAGTTGACTGAGGTTTGATGGCAGAAACCTGTGGACTGGCAACATGACTGAGGTTTGATTGTGGAACCCTGTTGCCTGGGAACATGACTGAGATTTTATTTCTGAAACCTTTGTCCAGGGAACATGACATTGGTTTGATTCTGGAACCCTGTGTCCTGGGAACACGACTGAGGTTTGATTCTGGAACCATGTGGCCTGGG
Organism: Balaenoptera physalus; assembly: GCF_965194825.1. NCBI lineage: Eukaryota > Metazoa > Chordata > Mammalia > Artiodactyla > Balaenopteridae > Balaenoptera > Balaenoptera physalus. Next base: position 30,330,713 of record NC_138901.1, read on the forward strand.
AATATGACTGAGGTTTTATTCTGGATACCATTGGCCTGGGAAGATGACTGATGTTAGAGTGTGGAATCCTGTGGCCTGGGAACATGACAACGGTTTGGATTCTGGTACCCTGTTGCCTGGGAACATGAAATCGATTTGATTCTGGAAACCTGTGGCATGGGAATATGACTGAGGTTTGATGGTGGTACCCTATGGCCTGGCAGCATGACTGAAGGTTGATTCTGGATCCCTGTGGCCTGGGAACATGACTGAGGCGTGATTCTTGAAAATTGTGGCCTGGGAACATGACATCTGTTTAGATTGTGGAACACTGTGCCCCGGGAACTTGACTGAGCCTTGGTTCTGGAACCCTGTGGACTGGGAACATGACTGAGGTTTTATTCTGGAACCCTGTAGCCTGGGAATATGACATGGGTGGATTCTGGATCCCTGAGGCCTGGGAATATGATTGAGGTTTGATTCTGGCAACCCTTGGCCTGGGAAAATGACTGAGGTTTCATTGTGGAAACATGGGGCCTGGGATCATGACTGAGGTTTGATGGTGGAATACTATGGCCTGGCAAAATAACTGAGGCTTGATTCTGGAACCCTGTGGCCTGGCAAGTTGACTGAGGTTTGATGGCAGAAACCTGTGGACTGGCAACATGACTGAGGTTTGATTGTGGAACCCTGTGGCCTGGGAACATGACTGGGATTTTATTTCTGAAACCTTTGTCCAGGGAACATGACATTGGTTTGATTCTGGAACCCTGTGTCCTGGGAACACGACTGAGGTTTGATTCTGGAACCAGGTGGCCTGGGAATATGACTGAGGTTTGATTCTGGATACCATTGGCCTGGGAAGATGACTGATGTTAGAGTGTGGAATCCTGTGGCCTGGGAACATGACATCGGTTTGGATTCTGATACCCTGTTGCCTGAGAACATGAAATCGGTTTGATTCTGGAAACCTGTGGCCTGGGAATATGACTGAGGTTTGATGGTGGTACCCTATGGCCTGGCAACATGACTGAAGTTTGATTCTGGATCCCTGTGGCCTGGGAACATGGCTGAGGCGTGATTCTTGAAAACTGTGGTCTGGGAACATGACATCTGTTTAGATTGTGGAATACTGTGCCCCGGGAACCTGACTGAGCCTTTGTTCTGGAACCCTGTGGACTGGGAATATGACTGAGGTTTGATGGTGGTACCCTATGGACTGGCAACATGACTGAAGTTTGATTCTGGATCCCTGTGGCCTGGGAACATGACTGAGGCGTGATTCTTGAAAACTGTGGCCTGGGAACATGACATCTGTTTAGATTGTGGAATACTGTGCCCCGGGAACCTGACTGAGCCTTGGTTCTGGAACCCTGTGGACTGGGAACATGACTGAGGTTTTATTCTGGAACCCTGTAGCCTGGGAACATGACATGGGTGGATTCTGGATCCCTGAGGCCTGGGAATATGAAAACGGTTTGATTCTGGAACCCTGTGGCGTGGGAACATGCCTGAAGTTTGATGGTGGAAACCTGTGGCCCGGCAACATGACTGAGGATTGTTTCTGGAAGCCTGTACCATGGGCACATGACTGAGGTTTGATTCTGGAAACCTGTGTCCTGGGAACATGACTGAGATTTGATTGCTGAAACCTGTGGCCTGCGAACATGACCCAGGTTTGCTTCCGGAAACATGTGTCCTGGGAATATGACTGAGGTTTGATTCTGGAAACCTTTGGCCTGGGAAAATGACTGAGGTTTCATTGTGGAAACATGTAGCCTGGAGTCATGAGTGAGGTTTGATGGTGGAACACTATGGCCTGGCAAAATGACTGAGGCTTGATTCTGGAACCCTGTGGCCTGGCAAGTTGACTGAGGTTTGATGGCAGAAACCTGTGGACTGGCAACATGACTGAGGTTTGATTGTGGAACCCTGTGAACGGGGTACATGACTGAGGCCTGATACTGGCACCCCGTGGCGTGGGAACATGACATTGGTTTGATTCTGGAGCCCTGTTTACTCGGAACATGACTGAGGTTTGATGGTTGAACCCTGTGGCCTGGCAACATGATTGAGGTTTCAGAGTGGAACCCTCAGGCTTGGGAACATGAGTGAGGCTTGATGGTGGAAACCAGTGGCCTGGCAACATGACTGAGGTCTGATGGTGGAACCCTGTGGCTTGGCAAGATAACTTAGGTTTGATTGTGGAACACTCTGGCCTGGGAACATGACTGAGGCTTGATGGTGGAACCGTGGTCTGGCAACAGGACTGAGGTTTGATTGTGGAACCCTCTGGCCTGGGAATATGACTGAGGTTTAATTGTGGAACCCTGTGGCCTGGGAATATGACTGGGATTTTATTTCTGAAACCTGTGTCCAGGGAACATGACTGAGGATTGATTCTGGAACCCTGTGTCCTGGGAACACGACTGAGGTTTGATTCTGGAAACCATTGGCCTGGGAAGATGACTGATGTTAGAGTGTGGAATCCTGTGGCCTGGGAACATGACATCGGTTTGGATTCTGGTACCCTGTTGCCTGGGAACATGAAATCGGTTTGATTCTGGAAACCTGTGGCCTGGGAATATGACTGAGGTTTGATGGTTGTACCCTATGGCCTGGCAACATGACTGAAGTTTGATTCTGGATCCCTGTGGCCTGGGAACATGACTGAGGCGTGATTCTTGAAAACTGTGGCCTGGGAACTTGACATATGTTTAGATTTTGGAATACTGTGCCCCGGGAAACTGACTGAGCCTTGGTTCTGGAACCCTGTGGACTGGGAATATGACTCAGGTTTGATGGTGGTACCCTATGGCCTGGCAACATGACTGAAGTTTGATTCTGGATCCCTGTGGCCTGGGAACATGACTGAGGCGTGATTCTTGAAAATTCTGGCCTGGGAACATGACATCTGTTTAGATTGTGGAATACTGTGCCCCGGGAACCTGACTGAGCCTTGGTTCTGGAACCCTGTGGACTGGGAACATGACTGAGGTTTTATTCTGGAACCCTGTGGCCTGGGAATATGACAGAGGATTGATTCTGGAACCCTGTGGCCTGGGAACATGAAATCGGTGGATTCTGGAACCCTGAGGCCTGGGAACATGACAGCTGTTTAGATTGTGGAATACTGTGCCCCGGGAAACTGACTGAGCCTTGGTTCTGGAACCCTGTGGCCTGGTAACATGATATCGGTGAATTCTAGAAACCTGTGGCCTGGGAATATGAGAACGGTTTGATTCTGGAACCCTGTGGTCTGGGAACATGTCTGAGGTTTGATGGTGGAAACCTGTGTCCTGGCAACATGACTGAGGTTTCATTCTGGAAGACTGTGACCAGGGAACATCATATCGGGTTTATTATGGAAACCTGTGTCCTGGGAACAAGACTGAGGTTTGATTCTGGAACCGTTTGGCCTGGGAACATGACTGAGGTTTGTTTCTGGAAGCCTGTTCCCTGGGCACATGACTGAGGTTTGATTCTGGACACCTGTGTCCTGGGATCATGACTGAGGTTTGATTGTTGAAACCTGTGGCCTGCGAACATGACTCAGGTTTGATTCTGGAACCATGTGTCCTGGGAATATGACTGAGGTTTGATTCTGGAAACCTTTGTCCTGGGAAAATGACTTAGGTTTCATTGTGGAAACATGGGTCCTGGGATCATGACTGAGGTTTGATGGTGGAACACTATGGCCTGGCAAAATTAGTGAGGCTTGATTCTGGAACCCTGTGGCCTGGCAAGTTGACTGAGGTTTGATGGCAGAAACCTGTGGACTGGCAATATGACTGAGGATTCATTGTGGAACCCTGTGGCCTGGGAACATGACTGGGATTTTATTTCTGAAACCTGTGTCCTGGGAACATGACTGAGGTTTGATTCTGAAACCCTGTGTCCTGGGAACACGACTGAGGTTTTATTCTGGAACCCTGTAGCCTGGGAATATGACATCGGTGGATTCTGGAACCCTGAGGCCTGGGAATATGAAAACGGTTTGATTCTGGAACCCTGTGTCCTGGGAACATGCCTGAGGTTTGATGGTGGAAACCTGTGGCCTGGCAACATGTATGAGGTTTCAGAGTGGAACCCTCAGGGTTGGGAACATGAGTGAGGCTTGATGGATGAAACCAGTGGCCTGGCAACAGGACTGAGGTTTGATTGTGGAACACTCTGGCCTGGGAATATGACTGAGGTTTAATTGTGGAATCCTGTGGCCTGGGAACATGACTGGGATTTTATTTCTTAAACATGTGTCCAGGGAACATGACTGAGGTTTTATTCTGGAACCATGTGTCCTGGGAACACGACTGAGGTTTGATTCTGGAACCATGTGGCCTGGGAATATGACTGAGGTTTGATTCTGGATACCATTGGCCTGGAAAGATGACTGATGTTAGAGTGTGGAATCCTATGGCCTGGGAACATGACATCGGTTTGTATTCTGGTACCCTTTTACCTGGGAACATGAAATCGGTTTGATTCTGGAAACCTGTGGCCTGGAAATATGACTGAGGTTTGATGGTGGTACCCTATGGCCTGGCAACATGACTGAAGTTTGATTCTGGATCCCTGTGGCCTGGGAATATGGCTGAGGCGTGATTCTTGAAAATTGTGGCCTGGGAACATGACATCTGTTTAGATTGTGGAATACTGTGCCCCGGGAACCTGACTGAGCCTTGGTTCTGGAACCCTGTGGACTGGGAACATGACTGAGGTTTTATTCTGGAACCCTGTAGCCTGGGAACATGACATGGGTGGATTCTGGATCCCTGAGGCCTGGGAATATGAAAACGGTTTGATTCTGGAACTCTGTGGCCTGGGAACATGCCTGAAGTTTGATGGTGGAAACCTGTGGCCCGGCAACATGACTGAGGATTGTTTCTGGAAGCCTGTACCCTGGGCACATGACTGAGGTTTGATTCTGGAAACCTGTGTCCTGGGAACATGACTGAGATTTGATTGCTGAAACCTGTGGCCTGCGAACATGACCCAGGTTTGCTTCCGGAACCATGTGTCCTGGGAATATGACTGAGGTTTGATTCTGGAAACCTTTGGCCTGGGAAAATGACTGAGGTTTCATTGTGGAAACATGTAGCCTGGAGTCATGACTGAGCTTTGATGGTGGAACACTATGGCCTGGCAAAATGACTGAGGTTTGATTCTGGAACCCTGTGGCCTGGCAAGTTGCCTTAGGTTTGATAGCAGAAACCTGTGGACTGGCAACATGACTGAGGTTTGATTGTGGAACCCTGTGAACGGGGAACATGACTGAGGCCTGATACTGGCACCCCGTGGCGTGGGAACATGAAATTGGGTTGATTCTGGAGCCCTGTGTACTCGGAATATGACTGAGGTTTGATGGTGGAACCCTGTGGCCTGGCAACATGATTGAGGTTTCAGACTGGAACCCTCAGGCTTGGGAACATGAGTGAGGCTTGATGGTGGAAACCAGTGGCCTGGCAACATGACTGAGGTCTGATGGTGGAACCCTGTGGCTTGGCAAGATAACTTAGGTTTGATTGTGGAACACTCTGGCCTGGGAACATGACTGAGGCTTGATGGTGGAACCGTGGTCTGGCAACAGGACTGAGGTTTGATTGTGGAACCCTCTGGCCTGGGAATATGACTGAGGTTTAATTGTGGAACCCTGTGGCCTGGGAACATGACTGGGATTTTATTTCTGAAACCTGTGTCCAGGGAACATGACTGAGGTTTGATTCTGGAACCCTGTGTCCTGGGAACACGACTGAGGTTTGATTCTGGAAACCATTGGCCTGGGAAGATGACTGATGTTAGAGTGTGGAATCCTGTGGCCTGGGAACATGACATCGGTTTGGATTCTGGTACCCTGTTGCCTGGGAACATGAAATCGGTTTGATTCTGGAAACCTGTGGCCTGGGAATATGACTGAGGTTTGATGGTGGTACCCTATGGCCTGGCAACATGACTGAAGTTTGATTCTGGATCCCTGTGGCCTGGGAACATGACTGAGGCGTGATTCTTGAAAACTGTGGCCTGGGAACATGACATCTGTTTAGATTGTGGAATACTGTGCCCCGGGAACTTGACTGAGCCTTGGTTCTGGAACCCTGTGGACTGGGAATATGACTGAGGTTTTATTCTGGAACCCTGTAGCGTGGGAATATGACATCGGTGGATTCTGGATCCCTGAGGCCTGGGTATATGAAAACGGTTTGATTCTGGAACCCTGTGGCCTGGGAACATGCCTGAGGATTGATGGTGGAAAGCTGTGGCCTGGCAACATGACTGAGGTTTGTTTCTGGAAGCCTGTTCCCTGGGAACATGACTGAGGTTTGATTCTGGACACCTGTGTCCTGGGAACATGACTGAGATTTGATTGCTGAAACCTGTGGCCTGCGAACATGACCCAGGTTTGCTTCCGGAACCATGTGTCCTGGGAATATGACTGAGGTTTGATTCTGGAAACCTTTGGCCTGGGAAAATGACTGAGGTTTCATTGTGGAAACATGTGGCCTGGAATTATGACTGAGGTTCGATGGTGGAACACTATGGCCTGGCAAAATGACTGAGTCTTGATTCTGGAACCCTGTGGCCTGGCAAGTTGCCTTAGGTTTGATGGCAGAAACCTGTGGACTGGCAACATGACTGAGGTTTGATTGTGGAACCCTGTGAACGCGGAACATGACTGAGGCCTGATACTGGCATCCCGTGGCGTGGGAACATGACATTGGTTTGATTCTGGAGCCCTGTTTACTCGGAACATGACTGAGGTTTGATGGTTGAACCCTGTGGCCTGGCAACATGATTGAGGTTTCAGAGTGGAACCCTCAGGCTTGGGAACATGAGTGAGTCTTGATGGTGGAAACCAGTGGCCTGGCAACATGACTGAGGTTTGATTCTGGAACCCTGTGTCCTGGGAAAACGACTGAGGTTTGATTCTGGAACCATGTGGCCTGGGAATATGAATGAGGATTGATTCTGGATACCATTGGCCTGGGAAGATGACTGATGTTAGAGTGTGGAATCCTGTGGCCTGGGAACATGACATCGGTTTGGATTCTGGTACCCTGTTGCCTGGGAACATGAAATCGGTTTGATTCTGGAAACCTGAGGCCTGGGAATATGACTGAGGTTTGATGGTGGTTCCCTATGGCCTGTCAACATGCCTGAAGTTTGATTCTGGATCCCTGTGGCCTGGGAACATGACTGAGTCGTGATTCTTGAAAACTGTGGCCTGGGAACATGACATCTGTTTAGATTGTGGAATACTGTGCCCCGGGAACCTGACTGAGCCTTGGTTCTGGAACCCTGTGGACTGGGAACATGACTGAGGTTTTATTCTGGAACCCTGTAGCCTGGGAACATGACAGAGGATTGCTTCTGGAACCCTGTGGCCTGGGAACATGACATCGGTGAATTCTGGAACCCTGAGGCCTGGGAACATGACATCTGTTTAGATTGTGGAATACTGTGCCCCGGGAACCTGACTGAGCCTTGGTTCTGGAACCCTGTGGACTGGGAACATGACTGAGGTTTTATTCTGGAACCCTGTAGCCTGGGAACATAACTGAGGATTGATTCTGGAACCCGGTGGCCTGGGAACATGAAATCGATGGATTCTGGAACTCTGTGGCCTGGGAATATGAGAACGGTTTGATTCTGGAACCCTGTGGCCTGGGAACATGTCTGAGTTTTGATGGTGGAAACCTGTGGCCTGGCAACATGACTGAGGTTTGATTCTGGAAGACTGTGACCAGGGAACATGATATCGGGTTGATTCTGGAAACCTGTGTCCTGGGAACAAGACTGAGGTTTGATTCTGGAACCCTGTGGCCTGGGAACATGACTGAGGTTTGTTTCTGGAAGCCTGTTCCCTGGGAACATGACTGAGGTTTGATTCTGGACACCTGTGTCCTGGGATCATGACTGAGGTTTGATTGTTGAAACCTGTGGCCTGCGAACATGACTCAGGTTTGATTCTGGAACCACGTGTCCTGGGAATATGACTGAGGTTTGATTCTGGAAACCTTTGGCCTGGGAAAATGACTGAGGTTTCATTGTGGAAACATGGGGCCTGGGATCATGACTGAGGTTTGATGGTGGAACACTATGGCCTGGCAAAATGACTGAGGCTTGATTCTGGAACCCTGTGGCCTGGCAAGTTGACTGAGGTTTGATGGCAGAAACCTGTGGACTGGCAACATGACTGAGGTTTGATTCTGGAACCTTGTGGCCTGGGAACATGACTGGGATTTTATTTCTGAAACCTGTGTCCAGGGAACATGACTGAGGTTTGATTCTGGAACCCTGTGTCCTGGGAACAGGACTGAGGTTTGATTCTGGAACCATGTGGCCTGGGAATATGACTGAGGTTTGATTCTGGATACCATTGGCCTGGGAAGATGACTGATGTTAGAGTGTGGAATCCTGTGGCCTGGGAACATGACATCGGTTTGGATTCTGGTACCCTGTTGCCTGGGAACATGAAATCGGTTTGATTGTGGAAACCTGTGGCCTGGGAATATGACTGAGGTTTGATGGTGGTACCCTATGGCCTGGCAACATGACTGAAGTTTGATTCAGGATCCCTGTGGCCTGGGAACATGGCTGAGGCGTGATTCTTGAAAATTGTGGCCTGGGAACATGACATCTGTTTAGATTGTGGAATACTGTGCCCCGGGAACTTGACTGAGCCTTGGTTCTGGAACCCTGTGGACTCGGAACAAGACTGAGGTTTTATTCTGGAACCCTGTAGCCTGGGAATATGACATCGGTGGATTCTGGATCCCTGAGACCTGGGAATATGAAAACGGTTTGATTCTGGAACCCTGTGGCCTGGGAACATGCCTGAGGTTTGATGGTGGAAACCTGTGGCCTGTCAACATGACTGAGGTTTGTTTCTGGAAGCCTGTTCCCTGCGCACATGACTGAGGTTTGATTCTGGACACCTGTGTCCTGGGAACATGACTGAGATTTGATTGCTGAAACCTGTGGCCTGCCAACATGACTCCGGTTTGCTTCCAGAACCATGTGTCCTGGGAATATGACTGAGGTTTGATTCTGGAAACCTTTGGCCTGGGAAAATGACTGAGATTTCAATGTGGAAACATGTGGCCTGAAATCATGACTGAGGTTTGATGGTGGAACACTATGGCCTGGCAAAATGACTGAGGCTTGATTCTGGAACCCTGTGGCCGGGCAAGTTGCCTTGGGTTTGATGGCAGAAACCTGTGGACTGGCAACATGACTGAGGTTTGATTGTGGAACCCTGTGAATGGGGAACATGACTGAGGCCTGATACTGGCACCCCGTGGCGTGGGAACATGACATTGGTTTGATTCTGGAGCCCTGTTTACTGGGAACATGACTGAGGCTTGATGGTTGAACCCTGTGGCCCGGCAACATGATTGAGGATTCAGAGTGGAACCCTCAGGCTTGGGAACATGAGTGAGGCTTGATGGTGGAACCGTGGTCTGGCAACAGGACTGAGGTTTGATTGTGGAACCCTCTGGCCTGGGAATATGACTGAGGTTTAAATGTGGAACCCTGTGGCCTGGGAATATGACTGAGGTTTCATGGTGGTACCCTATGGCCTGGCAACATGACTGAAGGTCGATTCTGGATCCCTGTGGCCTGGGAACATGACTGAGGCGTGATTCTTGAAAACTGTGACCTGGGAACATGACATCTGTTTAGATTGTGGAATACTGTGCCCCGGGAACCTGACTGAGCCTTGGTTCTGGAACCCTGTGGACTGGGAAAATGACTGAGATTTTATTCTGGAATCCTGTAGCCTGGGAACATAACAGAGGATTCATTTTGGAACCCTGTGGACGGGAACATGACATCGGTGGATTCTGGAACCCTGAGGCCTGGGAACATGACATCTGTTTAGATTGTGGAATACTGTGCCGCGGGAACCTGACTGAGCCTTGGTTCTGGAACCCTGTGGACTGGGAACATGAGTGAGATTTTATTCTGGAACCCTGTAGCCTGGGAACATGACATCGGTGGATTCTGGAGCCCTGTTTACTCGGAACATGACTGAGGTTTGATGGTGGAACCCTGTGGCCTGGCAACATGATTGAGGTTTCAGAGTGGAACCCTCAGGCTTGGGAACATGAGTGAGGCTTGATGGTGGAAACCAGTGGCCTGGCAACATGACTGAGGTTTGATTGTGGAACCCTCTGGCCTGGGAATATGACTGAGGTTTAATTGTGGAACCCTGTGGCCTGGGAACATGACTGGGATTTTACTTCTGAAACCTGTGTCCAGGGAACATGACTGAGGTTTGATTCTGGAACCCTGTGTCCTGGGAACACGACTGAGGTTTGATACTGGAAACCATTGGCCTGGGAAGATGACTGATGTTAGAGTGTGGAATCCTGTGGCCTGGGAACATGACATCGGTTTGGATTCTATCACCCTGTTGCCTGGGAACATGAAATCGGTTTGATTCTGGAAACCTGTGGCCTGGGAATATGACTGAGGTTTGATGGTGGTACCCTATGGCCTGGCAACATGACTGAAGTTTGATTCTGGATCCCTGTGGCCTGGGAACATGACTGAGGCGTGATTCTTGAAAACGGTGGCCTGGGAACATGACATCTGTTTAGATTTTGGAATACTGTGCTCAGGGAACCTGACTAAGCCTTGGTTCTGGAACCCTGTGGACTGGGAACATGACTGAGGTTTTATTCTGGAACCCTGTAGCCTGGGAACATGACAGTGGATTGATTCGGGAACCCTGTGGCCTCGGAACATGACATCGGTGGATTCTGCAACCCTGAGGCCTGGGAACATGACATCTGTTTAGATTGTGGAATACTGTGCCCGAGGAACCTGACTGAGCCTTGGTTCTGGAACCCTGTGGACTGGGAACATGACTGAGGTTTTATTCTGGAACCCTGTAGCCTGGGAATATAACTGAGGATTGATTCTGGAACCCTGTGGCCTGGGAATATGAGAACGGTTTGATTCTGGAAACCTGTGGCCTGGGAACATGTCTGAGGTTTGATGGTGGAAACGTGTGGCCTGGCAACATGACTGAGGTTTGATTCTGGAAGACTGTGACCAGGGAACATGATATCGGGTTTATTCTGGAAACCTTTTTCCTGGGCACAAGACTGAGGTTTGATTCTGGAACCCTGTGGCCTGGGAACATGACTGAGGTTTGTTTCTGGAAGCCTGTTCCCTGAGCACATGACTGAGGTTTGATTCTGGACACCTGTGTCCTGTGATCATATCTGAGGTTTGATTGTTGAAACCTGTGGCCTGCGAACATGACTCAGGTTTGATTCTGGAACCATGTGTCCTGGGAATATGACTGAGGTTTGATTCTGGAAACCTTTGGCCTGGGCAAATGACTGAGGTTTCATTGTGGAAAAATGGAGCCTGGCATCATGACTGAGGTTTGATGGTGGAACACTATGGCCTGGCAAAATGACTGAGGCTTGATTCTGGAACCCTGTGGCCTGGCAAGTTGACTGAGGTTTGATGGCAGAAACCTGTGGACTGGCAACATGACTGAGGTTTGATTGAGGAACCCTGTGGCCTGGGAACATGACTGGGATTTTATTTCTGAAACCTTTGTCCAGGGAACATGACATTGGTTTGATTCTGGAACCCTGTGTCCTGGGAACACGATGGAGGTTTGATTCTGGAACCATGTGGCTTGGGAATATGACTGAGGTTTGATTCTGGATACCATTGGCCTGGGAAGATGACTGATGTTAGAGTGTGGAATCCTGTGGCCTGGGAACATGACATCGGTTTGGATTCTGGTACCCTGTTGCCTGGGAACATGAAATCGGTTTGATTGTGGAAACCTGTGGCCTGGGAATATGACTGAGGTTTGCTGGTGGTACCGTATGGCCTGGTAACATGACTGAAGTTTGATTCAGGATCCCTGTGGCCTGGGAACATGGCTGAGGCGTGATTCTTGAAAATTGTGGCCTGGGAACATGACATCTGTTTATATTGTGGAATACTGTGCCCCGGGAACTTGACTGAGCCTTGGTTCTGAAACCCTGTGGACTGGGAACATGACTGAGGTTTTATTCTGGAACCCTGTAGCCTGGGAATATGACATCGGTGGATTCTGGATCCCTGAGACCTGGGAATATGAAAACGGTTTGATTCTGGAACCCTGTGGCCAGGGAACATTTCTGAGGTTTGATGGTGGAAACCTGTAGCCTAGGAACATTACTGAGGTTAGATTCTGGACGACTGTGGCCAGGGAATATGATATCGGGTTGATTCTGGAAACCTGTGTCCTGGGAACATGCCTGAGGTTTGATGGTGGAAACCAGTGGCCTGGCAACATGACTGAGGTTTGTTTCTGGAAGCCTGTTCCCTGGGCACATGACTGAGGTTTGATTCTTGACACCTGTGTCCTAGGAACATGCCTGAGATTTGATTGCTGAAACCTGTGGCCTGCGAACATGACACATGTTTGCTTCCGGAACCATGTGTCCTGGGAATATGACTGAGGTTTGATTCTGGAAACCTTTGGCCTGGGAAAATGACTGAGGTTTCATTGTGGAAACATGGGGCCTGGAATCATGACTGAGGTCTGATGGTGGAACACTATGGCCTGGCAAAATGACTGAGGCTTGATTCTGGAACCCTGTGGCCTGGCAAGTTGCCTTAGGTTTGATGGCAGAAACCTGTGGACTGGCAACATGACTGAGGTTTGATTGTGGAACCCTGTGAACGGGGAACATGACTGAGGCCTGATACTGGCACCCCTTGGCGTGGGAACATGACATTGGTTTGATTCTGGAGCCCTGTTTACTCGGAACATGACAGAGGTTTGATGGTGGAACCCTGTGGCCTGGCAACATGATTGAGGTTTCAGAGTGGAACCCTCAGGCTTGGGAACATGAGTGAGGCTTGATGGTGGAACCCTGTGGCTTGGCAAGATGACTTAGGTTTGATTGTAGAACACTCGGGCCTGAGAACATGACTGAGGCTTGATGGTGGAACCGTGGTCTGGCAACAGGACTGAGGTTTGATTGTGGAACCCTCTGGCCTGGGAATATGACTGAGGTTTAATTGTGGAACCCTGTGGCCTGGGAACATGACTGGGATTTTATTTCTGAAACCTGTGTCCAGGGAACATGACTGAGGTTTTATTCTGGAACCCTGTGTCCTGGGAACACGACTGAGGTTTGATACTGGAAACCATTGGCCTGGGAAGATGACTGATGTTAGAGTGTGGAATCCTGTGGCCTGGGAACATGACATCGGTTTGGATTCTGGTACCCTGTTGCCTGGGAACATGAAATCGGTTTGATTCTGGAAACCTGTGGCCTGGGAATATGACTGAGGTTTGATGGTGGTACCCTATGGCCTGGCAACATGACTGAAGGTTGATTCTGGATCCCTGTGGCCTGGGAACATGACTGAGGCGTGATTGTTGAAAACTGTGGCCTGGGAACATGACATCTGTTTAGATTTTGGAATACTGTGCCCCGGGAACCTGACTGAGCCTGGGTTCTGGAACCCTGTGGACTGGGAACATGACTGAGGATTTATTCTGGAACCCTGTAGCCTGGGAACATGACAGTGGATTGATTCTGGAACCCTTTGGCCTGGGAACATGACATCGGTGGATTCTGGAACCCTGAGGCCTGGGAACATGACATCTGTTTAGATTGTGGAATACTGTGCCCCGGGAACCTGACTGAGCCTGGGTTCTGGAACCTTGTGGACTGGGAACATGACTGAGGTTTATTCTGGAACCCTGTAGCCTGGGAACATAACAGAGGATTGATTCTGGAACCCTGTGACCTGGGAACATGAAATCGGTGGATTCTGGAACCCTGTGGCCTTGGAATATGAGAACGGTTTGATTCTGGAAACCTGTGGCCTGGGAACATGTCTGAGGTTTGATGGTGGAAACGTGTGGCCTGGCAACATGACTGAGGTTTGATTCTGGAAGACTGTGACCAGGGAACATGATATCGGGTTTATTCTGGAAACCTGTGTACTGGGAACAAGACTGAGGTTTGATTCTGGAACCCTGTGGCCTGGGAACATGACTGAAGATTGATTCTAGATCCCTGTGGCCTGGGAACATGGCTGAGGCGTGATTCTTGAAAATTGTGGCCTGGGAACATGACATCTATTTAGATTATGGAATACTGTGCCCCGGGAACTTGACTGAGCTTTGGTTCTGGAACCCTGTGGACTGGGAACATGACTGAGGTTTTATTCTGGAACCCTGTAGCCTGGGAATATGACATGGGTGGATTCTGGATCCCTGAGGCCTGGGAATATGAAAACGGTTTGATTCTGGAAACCTGTGGCCTGGGAACATGCCTGAGGTTTGTTGTTGGAAACCTGTGGCCTGGCAACATGACTGAGGTTTGTTTCTGGAAGCCTGTTCCCTGGGAACATGACTGAGGTTTGATTCTGGACACCTGTGTCCTGGGAACCTGACTGAGATTTGATTGCTGAAACCTGTGGCCTGCGAACAGGACCCAGGTTTGCTTCTGGAACCATGTGTCCTGGGAATATGACTGAGGTTTGATTCTGGAAAACTTTGGCCTGGGAAAATGACTGAGGTTTCATTGTGGAAACATGTGGCCTGGAATCTTGACTGAGGTTTGATGGTGGAACACTATGGCCTGGCAAAATGATTTAGGCTTGATTCTGGAACCCTGTGGCCTGGCAAGTTGCCTTAGGTTTGATGGCAGAAACCTGTGGACTGGCAACATGACTGAGGTTTGATTGTGGAACTCTGTGAACGGGGAACATGACTGAGGCCTGATACTGGCACCCCGTGGCGTGGGAACATGACATTGGTTTGATTCTGGAGCCCTGTTTACTCGGAACATGACTGAGGTTTGATGGTGGAACCCTGTGGCCTGGCAACATGATTGAGGTTTCAGAGTGGAACCCTCAGGCTTGGGAACATGAGTGAGGCTTGATGGTGGAAACCAGTGGCCTGGCAACATGACTGAGGTTTGATGGTGGAACACTGTGGCTTGGCAAGATGACTTAGGTTTGATTGTGGAACACTCTGGCCTGGGAACTTGACTGAGGCTTGATGGTGGAACCGTGGTCTGGCAACAGGACTGAGGTTTGATCGTGGAACCCTCTGGCCTGGGAATATGACTGAGGTTTAATTGTGGAACCCTGTGGCCTGGGAACATGACTGGGATTTTATTTCTGAAACCTGTGTTCAGGGAACATGACTGAGGTTTTATTCTGGAACCCTGTGTCCTTGGAACACGACTGAGGTTTGATTCTGGAAACCATTGGCCTGGGAAGATGACTGATGTTAGAGTGTGGAATCCTGTGGCCTGGGAACATGACATCGGTTTGGATTCTGGTACCCTGTTGCCTGGGAACATGAAATCGGTTTGATTCTGGAAACCTGTGGCCTGGGAATATGACTGAGGTTTGATGGTGGTACCCTGTGGCCTGGCAATATGACTGAAGTTTGATTCTGGATCCCTGTGGCCTGGGAACATGACTTCTGTTTAGATTTTGGAATACTGTGCCCCGGGAACCTGACTGAGCCTTTGTTCTGGAACCCTGTGGACTGGGAACATGATTGAGGTTTTATTCTGGAACCCTGTAGCCTGGGAACATAACAGAGGATTGATTCTGGAACCCTGTGGCCTGGGAACATGACATCGGTGGATTCTGGAACCCTGAGGCCTGGGAACATGACATCTGTTTAGATTGTGGAATACTGTGCAACGGGAACCTGACTGAGCCTTGGTTCTGGAACCCTGTGGACTGGGAACATGACTGAGGTTTTATTCTGGAACCCTGTAGCCTGGGAATATAACTGAGGATTGATTCTGGAACCCTGTGGCCTGGGAACATGAAATCGGTGGATTCTGGAACCCTGTGGCCTGGGAATATGAGAACGGTTTGATTCTGGAAACCTGTGGCCTGGGAATATGTCTGAGGTTTGATGGTGGAAACGTCTGGCCTGGCAACATGACTGAGGTTTGATTCTGGAAGACTGTGACCTGGGAACATTATATCGGGTTTATTCTGGAAACCTGTGTCCTGGAACAAGACTGAGGTTTGATTCTGGAACCCTGTGGCCTGGGAACATGACTGAGGTTTGATTGTTGAAACCTGTGGCCTGCGAACATGACTCAGGTTTGATTCTGCAACCATGTGTCCTGGGAATATGACTGAGGTTTGATTCTGGAAACCTTTGGCCTGGGAAAATGTCTGAGGTTTCATTGTGGAAACATGGGGCCTGGGATCATGACTGAGGTTTGATGGTGGAACACTATGGCCTGGCAAAATGACTGAGGCTTGATTCTGGAACCCTGTGGCCTGGCAAGTTGACTGCGGTTTGATGGCAGAAACCTGTGGACTGGCAACATGACTGAGGTTTGATTGTGGAACCCTGTGGCCTGGGAACATGACTGGGATTTTATTTCTGAAACCTGTGTCCAGGGAACATGAAATTGGTTTGATTCTGGAACCCTGTGTCCTGCGAACACGACTGAGGTTTGATTCTGGAACCATGTGGCCTGGGTATATGAGTGAGGTTTGATTCTGGATACCATTGGCCTGGGAAGATGACTGATGTTAGAGTGTGGAATCCTGTGGCCTGGGAACATGACATCGGTATGGATTCTGGTACCCTGTTGTCTGGGAACATGAAATCGGTTTGATTCTGGAAACCTGTGGCCTGGGAATATGACTGAGGTTTGATGGTGGTACCCTATGGCCTGGCAATATGACTGAAGTTTGAATCTGGATCCCTGTGGCCTGGGAACATGACTGAGGCGTGTTTCTTTAATACTGTGGCCTGGGAACATGACTTCTGTTTAGATTTTGGAATACTGTGCCCCGGGAACCTGACTGAGCCTTGGTTCTGGAACCCTGTGGACTGGGAACATGACTGAGGTTTTATTCTGGAACCCTGTAGCCTGGGAACATAACAGAGGATTGATTCTGGAACCGTGTGGCCTGGGAACATGACATCGGTGGAATCTGGAACCCTGTGGCCTGGGAACATGAAATCGGTGGATTCTGGAACCCTGTGGCCTGGGAATATGAGAACGGTTTGATTCTGGAAACCTGTGGCCTGGGAACATGTCTGAGGTTTGATGGTGGAAACGTGTAGCCTGGCAACATGATTGAGGTTTGATTCTGGAAGACTGTCACCAGGGAACATGATATCGGGTTGATTCTGGAAACCTGAGTCCTGGGAACAAGACTGAGGTTTGATTCTGGAAACCTGTGGCCTGGGAACATGACTGAGGTTTGTTTCTGGAAGCCTGTTCCCTGGGAACATGACTGAGGTTTGATTCTGGACACCTGTGTCCTGGGATCATGACTGAGGTTTGATTGTTGAAACCTGTGGCCTGCGAACATGACTCAGGTTTGATTCTGGAACCATGTGTCCTGGGAATATGACTGAGGTTTGATTCTGGAAACCTTTGGCCTGGGAAAATGACTGAGGTTTCATTGTGGAAACATGGGGCCTGGGATCATGACTGAGGTTTGATGGTGGAACACTATGGCCTGGCAAAATGACTGAGGCTTGATTCTGGAACCCTGTGGCCTGGCAAGTTGATTGAGTTTTGATGGCAGAAACCTGTGGACTGGCAACATGACTGAGGTTTGATTGTGGAACCCTGTGGCCTGGGAACATGACTGGGATTTTATTTCTGAAACCTGTGTCCAGGGAACATGACTGAGGTATGATTCTGGAACCCTGTGTCCTGGGAACACGACTGAGGTTTGATTCTGCAATCATGTGGCCTGGGAATATGACGGAGGTTTGATTCTGGATACCATTGGCCTGGGAAGATGACTGATGTTAGAGTGTGGAATCCTGTGGCCTGGGAACATGACATCGGTTTGGATTCTGGTACCCTGTTGCCTGGGAACATGAAATCGGTTTGATTCTGGAAACCTGTGGCCTGGGAATATGACTGAGGTTTGATGGTGGTACCCTATGGCCTGGCAACATGACTGAAGTTTGATTCTGGATCCCTGTGGCCTGGGAACATGACTGAGGCGTGATTCTTGAAAACTGTGGCCTGGGAACATGACATCTGTTTAGATTTTGGAATACTGTGCTCAGGGAACCTGACTGAGCCTTGGTTCTGGAACCCTGTGGACTGGGAACATGACTGAGGTTTTATTCTTTAACCCTGTAGCCTGGGAATATGACATCGGTGGATTCTGGATCCCTGAGGCCTGGGAATATGAAAACGGTTTGATTCTGGAACCCTGTGGCCTGGGAACATGCCTGAGGTTTAATGCTGGAAATCTGTGGCCTGGCAACATGACTGAGGTTTGTTTCTGGAAGCCTGTTCCCTGGGCACATGACTGAGGTTTGATTCTGGACACCTGTGTCCTGGGAACATGACTGAGATTTGATTGCTGAAACCTGTGGCCTGCGAACATGACTCAGGCTTGCTTCCGGAACCATGTGTCCTGGGAATATGACTGAGGTTTCATTCTGGAAACCTTTGGCCTGGGAAAATGACTGAGGTTTCATTGTGGAAACATGTGGCCTGGAATCATGACTGAGGTTTGATGGTGGAACACTATGGCCTGGCAAAATGACTGAGGCTTGATTCTGTATCCCTGTGGCCTGGCAAGTTGCCTTAGGTTTGATGGCAGAAACCTGTAGACTGGCAACGTGACTGAGGTTTGATTGTGGAACCCTGTGAACGGGGAACATGACTGAGGCCTGATACTGGCACCCCGTGGCGTGGGAACATGACATTGGTTTGATTCTGGGCCCTGTTTACTCGGAACATGACTGAGGTTTGATGGTGGAACCCTGTGGCCTGGCAACATGATTGAGGTTTCAGAGTGGAACCCTCAGGCTTGGGAACATGAGTGAGGCTTGATGGTGGAAACCAGTGGCCTGGCAACATGACTGAGGTTTGATGGTGGAACCCTGTGGCTTGGCAAGATGACTTAGGTTTGATTGTGGAACACTCTGGCCTGGGAATATGACTGAGGCTTGATGGTGGAACCGTGGTCTGGCAACAGGACTGAGGTTTGATTGTGGAACCCTCTGGCCTGGGAATATGACTGAGGTTTAATTGTGGAACCCTGTGGCCTGGGAACATGACTGGGATTTTATTTCTGAAACCTGTGTCCAGGGAACATGACTGAGATTTTATTCTGGAACCCTGTGTCCTGGGAACACGACTGAGGTTTGATTCTGGAAACCATTGGCCTGGGAAGATGACTGATGTTAGAGTGTGGAATCCTGAGGCCTGGGAACATGAAATCGGTTTGATTCTGGAAACCTGTGGCCTGGGAATATGACTGAGGTTTGATGGTGGTACCCTATGGCCTGGCAACATGACTGAAGTTTGATTCTGGATCCCTGTGGCCTGGGAACATGACTGAGGCGTGATTCTTGAATACTGTGGCCTGGGAACATGACTTCTGTTTAGATTTTGGAATACTGTGCCCCTGGAACCTGACTGAGCCTTGGTTCTGGAACCCTGTGGACTGGGAACATGACTGAGGTTTTATTCTGGAACCCTGTAGCCTGGGAACATAACAGAGGATTGATTCTGGAACCCTGTGGCCTGGGAACATGAAATCGGTGGATTCTGGAACCCTGTGGCCTGGGAATATGAGAACGGTTTGATTCTGGAACCCTGTGGCCTGGGAACATGTCTGAGGTTTGATGGTGGAAACCTGTGGCCTGGCAACATGACTGAGGTTTGATTCTGGAAGACTGTGACCAGGGAACATGATATCGGGTTTATTCTGGAAACCTGTGTCCTGGGAACAAGACTGAGGTTTGATTCTGGAACCCTGTGGCCTGGGAACATGACTGAGGTTTGTTTCTGGAAGCCTGTTCCCTGGGAACATGACTGAGGTTTGATTATGGACACCTGTGTCCTGGGATCATGACTGAGGTTTGATTGTTGAAACCTGTGGCCTGCGAACATGACGCAGGTTTGATTCTGGAACCATGTGTCCTGGGACTATGACTGAGGTTTGATTCTGGAAACCTTTGGCCTGGGAAAATGACTGAGGTTTCATTGTGGAAACATGGGGCCTGGGATCATGACTGAGGTTTGATGGTGGAACACTATGGCTTGGCAAAATGACTGAGGCTTGATTCTGGAACCCTGTGGCCTGGCAAGTTGACTGAGGTTTGATGGCAGAAACCTGTGGACTGGCAACATGACTGAGGTTTGATTGTGGAACCCTGTGGCCTGGGAACATGACTGGGATTTTATTTCTGAAACCTGTGTCCAGGGAACATGACTGAGGTTTGATTCTGGAACCCTGTGTCCTGGGAACACGACTGAGGTTTGATTCTGCAATCATGTGGCCTGGGAATATGACTGAGGTTTGATTCTGGATACCATTGGCCTGGGAAGATGACTGATGTTAGAGTGTGGAATCCTGTGGCCTGGGAACATGACATCGGTTTGGATTCTGGTACCCTGTTGCCTGGGAACATGAAATCGGTTTGATTCTGGAAACCTGTGGCCTGGGAATATGACTGAGGTTTGATGGTGGTACCCTATGGCCTGGCAACATGACTGAAGTTTGATTCTGGATCCCTGTGGCCTGGGAACATGACTGAGGCGTGATTCTTGAAAACTGTGGCCTGGGAACATGACATCTGTTTAGATTTTGGAATACTGTGCTCAGGGAACCTGACTGAGCCTTGGTTCTGGAACCCTGTGGACTGGGAACATGACTGAGGTTTTACTCTTTAACCCTGTAGCCTGGGAATATGACATCGGTGGTTTCTGGATCCCTGAGGCCTGGGAATATGAAAACGGTTTGATTCTGGAACCCTGTGGCCTGGGAACATGCCTGAGGTTTGATGGTGGAAACCTGTGGCCTGGCAACATGACTGAGGTTTGTTTCTGGAAGCCTGTTCCCTGGGCACATGACTGAGGTTTGATTCTGGACACCTGTGTCCTGGGAACATGACTGAGATTTGATTGCTGAAACCTGTGGCCTGCGAACATGACTCAGGCTTGCTTCCGGAACCATGTGTCCTGGGAATATGACTGAGGTTTGATTCTGGAAACCTTTGGCCTGGGAAAATGACTGAGGTTTCATTGTGGAAACATGTGGCCTGGAATCATGACTGAGGTTTGATGGTGGAACACTATGGCCTGGCAAAATGACTGAGGCTTGATTCTGGATCCCTGTGGCCTGGCAAGTTGCCTTAGGTTTGATGGCAGAAACCTGTGGACTGGCAACGTGACTGAGGTTTGATTGTGGAACCCTGTGAACGGGGAACATGACTGAGGCCTGATACTGGCACCCCGTGGCGTGGGAACATGACATTGGTTTGATTCTGGAGCCCTGTTTACTCGGAACATGAATGAGGTTTGATGGTGGAACCCTGTGGCCTGGCAACATGATTGAGGTTTCAGACTGGAACCCTCAGGCTTGGGAACATGAGTGAGGCTTGATGATGGAAACCAGTGGCCTGGCAACATGACTGAGGTTTGATGGTGGAACCCTGTGGCTTGGCAAGATGACTTAGTTTTGATTGTGGAATACTCTGGCCTGGGAACATAACTGAGGCTTGATGGTGGAACCGTGGTCTGGCAACAGGACTGAGGTTTGATTGTGGAACCCTCTGGCCTGGGAATATGACTGAGGTTTAATTGTGGAACCCTGTGGCCTGGGAACATGACTGGGATTTTATTTCTGAAACCTGTGTCCAGGGAACATGACTGAGATTTTATTCTGGAACCCTGTGTCCTGGGAACACGACTGAGGTTTGATTCTGGAAACCATTGGCCTGGGAAGATGACTGATGTTAGAGTGTGGAATCCTGTGGCCTGGGAACATGACATCGGTTTGGATTCTTGTACCCTGTTGCCTGGGAACATGAAATAGGTTTGATTCTGGAAACCTGTGGCCTGGGAATATGACTGAGGTTTGATGGTGGTACCCTATGGCCTGGCAACATGACTGAAGTTTGATTCTGGATCCCTGTGGCCTGGGAACATGACTGAGGCGTGATTCTTGAATACTGTGGCCTGGGAACATGACTTCTGTTTAGATTTTGGAATAATGTGCCCCGGGAACCTGACTGAGCCTTGGTTCTGGAACCCTGTGGACTGGGAACATGACTGAGGTTTTATTCTGGAACCCTGTAGCCTGGGAACATAACAGAGGATTGATTCTGGAACCCTGTGGCCTGGGAACATGAAATCGGTGGATTCTGGAACCCTGTGGCCTGGGAATATGAGAACGGTTTGATTCTGGAAACCTGTGGCCTGGGAACATGTCTGAGGTTTGATGGTGGAAACGTGTAGCCTGGCAACATGACTGAGGTTTGATTCTGGATGACTGTGACCAGGGAACATGATATCGGGTTTATTCTGGAAACCTGTGTCCTGGGAACAAGACTGAGGTTTGGTTCTGGAACCCTGTGGCCTGGGAACATGACTGAGGTTTGTTTCTGGAAGCCTGTTCCCTGGGAACATGACTGAGGTTTGATTCTGGACACCTGTGTCCTGGGATCATGACTGAGGTTTGATTGTTGAAACCTGTGGCCTGCGAACATGACTCAGGTTTGATTCTGGAACCATGTGTCCTGGGAATATGACTGAGGTTTGATTCTGGAAACCTTTGGCCTGGGAAAATGACTGAGGTTTCATTGTGGAAACATGGGGCCTGGGATCATGACTGAGGTTTGATGGTGGAACACTATGGCCTGGCAAAATGACTGAGGCTTGATTCTGGAACCCTGTGACCTGGCAAGTTGACTGAGGTTTGATGGCAGAAATCTGTGGACTGGCAACATGACTGAGGTTTGATTGTGGAACCCTGTGGCCTGGGAACATGACTGGGATTTTATTTCTGAAACCTGTGTCCAGGGAACATGACTGAGGTTTGATTCTGGAACCCTGTGGCCTGGGAACATGGCTGAGGTGTGATTCTTGAAAATTGTGGCCTGGGAACATGACATCTGTTTAGATTGTGGAATACTGTGCCCCGGGAACTTGACTGAGCCTTGGTTCTGGAACCCTGTGGACTGGGAACATGACTGAGGTTTTATTCTGAAACCCTGTAGCCTGGGAATATGACATCGGTGGATTCTGGATCGCTGAGGCCTGGGAATATGATAACGGTTTGATTCTGGAACCCTGTGGCCTGGGAACATGCCTGAGGTTTAATGCTGGAAACCTGTGGCCTGGCAACATGACTGAGGTTTGTTTCTGGAAGCCTGTTCCCTGGGCACATGACTGAGGTTTGATTCTGGACACCTGTGTCCTGGGAACATGACTGAGATTTGATTGCTGAAACCTGTGGCCTGCGAACATGACTCAGGTTTGCTTCCGGAACCATGTGTCCTGGGAATATGACTGAGGTTTGATTCTGGAAACCTTTGGCCTGGGAAAATGACTGAGGTTTCATTGTGGAAACATGTGGCCTGGAATCATGACTGAGGTTTGATGGTGGAACACTATGGCCTGGCAAAATGACTGAGGCTTGATTCTGGAACCCTGTGGCCTGGCAATTTGCCTTAGGTTTGATGGCAGAAACCTGTGGACTGGCAACATGACTGAGGTTTGATTGTGGAACCCTGTGAACGGGGACATGACTGAGGCCTGATACTGGCACCCCGTGCCGTGGGAACATGACATTGGTTTGATTCTGGGCCCTGTTTACTCGGAACATGACTGAGGTTTGATCGTTGAACCCTGTGGCCTGGCAACATGATTGAGGTTTCAGAGTGGAACCCTCAGGCTTGGGAACATGAGTGAGGCTTGATGGTGGAAACCAGTGGCCTGGCAACATGACTGAGGTTTGATGGTGGAACCCTGTGGCTTGGCAAGATGACTTAGGTTTGATTGTGGAACACTCTGGCCTGGGAACATGACTGAGGCTTGATGGTGGAACCGTGGTCTGGCAACAGGACTGAGGTTTGATTGTGGAACCCTCTGGCCTGGGAATATGACTGAGGATTATTTGTGGAACCCTGTGGCCTGGGAACATGACTGGGATTTTATTTCTGAAACCTGTGTCTAGGGAACATGACTGAGGTTTGATTCTGGAACCCTGTGTCCTGGGAACACGACTGAGGTTTGATTCTGGAACCATGTGGCCTGGGAATATGAGTGAGGTTTGATTCTGGATACCATTGGCCTGGGAAGATGACTGATGTTAGAGTGTGGAATCCTGTGGCCTGGGAACATGACATCGGTTTGGATTCTGGTACCCTGTTGCCTGGGAACATGAAATCGGTTTGATTCTGGAAACCTGTGGCCTGGGAATATGACTGAGGTTTGATGGTGGTACCCTATGGCCTGGCAACATGACTGAAGTTTGATTCTGGATCCCTGTGGCCTGGGAACATGGCTGAGGCGTGATTCTTGAAAATTGTAGCCTGGGAACATGACATCTGTTTAGATTGTGGAATACTGTGCCCCGGGAACTTGACTGAGCCTTGGTTCTCGAACCCTGTGGACTGGGAACATGACTGAGGTTTTATTCTGGAACCCTGTAGCCTGGGAATATGACATGGGTGGATTCTGGATCGCTGAGGCCTGGGAATATGATAACGGTTTGATTCTGGAACCCTGTGGCCTGGGAACATGCCTGAGGTTTAATGCTGGAAACCTGTGGCTTGGCAACATGACTGAGGTTTGTTTCTGGAAGCCTGTTCCCTTGGCAAATGACTGAGGTTTGATTCTGGACACCTGTGTCCTGGGAACATGACTGAGATTTGATTGCTGAAACCTGTGGCCTGCGAACATGACTCAGGTTTGCTTCCGGAACCATGTGTCCTGGGAATATGACTGAGGTTTGATTCTGGAATCCTTTGGCCTGGGAAAATGACTGAGGTTTCATTGTGGAAACATGTGGCCTGGAATCATGACTGAGGTTTGATGGTGGAACACTATGGCCTGGCAAAATGACTGAGGCTTGATTCTGGAACCCTGTGGCCTGGCAAGTTGCCTTAGGTTTGATGGCAGAAACCTGTGGACTGGCAACATGACTGAGGTTTGATTGTGGAACCCTGTGAACGGGGACATGACTGAGGCCTGATACTGGCACCCCGTGGCGTGGGAACATGACATTGGTTTGATTCTGGAGCCCTGTTTACTCGGAACATGACTGAGGTTTGATGGTTGAACCCTGTGGCCTGGCAACATGATTGAGGTTTCAGAGTGGAACCCTCAGGCTTGGGAACATGAGTGAGGCTTGATGGTGGAAACCAGTGGCCTGGCAACATGACTGAGGTTTGATGGTGGAACCCTGTGGCTTGGCAAGATGACTTAGGTTTGATTGTGGAACACTCTGGCCTGGGAACATGACTGAGGCTTGATGGTGGAACCGTGGTCTGGCAACAGGACTGAGGTTTGATTGTGGAACCCTCTGGCCTGGGAATATGACTGAGGTTTAATTGTGTATCCCTGTGGCCTGGGAACATGACTGGGATTTTATTTCTGAAACCTGTGTCCAGGAAACATGACTGAGGTTTTATTCTGGAACCCTGTGTCCTGGGAACACGACTGAGGTTTGATTCTGGAAACCATTGGCCTGGGAAGATGACTGATGTTAGAGTGTGGAATACTGTGGCCTGGGAACATGACATCGGTTGGGATTCTGGTACCCTGTTGCCTGGGAACATGAAATCGGTTTGATTCTGGAAACCTGTGGTCTGGGAATATGACTGAGGTTTGATGGTGGTACCCTATGTCCTGGCAACATGACTGAAGTATGATTCTGGATCCCAGTGGCCTGGGAACATGACTGAGGCGTCATTCTTGAATACTGTGGCCTGGGAACATGACTTCTGTTTAGATTGTGGAATACTGTGCCCCGGGAACCTGACTGAGCCTTGGTTCTGGAACCCTGTGGACTGGGAACATGACTGAGGTTTCATTCTGGAACCCTGTAGCCTGGGAACATAACAGAGGATTGATTCTGGAACCCTGTGGCCTGGGAACATGAAATCGGTGGATTCTGGAACCCTGTGGCCTGGGAATATGAGAACGGTATGATTCTGGAAACCTGTGGCCTGGGAACATGTCTGAGGTTTGATGGTGGAAACGTGTAGCCTGGCAACATGACTGAGGTTTGATTCTGGAAGACTGTGACCAGGGAACATGATATCGGGTTTATTCTGGAAACCTGTGTCCAGGGAACATGACTGAGGTTTGATTCTGGAACCCTGTGTCCTGGAAACACGACTGAGGTTTGATTCTGGAACCATGTGGCCTGGGAATATGACTGAGGTTTGATTCTGGATACCATTGGCCTGGGAAGATGACTGATGTTACAGTGTGGAATCCTGTTGCCTGGGAACATGAAATCGGTTTGATTCTGGAAACCTGTGGCCTGGGAATATGACTGAGGTTTGATGGTGGTACCCTATGGCCTGGCAACATGACTGAAGTTTGATTCTGGATCCCTGTGGCCTGGGAACATGGCTGAGGCGTGATTCTTGAAAATTGTGGCCTGGGAACATGACATCTGTTTAGATTGTGGAATACTGTGCCCCGGGAACTTGACTGAGCCTTGGTTCTGGAACCCTGTGGACTGGGAACATGACTGAGGTTTTATTCTGGAACCCTGTAGCCTGGGAATATGACATCGGTGGATTCTGGATCGCTGAGGCCTGGGAATATGAAAACGGTTTGATTCTGGAACCCTGCGGCCTGGGAACATGCCTGAGGTTTAATGCTGGAAACCTGTGGCCTGGCAACATGACTGATGTTTGTTTCTGGAAGCCTGTTCCCTGGGCACATGACTGAGATTTGATTCTGGACACCTGTGTCCTGGGAACATGACTGAGATTTGATTGCTGAAATCTGTGGCCTGCGAACATGACTCAGGTTTCCTTCCGGAACCATGTGTAATGGGAATATGACTGAGGTTTGATTCTGGAAACCTTTGGCCTGGGAAAATGACTGAGGTTTCATTGTGGAAACATGTGGCCTGGAATCATGACTGAGGTTTGATGGTGGAACACTATGGCCTGGCAAAATGACTGAGGCTTGATTCTGGAACCCTGTGGCCTGGCAAGTTGCCTTAGGTTTGATGGCAGAAACCTGTGGATTGGCAACATGACTGAGGTTTGATTGTGGAACCCTGTGAACGGGGAACATGACTGAGGCCTGATACTGGCACCACGTGGCGTGGGAACATGACATTGGTTTGATTCTGGAGCCCTGTTTACTCGGAACATGACTGAGGTTTGATGGTTGAACCCTGTGGCCTGGCAACATGATTGAGGTTTCAGAGTGGAACCCTCAGGGTTGGGAACATGAGTGAGGCTTGATGGTGGAAACCAGTGGCCTGGCAACATGACCTAGGTTTGATGGTGGTCCCTGTGGCTTGGCAAGATGACTTAGGTTTGATTGTGGAACACTCTGGCCTGGGAACATGACTGAGACTTGATGGTGGAACCGTGGTCTGGCAACAGGACTGAGGTTTGATTGTGGAACCCTCTGGCCTGGGAATATGACTGAGGTTTAATTGTGGAACCCTGTGGCCTGGGAACATGACTGGGATTTTATTTCTGAAACCTGTGTCCAGGGAACATGACTGAGGTTTTATTCTGGAACCCTGTGTCCCGGGAACACGACTGAGGTTTGATTCTGGAAACCATTGGCCTGGGAAGATGACTGATGTTAGAGGGTGGAATCCTGTGGCCTGTGAACATGACATCAGTTTGGATTCTGGTAACCTGTTGCCTGGGAACATGAAATCGGTTTGATTCTGGAAACCTGTGAACTGGGAATATAACTGGGGTTTGATGGTGGTACCCTATGGCCTGGCAACATGACCGAAGTTTGATTCTCGATCCCTGTGGCCTGGGAACATGACTGAGGCGTGATTCTTGAATACTGTGGCCTGGGAACATGACATCTGTTTAGATTGTGGAATACTGTGCCCCGGGAACCTGAGTGAGCCTTGGTTCTGGAACCCTGTGGACTGGGAACATGACTGAGGTTTTATTCTGGAACCCTGTAGCCTGGGAACATAACTGAGGATTGATTCTGGAACCCTGTGGCCTGGGAACATGAAATCGGTGGATTCTGGAACCCTGTGGCCTGGGAATATGAGAACGGTTTGATTCTGGAACCCTGTGGCCTGGGAACATGTCTGAGGTTTGATGGTGGAAACCTGTGGCCTGGCAACATGACTGAGGTTTGATTCTGGAAGACTGTGACCAGGGTACATGATATCGGGTTTATTCTGGAAACCTGTGTCCTGGGAACAAGACTGAGGTTTGATTCTGGAACCCTGTGGCCTGGGAACATGACTGAGGTTTGTTTCTGGAAGCCTGTTCCCTGGGATCATGACTGAGGTTTGATTCTGGACACCTGTGTCCTGGGATCGTGACTGAGGTTTGATTGTTGAAACCTGTGGCCTGCGAACATGACTCAGGTTTGATTCTGGAACCATGTGTCCTGGGAATATGACTGAGGTTTGATTCTGGAAACCTTTGGCCTGGGAAAATGACTGAGGTTTCATTGTGGAAACATGGGGCCTGGGATCATGACTGAGGTTTGATGGTGGAACACTGTGGTCTGGCAAAATGACTGAGGCTTGATTCTGGAACCCTGTGGCATGGCAAGTTGACTGAGGTTTGAGGGCAGAAACATGTGGACTGGCAACATGACTGAGGTTTGATTGTGGAACCCTGTGGCCTGGGAACATGGCTGAGGCGTGATTCTTGAAAATTGTGGCCTGGGAACATGACATCTGTTTAGATTGTGGAATACTGTGCCCCGGGAACTTGACTGAGCCTTGGTTCTGGAACCCTGTGGACTGGGAACATGACTGAGGTCTTATTCTGGAACCCTGTAGCCTGGGAATATGACATCGGTGGATTCTGGATCCCTGAGGCCTGGGAAAATGAAAACGGTTTGATTCTGGAACCCTGTGGCCTGGGAACATGCCTGAGGTTTGATGGTGGAAACCTGTGGCCTGGCAACATGACTGAGGTTTGTTTCTGGAAGCCTGTTCCCTGGGCACATGACTGAGGTTTGATTCTGGACACCTGTGTCCTGGGAACATTTCTGAGATTTGATTGCTGAAACCTGTGGCCTGCGAACATGACTCAGGATTGCTTCCGGAACCATGTGTCCTGGGAATATGACTGAGGTTTGATTCTGGAAACCTTTGGCCTGGGAAAATGACTGAGGTTTCATTGTGGAAACATGTGGCCTGGAATCATGCCTGAGGTTTGATGGTGGAGCACTATGGCCTGGCAAAATGACTGAGGCTTGATTCTGGAACCCTGTGGCCTGGCAAGTTGCCTTAGGTTTGATGGCAGAAACCTGTGGACTGGCAACATGACTGAGGTTTGATTGTGGAACCCTGTGAACGGGGAACATGACTGAGGCCTGATCCTGGCACCCCGTGGCGTGGGAACATGACATTGGTTTGATTCTGCAGCCCTGTTTACTCGGAACATGACTGAGTTTTGATGGTGGAACCCTGTGGCCTGGCAACATGATTGAGGTTTCAGAGTGGAACCCTCAGGCTTGGGAACATGAGTGAGGCTTGATGGTGGAAACCAGTGGCCTGGCAACATGACTGAGGTTTGATGGTGGAACCCTGTGGCTTGGCAAGATGACTTAGGTTTGATTGTGGAACACTCTGGCCTGGGAACATGACTGAGGCTTCTTGTTGGAACCGTGGTCTGGCAACAGGACTGAGGTTTGATTGTGGAACCCTGTGGCCTGGGAACATGATATCGTGTTTATTCTGGAAACCTGTGTCCTGGGAACAAGACTGAGGTTTGATTCTGGAAGCCTGTTCCCTGGGAACATGACTGAGGTTTGATTCTGGACACCTGTGTCCTGGGATCATGACTGAGGTTTGATTGTTGAAACCTGTGGCCTGCGAAGATGACTCAGGTTTGATTCTGGAACCATGTGTCCTGGGAATATGACTGAGGATTGATTCTGGAAACCTTTGGCCTGGGGAAATGACTGAGGTTTCATTGCGGAAACATGGGGCCTGGGATCATGACTGAGGTCTGATGGTGGAACACTATGGCCTGGCAAAATGACTAAGGCTTGTTTCGGGAACCCTGTGGCCTGGCAAGTTGACTGAGGTTTGATGGCAGAAACCTGTGGACTGGCAACATGACTGACGTTTGATTGTGGAACCCTGTGGCCTGGGAACATGACTGGGATATTATTTCTGAAACCTTTGTCCAGGGAACATGACATTGGTTTGATTCTGGAACCCTGTGTCCTGAGAACACGACTGAGGTTTGATTCTGGAACCATGTGGCCTGGGAATATGACTGAGGTTTGATTCTGGATACCATTGGCCTGGGAAGATGACTGATGTTAGAGTGTGGAATCCTGTGGCCTGGGAACATGACAACGGTTTGGATTCTGGTACCCTGTTGCCTGGGAACATGAAATCGGTTTGATTCTGGAAACCTGTGGCATGGGAATATGACTGAGGTTTGATGGTGGTACCCTATGGCCTGGCAACATGACTGAAGGTTGATTCTGGATCCCTGTGGCCTGGGAACATGACTGAGGCGTGATTCTTGAAAATTGTAGCCTGGGAACATGACATCTGTTTAGATTGTGGAACACTGTGCCCCGGGAACTTGACTGAGCCTTGGTTCTGGAACCCTGTGGACTGGGAACATGACTGAGGTTTTATTCTGGAACCCTGTAGCCTGGGAATATGACATGGGTGGATTCTGGATCCCTGAGGCCTGGGAATATGAAAACGGTTTGATTCTGGAACCCTGTGGCCTGGGAACATGCCTGAGGTTTGATGGTGGAAACCTGTGGCCTGGCAACATGACTGAGGTTTGTTTCTGGAAGGCTGTTCCCTGGGCACATGACTGAGGTTTGATTCTGGACAACTGTGTCCTGGGAACATGACTGAGATTTGATTGGTGAAACCTGTGGCCTGCGAATATGACTCCGGTTTGCTTCCGGAACCATGTGTCCTGGGAATATGACTGAGGTTTGTTTCTGGAAACCTTTGGCCTGGGAAAATGTCTGAGGTTTCATTGTGGAAACATGTGGCCTGGAATCATGCCTGAGGTTTGATGGTGGAACACTATGGCCTGGCAAAATGACTGAGGCTTGATTCTGGAACCCTGTGGCCTGGCAAGTTGCCTTAGGTTTGATGGCAGAAACCTGTGGACTGGCAACATGACGGAGGTTTGATTGTGGAACCCTGTGAATTGGGAACAATACTGAGCCCTGATACTGGCACCCCGTGGCGTGGGAACATGACATTGGTTTGATTCTGGAGCCCTGTTTACTGGGAACATGACTGAGGTTTGATGGTGGAACCCTGTGGCCTGGCAACATGATTGAGGTTTCAGAGTGGAAACCTCAGGCTTGGGAATATGAGTGAGGCTTGATGGTGGAACCCTGTGGCTTGGCAAGATGACTTAGGTTTGATTGTGGAAAACTCGGGCCTGAGAACATGACTGAGGCTTGATGGTGGAACCGTGGTCTGGCAACAGGACTGAGGTTTGATTGTGGAACCCTCTGGCCTGGGAATATGACTGAGTTTTAATTGTGGAACCCTGTGGCCTGGGAACATGACTGGGATTTTATTTCTGAAACCTGTGTCCAGGGAACATGACTGAGGTTTGATTCTGGAACCCTGTGTCCTGGGCACACGACTGAGGTTTGATTCTGGAAACCATTGGCCTGGGAAGATGACTGATGTTAGAGTGTGGAATCCTGTGGCCTGGGAACATGACATCGGTTGGGATTCTGGTACCCTGTTGCCTGGGAACATGAAATTGGTTTGATTCTGGAAACCTGTGGCCTGGGAATATGACTGAGGTTTGATGGTGGTACCCTATGGGCTGGCAACATGACTGAAGTTTGATTCTGGATCCCTGTGGTCTGGGAACATGACTGAGGCGTGATTCTTGAAAACTGTGGCCTGGGAACATGACATCTGTTTAGATTGTGGAATACTGTGCCCCGGGAACCTGACTGAGCCTTGGTTCTGGAACCCTGTGGACTGGGAACATGAGTGAGGTTTTATTCTGGAACCCTGTAGCCTGGGAACATAACTGAGGATTGATTCTGGAACCCTGTGGCCTGGGAACATGAAATCGGTGGATTCTGGAACCCTGTGGCCTGGGAATATGAGAACGGTTTGATTCTGGAACCCTGTGGCCTGGGAACATGTCTGAGGTTTGATGGTGGAAACCTGTGGCCTGGCAGCATGACAGAGGTTTGATTCTGGAAGACTGTGACCAGGGAACATGGTATCGGGTTTATTCTGGAAACCTGTTTCCTGGGAACAAGACTGAGGTTTGATTCTGGAACCCTGTGGCCTGGGAACATGACTGAGGTTTGTTTCTGGAAGCCTGTTCCCTGGGAACATGACTGAGGTTTGATTCTGGACACCTGTGTCCTGGGATCATGACTGAGGTTTCATTGTTGAAACCTGTGGCCTGCGAACATGACTCAGCTTTGATTCTGGAAACATGTGTCCTGGGAATACGACTGAGGTTTGATTCTGGAAACCTTTGGCCTGGGAAAATGACTGAGGTTTCATTGTGGAAACATGGGGCCTGGGATCATGACTGAGGTTTGATGGTGGAACACTATGGCCTGGCAAAATGACTGAGGCTTGATTCTGGAACCCTGTGGCCTGGCAAGTTGACTGAGGATTGATGGCAGAAACCTGTGGACTGGCAACATGACTGAGGTTTAATTGTGGAACCCTGTGGCCTGGGAACATGACTGGGATTTTATTTCTGAAACCTTTGTCCAGGGAACACGACTGAGGTTTGATTCTGGAACCATGTGGCCTGGGAATATGACTGAGGTTTGATTCTGGATACCATTGGCCTGGGAAGATGACTGATGTTAGAGTGTGGAATCCTATGGCCTGGGAATATGATATCGGTTTGGATTCTGGTACCCTGTTGCCTGGGAACATGAAATCGGTTTGATTCTAGAAACCTGTGGCCTGGGAATATGACTGAGGTTTGATGGTGGTACCCTATAGCCTGGCAACATGACTGAAGTTTGATTCTGGATCTCTGTGGTCTGGGAACATGACTGAGGTTTGATTCTGGAACCCTGTGGCCTGGCAAATTGCCTTAGGTTTGATGGCAGAAACCTGTGGACTGGCAACATGACTGAGGTTTGATTGTGGAACCCTGTGAACGGGGAACATGACTGAGGCCTGATACTGGCACCCCGTGGCGTGGGAACATGACATTGGTTTGATTCTGGAGCCCTGTTTACTCGGAACATGACTGAGGTTTGATGGTGGACCCCTGTGGCCTGGCAACATGATTGAGGTTTCAGAGTGGAACCCTCAGGCTTGGGAACATGAGTGAGGCTTGATGGTGGAAACCAGTGGCCTGGCAACATGATTGAGGTTTGATGGTGGAACCCTGTGGCTTGGCAAGATGACTTTGGTTTGATTGTGGAACACTCTGGCCTGGGAACATGACTGAGGCTTGATGGTGGAACCGTGGTCTGGCAACAGGACTGAGGTTTGATTGTGGAACCCTCTGGCCTGGGAATATGACTGAGGTTTAATTGTGGAATCCTGTGGCCTGGGAACATGACTGAGGTTTTATTCTGGAACCCTGTGTCCTGGGAACACGACTGAGGTTTGATTCTGGAAACCATTGGCCTGGGAAGATGACTGATGTTAGAGTGTGGAACCCTGTGGCCTGGGAACATGACTGGGATTTTATTTCTGAAACCTGTGGCCTGCGAAGATGACTCAGGTTTGATTCTGGAACCATGTGTCCTGGGAATATGATTGAGGTTTGATTCTGGCAACCCTTGGCCTGGGAAAATGACTGAGGTTTCATTGTGGAAACATGGGGCCTGGGATCATGACTGAGGTTTGATGGTGGAATACTATGGCCTGGCAAAATAACTGAGGCTTGATTCTGGAACCCTGTGGCCTGGCAAGTTGACTGAGGTTTGATGGCAGAAACCTGTGGACTGGCAACATGACTGAGGTTTGATTGTGGAACCCTGTGGCCTGGGAACATGACTGGGATTTTATTTCTGAAACCTTTGTCCAGGGAACATGACATTGGTTGATTCTGGAACCCTGTGTCCTGGGAACACGACTGAGGTTTGATTCTGGAACCAGGTGGCCTGGGAATATGACTGAGGTTTGATTCTGGATACCATTGGCCTGGGAAGATGACTGATGTTAGAGTGTGGAATCCTGTGGCCTGGGAACATGACATCGGTTTGGATTCTGATACCCTGTTGCCTGAGAACATGAAATCGGTTTGATTCTGGAAACCTGTGGCCTGGGAATATGACTGAGGTTTGATGGTGGTACCCTATGGCCTGGCAACATGACTGAAGTTTGATTCTGGATCCCTGTGGCCTGGGAACATGACTGAGGCGTGATTCTTGAAAACTGTGGCCTGGGAACTTGACATATGTTTAGATTTTGGAATACTGTGCCCCGGGAAACTGACTGAGCCTTGGTTCTGGAACCCTGTGGACTGGGAATATGACTCAGGTTTGATGGTGGTACCCTATGGCCTGGCAACATGACTGAAGTTTGATTCTGGATCCCTGTGGCCTGGGAACATGACTGAGGCGTGATTCTTGAAAATTCTGGCCTGGGAACATGACATCTGTTTAGATTGTGGAATACTGTGCCCCGGGAACCTGACTGAGCCTTGGTTCTGGAACCCTGTGGACTGGGAACATGACTGAGGTTTTATTCTGGAACCCTGTGGCCTGGGAATATGACAGAGGATTGATTCTGGAACCCTGTGGCCTGGGAACATGAAATCGGTGGATTCTGGAACCCTGAGGCCTGGGAACATGACAGCTGTTTAGATTGTGGAATACTGTGCCCCGGGAAACTGACTGAGCCTTGGTTCTGGAACCCTGTGGCCTGGTAACATGATATCGGTGAATTCTAGAAACCTGTGGCCTGGGAATATGAGAACGGTTTGATTCTGGAACCCTGTGGTCTGGGAACATGTCTGAGGTTTGATGGTGGAAACCTGTGTCCTGGCAACATGACTGAGGTTTCATTCTGGAAGACTGTGACCAGGGAACATGATATCGGGTTTATTCTGGAAACCTGTGTCCTGGGAACAAGACTGAGGTTTGATCCTGGAACCCTGTGGCCTGGGAACATGACTGAGGTTTGTTTCTGGAAGCCTGTTCCCTGGGAACATGACTGAGGTTTGATTCTGGACACCTGTGTCCTGGGATCATGACTGAGGTTTGATTGTTGAAACCTGTGGCCTGCGAACATGACTCAGGTTTGATTCTGGAACCATGTGTCCTGGGAATATGACTGAGGTTTGATTCTGGAAACCTTTGTCCTGGGAAAATGACTTAGGTTTCATTGTGGAAACATGGGTCCTGGGATCATGACTGAGGTTTGATGGTGGAACACTATGGCCTGGCAAAATTAGTGAGGCTTGATTCTGGAACCCTGTGGCCTGGCAAGTTGACTGAGGTTTGATGGCAGAAACCTGTGGACTGGCAATATGACTGAGGATTCATTGTGGAACCCTGTGGCCTGGGAACATGACTGGGATTTTATTTCTGAAACCTGTGTCCTGGGAACATGACTGAGGTTTGATTCTGAAACCCTGTGTCCTGGGAACACGACTGAGGTTTTATTCTGGAACCCTGTAGCCTGGGAATATGACATCGGTGGATTCTGGAACCCTGAGGCCTGGGAATATGAAAACGGTTTGATTCTGGAACCCTGTGTCCTGGGAACATGCCTGAGGTTTGATGGTGGAAACCTGTGGCCTGGCAACATGTATGAGGTTTCAGAGTGGAACCCTCAGGGTTGGGAACATGAGTGAGGCTTGATGGATGAAACCAGTGGCCTGGCAACAGGACTGAGGTTTGATTGTGGAACACTCTGGCCTGGGAATATGACTGAGGTTTAATTGTGGAATCCTGTGGCCTGGGAACATGACTGGGATTTTATTTCTTAAACATGTGTCCAGGGAACATGACTGAGGTTTTATTCTGGAACCATGTGTCCTGGGAACACGACTGAGGTTTGATTCTGGAACCATGTGGCCTGGGAATATGACTGAGGTTTGATTCTGGATACCATTGGCCTGGAAAGATGACTGATGTTAGAGTGTGGAATCCTATGGCCTGGGAACATGACATCGGTTTGTATTCTGGTACCCTTTTACCTGGGAACATGAAATCGGTTTGATTCTGGAAACCTGTGGCCTTGGAATATGACTGAGGTTTGATGGTGGTACCCTATGGCCTGGCAACATGACTGAAGTTTGATTCTGGATCCCTGTGGCCTGGGAATATGGCTGAGGCGTGATTCTTGAAAATTGTGGCCTGGGAACATGACCTCTGTTTAGATTGTGGAATACTGTGCCCCGGGAACCTGACTGAGCCTTGGTTCTGGAACCCTGTGGACTGGGAACATGACTGAGGTTTTATTCTGGAACCCTGTAGCCTGGGAACATGACATGGGTGGATTCTGGATCCCTGAGGCCTGGGAATATGAAAACGGTTTGATTCTGGAACTCTGTGGCCTGGGAACATGCCTGAAGTTTGATGGTGGAAACCTGTGGCCCGGCAACATGACTGAGGATTGTTTCTGGAAGCCTGTACCCTGGGCACATGACTGAGGTTTGATTCTGGAAACCTGTGTCCTGGGAACATGACTGAGATTTGATTGCTGAAACCTGTGGCCTGCGAAAATGACCCAGGTTTGCTTCCGGAACCATGTGTCCTGGGAATATGACTGAGGTTTGATTCTGGAAACCTTTGGCCTGGGAAAATGACTGAGGTTTCATTGTGGAAACATGTAGCCTGGAGTCATGACTGAGCTTTGATGGTGGAACACTATGGCCTGGCAAAATGACTGAGGCTTGATTCTGGAACCCTGTGGCCTGGCAAGTTGCCTTAGGTTTGATGGCAGAAACCTGTGGACTGGCAACATGACTGAGGTTTGATTGTGGAACCCTGTGAACGGGGAACATGACTGAGGCCTGATACTGGCACCCCGTGGCGTGGGAACATGAAATTGGGTTGATTCTGGAGCCCTGTGTACTCGGAATATGACTGAGGTTTGATGGTGGAACCCTGTGGCCTGGCAACATGATTGAGGTTTCAGAGTGGAACCCTCAGGCTTGGGAACATGAGTGAGGCTTGATGGTGGAAACCAGTGGCCTGGCAACATGACTGAGGTCTGATGGTGGAACCCTGTGGCTTGGCAAGATAA
The DNA here is from genome assembly GCF_965194825.1 of Balaenoptera physalus. Classification (NCBI taxonomy): domain Eukaryota; kingdom Metazoa; phylum Chordata; class Mammalia; order Artiodactyla; family Balaenopteridae; genus Balaenoptera; species Balaenoptera physalus. The sequence goes on from NC_138901.1 coordinate 30,367,829, forward strand.
CTTAGGTTTGATTGTGGGACACTCTGGCCTGGGAACATGACTGAGGCTTGATGGTGGAACCGTGGTCTGGCAACAGGACTGAGGTTTGATTGTGGAACCCTCTGGCCTGGGAATATGACTGAGGTTTAATTGTGGAACCCTGTGGCCTGGGAACATGACTGGGATTTTATTTCTGAAACCTGTGTCCAGGGAGCATGACTGAGGTTTGATTCTGGAACCCTGTGTCCTGGGAACACGACTGAGGTTTGATTCTGGAAACCATTGGCCTGGGAAGATGACTGATGTTAGAGTGTGGAATCCTGTGGCCTGGGAACATGACATCGGTTTGGATTCTGGTACCCTGTTGCCTGGGAACATGAAATCGGTTTGATTCTGGAAACCTGTGGCCTGGGAATATGACTGAGGTTTGATGGTGGTACCCTATGGCCTGGCAACATGACTGAAGTTTGATTCTGGATCCCTGTGGCCTGGGAACATGACTGAGGCGTGATTCTTGAAAACTGTGGCCTGGGAACTTGACATATGTTTAGATTTTGGAATACTGTGCCCCGGGAAACTGACTGAGCCTTGGTTCTGGAACCCTGTGGACTGGGAATATGACTCAGGTTTGATGGTGGTACCCTATGGCCTGGCAACATGACTGAAGTTTGATTCTGGATCCCTGTGGCCTGGGAACATGACTGAGGCGTGATTCTTGAAAACTCTGGCCTGGGAACATGACATCTGTTTAGATTGTGATAACTGTGCCCCGGGAACCTGACTGAGCCTTGGTTCTGGAACCCTGTGGACTGGGAACATGACTGAGGTTTTATTCTGGAACCCTGTGGCCTGGGAATATGACAGAGGATTGATTCTGGAACCCTGTGGCCTGGGAACATGACATCGGTGGATTCTGGAACCCTGAGGCCTGGGAACATGACAGCTGTTTAGATTGTGGAATACTGTGCCCCGGGAAACTGACTGAGCCTTGGTTCTGGAACCCTGTGGCCTGGTAACATGATATCGGTGAATTCTAGAAACCTGTGGCCTGGGAATATGACTGAGGTTTCATTCTGGAAGACTGTGACCAGGGAACATGATATCGGGTTTATTATGGAAACCTGTGTCCTGGGAACAAGACTGAGGTTTGATTCTGGAACCCTGTGGCCTGGGAACATGACTGAGGTTTGTTTCTGGAAGCCTCTTCCCTGGGAACATGACTGAGGTTTGATTCTGGACACCTGTGTCCTGGGATCATGACTGAGGTTTGATTGTTGAAACCTGTGGCCTGCGAACATGACTCAGGTTTGATTCTGGAACCATGTGTCCTGGGAATATGACTGAGGTTTGATTCTGGAAACCTTTGTCCTGGGAAAATGACTTAGGTTTCATTGTGGAAACATGGGGCCTGGGATCATGACTGAGGTCTGATGGTGGAACACTATGGCCTGGCAAAATTAGTGAGGCTTGATTCTGGAACCCTGTGGCCTGGGAACATGCCTGAGGTTTGATGGTGGAAACCTGTGGCCTGGCAACATGATTGAGGTTTCAGAGTGGAACCCTCAGGGTTGGGAACATGAGTGAGGCTTGATGGATGAAATCAGTGGCCTGGCCACAGGACTGAGGTTTGATTGTGGAACACTCTGGCCTGGGAATATGACTGAGGTTTAATTGTGGAATCCTGTGGCCTGGGAACATGACTGGGATTTTATTTCTTAAACCTGTGTCCAGGGAACATGACTGAGGTTTTATTCTGGAACCATGTGTCCTGGGAACACGACTGAGGTTTGATTCTGGAACCATGTGGCCTGGGAATATGACTGAGGTTTGATTCTGGATACCATTGGCCTGGGAAGATGACTGATGTTAGAGTGTGGAATCCTATGGCCTGGGAACATGACATCGGTTTGTATTCTGGTACCCTGTTACCTGGGAACATGAAAGCGCTTTGATTCTGGAAACCTGTGGCCTGGGAATATGACTGAGGTTTGATGGTGGTACCCTATGGCCTGGCAACATGACTGAAGTTTGATTCTGGATCCCTGTGGCCTGGGAATATGGCTTAGGCGTGATTCTTGAAAATTGTGGCCTGGGAACATGACATCAGTTTAGATTGGGGAATACTGTGCCCCGGGAACTTGACTGAGCCTTGGTTCTGGGACCCTGTGGACTGGGAACATGACTGAGGTTTTATTCTGGTACCCTGTAGCCTGGGAATATGACATGGGTGGATTTTGGATCCCTGAGGCCTGGGAATTTGAAAACGGTTTGATTCTGGAACCCTGTGGCCTGGGAACATGCCTGAGGTTTGATGGTGGAAACCTGTGGTCTGGCAACATGTTTGATGTTTCAGAGTGGAACCCTCAGGCTTGGGAACATGAGTGAGGCTTGACGGTAAAAACCAGTGGCATGGCAACATGACTGAGGTTTAATTATAGAACCCTGTGAATGGGGAACAATACTGAGCCCTGATACTGGCACCCCGTGGCGTGGGAACATGACATTGGTTTGATTCTGGAGCCCTGTTTACTGGGAACATGACTGAGGTTTAATGGTGGAACCCTGTGGCCTGGCAACATGATTGAGGTTTCAGAGTGGAAACCTCAGGCTTGGGAACATGAGTGAGGCTTGATGGTGGAACCCTGTGGCTTGGCAAGATGACTTAGGTTTGATTGTGGAAAACTCGGGCCTGAGAACATGACTGAGGCTTGATGGTGGAACCGTGGTCTGGCAACAGGACTGAGGTTTGATTGTGGAACCCTCTGGCCTGGGAATATGACTGAGGTTTAATTGTGGAACCCTGTGGCCTGGGAACATGACTGGGATTTTATTTCTGAAACCTGTGTCCAGGGAACATGACTGAGGTTTGATTCTGGAACCCTGTGTCCTGGGAACACGACTGAGGTTTGATTCTGGAAACCATTGGCCTGGGAAGATGACTGATGTTAGAGTGTGGAATCCTGTGGCCTGGGAACATGACATCGGTTTGGATTCTGGTACCCTGTTGCCTGGGAACATGAAATTGGTTTGATTCTGGAAACCTGTGGCCTGGGAATATGACTGAGGTTTGATGGTGGTACCCTATGGGCTGGTAACATGACTAAAGTTTGATTCTGGATCCCTGTGGTCTGGGAACATGACTGAGGCGTGATTCTTGAAAACTGTGGCCTGGGAACATGACATCTGTGTAGATTGTGGATTACTGTGCCCCGGGAACCTGACTGAGCCTTGGTTCTGGAACCCTGTGGACTGGGAACATGAGTGAGGTTTTATTCTGGAACCCTGTAGCCTGGGAACATAACTGAGGATTGATTCTGGAACCCTGTGGCCTGGGAATATGAAATCGGTGGATTCTGGAACCCTGTGGCCTGGGAATATGAGAACGGTTTGATTCTGGAACCCTGTGGCCTGGGAACATGACTGAGGTTTTATTCTGGAACCCTGTAGCCTAGGAATATGACATAGGTGGATTCTGGATCCCTGAGGCCTGGGAATATGAAAACGTTTTGATTCTGGAACCCTGTGGCCTGGGAACATGCCTGAGGTTTGATGGTGGAAACCTGTGGCCTGGCAACATGTTTGAGGTTTCAGAGTGGAACCCTCAGGGTTGGGAACATGAGTGAGGCTTGATGGATGAAACCAGTGGCCTGGCCACAGGACTGAGGTTTGATTGTGGAACACTCTGGCCTGGGAATATGACTGAGGTTTGATTGTGGAACCCTGTGAACGGGGAACATGACTGAGGCCTGATACTGGCACACCGTATCGTGGGAACATGACATTGATTTGATTCTGGAGACCTGTTTACTCGGAACATGACTGAGGTTTGATGGTGGAACCCTGTGGCTTGGCAAGATGACTTAGGTTTGATTGTGGAACACTCTGGCCTGGGAACATGACTGAGGCTTGATGGTGGAACCGTGGTCTGGCAACAGGACTGAGGTTTGATTGTGGAACCCTCTGGCCTGGGAACATGACTGAGGTATAATTGTGGAACCCTGTGGCCTGGGAACATGACTGGGATTTTATTTCTGAAACCTGTGGCCTGCGAAGATGACTCAGGTTTGATTCTGGAACCATGTGTCCTGGGAATATGATTGAGGTTTGATTCTGGCAACCCTTGGCCTGGGAAAATGACTGAGGTTTCATTGTGGAAACATGGGGCCTGGGATCATGACTGAGGTTTGATGGTGGAATACTATGGCCTGGCAAAATAACTGAGGCTTGATTCTGGAACCCTGTGGCCTGGCAAGTTGACTGAGGTTTGATGGCAGAAACCTGTGGACTGGCAACATGACTGAGGTTTGATTGTGGAACCCTGTGGCCTGGGAACATGACTGGGATTTTATTTCTGAAACCTTTGTCAAGGGAACATGACATTGGGTTGATTCTGGAACCCTGTGTCCTGGGAACACGACTGAGGTTTGATTCTGGAACCAGATGGCCTGGGAATATGACTGAGGTTTGATTCTGGATACCATTGGCCTGGGAAGATGACTGATGTTAGAGTGTGGAATCCTGTGGCCTGGGAACATGACATCGGTTTGGATTCTGATACCCTGTTGCCTGAGAACATGAAATCGGTTTGATTCTGGAAACCTGTGGCCTGGGAATATGACTGAGGTTTGATGGTGGTACCCTATGGCCTGGAAACATGACTGAAGTTTGATTCTGGATCCCTGTGGCCTGGGAACATGGCTGAGGCGTGATTCTTGAAAACTGTGGCCTGGGAACATGACGTCTGTTTAGATTGTGGAATACTGTGCCCCGGGAACCTGACTGAGCCTTGGTTCTGGAACCCTGTGGACTGGGAACATGACTGAGGTTTTATTCTGGAACCCTGTAGCCTGGGAACATGACATGGGTGGATTCTGGATCCCTGAGGCCTGGGAATATGAAAACGGTTTGATTCTGGAACCCTGTGGCCTGGGAACATGCCTGAAGTTTGATGGTGGAAACCTGTGGCCCGGCAACATGACTGAGGATTGTTTCTGGAAGCCTGTACCCTGGGCACATGACTGAGGTTTGATTCTGGAAACCTGTGTCCTGGGAACATGACTGAGATTTGATTGCTGAAACCTGTGGCCTGCGAACATGACCCAGGTTTGCTTCCGGAACCATGTGTCCTGGGAATATGACTGAGGTTTGATTCTGGAAACCTTTGGCCTGGGAAAATGACTGAGGTTTCTTTGTGGAAACATGTAGCCTGGAGTCATGACTGAGCTTTGATGGTGGAACACTATGGCCTGGCAAAATGACTGAGGCTTGATTCTGGAACCCTGTGGCCTGGCAAGTTGCCTTAGGTTTGATGGCAGAAACCTGTGGACTGGCAACATGACTGAGGTTTGATTGTGGAACCCTGTGAACGGGGAACATGACTGAGGCCTGATACTGGCACCCCGTGGCGTGGGAACATGACATTGGTTTGATTCTGGAGCCCTGTTTACTCGGAACATGACTGAGGTTTGATGGTTGAACCCTGTGTCCTGGCAACATGATTGAGGTTTCAGAGTGGAACCCTCAGGCTTGGGAACATGAGTGAGGCTTGATGGTGGAAACCAGTGGCCTGGCAACATGACTGAGGTCTGATGGTGGAACCCTGTGGCTTGGCAAGATAACTTAGGTTTGATTGTGGAACACTCTGGCCTGGGAACATGACTGAGGCTTGATGGTGGAACCGTGGTCTGGCAACAGGACTGAGGTTTGATTGTGGAACCCTCTGGCCTGGGAATATGACTGAGGTTTAATTGTGGAACCCTGTGGCCTGGGAACATGACTGGGATTTTATTTCTGAAACCTGTGTCCAGGGAACATGACTGAGGTTTGATTCTGGAACCCTGTGTCCTGGGAACACGACTGAGGTTTGATTCTGGAAACCATTGGCCAGGGAAGATGACTGATGTTAGAGTGTGGAATCCTGTGGCCTGGGAACATGACATCGGTTTGGATTCTGGTACCCTGTTGCCTGGGAACATGAAATCGGTTTGATTCTGGAAACCTGTGGCCTGGGAATATGACTGAGGTTTGATGGTTGTACCCTATGGCCTGGCAAAATGACTGAAGTTTGATTCTGGATCCCTGTGGCCTGGGAACATGACTGAGGCGTGATTCTTGAAAACTGTGGCCTGGGAACTTGACATATGTTTAGATTTTGGAATACTGTGCCCCGGGAAACTGACTGAGCCTTGGTTCTGGAACCCTGTGGACTGGGAATATGACTCAGGTTTGATGGTGGTACCCTATGGCCTGGCAACATGACTGAAGTTTGATTCTGGATCCCTGTGGCCTGGGAACATGACTGAGGCGTGATTCTTGAAAACTCTGGCCTGGGAACATGACATCTGTTTAGATTGTGGAATACTGTGCCCCGGGAACCTGACTGAGCCTTGGTTCTGGAACCCTGTAGACTGGGAACATGACTGAGGTTTTATTCTGTAACCCTGTGGCCTGGGAATATGACAGAGGATTGATTCTGGAACATTGTGGCCTGGGAACATGACATCGGTGGATTCTGGAACCCTGAGGCCTGGGAACATGACAGCTGTTTAGATTGTGGAATACTGTTCCCCGGGAAACTGACTGAGCCTTGGTTCTGGAACCCTGTGGCCTGGTAACATGATATCGGTGAATTCTAGAAACCTGTGGCCTGGGAATACGAGAACGGTTTGATTCTGGAACCCTGTGGTCTGGGAACATGTCTGAGGTTTGATGGTGGAAACCTGTGGCCTGGCAACATGACTGAGGTTTCATTCTGGAAGACTGTGACCAGGGAACATGATATCGGGTTTATTATGGAAACCTGTGTCCTGGGAACAAGACTGAGGTTTGATTCTGGAACCCTGTGGCCTGGGAACATGACTGAGGTTTGTTTCTGGAAGCCTGTTCCCTGGGAACATGACTGAGGTTTGATTCTGGACACCTGTGTCCTGGGATCATGACTGAGGTTTGATTGTTGAAACCTGTGGCCTGCGAACATGACTCAGGTTTGATTCTGGAACCATGTGTCCTGGGAATATGACTGAGGTTTGATTCTGGAAACCTTTGTCCTGGGAAAATGACTGAGGTTTCATTGTGGAAACATGGGGCCTGCGATCATGACTGAGGTTTGATGGTGGAACACTATGGCCTGGCAAAATTAGTGAGGCTTGATTCTGGAACCCTGTGGCCTGGCAAGTTGACTGAGGTTTGATGGCAGAAACCTGTGGACTGGCAACATGACTGAGGTTTCATTGTGGAACCCTGTGGCCTGGGAACATGACTGGGATTTTATTTCTGAAACCTGTGTCCAGGGAACATGACTGAGGTTTGATTCTGAAACCCTGTGTCCTGGGAACACGACTGAGGTTTTATTCTGGAACCCTGTAGCCTGGGAATATGACATCGGTGGATTCTGGAACCCTGAGGCCTGGGAATATGAAAACGGTTTGATTCTGGAACCCTGTGGCCTGAGAACATGCCTGAGGTTTGATGGTGGAAACCTGTGGCCTGGCAAAATGTTTGAGGTTTCAGAGTGGAACCCTCAGGGTTGGGAACATGAGTGAGGCTTGATGGATGAAACCAGTGGCCTGGCCACAGGACTGAGGTTTGATTGTGGAACACTCTGGCCTGGGAATATGACTGAGGTTTAATTGTGGAATCCTGTGGCCTGGGAACATGACTGGGATTTTATTTCTTAAACCTGTGTCCAGGGAACATGACTGAGGTTTTATTCTGGAACCATGTGTCCTGGGAACACGACTGAGGTTTGATTCTGGAACCATGTGGCCTGGGAATATGACTGAGGTTTGATTCTGGATACCATTGGCCTGGGAAGATGACTGATGTTAGAGTGTGGAATCCTATGGCCTGGGAACATGACATCGGTTTGTATTCTGGTACCCTGTTACCTGGGAACATGAAATCGCTTTGATTCTGGAAACCTGTGGCCTGGGAATATGACTGAGGTTTGATGGTGGTACCCTATGGCCTGGCAACATGACTGAAGTTTGATTCTGGATCCCTGTGGCCTGGGAATATGGCTGAGGCGTGATTCTTGAAAATTGTGGCCTGGGAACATGACATCGGTTTAGATTGGGGAATACTGTGCCCCGGGAACTTGACTGAGCCTTGGTTCTGGGACCCTGTGGACTGGGAACATGACTGAGGTTTTATTCTGGTACCCTGTAGCCTGGGAATATGACATGGGTGGATTTTGGATCCCTGAGGCCTGGGAATTTGAAAACGGTTTGATTCTGGAACCCTGTGGCCTGGGAACATGCCTGAGGTTTGATGGTGGAAACCTGTGGCCTGGCAACATGTTTGAGGTTTCAGAGTGGAACCCTCAGGCTTGGGAACATGAGTGAGGCTTGACGGTGGAAACCAGTGGCATGGCAACATGACTGAGGTTTGATGGTGGAACCCTGTGGCTTGGAAAGATGACTTAGGTTTGATTGTGGAACACTCTGGCCTGGGAACATGACTGAGGCTTGATGGTGGAACCGTGGTCTGGCAACAGGACTGAGGTTTGATTGTGGAACCCTCTGGCCTGGGAATATGACTGAGGTTTAATTGTGGAACCCTGTGGCCTGGGAACATGACTGGGATTTTATTTCTGAAACCTGTGTCCAGGGAACATGACTGAGGTTTCATTCTGGAACCCTGTAGCCTGGGAACATAACAGAGGATTGATTCTGGAACCCTGTGGCCTGGGAACATGACATCGGTGGATTCTGGAACCCTGAGGCCTGGGAACATGACATCTGTTTAGATTGTGGAATACTGTGCCCCGGGAAACTGACTGAGCTTTGGATCTGGAACCCTGTGGACTGGGAACATGACTGAAGTTTTATTCTGGACCCCTGTAGCCTGGGAACATAACTGAGGATTGATTCTGGAACGCTGTGGCCTGGGAACATGAAATCGGTGGATTCTGGAACCCTGTGGCCTGGGAATATGAGAACGGTTTGATTCTGGAACCCTGTGGCCTGGGAACATGTCTGAGGTTTGATGGTGGAAACCTGTGGCCTGGCAACATGACTGAGGTTTGATTCTGGAAGACTGTGACCAGGGAACATGGTATCGGGTTTATTCTGGAAACCTGTTTCCTGGGAACAAGACTGAGGTTTGATTCTGGAAACCTGTGGCCTGGGAATATGACTGAGGTTTGTTTCTGGAAGCCTGTTCCCTGCGGACATGACTGAATTTTGATTCTGGACACCTGTGTCCTGGGATCATGACTGAGGTTTGATTGTTGAAACCTGTGGCCTGCGAACATTACTCAGTTTTGATTCTAGAACCATGTGTCCTGGGAATATGACTGAGGTTTGATTCTGGAAAACTTTGGCCTGGGAAAATGACTGGGATTTTATTTCTGAAACCTGTGTCCAGGGAACATGACTGAGGTTTGATTCTGGAACCCTGTGTCCTGGGAACACGACTGAGGTTTGATTCTGGAACCATGTGGCCCTGGAATATGACTGAGGTTTGATTCTGGATACCATTGGCCTGGGAAGATGTCTGATGTTAGAGTGTGGAATCCTGTGGCCTGGGAACATAACATCGGTTTGAATTCTGGTACCCTGTTGCCTGGGAACATGAAATCGGTTTGATTCTGGAAACCTGTGCCCTGGAATATGACTGAGGTTTGATGGTGGTACCCTATGGCCTGGCAACATGACTGAAGTTTGATTCTGGATCCCTGTGGCCTGGGAACATGGCTGAGGCGTGATTCTTGAAAATTGTGGCCTGGGAACATGACATCTGTTTAGATTGTGGAATACTGTGCCCCGGGAACTTGACTGAGCCTTGGTTCTGGAACCCTGTGGACTGGGAACATGACTGAGGTCTTATTCTGGAAACCTGTAGCCTGGGAATATGACATCGGTGGATTCTGGATCCCTGAGGCCTGGGAATATGAAAACGGTTTGATTCTGGAACCCTGTGGCCTGGGAACATGCCTGAGGTTTGATGGTGGAAACCTGTGGCCCGGAAACATGACTGAGGTTTGTTTCTGGAAGCCTGTTCACTGGGCACATGACTGAGGTTTGATTCTGGACACCTGTGTCCTGGGAACATGACTGAGATTTGATTGCTGAAACCTGTGGCCTGCGAACATGACTCAGGTTTGCTTCCGGAACCATGTGTCCTGGGAATATGACTGAGGTTTGATTCTGGAAACCTTTGGCCTGGGAAAATGACTGAGGTTTCATTGTGGCAACATGTGGCCTGGAATCATGCCTGAGGTTTGATGGTGGAACACTATGGCCTGGCAAAATGACTGAGGCTTGATTCTGGAACCCTGTGGCCTTGCAAGTTGCCTTAGGTTTGATGGCAGAAACCTGTGGACTGGCAACATGACGGAGGTTTGTTTGTGGAACCCTGTGAACGGGGAACATGACTGAGGCCTGATACTGGCATCCCGTGGGGTGGGAACATGACATTGGTTTGATTCTGGAGCCCTGTTTACTCGGAACATGACTGAGGTTTGATGGTGGAACCCTGTGGCCTGGCAACATGATTGAGGTTTCAGAGTGGAACCCTCAGGCTTGGGAACATTAGTGAGGCTTGATGGTGGAAACCAGTGGCCTGGCAACATGACTGAGGTTTGATGGTGGAACCCTGTGGCTTGGCAAGATGACTTAGGTTTGATTGTGGAACACTCTGGCCTGGGAACATGACTGAGGCTTGATGGTGGAACCGTGGTCTGGCAACAGGACTGAGAGTTGATTGTGGAACCCTCTGGCCTGGGAATATGACTGAGGTTTAATTGTGGAACCCTGTGGCCTGTGAACATGACTGGGATTTTATTTCTGAAACCTGTGGCCTGCGAACATGACTCAGGTTTGATTCTGGAACCATGTGTCCTGGGAATATGACTGAGGTTTGATTCTGGAAACCCTTGGCCTGGGAAAATGACTGAGGTTTCATTCTGGAAACATGGGGCCTGGGATTATGAATGAGGTTTGACGATGGAACACTATGGCCTCGCAAAATGACTGAGGTTTTATTCTGGAACCCTGTGTCATGGCAAGTTGACTGAGGTTTGATGGCTGACACCTGTGGACTTGCAACGTGACTGAGGTTTGATTGTGGAACGCTGTGGCCTGGTAACATGACTGGGATTTTATTTCTGAAACCTGTGTCCAGGGAAAATGACATTGGTTTGATTCTGGAACCCTGTGGCCTGGGAACATGCCTGAGGTTTGATGGTGGAAACCTGTGGCCTGGCAACATGTTTGAGGTTTCAGAGTGGAACCCTCAGGCTTGGGAACATGAGTGAGGCTTGACGGTGGAAACCAGTGGCATGCCAACATGACTGAGGTTTGATGGTGGAACCCTGTGGCTTGGAAAGATGACTTAGGTTTGATTGTGGAACACTCTGCTCTGGGAACATGACTGAGGCTTGATGGTGGAACCGTGGTCTGGCAACAGGACTGAGGTTTGATTGTGGAACCCTCTGGCCTGGGAATATGACTGAGGTTTAATTGTGGAACCCTGTGGCCTGGGAACATGACTGGGATTTTATTTCTGAAACCTGTGTCCAGGGAACATGACTGAGGTTTTATTCTGGAACCCTGTGTCCTGGGAACACGACTGAGGTTTGATTCTGGAAACCATTGGCCTGGGAAGATGACTGATGTTAGAGTGTGGAAACCTGTGGCCAGGGAACATGACATCGGTTTGGATTCTGGTACCCTGTTGCCTGGGAACATGAAATCGGTTTGATTCTGGAACCCTGTGGCCTGGGATTATGACTGAGGTTTGATGGTGGTACCCTATGCCCTGGCAACATGACTGAAGTTTGATTCTGGATCCCTGTCGCCTTGGAATATGACTGAGGCGTGATTCTTGAAAACTGTGGCCTGGGAACATGACATCTGTTTAGATTTCGGAATACTGTGCCCCGGGAACCTGACTGAGCCTTGGTTCTGGAACTCTATGGACTGGGAACATGACTGAGGTTTTATTCTGGAACCCTGTAGCCTGGGAACATAACAGAGGATTGATTCTGGAACCCTGTGGCCTGGGAACATGACATCGGTGGATTCTGGAACCCTGAGGCCTGGGAACATGACATCTGTTTAGATTGTGGAATACTGTGCCCCGGGAAACTGACTGAGCTTTGGATCTGGAACCCTGTGGACTGGGAACATGACTGAAGTTTTATTCTGGAACCCTGTAGCCTGGGAACATAACTGAGGATTGATTCTGGAACGCTGTGGCCTGGGAACATGAAATCGGTGGATTCTGGAACCCTGTGGCCTGGGAATATGAGAACGGTTTGATTCTGGAACCCTGTGGCCTGGGAACATGTCTGAGGTTTGATGGTGGAAACCTGTGGCCTGGCAACATGACTGAGGTTTGATTCTGGAAGACTGTGACCAGGGAACATGGTATCGGGTTTATTCTGGAAACCTGTTTCCTGGGAACAAGACTGAGGTTTGATTCTGGAAACCTGTGGCCTGGGAATATGACTGAGGTTTGTTTCTGGAAGCCTGTTCCCTGCGGACATGACTGAATTTTGATTCTGGACACCTGTGTCCTGGGATCATGACTGAGGTTTGATTGTTGAAACCTGTGGCCTGCGAACATTACTCAGGTTTCATTCTAGAACCATGTGTCCTGGGAATATGACTGAGGTTTGATTCTGGAAAACTTTGGCCTGGGAAAATGACTGGGATTTTATTTCTGAAACCTGTGTCCAGGGAACATGACTGAGGTTTGATTCTGGAACCCTGTGTCCTGGGAACACGACTGAGGTTTGATTCTGGAACCATGTGGCCTGGGAATATGACTGAGGTTTGATTCTGGATACCATTGGCCTGGGAAGATGTCTGATGTTAGAGTGTGGAATCCTGTGGCCTGGGAACATAACATCAGTTTGGATTCTGGTACCCTGTTGCCTGGGAACATGAAATCGGTTTGATTCTGGAAACCTGTGCCCTGGAATATGACTGAGGTTTGATGGTGGTACCCTATGGCCTGGCAACATGACTGAAGTTTGATTCTGGATCCCTGTGGCCTGGGAAAATGGCTGAGGCGTGATTCTTGAAAATTGTGGCCTGGGAACATGACATCTGTTTAGATTGTGGAATACTGTGCCCCGGGAACTTGACTGAGCCTTGGTTCTGGAACCCTGTAGACTGGGAATATGACTGAGGTTTTATTCTGGAACCCTGTAGCCTGGGAATATGACATCGGTGGATTCTGGATCCCTGAGGCCTGGGAATATGAAAACGGTTTGATTCTGGAACCCTGTGGCCTGGGAACATGCCTGAGGTTTGATGGTGGAAACCTGTGTCCCGGAAACATGACTGAGGTTTGTTTCTGGAAGCCTGTTCACTGGGCACATGACTGAGGTTTGATTCTGGACACCTGTGTCCTGGGAACATGACTGAGATTTGATTGCTGAAACCTGTGGCCTGCGAACATGACTCAGGTTTGCTTCCGGAACCATGTGTCCTGGGAATATGACTGAGGTTTGATTCTGGAAACCTTTGGCCTGGGAAAATGACTGAGGTTTCATTGTGGCAACATGTGGCCTGGAATCATGCCTGAGGTTTGATGGTGGAACACTATGGCCTGGCAAAATGACTCTGGCTTGATTCTGGAACCCTGTGGCCTTGCAAGTTGCCTTAGGTTTGATGGCAGAAACCTGTGGACTGGCAACATGACGGAGGTTTGTTTGTGGAACCTTGTGAACGGGGAACATGACTGAGGCCTGATACTGGCATCCCGTGGGGTGGGAACATGACATTGGTTTGATTCTGGAGCCCTGTTTACTCGGAACATGACTGAGGTTTGATGGTGGAACCCTGTGGCCTGGCAACATGATTGAGGTTTCAGAGTGGAACCCTCAGGCTTGGGAACATTATTGAGGCTTGATGGTGGAAACCAGTGGCCTGGCAACATGACTGAGGTTTGATGGTGGAACCGTGGTCTGGCAACAGGACTGAGAGTTGATTGTGGAACCCTCTGGCCTGGGAATATGACTGAGGTTTAATTGTGGAACCCTGTGGCCTGTGAACATGACTGGGATTTTATTTCTGAAACCTGTGGCCTGCGAACATGACTCAGGTTTGATTCTGGAACCATGTGTCCTGGGAATATGCCTGAGGTTTGATTCTGGAAACCCTTGGCCTGGGAAAATGACTGAGGTTTCATTCTGGAAACATGGGGCCTGGGATTATGAATGAGGTTTGACGGTGGAACACTATGGCCTCGCAAAATGACTGAGGTTTGATTCTGGAACCCTGTGGCATGGCAAGTTGACTGAGGTTTGAAGGCTGACACCTGTGGACTTGCAACGTGACTGAGGTTTGATTGTGGAACTCTGTGGCCTGGTAACATGACTGGGAGTTTATTTCTGAAACCTGTGTCCAGGGAAAATGACATTTGTTTGATTCTGGAAACCTGTGTCCTGGGAACACGACTGAGGTTTGATTCTGGAACCATGTGGCCTGGGAATATGACTGAGGTTTGATTCTGGATACCATTGGCCTGGGAAGATGACTGATGTTAGAGTGTGGAATCCTGTGGCCTGGGAACATGTCATCGGTTTGGATTGTGATACCCTGTTGCCTGGGAACATGAAATCGCTTTGATTCTGGAAACCTGTGGCCTGGGAATATGACTGAGGTTTGAAGGTGGTACCCCATGGCCTGGCAACATGACTGAAGTTTGATTCTGGATCCCTGTGGCCTGGGAACATGACTGAGGCGTGATTCTTGAAAACTGTGGCCTGGGAACATGACATCTGTTTAGATTTTGGAATACTGTGCCCCGGGAACCTGACTGAGCCTTGGTTCTGGAACCCTGTGGACTGGGAACATGACTGAGGTTTTATTCTGGAACCCTGTTGCCTGGGAACATAATTGAGGATTGATTCTGGATCCCTGTGGCTTGGGAACATGAAATCGGTGGATTCTGGAACCCTGTGGCCTGGAAATATGAGAACGGTTTGATTCTGGAACCCTGTGGCCTGGGAACATGTCTGAGGTTTAATGGTGGAAACCTGTGGCCCGGCAACATGACTGAGGTTTGTTTCTGGAAGCCTGTACCCTGGGCACATGACTGAGGTTTGATTCTGGACACCTGTGTCCTGGGAACATGACTGAGATTTGATTGCTGAAACCTGTGGCCTGCGAACATGACCCAGGTTTGCTTCCGGAACCATGTGTCCTGGGAATATGACTGAGGTTTGATTCTGGAAACCTTTGGCCTGGGAAAATGACTGAGGTTTCATTGTGGAAACATGTGGCCTGGAATCATGACTGAGGTTTGATGGTGGAACACTATGGCCTGGCAAAATGACTGAGGCTTGATTCTGGAACCCTGTGGCCTGGCAAGTTGCCTTAGGATTGATGGCAGAAAACTGTGGACTGGCAACATGACTGAGGTTTGATTGTGGAACCCTGTAAACAGGGAACATGACTGCGGCCTGATACTGGCACCCCGTGGCGTGGGAACATGACATTGGTTTGATTCTGGAGCCCTGTTTACTCGGAACATGACTGAGGTTTGATTCTGGAACCCTGTGTCCTGGGAACACGACTGAGGTTTGATTCTGGAAACCATTGACCTGGGAAGATGACTGATGTTCGAGTGTGGAATCCTGTGGCCTGGGAACATGACATCGGTTTGGATTCCGATACCCTGTTGCCTGGGAACATGAAATCCGTTTGATTCTGGAAACCTGTGGCCTGGGAATATGACTGAGGTTTGATGGTTGTACCCTATGGCCTGGCAACATGACTGAAGTTTGATTCTGGATCCCTGTGGCCTGGGAACATGACTGAGGCGTGATTCTTGAAAACTGTGGCCTGGGAACATGACATATGTTTAGATTTTGGAATGCTGTGCCCCGGGAAACTGACTGAGCCTTGGTTCTGGAACCCTGTGGACTGGGAATATGACTGAGGTTTGATGGTGGTAACCTATGGCCTGGCAACATGACTGAAGTTTGATTCTGGATCCCTGTGGCCTGGGAACATGACTGAGGCGTGATTCTTGAAAACTCTGGCTTGGGAACATGACATCTGTTTAGATTGTGGAATACTTTGCCCCGGGAAACTGACTGAGCCTTGGTTCTGGAACCCTGTGGACTGGGAACATGACTGAGGTTTTATTCTGGAACCCTGTGGCCTGGGAACATGACAGAGGATTGATTCTGGAACCCTGTGGCCTGGGAACATGACATCGGTGGATTCTGGAACCCTGAGGCCTGGGAACATGACATCTGTTTAGATTGTGGAATACTGTGCCCCGGGAATCTGACTGAGCCTTCGTTCTGGAACCCTGTGGACTGGGAACATGACTGAGGTTTTATTTTGGAACCCTGTAGCCTGGGAACATAACTGAGGATTAATTCTGGAACCCTGTGGCCTGGAAACATGATATCGGTGGATGATGGAACCCTGTGGCCTGGGAATATGAGAACGGTTTGATTCTGGAACCCTGTGGCCTGGGAACATGTCTGAGGTTTGATGGTGGAAACGTGTGGCCTGGCAACATGACTGAGGTTTGATTCTGGAAGACTGTGACCAGGAAACATGATATCGGGTTTATTCTGGAAACCTGTGTCCTGGGAACAAGACTGAGGTTTGATTCTGGATCCCTGTAGCCTGGGAATATGACATCGGTGGATTCTGGAACCCTGAGGCCTGGGAATATGAAAACGGTTTGATTCTGGAACCCTGTGGCCTGGGAACATGCCTGAGGTTTGATGGTGGAAACATGTGGCCTGGCAACATGTTTGAGGTTTCAGAGTGGAACCCTCAGGGTTGGGAACATGAGTGAGGCTTGATGGTGGAAACCAGTGCCCTGGCAACATGACTGAGGTTTGATGGTGGAACCCTGTGGCTTGGCAAGATGACTTAGGTTTGATTGGGGAACACTCTCCCTGGGAACATTACTGAGGCTTGATTGTGGAACCGTGGTCTGGCAACAGGACTAAGGTTTGATTGTGGAACCCTGTGGCCTGGGAATATGACTGAGGTTTAATTGTGGAATCCTGTGGCCTGGGAACATGACTGGGATTTTATTTCTGAAACCTGTGTCCAGGGAACATGACTGAGGTTTTATTCTGGAACCCTGTGCCCTGGGAACACGACTGAGGTTTGATTCTGGAAACCATTGGCCTGGGAAGATGACTGATGTTAGAGTGTGGAAACTTGTGGCCTGGGAACATGACATCGGTTTGGGTTCTGGTACCCTGTTGCCTGGGAACATGACATCGGTTTGATTCTGGAACCCTGTGGCCTGGGATTATGACTGAGGTTTGATGGTGGTACCCTATGGCCTGGCAACATGACTGAAGTTTGATTCTGGATCCCTGTGGCCTGGGAATATGACTGAGGCGTGATTCTTGAAAACTGTGGCCTGGGAACATGACATCTGTTTAGATTTCGGAATACTGTGCCCCGGGAACCTGACTGAGCCTTGGTTCTGGAACCCTATGGACTGGGAACATGACTGAGGTTTTATTCTGGAACCCTGTAGCCTGGGAACATAACAGAGGATTGATTCTGGAACCCTGTGGCCTGGGAACATGACATCGGTGGATTCTGGAACCCTAAGGCCTGGGAACATGACATCTGTTTAGATTGTGGAATACTGTGCCCCGGGAAACTGACTGAGCTTTGGATCTGGAACCCTGTGGACTGGGAACATGACTGAAGTTTTATTCTGGAACCCTGTAGCCTGGGAACATAACTGAGGATTGATTCTGGAACGCTCTGGCCTGGGAACATGAAATCGGTGGATTCTGGAACCCTGTGGCCTGGGAATATGAGAACGGTTTGATTCTGGAACCCTGTGGCCTGGGAACATGTCTGAGGTTTGATGGTGGAATCCTGTGGCCTGCGAACATGACTCAGGTTTGATTCTGGAACCATGTGTCCTGGGAATATGAATGAGGTTTGATTCTGGAAACCTTTGGCCTGGGAAAATGACAGAGGTTTCATTGTGGAAACATGGGGCCTGGGATCATGACTGAGGTTTGATGGTGGAACACTATGGCCTGGCAAAATGACTGAGGCTTGATTCTGGAACCCTGTGGTCTGGCAAGTTGACTGAGGTTTGATGGCAGAAACCTGTGGACTGGCAACATGACTGAGGTTTGATTGTGGAATCCTGTGGCCTGGGAACATGACTGGGATTTTATTTCTGAAACCTGTGTCTAGGGGACATGACTGAGGTTTGATTCTGGAACCCTGTGTCCTGGGAACACGACTGAGGTTTGATTCTGGAACCATGTGTCCTGGGAATATGACTGAGGTTTGATTCTGGATACCATTGGCCTGGGAAGATGACTGACGTTAGAGTGTGGAATACTCTAGCCTGGGAACATGACATCGGTTTGGATTCTGGTCCCCTGTTGCCAGGGAACATGAAATCGGTTTAGATTCTGGTCCCCTGTTGCCTGGGAACATGAAATCGGTTTCATTCTGGAATCCTGTGGCCTGGGAACATGCCTGAGGTTTGATGGTTGTACCCTATGGCCTAGCAACATGACTGAAGTTTGATTCTGGATCCCTGTGGCCAGGGAACATGGCTGAGGCGTGATTCTTGAAAATTGTGGCCTGGGAACATGACATCTGTTTAGATTGTGGAATACTGTGCCCCGGGAACTTGACTGAGCCTTGGTTCTGGAACCCTGTGGACTGGGAACATGACTGAGGTTTTATTGTGGAACCCTGAAGCCTGGGAATATGACTTCGGCGGATTCTGGATCCCAGAGGCCTGGGAATATGAAAACGATTTGATTCTGGAACCCTGTGGCCTGGCAAGTTGACTTAGGTTTGATGGCAGAAACCTGTGGACTGGCAACATGACTGAGGTTTGATGGTGGAAACCTGTGGCTTGGCAAGATGACTTAGGTTTGATTGTGGAACACTCTGGCCTGGGAACATGACTGAGGCTTGATGGTGGAACCGTGGTCTGGCAACAGGACTGAGGTTTGTTTGTGGAACCCTCTGGCCTGGGAATATGACTGAGGTTTAATTGTGGAATCCTGTGGCCTGGGAACATGACTGGGATTTTATTTCTGAAACCTGTGTCCAGGCAAAATGACTGAGGTTTTATTATGGAACCCTGTGTCCTGGGAACACGACTGAGGGTTGATTCTGGAAACCATTGGCCTGGGAAGATGACTGATGTTAGAGTGTGGAATCCTGTGGCCTGGGAACATGACATCGGTTTGGATTCTGTTACCCTGTTGCCTGGGAACATGAAATCGGTTTGATTCTGGAAACCTGTGGCCTGGGAATATGACTGAGGGTTGATGGTGGTAACCTATGGCCTGACAACATGACTGAAGTTTGATTCTGGATCCCTGTGGCCTGGGAACATGACTGAGGCGTGATTCTTGAAAACTGTGGCCAGGGAACATGACATCTGTTTAGATTTCGGAATACTGTGCCCCGGGAACCTGACTGAGCCTTGGTTCTGGAACCCTGTGGACTGGGAACATGACTGAGGTTTTATTCTGGAACTCTTTAGCCTGGGAACATAACAGAGGATTGATTCTGGAACCCTGTGGCCTGGGAAAATGACATCGGTGGATTCTGGAACCCTGAGGCCTGGGAACATGACATCTGTTTAGATTGTGGAATACTGTGCCCCGGGAACCTGACTGAGCCTTGTTTCTGGAACCCTGTGGACTGGGAACATGACTGATGTTTTATTCTGGAACCCTGTGGCCTGGGAACATGAAATCGGTGGATTCTGGAACCCTGTGGCCTGGGAACATGTTTGAGGTTTGATGGTGGAAACCTGTGGCCGGGCAACATGACTAAGGTTTGATTCTGGAAGACTGTGACCAGGGAACATGATATCGGGTTGATTCTGGAAACCTGTGTCCTGGGAACAAGACTGAGGTTTGATTCTGGAACCGTTTGTCCTGGGAACATGACTGAGGTTTGTTTCTGGAAGCCTGTTCCCTGGGAACATGACTGAGGTTTGATTCTGGACACCTGTGTCCTGGGATCATGACTGAGGTTTGATTGTTGACACCTGTGGCCTGCAAACATGACTTAGGTTTGATTTTGGAACCGTGTGTCCTGGGAATATGACTGAGGTTTGATTCTGGAAACCTTTAGCCTGGGAAAATGACTAAGGTTTCATTGTGAAAACATGGGGCCTGGGATCATGACTGAGGTTTGATGGTGGAACACTATGGCCTGGCAAAATGACTGAGGCTTGATTCTGGAACCCTGTGGCCTGGCAAGTTGCCTTGGGTTTGATGGCAGAAACCTGTGGACTGGCAACATGACTGAGGTTTGATTGTGGAACCATGGGCCTGGGAACATGACTGGGATTTTATTTCTGAAACCTGTGTCCAGGGAACATGACTGAGGTTTGATTCTGGAACCCTGTGTCCTGGGAACACGACTGAGGTTTGATTCTGGAACCATGTGGCCTGGGAATATGACTGAGGTTTGATTCTGGATACCATTGGCCTGGGAAGATGACTGATGTTAGAGTGTTGAATCCTGTGGCCTGGGAACATGACATCGGTTTCATTCTGGAAACCTGTGCCCTGGAATATGACTGAGGTTTGATGGTGGTACCCTATGGCCTGGCAACATGACTGAAGTTTGATTCTGGATCCCTGTGGCCTGGGAACATGGCTGAGGCGTGATTCTTGAAAATTGTGGCCTGGGAACATGACATCTGTTTAGATTGTGGAATACTGTGCCCCGGGAACTAGACTGAGCATTGGTTCTGGAACCCTGTGGACTGGGAACATGACTGAGGTTTTATTCTGGAACCCTGTAGCCTGGGAATATGACATCGGTGGATTCTGGATCCCTGAGGCCTGGGAATATGAAAACGGTTTGATTCTGGAAACCTGTGGCCTGGGAACATGCCTGAGGTTTGATGGTGGAAACCTGTGGCCTGGCAACATGACTGAGGTTTGATTCTGGACACCAGTGTCCTGGGAACATGACTGAGATTTGATTGCTGAAACCTGTGGCCTGCGAACATGACTCAGGTTTGCTTCCGGAACCATGTGTCCTGGGAATATGACTGAGGTTTGATGGTGGAACCCTGTGGCTGGGCAAGATGACTTAGTTTTGATTGTGGAACACTCTGGCCTGGGAACATGACTGAGGCTTGATGGTGGAACCGTGCTCTGGCAACAGGACTGAGGTTTGATGGTGGAACCCTCTGGCCTGGGAATATGACTGAGGTTTAATTGTGGAACCCTGTGGCCTGGGAACATGACTGGGATTTTATTTCTGAAACCTGTGTCCAGGGAGCATGACTGAGGTTTTATTCTGGAACCCTGTGTCCTGGAAACACGACTGAGGTTTGATTCTGGAAACCATTGGCCTGGGAAGATGACTGATGTTAGAGTGTGGAATCCTGTGGCCTGGGAACGTGACATCGGTTTGGATTCTGTTACCCTGTTGCCTGGGAACATGAAATCGGTTTGATTCTGGAAACCTGTGGCCTGGGAATATGACTGAGGTTTGATGGTGGTAACCTATGGCCTGACAACATGACTGAAGTTTGATTCTGGATCCCTGTGGCCTGGGAACATGACTGAGGCGTGATTCTTGAAAACTGTGGCCAGGGAACATGACATCTGTTTAGATTTCGGAATACTGTGCCCCGGGAACCTGACTGAGCCTTGGTTCTGGAACCCTGTGGACTGGGAACATGACTGAGGTTTTATTCTGGAACTCTTTAGCCTGGGAACATAACAGAGGATTGATTCTGGAACCCTGTGGCCTGGGAACATGACATCGGTGGATTCTGGAACCCTGAGGCCTGGGAACATGACATCTGTTTAGATTGTGGAATACTGTGCCCCGGGAACCTGACTGAGCCTTGTTTCTGGAACCCTGTGGACTGGGAACATGACTGATGTTTTATTCTGGAATCCTGTAGCCTGGGAACATAACTGGGGATTGATTCTGGAACCCTGTGGCCTGGGAACATGAAATCGGTGGATTCTGGAACCCTGTGGCCTGGGAACATGGTTGAGGTTTGATGGTGGAAACCTGTGGCCGGGCAACATGACTAAGGTTTGATTCTGGAAGACTGTGACCAGGGAACATGATATCGGGTTGATTCTGGAAACCTGTGTCCTGGGAACAAGACTGAGGTTTGATTCTGGAACCGTTTGTCCTGGGAACATGACTGAGGTTTGTTTCTGGAAGCCTGTTCCCTGGGAACATGACTGAGGTTTGATTCTGGACACCTGTGTCCTGGGATCATGACTGAGGTTTGATTGTTGACACCTGTGGCCTGCAAACATGACTTAGGTTTGATTTTGGAACCGTGTGTCCTGGGAATATGACTGAGGTTTGATTCTGGAAACCTTTAGCCTGGGAAAATGACTAAGGTTTCATTGTGAAAACATGGGGCCTGGGATCATGACTGAGGTTTGATGGTGGAACACTATGGCCTGGCAAAATGACTGAGGCTTGATTCTGGAACCCTGTGGCCTGGCAAGTTGCCTTGGGTTTGATGGCAGAAACCTGTGGACTGGCAACATGACTGAGGTTTGATTGTGGAACCATGGGCCTGGGAACATGACTGGGATTTTATTTCTGAAACCTGTGTCCAGGGAACATGACTGAGGTTTGATTCTGGAACCCTGTGTCCTGGGAACACGACTGAGGTTTGATTCTGGAACCATGTGGCCTGGGAATATGACTGAGGTTTGATTCTGGATACCATTGGCCTGGGAAGATGACTGATGTTAGAGTGTTGAATCCTGTGGCCTGGGAACATGACATCGGTTTCATTCTGGAAACCTGTGCCCTGGAATATGACTGAGGTTTGATGGTGGTACCCTATGGCCTGGCAACATGACTGAAGTTTGATTCTGGATCCCTGTGGCCTGGGAACATGGCTGAGGCGTGATTCTTGAAAATTGTGGCCTGGGAACATGACATCTGTTTAGATTGTGGAATACTGTGCCCCGGGAACTAGACTGAGCATTGGTTCTGGAACCCTGTGGACTGGGAACATGACTGAGGTTTTATTCTGGAACCCTGTAGCCTGGGAATATGACATCGGTGGATTCTGGATCCCTGAGGCCTGGGAATATGAAAACGGTTTGATTCTGGAAACCTGTGGCCTGGGAACATGCCTGAGGATTGATGGTGGAAACCTGTGGCCTGGCAACATGACTGAGGTTTGATTCTGGACACCAGTGTCCTGGGAACATGACTGAGATTTGATTGCTGAAACCTGTGGCCTGCGAACATGACTCAGGTTTGCTTCCGGAACCATGTGTCCTGGGAATATGACTGAGGTTTGATGGTGGAACCCTGTGGCTGGGCAAGATGACTTAGTTTTGATTGTGGAACACTCTGGCCTGGGAACATGACTGAGGCTTGATGGTGGAACCGTGGTCTGGCAACAGGACTGAGGTTTGATGGTGGAACCCTCTGGCCTGGGAATATGACTGAGGTTTAATTGTGGAACCCTGTGGCCTGGGAACATGACTGGGATTTTATTTCTGAAACCTGTGTCCAGGGAGCATGACTGAGGTTTTATTCTGGAACCCTGTGTCCTGGAAACACGACTGAGGTTTGATTCTGGAAACCATTGGCCTGGGAAGATGACTGATGTTAGAGTGTGGAATCCTGTGGCCTGGGAACGTGACATCGGTTTGGATTCTGTTACCCTGTTGCCTGGGAACATGAAATCGGTTTGATTCTGGAAACCTGTGGCCTGGGAATATGACTGAGGTTTGATGGTGGTAACCTATGGCCTGACAACATGACTGAAGTTTGATTCTGGATCCCTGTGGCCTGGGAACATGACTGAGGCGTGATTCTTGAAAACTGTGGCCAGGGAACATGACATCTGTTTAGATTTCGGAATACTGTGCCCCGGGAACCTGACTGAGCCTTGGTTCTGGAACCCTGTGGACTGGGAACATGACTGAGGTTTTATTCTGGAACTCTTTAGCCTGGGAACATAACAGAGGATTGATTCTGGAACCCTGTGGCCTGGGAACATGACATCGGTGGATTCTGGAACCCTGAGGCCTGGGAACATGACATCTGTTTAGATTGTGGAATACTGTGCCCCGGGAACCTGACTGAGCCTTGTTTCTGGAACCCTGTGGACTGGGAACATGACTGATGTTTTATTCTGGAACCCTGTAGCCTGGGAACATAACTGGGGATTGATTCTGGAACCCTGTGGCCTGGGAACATGAAATCGGTGGATTCTGGAACCCTGTGGCCTGGGAACATGGTTGAGGTTTGATGGTGGAAACCTGTGGCCGGGCAACATGACTAAGGTTTGATTCTGGAAGACTGTGACCAGGGAACATGATATCGGGTTGATTCTGGAAACCTGTGTCCTGGGAACAAGACTGAGGTTTGATTCTGGAACCGTTTGTCCTGGGAACATGACTGAGGTTTGTTTCTGGAAGCCTGTTCCCTGGGAACATGACTGAGGTTTGATTCTGGACACCTGTGTCCTGGGATCATGACTGAGGTTTGATTGTTGACACCTGTGGCCTGCAAACATGACTTAGGTTTGATTTTGGAACCGTGTGTCCTGGGAATATGACTGAGGTTTGATTCTGGAAACCTTTAGCCTGGGAAAATGACTAAGGTTTCATTGTGAAAACATGGGGCCTGGGATCATGACTGAGGTTTGATGGTGGAACACTATGGCCTGGCAAAATGACTGAGGCTTGATTCTGGAACCCTGTGGCCTGGCAAGTTGCCTTGGGTTTGATGGCAGAAACCTGTGGACTGGCAACATGACTGAGGTTTGATTGTGGAACCATGGGCCTGGGAACATGACTGGGATTTTATTTCTGAAACCTGTGTCCAGGGAACATGACTGAGGTTTGATTCTGGAACCCTGTGTCCTGGGAACACGACTGAGGTTTGATTCTGGAACCATGTGGCCTGGGAATATGACTGAGGTTTGATTCTGGATACCATTGGCCTGGGAAGATGACTGATGTTAGAGTGTTGAATCCTGTGGCCTGGGAACATGACATCGGTTTCATTCTGGAAACCTGTGCCCTGGAATATGACTGAGGTTTGATGGTGGTACCCTATGGCCTGGCAACATGACTGAAGTTTGATTCTGGATCCCTGTGGCCTGGGAACATGGCTGAGGCGTGATTCTTGAAAATTGTGGCCTGGGAACATGACATCTGTTTAGATTGTGGAATACTGTGCCCCGGGAACTAGACTGAGCATTGGTTCTGGAACCCTGTGGACTGGGAACATGACTGAGGTTTTATTCTGGAACCCTGTAGCCTGGGAATATGACATCGGTGGATTCTGGATCCCTGAGGCCTGGGAATATGAAAACGGTTTGATTCTGGAAACCTGTGGCCTGGGAACATGCCTGAGGATTGATGGTGGAAACCTGTGGCCTGGCAACATGACTGAGGTTTGATTCTGGACACCAGTGTCCTGGGAACATGACTGAGATTTGATTGCTGAAACCTGTGGCCTGCGAACATGACTCAGGTTTGCTTCCGGAACCATGTGTCCTGGGAATATGACTGAGGTTTGATGGTGGAACCCTGTGGCTGGGCAAGATGACTTAGTTTTGATTGTGGAACACTCTGGCCTGGGAACATGACTGAGGCTTGATGGTGGAACCGTGGTCTGGCAACAGGACTGAGGTTTGATGGTGGAACCCTCTGGCCTGGGAATATGACTGAGGATTAATTGTGGAACCCTGTGGCCTGGGAACATGACTGGGATTTTATTTCTGAAACCTGTGTCCAGGGAGCATGACTGAGGTTTTATTCTGGAACCCTGTGTCCTGGAAACACGACTGAGGTTTGATTCTGGAAACCATTGGCCTGGGAAGATGACTGATGTTAGAGTGTGGAATCCTGTGGCCTGGGAACGTGACATCGGTTTGGATTCTGTTACCCTGTTGCCTGGGAACATGAAATCGGTTTGATTCTGGAAACCTGTGGCCTGGGAATATGACTGAGGTTTGATGGTGGTAACCTATGGCCTGACAACATGACTGAAGTTTGATTCTGGATCCCTGTGGCCTGGGAACATGACTGAGGCGTGATTCTTGAAAACTGTGGCCAGGGAACATGACATCTGTTTAGATTTCGGAATACTGTGCCCCGGGAACCTGACTGAGCCTTGGTTCTGGAACCCTGTGGACTGGGAACATGACTGAGGTTTTATTCTGGAACTCTTTAGCCTGGGGACATAACAGAGGATTGATTCTGGAACCCTGTGGCCTGGGAACATGACATCGGTGGATTCTGGAACCCTGAGGCCTGGGAACATGACATCTGTTTAGATTGTGGAATACTGTGCCCCGGGAACCTGACTGAGCCTTGTTTCTGGAACCCTGTGGACTGGGAACATGACTGATGTTTTATTCTGGAACCCTGTAGCCTGGGAACATAACTGGGGATTGATTCTGGAACCCTGTGGCCTGGGAACATGAAATCGGTGGATTCTGGAACCCTGTGGCCTGGGAACATGGTTGAGGTTTGATGGTGGAAACCTGTGGCCGGGCAACATGACTAAGGTTTGATTCTGGAAGACTGTGACCAGGGAACATGATATCGGGTTGATTCTGGAAACCTGTGTCCTGGGAACAAGACTGAGGTTTGATTCTGGAACCGTTTGTCCTGGGAACATGACTGAGGTTTGTTTCTGGAAGCCTGTTCCCTGGGAACATGACTGAGGTTTGATTCTGGACACCTGTGTCCTGGGATCATGACTGAGGTTTGATTGTTGACACCTGTGGCCTGCAAACATGACTTAGGTTTGATTTTGGAACCGTGTGTCCTGGGAATATGACTGAGGTTTGATTCTGGAAACCTTTAGCCTGGGAAAATGACTAAGGTTTCATTGTGAAAACATGGGGCCTGGGATCATGACTGAGGTTTGATGGTGGAACACTATGGCCTGGCAAAATGACTGAGGCTTGATTCTGGAACCCTGTGGCCTGGCAAGTTGCCTTGGGTTTGATGGCAGAAACCTGTGGACTGGCAACATGACTGAGGTTTGATTGTGGAACCATGGGCCTGGGAACATGACTGGGATTTTATTTCTGAAACCTGTGTCCAGGGAACATGACTGAGGTTTGATTCTGGAACCCTGTGTCCTGGGAACACGACTGAGGTTTGATTCTGGAACCATGTGGCCTGGGAATATGACTGAGGTTTGATTCTGGATACCATTGGCCTGGGAAGATGACTGATGTTAGAGTGTTGAATCCTGTGGCCTGGGAACATGACATCGGTTTCATTCTGGAAACCTGTGCCCTGGAATATGACTGAGGTTTGATGGTGGTACCCTATGGCCTGGCAACATGACTGAAGTTTGATTCTGGATCCCTGTGGCCTGGGAACATGGCTGAGGCGTGATTCTTGAAAATTGTGGCCTGGGAACATGACATCTGTTTAGATTGTGGAATACTGTGCCCCGGGAACTAGACTGAGCATTGGTTCTGGAACCCTGTGGACTGGGAACATGACTGAGGTTTTATTCTGGAACCCTGTAGCCTGGGAATATGACATCGGTGGATTCTGGATCCCTGAGGCCTGGGAATATGAAAACGGTTTGATTCTGGAAACCTGTGGCCTGGGAACATGCCTGAGGTTTGATGGTGGAAACCTGTGGCCTGGCAACATGACTGAGGTTTGATTCTGGACACCAGTGTCCTGGGAACATGACTGAGATTTGATTGCTGAAACCTGTGGCCTGCGAACATGACTCAGGTTTGCTTCCGGAACCATGTGTCCTGGGAATATGACTGAGGTTTGATGGTGGAACCCTGTGGCTGGGCAAGATGACTTAGTTTTGATTGTGGAACACTCTGGCCTGGGAACATGACTGAGGCTTGATGGTGGAACCGTGGTCTGGCAACAGGACTGAGGTTTGATGGTGGAACCCTCTGGCCTGGGAATATGACTGAGGTTTAATTGTGGAACCCTGTGGCCTGGGAACATGACTGGGATTTTATTTCTGAAACCTGTGTCCAGGGAGCATGACTGAGGTTTTATTCTGGAACCCTGTATCCTGGAAACACGACTGAGGTTTGATTCTGGAAACCATTGGCCTGGGAAGATGACTGATGTTAGAGTGTGGAATCCTGTGGCCTGGGAACGTGACATCGGTTTGGATTCTGTTACCCTGTTGCCTGGGAACATGAAATCGGTTTGATTCTGGAAACCTGTGGCCTGGGAATATGACTGAGGTTTGATGGTGGTAACCTATGGCCTGACAACATGACTGAAGTTTGATTCTGGATCCCTGTGGCCTGGGAACATGACTGAGGCGTGATTCTTCAAAACTGTGGCCAGGGAACATGACATCTGTTTAGATTTCGGAATACTGTGCCCCGGGAACCTGACTGAGCCTTGGTTCTGGAACCCTGTGGACTGGGAACATGACTGAGGTTTTATTCTGGAACTCTTTAGCCTGGGAACATAACAGAGGATTGATTCTGGAACCCTGTGGCCTGGGAACATGACATCGGTGGATTCTGGAACCCTGAGGCCTGGGAACATGACATCTGTTTAGATTGTGGAATACTGTGCCCCGGGAACCTGACTGAGACTTGTTTCTGGAAACCTGTGGACTGGGAACATGACTGATGTTTTATTCTGGAACCCTGTAGCCTGGGAACATAACTGGGGATTGATTCTGGAACCCTGTGGCCTGGGAACATGTTTGAGGTTTGATGGTGGAAACCTGTGGCCGGGCAACATGACTAAGGTTTGATTCTGGAAGACTGTGACCAGGGAACATGATATCGGGTTGATTCTGGAAACCTGTGTCCTGGGAACAAGACTGACGTTTGATTCTGGAACCGTTTGGCCTGGGAACATGACTGAGGTTTGTTTCTGGAAGCCTGTTCCCTGGGAACATGACTGAGGTTTGATTCTGGACACCTGTGTCCTGGGATCATGACTGAGGTTTGGTTGTTGACACCTGTGGCCTGCAAACATGACTTAGGTTTGATTTTGGAACCGTGTGTCCTGGGAATATGACTGAGGTTTGATTCTGGAAACCTTTAGCCTGGGAAAATGACTAAGGTTTCATTGTGAAAACATGGGGCCTAGGATCATGACTGAGGTTTGATGGTGGAACACTATGGCCTGGCAAAATGACTGAGGCTTGATTCTGGAACCCTGTGGCCTGGCAAGTTGCCTTGGGTTTGATGGCAGAAACCTGTGGACTGGCAACATGACTGAGGTTTGATTGTGGAACCCTGAGCCTGGGAACATGACTGGGATTTTATTTCTGAAACCTGTGTCCAGGGAACATGACTGAGGTTTGATTCTGGAACCCTGTGTCCTGGGAACACGACTGAGGTTTGATTCTGGAACCATGTGGCCTGGGAATATGACTGAGGTTTGATTCTGGATACCATTGGCCTGGGAAGATGACTGATGTTAGAGTGTTGAATCCTGTGGCCTGGGAACATGACATCGGTTTCATTCTGGAAACCTGTGCCCTGGAATATGACTGAGGTTTGATGGTGGTACCCTATGGCCTGGCAACATGACTGAAGTTTGATTCTGGATCCCTGTGGCCTGGGAACATGGCTGAGGCGTGATTCTTGAAAATTGTGGCCTGGGAACATGACATCTGTTTAGATTGTGGAATACTGTGCCCCGGGAACTAGACTGAGCATTGGTTCTGGAACCCTGTGGACTGGGAACATGACTGAGGTTTTATTCTGGAACCCTGTAGCCTGGGAATATGACATCGGTGGATTCTGGATCCCTGAGGCCTGGGAATATGAAAACGGTTTGATTCTGGAAACCTGTGGCCTGGGAACATGCCTGAGGTTTGATGGTGGAAACCTGTGGCCTGGCAACATGACTGAGGTTTGATTCTGGACACCAGTGTCCTGGGAACATGACTGAGATTTGATTGCTGAAACCTGTGGCCTGCGAACATGACTCAGGTTTGCTTCCGGAACCATGTGTCCTGGGAATATGACTGAGGTTTGATGGTGGAACCCTGTGGCTGGGCAAGATGACTTAGTTTTGATTGTGGAACACTCTGGCCTGGGAACATGACTGAGGCTTGATGGAGGAACCGTGGTCTGGCAACAGGACTGAGGTTTGATGGTGGAACCCTCTGGCCTGGGAATATGACTGAGGTTTAATTGTGGAACCCTGTGGCCTGGGAACATGACTGGGATTTTATTTCTGAAACCTGTGTCCAGGGAGCATGACTGAGGTTTTATTCTGGAACCCTGTGTCCTGGAAACACGACTGCGGTTTGATTCTGGAAACCATTGGCCTGGGAAGATGACTGATGTTAGAGTGTGGAATCCTGTGACCTGGGAACATGACATCGGTTTGGATTCTGGTACCCTGTTGCCTGGGAACATGAAAGCGGTTTGATTCCGGAAACCTGTGGCCTGGGAATATGACTGAGGTTTGATGGTGGTACCCTATGGCCTGGCAACATGACTGAAGGTTGATTCTGGATCCCTGTGTCCTGGGAACATGACTGAGGCGTGATTCTTGAAAACTGTGGCCTGGGAACATGACATCTGTTTAGATTGTGGAATACTGTGCCCCGGAACATGACTGAGCCTTGGTTCTGGAACACTGTGGACTGGGAACATGACTGAGGTTTTATTCTGGAACCCTGTAGCCTGGGAACATAACAGAGGATTGATTCTGGAACCCTGTGGCATGGGAACATGAAATCGGTGGATTCTGGAACCTTGTGGCCTGAGAATATGAGAACGGTTTGATTCTGGAACCCTGTGGCCTTGGAACATGTCTGAGGTTTGATGGTGGAAACCTGTGGCCTGGCAATATGACTGAGGTTTGATTCTGGAAGACTGTGACCAGGGAACCTGACATCGGATTTATTCTGGAAACCTGTGTCCTGGGAACAAGACTGAGGTTTGATTCTGGAAACCTGTGGCCTGGGAACATGACTGAGGTTTGATTGTTGAAACCTGTGGCCTGCGAACATGACTCAGGTTTGATTCTGGAACCCTGTGGCCTGGGATCATGACTGAGGTTTGATTGTTGAAACCTGTGGCCTGCGAACATGACTCAGGTTTGATTCTGGAACCATGTGTCCTGGGAATATGACTGAGGTTTGATTCTGGAAACCTTTGACCTGGGAAAATGACTGAGGTTTCATTGTGGAAACATGGGGTGTGGGATCATGACTGAGGTTTGATGGTGGAACACTATGGCCTGGCAAAATGACTGAGGCTTGATTCTGGAACACTGTGGCCTGGCAAGTTGACTGAGGTTTGATGGCAGAATCCTGTGGACTGGCAACATGACTGAGGTTTGATTGTGGAACCCTGTGGCGTGGCAAGATAACTTAGGTTTGATTGTGGAACACTCTGGCCTCGGAATATGACTGAGGTTTAATTGTGGAACCCTGTGGCCTGGGAACATGACTGCGATTTTATTTCTGAAACCTGTGTCCAGGGAACATGACTGAGATTTAATGGTGGAAACCTGTGGCCCGGCAACATGACTGAGGTTTGTTTCTGGAAGCCTGTACCCTGGGCACATGACTGAGGTTTGATTCTGGACACCTGTGTCCTGGGAACATGACTGAGATTTGATTGCTGAAACCTGTGGCCTGCGAACATGACCCAGGTTTGCTTCCGGAACCATGTGTCCTGGGAATATGACTGAGGTTTGATTCTGGAAACCTTTGGCCTGGGAAAATGACTGAGGTTTCATTGTGGAAACATGTGGCCTGGAATCATGACTGAGGTTTGATGGTGGAACACTATGGCCTGGCAAAATGACTGAGGCTTGATTCTGGAACCCTGTGGCCTGGCAAGTTGCCTTAGGTTTGATGGCAGAAACCTGTGGACTGGCAACATGACTGAGGTTTGATTGTGGAACCCTGTAAACGGGGAACATGACTGAGGCCTGATACTGGCACCCCGTGGCGTGGGAACATGACATTGGTTTGATTCTGGAGCCCTGTTTACTCGGAACATGACTGAGGTTTTATTCTGGAACCCTGTGTCCTGGGAACACGACTGAGGTTTGATTCTGGAAACCATTGGCCTGGGAAGATGACTGATGTTAGAGTGTGGAATCCTGTGGCCTGGGAACATGACATCGGTTTGGATTCTGGTACCCTGTTGCTTGGGAACATGAAATCGGTTTGATTCTGGAAACAAGTGGCCTGGGAATATGACTGAGGTTTGATGGTTGTACTCTATGGCCTGGCAACATGACTGAAGTTTGATTCTGGATCCCTGTGGCCTGGGAACATGACTGAGGCGTGACTCTTGAAAACTGTGGCCTGGGAATATGACATATGTTTAGATTTTGGAATACTGTGCCCCGGGAAACTGACTGAGCCTTGGTTCTGGAACCCTGTGGACTGGGAATATGACTGAGGTTTGATGGTGGTACCCTATGGCCTGGCAACATGACTGAAGTTTGATTCTGGATCCCTGTGGCCTGGGAACATGACTGAGGCGTGATTCTTGAAAACTGTGTCCTGGGAACATGACATCTGTTTAGATTGTGGAATACTGTGCCCCGGGAACCTGACTGAGCCTTGGTTCTGGAACCCTGTGGACTGGGAACATGACTGAGGTTTTATTCTGGAACCCTGTGGCCTGGGAACATGACAGAGGATTGATTCTGGAACCCTGTGGAATGGGAACATGACATCGGTGGATTCTGGAACCCTGAGGCCTGGGAACAGGACATCTGTTTAGATTGTGGAATACTCTGCCCCGGGAACCTGACTGAGCCTTGGTTCTGGAACCCTGTGGACTGGGAACATGACTGAGGTTTTATTCTGGAACCCTGTAGCCTGGGAACATGACAGAGGATTGATTCTGGAACCCTGTGGCCTGGGAACATGATACCGGTGGATTCTGGAAGCCTGTGGCCTGGGAATATGAGAACGGTTTGATTCTGGAACCCCGTGGCCTGGGAACATGTCTGAGGTTTGATGGTGGAAACCTGTGGCCTGGCAATATGACTGAGGTTTGATTCTGGAAACCTTTGGCCTGGGAAAATGACTGAGGTTTCATTGTGGAAACATGGGGCCTGGAATCATGACTGAGGTTTGATGGTGGAACACTATGGCCTGGCAAAATGACTGAGGCTTGATTCTGGAACCCTGTGGCCTGGCAAGTTGACTGAGGTTTGATGGCAGAAACCTGTAGACTGGCAACATGACTGAGGTTTGATTGTGGAACCCTGTGGCCTGGGAACATGACTGGGATTTTATTTCTAAAACCTGTGTCCAGGGAACATGACTGAGGTTTGATTCTGAAACCCTGTGTCCTGGGAACACGACTGAGGTTTGATTCTGGAACCATGTGGCCTGGGAATATTACTGAGGTTTGATTCTGGATACCATTGGCCTGGGAAGATGACTGATGTTAGAGTGTGGAATCCTGTGGCCTGGGAACATGACATCGGTTTGTATTCTGGTACCCTGTTGCCTGGGAACATGAAATCGGTTTGATTCTGGAATCCTGTGGACTGGGAATATGACTGAGGTTTAATGGTGGTACCGTATGGCCTGGCAACATGACTGAAATTTGATTCTGGATCCCTGTGGCCTGGGAATATGGCTAAGGCGTGATTCTTGAAAATTGTGGCCTGGGAACATGACCTCTGTTTAGATTTGGGAATACTGTGCCCCGGGAACTTGACTGAGCCTTGGTTCTGGAACCCTGTGGACTGGGAACTTGACTGAGGTTTTATTCTGGAACCCTGTAGCCTGGGAATATGACATCGGTGGATTCTGGATCCCTGAGGCCTGGGAATATGAAAACGGTTTGATTCTGGAACCCTGTGGCCTGGGAACATGCCTGAGGTTTGAAGGTGGAAATCTGTGGCCTGGCAACATGTTTGAGGTTTCAGAGTGGAACCCTCAGGCTTGGGAACATAAGTGAGGCTTGATGGTGGAAACCAGTGGCCTGGCAACATGACTGAGGTTTGATGGTGGAACCCTGTGGCTTGGCAAGATGACTTAGGTTTGATTGGGGAACACTCTCCCTGGGAACATGACTGAGGTTTGATGGTGGAACCGTGGTCTGGCAACAGGACTGAGGTTTGATTGTGGAACCCTCTGGCCTGGGAATATGACTGAGGTTTAATTGTGGAATCCTGTGGCCTGGGAACATGACTGGGATTTTATTTCTGAAACCTGTGTCCAGGCAACATGACTGAGGTTTTATTATGGAACCCTGTGCCCTGGGAACACGACTGAGGGTTGATTCTGGAAACCATTGGCCTGGGAAGATGACTGATGTTAGAGTGTGGAACCCTGAGGCCTGGGAACATGACATCTGTTTAGATTGTGGAATACTCTGCACCGGGAACCTGACTGAGCCTTGGTTCTAGAACCCTGTGGACCTGGAACATGACTGAGGTTTTATTCTGGAACCCTGTAGCCTGGGAACATAACTGAGGATTGATTCTGGAACCCTGTGGCCTGGGAACATGATATCGGTGGATTCTGGAAGCCTGTGGCCTGGGAATATGAGAACGGTTTGATTCTGGAACCCTGTGGCCTGGGAACATGTCTGAGGTTTGATGGTGGAAACCTATGGCCTGGCAACATGACTGAGGTTTAATTCTGGAAGACTGTGACCAGGGAACATGATATCGGGTTTATTCTGGAAACCTGTTTCCTGGGAAAAAGACTGAGGTTTGATTCTGGAACCCTGTGGCCTGGGAACATGACTGAGGTTTGTTTCTGGAAGCCTGTTCCCTGGAAACATGACTGAGGTTTGATTCTGGACACCTGTGTCCTGGGATCATGACTGAGGTTTGATTGTTGAAACCTGTGGCCTGCGAACATGACTCAGGTTTGATTCTGGAACCATGTGTCCTGGGAATATGACTGAGGTTTGATTCTGGAAACCTTTGGCCTGGGAAAATGACTGAGGTTTCATTGTGGAAACATGGGGCCTGGGATCATGACTGAGGTTTGATGGTGGAACACTATGGCCTGGCAAAATGACTGAGGCTTGATTCTGGAACCCTGTGGCCTGGCAAGTTGACTGAGGTTTGATGGCAGAAACCTGTGGACTGGCAACATGACTGAGGTTTGATTGTGGAACCCTGTGGCCTGGGAACATGACTGGGATTTTATTTCTAAAACCTGTGTCCAGGGAACATGACTGAGGTTTGATTCTGAAACCCTGTGTCCTGGGAACACGACTGAGGTTTGATTCTGGAACCATGTGGCCTGGGAATATTACTGAGGTTTGATTCTGGATACCATTGGCCTGGGAACATGACTGATGTTAGAGTGTGGAATCCTGTGGCCTGGGAACATGACATCGGTTTGTATTCTGGTACCCTGTTGCCTGGGAACATGAAATCGGTTTGATTCTGGAATCCTGTGGACTGGGAATATGACTGAGGTTTAATGGTGGTACCGTATGGCCTGGCAACATGACTGAAATTTGATTCTGGATCCCTGTTTCCTGGGAATATGGCTAAGGCGTGATTCTTGAAAATTGTGGCCTGGGAACATGACCTCTGTTTAGATTGGGGAATACTGTGCCCCGGGAACTTGACTGAGCCTTGGTTCTGGAACCCTGTGGACTGGGAACTTGACTGAGGTTTTATTCTGGAACCCTGTAGCCAGGGAATATGACATCGGTGGATTCTGGATCCCTGAGGCCTGGGAACATGCCTGAGGTTTGATGGTGGAAACCTGTGGCCTGGCAACATGTTTGAGGTTTCAGAGTGGAACCCTCAGGCTTGGGAACATGAGTGAGGCTTGACGGTGGAAACCAGTGGCCTGGCAACATGACTGAGGTTTGGTGGTGGAACCCTGTGGATTGGCAAGATGACTTAGGTTTGATTGTGGAACACTCTCCCTGGGAACATGACTGAGGTTTGATGGTGGAACCGTGGTCTGGCAACAGGACTGAGGTTTGATTGTGGAACCCTCTGGCCTGGGAATATGACTGAGGTTTAATTGTGGAATCCTGTGGCCTGGGAACATGACTGGGATTTTATTTCTGTAACCTGTGTCCAGGCAACATGACTGAGGTTTTATTATGGAACCCTGTGCCCTGGGAACACGACTGAGGGTTGATTCTGGAAACCATTGTCCTGGGAAGATGACTGATGTTAGAGTGTGGAATCCTGTGGCCTGGGAACATGACATCGGTTTGGATTCTGTTACCCTGTTGCCTGGGAACATGAAATCGGTTTGATTCTGGAAACCTGTGGCCTGGGAATATGACTGAGGTTTGATGGTTGTACCCTATGGCCTGGCATCATGACTGAAGTTTCATTCTGGATCCCTGTGACCTGGGAACATGACTGAGGCGTGATTCGTGAAAACTTTGGCCTGGGAACATGACATCTGTTTAGATTGTGGAATACTGTTCCCCGGGAACCTGACTGAGCCTTCGTTCTGGAACCCTGTGGACTGAGAACATGACTGAGGTTTTATTCTGGAACCCTGTGGCCTGGGAACATGACAGAGGATTGATTCTGGAACCCTGTGGCCTGGGAACATGACATCGGTGGATTCTGGAACCCTGAGGCCTGGGAACATGACATCTGTTTAGATTGTGGAATACTCTGCCCCGGGAACCTGACTGAGCCTTGGTTCTGGAACCCTGTGGACTGGGAACATGACTGAGGTTTTATTCTGGAACCCTGTAGCCTGGGAACATAACTGAGGATTGATTCTGGAACCCTGTGGCCTGGGAACATGATATCGGTGGATTCTGGAAGCCTGTGGCCTGGGAATATGAGAACGGTTTGATTCTGGAACCCTGTGGCCTGGGAACATGTCTGAGGTTTGATGGTGGAAACCTGTGGCCTGGCAACATGACTGAGGTTTGATTCTGGAAGACTGTGACCAGGGAATATGATATCGGGTTTATTCTGGAAACCTGTTTCCTGGGAAAAAGACTGAGGTTTGATTCTGGAACCCTGTCGCCTGGGAACATGACTGAGGTTTGATTCTGGAAGACTGTGACCAGGGAATATGATATCGGGTTTATTCTGGAAAACTGTGTCCTGGGAACAAGACTGAGGTTTGATTCTGGAACCGTGTGGCCTGGGAACATGACTGAGGTTTGTTTCTGGAAGCCTGTTCCCTGGGAACATGACTGAGGTTTGATTCTGGACACCTGTGTCCTGGGATCATGACTGAGGTTTGATTGTTGACATATGTGGCCTGCGAACATGATTTAGGTTTGATACTGGAACAGTGTGTCCTGGGAATATGACTGAGGTTTGATTCTGGAAACCTTTGGCCTGGGAAAATGACTGAGGTTTCATTGTGGAAACATGGGGCCTGGGATCATGACTGAGGTTTGATGGTGGAACACTATGGCCTGGCAAAATGACTGAGGCTTGATTCTGGAACCCTGTGGCCGGGCAAGTTGCCTTGGGTATGATAGCAGAAACCTGTGGACTGGCAACATGACTGAGGCTTGATTCTGGAACCCTGTGGCCTGGCAAGTTGACTGAGGTTTGATGGCAGAAACCTGTGGACTGGCAACATGACTGAGGTTTGATTGTGGAACCCTTTGCCCTGGGAACATGACAGGGATTTTATTTTTGAAATCTGTGTCCAGGGAACATGACTGAGGTTTGATTCTGGAACCCTGTGTCCTGGGAACACGACTGAGGTTTGATTCTGGAACCATGTGGCCTGGGAACATGATATCGGTGGATTCTGGAACCCTGTGGCCTGGGAATATGAGAACGGTTTGATTCTGGAACCATGTGGACTGGGAACATGTCTGAGGTTTGATGGTGGAAACGTGTGGCCTGGCAACATGACTGAGGTTTGATTCTGGAAGACTGTGACCAGGGAACATGATATCGGGTTTATTCTGGAAACCTGTGTCCTGGGAACAAGACTGAGGTTTGATTCTGGAACCGTGTGGCCTGGGAACATGACTGAGGTTTCTTTCTGGAAGCCTGTTCCCTGGGAACATGACTGAGGTTTGATTCTGGACACCTGTGTCCTGGGATCATGACTGAGGTTTGATTGTTGACACCTGTGGCCTGCGAACATGATTTAGGTTTGATACTGGAACAGTGTGTCCTGGGAATATGACTGAGGTTTGATTCTGGAAACCTTTGGCCTGGGAAAATGACTGAGGTTTCATTGTGGAAACATGGGGCCTGGGATCATGACTGAGGTTTGATGGTGGAACACTATGGCCTGGCAAAATGACTGAGGCTTGATTCTGGAACCCTGTGGCCGGGCAAGTTGCCTTGGGTATGATAGCAGAAACCTGTGGACTGGCAACATGACTGAGGCTTGATTCTGGAACCCTGTGGCCTGGCAAGTTGACTGAGGTTTGATGGCAGAAACCTGTGGACTGGCAACATGACTGAGGTTTGATTGTGGAACCCTTTGCCCTGGGAAAATGACAGGGATTTTATTTTTGAAATCTGTGTCCAGGGAACATGACTGAGGTTTGATTCTGGAACCCTGTGTCCTGGGAACACGACTGAGGTTTGATTCTGGAACCATGTGGCCTGGGAACATGATATCGGTGGATTCTGGAACCCTGTGGCCTGGGAATATGAGAACGGTTTGATTCTGGAACCATGTGGACTGGGAACATGTCTGAGGTTTGATGGTGGAAACGTGTGGCCTGGCAACATGACTGAGGTTTGATTCTGGAAGACTGTGACCAGGGAACATGATATCGGGTTTATTCTGGAAACCTGTGTCCTGGGAACAAGACTGAGGTTTGATTCTGGAACCCTGTGGCCTGGGAACATGACTGAGGTTTGTTTCTGGAAGCCTGTTCCCTGGGAACATGACTGAGGTTTGATTCTGGACACCTGTGTCCTGGGATCATGACTGACGTTTGATTGTTGAAACCTGTGGCCTGGGAACATGACTCAGGTTTGCTTCCGGAACCATGTGTCCTAGGAATATGACTGAGGTTTGATTCTGGAAACCTTTGGCCTGGGAAAATGACTGAGGTTTCACTGTGGAAACATGGGGCCTGGGATCATGACTGAGGTTTGATGGTGGAACACTATGGCCTGGCAAAATGACTGAGGCTTGATTCTGGAACCCTGTGGCCTGGCAAGTTGACTGCGGTTTGATGGCAGAAACCTGTGGACTGGCAACATGACTGAGGTTTGATTGTGGAACCCTGTGGCCTGGGAACATGACTGGGATTTTATTTCTGAAACCTGTGTCCAGGGAACATGAAATTGGTTTGATTCTGGAACCCTGTGTCCTGCGAACACGACTGAGGTTTGATTCTGGAACCATGTGGCCTGGGAATATGACTGAGGTTTGATTCTGGATACCATTGGCTTGGGAAGATGACTGATGTTAGAGTGTGGAATCCTGTGGCCTGGGAACATGACATCGGTGTGGATTCTGTTACCCTGTTGCCTGGGAACATGAAATCGGTTTGATTCTGGAAACCTGTGGCCTGGGAATATGACTGAGGTTTGATGGTGGTACCCTATGGCCTAGCAACATGACTGAAGTTTGATTCTGGATCCCTGTGACCTGAGAACATGACTGAGGCGTGATTCTTGAAAACTGTGGCCTGGGAACATGACATCTGTTTAGATTGTGGAATACGGTGCCCCGGGAACCTGACTGAGCCTTGGTTCTGGAACCCTGTGGACTGGGAACATGACTGAGGTTTTATTCTGGAACCCTGTGGCCTGGGAACATGACAGAGGATTGATTCTGGAACCCTGTGGCCTGGGAACATGACATCGGTGGATTCTGGAACCCTGAGGCCTGGGAACATGACATCTGTTTAGATTGTGGAATACTCTGCCCCGGGAACCTGACTGAGCCTTGGTTCTGGAACCCTGTGGACTGGGAACATGACTGAGGTTTTATTCTGGAACCCTGTAGCCTGGGAACATAACTGAGGATTGATTCTGGAACCCTGTGGCCTGGGAACATGATATCGGTGGATTCTGGAAGCCTGTGGCCTGGGAATATGAGAACGGTTTGATTCTGGAACCCTGTGGCCTGGGAACATGTCTGAGGTTTGATGGTGGAAACCTGTGGCCTGGCAACATGACTGAGGTTTCATTCTGGAAGACTGTGACCAGGGAACATGATATCGGGTTTATTCTGGAAACCTGTGTCCTGGGAACAAGACTGAGGTTTGATTCTGGAACCCTGTGGCCTGGGAACATGACTGAGGTTTGTTTCTGGAAGCCTGTTCCCTGGGAACATGACTGAGGTTTGATTCTGGACACCTGTGTCCTGGGATCATGACTGAGGTTTGATTGTTGAAACCTGTGGCCTGCGAACATGACTTAGGTTTGATTCTGGTACCGTGTGTCCTGGAAATATGACTGAGGTTTGATTCTGGAAACCTTTAGCCTGGGAAAATGACTGAGGTTTCATTGTGGAAACATGGGGCCTGGGATCATGACTGAAGTTTGATGGTGGAACACTATGGCCTGGCAAAATGACTGAGGCTTGATTCTGGAACCCTGTGGCCTGGCAAGTTGCCTTGGGTTTGATGGCAGAAACCTGTGGACTGGCAACATGACTGAGATTTGATTGTGGAACCCTGTGAACGGGGAA
Source organism: Balaenoptera physalus (assembly GCF_965194825.1). Lineage (NCBI taxonomy): Eukaryota > Metazoa > Chordata > Mammalia > Artiodactyla > Balaenopteridae > Balaenoptera > Balaenoptera physalus. The sequence goes on from NC_138901.1 coordinate 30,408,277, forward strand.
CATGACTGAGGCCTGATACTGGCATCCCGTGGGGTGGGAACATGACATTGGTTTGATTCTGGAGCCCTGTTTACTCGGAACATGACTGAGGTTTGATGGTGGAACCCTGTGGCCTGGCAACATGATTGAGGTTTCAGAGTGGAACCCTCAGGCTTGGGAACATTAGTGAGGCTTGATGGTGGAAACCAGTGGCCTGGCAACATGACTGAGGTTTGATGGTGGAACCCTGTGGCTTGGCAAGATGACTTAGGTTTGATTGTGGAACACTCTGGCCTGGGAACATGACTGAGGCTTGATGGTGGAACCGTGGTCTGGCAACAGGACTGAGAGTTGATTGTGGAACCCTCTGGCCTGGGAATATGACTGAGGTTTAATTGTGGAACCCTGTGGCCTGTGAACATGACTGGGATTTTATTTCTGAAACCTGTGGCCTGCGAACATGACTCAGGTTTGATTCTGGAACCATGTGTCCTGGGAATATGCCTGAGGTTTGATTCTGGAAACCCTTGGCCTGGGAAAATGACTGAGGTTTCATTCTGGAAACATGGGGCCTGGGATTATGAATGAGGTTTGACGGTGGAACACTATGGCCTCGCAAAATGACTGAGGTTTGATTCTGGAACCCTGTGGCATGGCAAGTTGACTGAGGTTTGAAGGCTGACACCTGTGGACTTGCAACGTGACTGAGGTTTGATTGTGGAACGCTGTGGCCTGGTAACATGACTGGGAGTTTATTTCTGAAACCTGTGTCCAGGGAAAATGACATTGGTTTGATTCTGGAAACCTGTGTCCTGGGAACACGACTGAGGTTTGATTCTGGAACCATGTGGCCTGGGAATATGACTGAGGTTTGATTCTGGATACCATTGGCCTGGGAAGATGACTGATGTTAGAGTGTGGAATCCTGTGGCCTGGGAACATGACATCGGTTTGGATTGTGATACCCTGTTGCCTGGGAACATGAAATCGCTTTGATTCTGGAAACCTGTGGCCTGGGAATATGACTGAGGTTTGAAGGTGGTACCCCATGGCCTGGCAACATGACTGAAGTTTGATTCTGGATCCCTGTGGCCTGGGAACATGACTGAGGCGTGATTCTTGAAAACTGTGGCCTGGGAACATGACATCTGTTTAGATTTTGGAATACTGTGCCCCGGGAACCTGACTGAGCCTTGGTTCTGGAACCCTGTGGACTGGGAACATGACTGAGGTTTTATTCTGGAACCCTGTTGCCTGGGAACATAATTGAGGATTGATTCTGGAACCCTGTGGCTTGGGAACATGAAATCGGTGGATTCTGGAACCCTGTGGCCTGGAAATATGAGAACGGTTTGATTCTGGAACCCTGTGGCCTGGGAACATGTCTGAGGTTTAATGGTGGAAACCTGTGGCCCGGCAACATGACTGAGGTTTGTTTCTGGAAGCCTGTACCCTGGGCACATGACTGAGGTTTGATTCTGGACACCTGTGTCCTGGGAACATGACTGAGATTTGATTGCTGAAACCTGTGGCCTGCGAACATGACCCAGGTTTGCTTCCGGAACCATGTGTCCTGGGAATATGACTGAGGTTTGATTCTGGAAACCTTTGGCCTGGGAAAATGACTGAGGTTTCATTGTGGAAACATGTGGCCTGGAATCATGACTGAGGTTTGATGGTGGAACACTATGGCCTGGCAAAATGACTGAGGCTTGATTCTGGAACCCTGTGGCCTGGCAAGTTGCCTTAGGATTGATGGCAGAAACCTGTGGACTGGCAACATGACTGAGGTTTGATTGTGGAACCCTGTAAACAGGGAACATGACTGAGGCCTGATACTGGCACCCCGTGGCGTGGGAACATGACATTGGTTTGATTCTGGAGCCCTGTTTACTCGGAACATGACTGAGGTTTGATTCTGGAACCCTGTGTCCTGGGAACACGACTGAGCTTTGATTCTGGAAACCATTGGCCTGGGAAGATGACTGATGTTCGAGTGTGGAATCCTGTGGCCTGGGAACATGACATCGGTTTGGATTCCGATACCCTGTTGCCTGGGAACATGAAATCCGTTTGATTCTGGAAACCTGTGGCCTGGGAATATGACTGAGGTTTGATGGTTGTACCCTATGGCCTGGCAACATGACTGAAGTTTGATTCTGGATCCCTGTGGCCTGGGAACATGACTGAGGCGTGATTCTTGAAAACTGTGGCCTGGGAACATGACATATGTTTAGATTTTGGAATACTGTGCCCCGGGAAACTGACTGAGCCTTGGTTCTGGAACCCTGTGGACTGGGAATATGACTGAGGTTTGATGGTGGTAACCTATGGCCTGGCAACATGACTGAAGTTTGATTCTGGATCCCTGTGGCCTGGGAACATGACTGAGGCGTGATTCTTGAAAACTCTGGCTTGGGAACATGACATCTGTTTAGATTGTGGAATACTTTGCCCCGGGAAACTGACTGAGCCTTGGTTCTGGAACCCTGTGGACTGGGAACATGACTGAGGTTTTATTCTGGAACCCTGTGGCCTGGGAACATGACAGAGGATTGATTCTGGAACCCTGTGGCCTGGGAACATGACATCGGTGGATTCTGGAACCCTGAGGCCTGGGAACATGACATCTGTTTAGATTGTGGAATACTGTGCCCCGGGAATCTGACTGAGCCTTCGTTCTGGAACCCTGTGGACTGGGAACATGACTGAGGTTTTATTTTGGAACCCTGTAGCCTGGGAACATAACTGAGGATTAATTCTGGAACCCTGTGGCCTGGTAACATGATATCGGTGGATGATGGAACCCTGTGGCCTGGGAATATGAGAACGGTTTGATTCTGGAACCCTGTGGCCTGGGAACATGTCTGAGGTTTGATGGTGGAAACGTGTGGCCTGGCAACATGACTGAGGTTTGATTCTGGAAGACTGTGACCAGGAAACATGATATCGGGTTTATTCTGGAAACCTGTGTCCTGGGAACAAGACTGAGGTTTGATTCTGGATCCCTGTGGCCTGGGAATATGGCTGAGGCGTGATTCCTGAAAATTGTGGCCTGGGAACATGACATCTGTTTAGATTGGGGAATACTGTGCCCCGGGAACTTGACTGAGCCTTGGTTCTGGAACCCTGTGGACTGGGAACATGACTGAGGTTTTATTCTGGAACCCTGTAGCCTGGGAATATGACATCGGTGGATTCTGGAACCCTGAGGCCTGGGAATATGAAAACGGTTTGATTCTGGAACCCTGTGGCCTGGGAACATGCCTGAGGTTTGATGGTGGAAATATGTGGCCTGGCAACATGTTTGAGGTTTCAGAGTGGAACCCTCAGGGTTGGGAACATGAGTGAGGCTTGATGGTGGAAACCAGTGCCCTGGCAAAATGACTGAGGTTTGATGGTGGAACCCTGTGGCTTGGCAAGATGACTTAGGTTTGATTGGGGAACACTCTCCCTGGGAACATTACTGAGGCTTGATTGTGGAACCGTGGTCTGGCAACAGGACTAAGGTTTGATTGTGGAACCCTGTGGCCTGGGAATATGACTGAGGTTTAATTGTTGAATTCTGTGGCCTGGGAACATGACTGGGATTTTATTTCTGAAACCTGTGTCCAGGGAACATGACTGAGGTTTTATTCTGGAGCCCTGTGCCCTGGGAACACGACTGAGGTTTGATTCTGAAAACCATTGGCCTGGGAAGATGACTGATGTTAGAGTGTGGAAACCTGTGGCCTGGGAACATGACATCGGTTTGGATTCTGGTACCCTGTTGCCTGGGAACATGAAATCGGTTTGATTCTGGAACCCTGTGGCCTGGGATTATGACTGAGGTTTGATGGTGGTACCCTATGGCCTGGCAACATGACTGAAGTTTGATTCTGGATCCCTGTGGCCTGGGAATATGACTGAGGCGTGATTCTTGAAAACTGTGGCCTGGGAACATGACATCTGTTTAGATTTCGGAATACTGTGCCCCGGGAACCTGACTGAGCCTTGGTTCTGGAACCCTATGGACTGGGAACATGACTGAGGTTTTATTCTGGAACCCTGTAGCCTGGGAACATAACAGAGGATTGATTCTGGAACCCTGTGGCCTGGGAACATGACATCGGTGGATTCTGGAACCCTGAGGCCTGGGAACATGACATCTGTTTAGATTGTGGAATACTGTGCCCCGGGAAAGTGACTGAGCTTTGGATCTGGAACCCTGTGGACTGGGAACATGACTGAAGTTTTATTCTGGAACCCTGTAGCCTGGGAACATAACTGAGGATTGATTCTGGAACGCTCTGGCCTGGGAACATGAAATCGGTGGATTCTGGAACCCTGTGGCCTGGGAATATGAGAACGGTTTGATTCTGGAACCCTGTGGCCTGGGAACATGTCTGAGGTTTGATGGTGGAATCCTGTGGCCTGGCAACATGACTGAGGTTTGATTCTGGAAGACTGTGACCAGGGAACATGGTATCGGGTTTATTCTGGAAACCTGTTTCCTGGGAACAAGACTGAGGTTTGATTCTGGAAACCTGTGGCCTGGGAACATGACTGAGGTTTGTTTCTGGAAGCCTGTTCCCTGCGGACATGACTGAATTTTGATTCTGGACACCTGTGTCCTGGGATCATGACTGAGGTTTGATTGTTGAAACCTGTGGCCTGCGAACATGACTCAGGTTTGATTCTGGAACCATGTGTCCTGGGAATATGAATGAGGTTTGATTCTGGAAACCTTTGGCCTGGGAAAATGACAGAGGTTTCATTGTGGAAACATGGGGCCTGGGATCATGACTGAGGTTTGATGGTGGAACACTATGGCCTGGCAAAATGACTGAGGCTTGATTCTGGAACTCTGTGGTCTGGCAAGTTGACTGAGGTTTGATGGCAGAAACCTGTGGACTGGCAACATGACTGAGGTTTGATTGTGGAATCCTGTGGCCTGGGAACATGACTGGGATTTTATTTCTGAAACCTGTGTCCAGGGAACATGACTGAGGTTTGATTCTGGAACCCTGTGTCCTGGGAACACGACTGAGGTTTGATTCTGGAACCATGTGTCCTGGGAATATGACTGAGGTTTGATTCTGGATACCATTGGCCTGGGAAGATGACTGACGTTAGAGTGTGGAATACTCTAGCCTGGGAACATGACATCGGTTTGGATTCTGGTCCCCTGTTGCCAGGGAACATGAAATCGGTTTGGATTCTGGTCCCCTGTTGCCTGGGAACATGAAATCGGTTTCATTCTGGAAACCTGTGCCCTGGAATATGACTGAGGTTTGATGGTGGTACCCTATGGTCTGGCAACATGACTGAAGTTTGATTCTGGATCCCTGTGGCCTGGGAACATGGCTGAGGCGTGATTCTTGAAAATTGTGGCCTGGGAAAATGACATCTGTTTAGATTGTGGAATACTGTGCCCTGGGAACTTGACTGAGCCTTGGTTCTGGAACCCTGTGGACTGGGAACATGACTGAGGTTTTATTCTGGAATCCTGTAGCCTGGGAATATGACATCGGTGGATTCTGGATCCCTGAGGCCTGGGAATATGAAAACGGTTTGATTCTGGAACCCTGTGGCCTGGGAACATGCCTGAGGTTTGATGGTGGAAAACTGTGGCCTGGCAACATGACTGAGGATTGTTTCTGGAAGCCTGTTGCCTCGGCACATGACTGAGGTTTGATTCTGGACACCTGTGTCCTGGGAACATGACTGAGATTTGATTGCTGAAACCTTTGACCTGCGAACATGACTCAGGTTTGCTTCCGGAACCATGTGTCCTGGGAATATGACTGAGGTTTCATTCTGGAAACCTTTGGCCTGGGAAAATGACTGAGGTTTCATTGTGGAAACATGTGGCCTGGAATCATGACTTAGGTTTGATGGTGGAACACTATGGCCAGGCAAAATGACTGAGACTAGATTCTGGAACCCTGTGGCCTGGCAAGTTGCCTTAGGTTTGGTGGCAGAAACCTGTGGACTGGCAACTTGACTGAGGTTTGATTGTGGAACCCTGTGAACGGGGAACATGACTGAGGCCTGATACTGGAACCCGGGGCGTGGGAACATGACATTGGTTTGATTCTGGAGCCCTGTTTACTCGGAACATGACTGAGGTTTGATGGTGGAACCCTGTGGCCTGGCAACAGGAATGAGGTTTGATTGTCGAACATTCTGGCCTGGGAACATGACTGAGGCTTAATGGTGGAACCGTGGTCTGGCAACAGGACTGAGGTTTGATTGTGGAAACCTCTGGCCTGGGAATATGACTGAGGTTTAATTGTGGAACCCTGTGGCCTGGGAAAATGACTGGGATTTTATTTCTGAAACCTGTGTCCAGGGAAAATGACTGTGGTTTTATTCTGGAACCCTGTGTCCTGGGAACACGACTGAGGTTTGATTCTGGAACCATGTGGCCTGGGAACATTACTGAGGTTTGATTCTGGAAACCTTTGGCCTGGGAAGATGACTGATGTTAGAGTGTGGAATCCTGTGGCCTGGGAACATGACATCTGTTTAGATTCTGGTACCCTGTTGCCTGAGAACATGAAATCGGTTGGATTCTGGAAATCTGTGGCCTGGGAATATGACTGAGGTTTGATGGTGGTACCCGATGGCCTGGCAACATGACTGAAGTTTGATTCTGGATCCCTGTGGCCTGGGAACATGACTGAGGCGTGATTCTTGAAGACTGTAGCCTGGGAATATGACATCTGTTTAGACTTTGGAATACTGTGCCCCGGGAACCAGACTGAGCCTTGGTTCTGGAACCCTGTGGAATGGGAACATGACTGAGGTTTTATTCTGGAACCCTGTAGCTTGGGAACATAACAGAGGATTGATTCTGGAACCCTCTGGCCTGGGAACATGACATCGGTGGATTCTGGAATCCTGAGGCCTCGGAACATGACATTTGTTTAGATTGTGGAATACTGTGCCCAGGGAACCTGACTGAGCCTTGGTTCTGGAACCCTGTGGACTGGGAACATGACTGAGGTTTTATTCTGGAACCCTGTGGTCTGGGAACATAATTGAGGATTGATTCTTGAACCCTGTGGCCTGGGAACATGAAATCGGTGGATTCTGGAACCCTGTGGCCATGGAATATGAGAACGGTTTGATTCTGGAACCCTGTGGCCTGGGAACATGTCTGAGGTTTGATGGTGGAAACCTGTGGCCTGGCAACATGATTGAGGTTTGATTCTGGAAGACTGTGACCAGGGAACATGATATCGGGTTTATTCTGGAAACCTGTTTCCTGGGAACAAGACTGAGGTTTGATTCTGGAACCCTGTGGCCTGGGAACATGACTGAGGTTTGTTTCTGGAAGCCTGTTCCCTGGGAACATGACTGAGGTTTGATTCTGGACACCTGTGTCCTGGGATCATGACTGATGTTTGATTGTTGAAACCTGTGGCCTGGGAACATGACTGAGGTTTGATTGTGGAACCCTGTGGCCTGGGAACATGACTGAGGTTTGATTGTTGAAACCTGTGGCCTGCGAACATGACTCAGGTTTGATTCTGGAACCATGTGTCCTGGGAATATGACTGAGGTTTGATTCTGGAAACCTTTGGCCTGGGAAAATGACTGAGGTTTCATTGTGGAAACATGGGGCCTGGGATCATGACTGAGGTTTGATGGTGGAACACTATGGCCTGGCAAAATGACTGAGGCTTGATTCTGGAACCCTGTGGCCTGGCAAGTTGCCTTAGGTTTGATGGCAGAAACCTGTGGACTGGCAACATGACTGAGGTTTGATTGTGGAACCCTGTGGCCTGGGAACATGGCTGGGATTTTATTTCTGAAACCTGTGTCCAGGGAACATGACATTGGTTTGATTCTGAAACCCTGTGTCCTGGGAACACGACTGAGGGTTGATTCTGGAACCATGTGGCCTGGGAATATGACTGAGGTTTGATTCTGGATACCATTGGCCTGGGAAGACGACTGATGTTAGAGTATGGAATCCTGTGGCCTGGGAACATGACGTCGGTTTGTATTCTGGTACCCTGTTGCCTGGGAACATGAAATCGGTTTGATTCTGGAATCCTGTGGCCTGGGAATATGACTGAGGTTTGATGGTGGTACCCTATGGCCTGGCAACATGACTGAAATTTGATTCTGGATCCCTGTGGCCTTGGAATATGGCTGAGGCGTGATTCTTGAAAATTGTGGCCTGGGAACATGACATCTGTTTAGATTGGGGAATACTGTGCCCCGGGAACTTGACTGAGCCTTGGTTCTGCAACCCTGTGGACTGGGAACATGACTGAGGTTTTATTCTGGAACCCTGTAGCCTGGGAATATGACATCGGTGGATTCTGGATCCCTGAGGCCTGGGAATATGAAAACGGGTTGACTCTGGAACCCTGTGGCCTGGGAACATGCCTGAGGTTTGATGGTGGAAACCTGTGGCCTGGCAACATGTTTGAGGTTTCAGAGTGGAACCCTCAGGCTTGGGAACATGAGTGAGGCTTGATGGTGGAACCGTGGTCTGGCAACAGGACTGAGGTTTGATTGTGGAACCCTCTGGCCTGGGAATATGACTGAGGTTTAATTGTGGAATCCTGTGGCCTGGGAACATGACTGGGATTTTATTTCTGAAACCTGTGTCCAGGCAACATGACTGAGGTTTTATTATGGAACCCTGTGTCCTGGGAACACGACTGAGGGTTGATTCTGAAAACCATTGGCCTGGGAAGATGACTGATGTTAGAGTGTGGAATCCTGTGGCCTGGGAACATGACATCGGTTTGGATTCTGTTACCCTGTTGCCTGGGAACATGAAATCGGTTTGATTCTGGAAACCTGTGGCCTGGGAATATGACTGAAGTTTGATGTTTGTACCCTATGGCCTGGCAACATGACTGAAGTTTGATTCTGGATCCCTGTGACCTGGGAACATGACATCTGTTTAGATTGTGGAATACTGTGCCCCGGGAACCTGACTGAGCCTTGGTTCTGGAACCCTGTGGACTGGGAACATGACTGAGGTTTTATTCTGGAACCCTGTGGCCTGGGAACATGACAGAGGATTGATTCTGGAACCCTGTGGCCTGGGAACATGACATCGGTGGATTCTGGAACCCTGAGGCCTGGGAACATGACATCTGTTTAGATTGTGGAATACTCTGCCCCGGGAACCTGACTGAGCCTTGGTTCTGGAACCCTGTGGACTGGGAATATGACTGAGGTTTGATTCTGGAAACCTTTGGCCTGGGAAAATGACTGAGGTTTCATTGTGGAAACATGGGGCCTGGGATCATGACTGAGGTTTGATGGTGGAACACTATGGCCTGGCAAAATGACTGAGGCTTGATTCTGGAACACTGTGGCCTGGCAAGTTGACTGAGGTTTGATGGCAGAAACCTGTGGACTGGCAACATGACTGAGGTTTGATTGAGGAACCCTGTGGCCTGGGAACATGACTGGGATTTTATTTCTGAAACCTTTGTCCAGGGAACATGACATTGGTTTGATTCTGGAACCATGTGGCCTGGGAATATGACTGAGGTTTGATTCTGGAACCATGTGGCCTGGGAACATGAAATCGGTGGATTCTGGTACCCTGTTGCCTGGGAACATGAAATCGGTTTCATTCTGGAAACCTGTGCCCTGGAATATGACTGAGGTTTGATGGTGGTACCCTATGGCCTGGCAACATGACTGAAGTTTGATTCTGGATCCCTGTGGCCTGGGAACATGGCTGAGGCGTGATTCTTGAAAATTGTGGCCTGGGAACATGACATGTGTTTAGATTGTGGAATACTGTGCCCCGGGAACTGGACTGAGCCTTGGTTCTGGAACCCTGTGGACTGGGAACATGACTGAGGTTTTATTCTGGAACCCTTTAGCCTGGGAACATAACAGAGGATTGATTCTGGAACCCTGTGGCCTGGGAACATGACATCGGTGGATTCTGGAACCCTGAGGCCTGGGAACATGACATCTGTTTAGATTGTGGAATACTGTGCCCCGGGAACCTGACTGAGCCTTGTTTCTGGAACCCTGTGGACTGGGAACATGACTGATGTTTTATTCTGGAACCCTGTGGCCTGGGAACATGAAATCGGTGGATTCTGGAACCCTGTGGCCTGGGAACATGTTTGAGGTTTGATGGTGGAAACCTGTGGCCGGGCAACATGACTAAGGTTTGATTCTGGAAGACTGTGACCAGGGAACATGATATCGGGTTGATTCTGGAAACCTGTGTCCTGGGAACAAGACTGAGGTTTGATTCTGGAACCGTTTGGCCTGGGAACATGACTGAGGTTTGTTTCTGGAAGCCTGTTCCCTGGGAACATGACTGAGGTTTGATTCTGGACACCTGTGTCCTGGGATCATGACTGAGGTTTGATTGTTGACACCTGTGGCCTGCAAACATGACTTAGGTTTGATTTTGGAACCGTGTGTCCTGGGAATATGACTGAGGTTTGATTCTGGAAACCTTTAGCCTGGGAAAATGACTAAGGTTTCATTGTGAAAACATGGGGCCTGGGATCATGACTGAGGTTTGATGGTGGAACACTATGGCCTGGCAAAATGACTGAGGCTTGATTCTGGAACCCTGTGGCCTGGCAAGTTGCCTTGGGTTTGATGGCAGAAACCTGTGGACTGGCAACATGACTGAGGTTTGATTGTGGAACCCTGGGCCTGGGAACATGACTGGGATTTTATTTCTGAAACCTGTGTCCAGGGAACATGACTGAGGTTTGATTCTGGAACCCTGTGTCCTGGGAACACGACTGAGGTTTGATTCTGGAACCATGTGGCCTGGGAATATGACTGAGGTTTGATTCTGGATACCATTGGCCTGGGAAGATGACTGATGTTAGAGTGTTGAATCCTGTGGCCTGGGAACATGACATCGGTTTCATTCTGGAAACCTGTGCCCTGGAATATGACTGAGGTTTGATGGTGGTACCCTATGGCCTGGCAACATGACTGAAGTTTGATTCTGGATCCCTGTGGCCTGGGAACATGGCTGAGGCGTGATTCTTGAAAATTGTGGCCTGGGAACATGACATCTGTTTAGATTGTGGAATACTGTGCCCCGGGAACTAGACTGAGCATTGGTTCTGGAACCCTGTGGACTGGGAACATGACTGAGGTTTTATTCTGGAACCCTGTAGCCTGGGAATATGACATCGGTGGATTCTGGATCCCTGAGGCCTGGGAATATGAAAACGGTTTGATTCTGGAAACCTGTGGCCTGGGAACATGCCTGAGGTTTGATGGTGGAAACCTGTGGCCTGGCAACATGACTGAGGTTTGATTCTGGACACCAGTGTCCTGGGAACATGACTGAGATTTGATTGCTGAAACCTGTGGCCTGCGAACATGACTCAGGTTTGCTTCCGGAACCATGTGTCCTGGGAATATGACTGAGGTTTGATGGTGGAACCCTGTGGCTGGGCAAGATGACTTAGTTTTGATTGTGGAACACTCTGGCCTGGGAACATGACTGAGGCTTGATGGTGGAACCGTGGTCTGGCAACAGGACTGAGGTTTGATGGTGGAACCCTCTGGCCTGGGAATATGACTGAGGTTTAATTGTGGAACCCTGTGGCCTGGGAACATGACTGGGATTTTATTTCTGAAACCTGTGTCCAGGGAGCATGACTGAGGTTTTATTCTGGAACCCTGTGTCCTGGAAACACGACTGAGGTTTGATTCTGGAAACCATTGGCCTGGGAAGATGACTGATGTTAGAGTGTGGAATCCTGTGGCCTGGGAACGTGACATCGGTTTGGATTCTGTTACCCTGTTGCCTGGGAACATGAAATCGGTTTGATTCTGGAAACCTGTGGCCTGGGAATATGACTGAGGTTTGATGGTGGTACCCTATGGCCTGGCAACATGACTGAAGTTTGATTCTGGATCCCTGTGGCCTGGGAACATGGCTGAGGCGTGATTCTTGAAAATTGTGGCCTGGGAACATGACATCTGTTTAGATTGTGGAATACTGTGCCCCGGGAACTGGACTGAGCCTTGGTTCTGGAACCCTGTGGACTGGGAACATGACTGAGGTTTTATTCTGGAACCCTTTAGCCTGGGAACATAACAGAGGATTGATTCTGGAACCCTGTGGCCTGGGAACATGACATCGGTGGATTCTGGAACCCTGAGGCCTGGGAACATGACATCTGTTTAGATTGTGGAATACTGTGCCCCGGGAACCTGACTGAGCCTTGTTTCTGGAACCCTGTGGACTGGGAACATGACTGATGTTTTATTCTGGAACCCTGTGGCCTGGGAACATGAAATCGGTGGATTCTGGAACCCTGTGGCCTGGGAACATGTTTGAGGTTTGATGGTGGAAACCTGTGGCCGGGCAACATGACTAAGGTTTGATTCTGGAAGACTGTGACCAGGGAACATGATATCGGGTTGATTCTGGAAACCTGTGTCCTGGGAACAAGACTGAGGTTTGATTCTGGAACCGTTTGGCCTGGGAACATGACTGAGGTTTGTTTCTGGAAGCCTGTTCCCTGGGAACATGACTGAGGTTTGATTCTGGACACCTGTGTCCTGGGATCATGACTGAGGTTTGATTGTTGACACCTGTGGCCTGCAAACATGACTTAGGTTTGATTTTGGAACCGTGTGTCCTGGGAATATGACTGAGGTTTGATTCTGGAAACCTTTAGCCTGGGAAAATGACTAAGGTTTCATTGTGAAAACATGGGGCCTGGGATCATGACTGAGGTTTGATGGTGGAACACTATGGCCTGGCAAAATGACTGAGGCTTGATTCTGGAACCCTGTGGCCTGGCAAGTTGCCTTGGGTTTGATGGCAGAAACCTGTGGACTGGCAACATGACTGAGGTTTGATTGTGGAACCCTGGGCCTGGGAACATGACTGGGATTTTATTTCTGAAACCTGTGTCCAGGGAACATGACTGAGGTTTGATTCTGGAACCCTGTGTCCTGGGAACACGACTGAGGTTTGATTCTGGAACCATGTGGCCTGGGAATATGACTGAGGTTTGATTCTGGATACCATTGGCCTGGGAAGATGACTGATGTTAGAGTGTTGAATCCTGTGGCCTGGGAACATGACATCGGTTTCATTCTGGAAACCTGTGCCCTGGAATATGACTGAGGTTTGATGGTGGTACCCTATGGCCTGGCAACATGACTGAAGTTTGATTCTGGATCCCTGTGGCCTGGGAACATGGCTGAGGCGTGATTCTTGAAAATTGTGGCCTGGGAACATGACATCTGTTTAGATTGTGGAATACTGTGCCCCGGGAACTAGACTGAGCATTGGTTCTGGAACCCTGTGGACTGGGAACATGACTGAGGTTTTATTCTGGAACCCTGTAGCCTGGGAATATGACATCGGTGGATTCTGGATCCCTGAGGCCTGGGAATATGAAAACGGTTTGATTCTGGAAACCTGTGGCCTGGGAACATGCCTGAGGTTTGATGGTGGAAACCTGTGGCCTGGCAACATGACTGAGGTTTGATTCTGGACACCAGTGTCCTGGGAACATGACTGAGATTTGATTGCTGAAACCTGTGGCCTGCGAACATGACTCAGGTTTGCTTCCGGAACCATGTGTCCTGGGAATATGACTGAGGTTTGATGGTGGAACCCTGTGGCTGGGCAAGATGACTTAGTTTTGATTGTGGAACACTCTGGCCTGGGAACATGACTGAGGCTTGATGGTGGAACCGTGGTCTGGCAACAGGACTGAGGTTTGATGGTGGAACCCTCTGGCCTGGGAATATGACTGAGGTTTAATTGTGGAACCCTGTGGCCTGGGAACATGACTGGGATTTTATTTCTGAAACCTGTGTCCAGGGAGCATGACTGAGGTTTTATTCTGGAACCCTGTGTCCTGGAAACACGACTGAGGTTTGATTCTGGAAACCATTGGCCTGGGAAGATGACTGATGTTAGAGTGTGGAATCCTGTGGCCTGGGAACGTGACATCGGTTTGGATTCTGTTACCCTGTTGCCTGGGAACATGAAATCGGTTTGATTCTGGAAACCTGTGGCCTGGGAATATGACTGAGGTTTGATGGTGGTAACCTATGGCCTGACAACATGACTGAAGTTTGATTCTGGATCCCTGTGGCCTGGGAACATGACTGAGGCGTGATTCTTGAAAACTGTGGCCAGGGAACATGACATCTATTTAGATTTCGGAATACTGTGCCCCGGGAACCTGACTGAGCCTTGGTTCTGGAACCCTGTGGACTGGGAACATGACTGAGGTTTTATTCTGGAACTCTTTAGCCTGGGAACATAACAGAGGATTGATTCTGGAACCCTGTGGCCTGGGAACATGACATCGGTGGATTCTGGAACCCTGAGGCCTGGGAACATGACATCTGTTTAGATTGTGGAATACTGTGCCCCGGGAACCTGACTGAGCCTTGTTTCTGGAACCCTGTGGACTGGGAACATGACTGATGTTTTATTCTGGAACCCTGTAGCCTGGGAACATAACTGGGGATTGATTCTGGAACCCTGTGGCCTGGGAACATGAAATCGGTGGATTCTGGAACCCTGTGGAGTGGGAACATGGTTGAGGTTTGATGGTGGAAACCTGTGGCCGGGCAACATGACTAAGGTTTGATTCTGGAAGACTGTGACCAGGGAACATGATATCGGGTTGATTCTGGAAACCTGTGTCCTGGGAACAAGACTGAGGTTTGATTCTGGAACCGTTTGTCCTGGGAACATGACTGAGGTTTGTTTCTGGAAGCCTGTTCCCTGGGAACATGACTGAGGTTTGATTCTGGACACCTGTGTCCTGGGATCATGACTGAGGTTTGATTGTTGACACCTGTGGCCTGCAAACATGACTTAGGTTTGATTTTGGAACCGTGTGTCCTGGGAATATGACTGAGGTTTGATTCTGGAAACCTTTAGCCTGGGAAAATGACTAAGGTTTCATTGTGAAAACATGAGGCCTGGGATCATGACTGAGGTTTGATGGTGGAACACTATGGCCTGGCAAAATGACTGAGGCTTGATTCTGGAACCCTGTGGCCTGGCAAGTTGCCTTGGGTTTGATGGCAGAAACCTGTGGACTGTCAACATGACTGAGGTTTGATTGTGGAACCATGGGCCTGGGAACATGACTGGGATTTTATTTCTGAAACCTGTGTCCAGGGAACATGACTGAGGTTTGATTCTGGAACCCTGTGTCCTGGGAACACGACTGAGGTTTGATTCTGGAACCATGTGGCCTGGGAATATGACTGAGGTTTGATTCTGGATACCATTGGCCTGGGAAGATGACTGATGTTAGAGTGTTGAATCCTGTGGCCTGGGAACATGACATCGGTTTCATTCTGGAAACCTGTGCCCTGGAATATGACTGAGGTTTGATGGTGGTACCCTATGGCCTGGCAACATGACTGAAGTTTGATTCTGGATCCCTGTGGCCTGGGAACATGGCTGAGGCGTGATTCTTGAAAATTGTGGCCTGGGAACATGACATCTGTTTAGATTGTGGAATACTGTGCCCCGGGAACTAGACTGAGCATTGGTTCTGGAACCCTGTGGACTGGGAACATGACTGAGGTTTTATTCTGGAACCCTGTAGCCTGGGAACATAACTGGGGATTGATTCTGGAACCCTGTGGCCTGGGAACATGACATCGGTGGATTCTGGAACCCTGAGGCCTGGGAACATGACATCTGTTTAGATTGTGGAATACTGTGCCCCGGGAACCTGACTGAGCCTTGTTTCTGGAACCCTGTGGACTGGGAACATGACTGATGTTTTATTCTGGAACCCTGTAGCCTGGGAACATAACTGGGGATTGATTCTGGAACCCTGTGGCCTGGGAACATGAAATCGGTGGATTCTGGAACCCTGTGGCCTGGGAACATGGTTGAGGTTTGATGGTGGAAACCTGTGGCCGGGCAACATGACTAAGGTTTGATTCTGGAAGACTGTGACCAGGGAACATGATATCGGGTTGATTCTGGAAACCTGTGTCCTGGGAACAAGACTGAGGTTTGATTCTGGAACCGTTTGTCCTGGGAACATGACTGAGGTTTGTTTCTGGAAGCCTGTTCCCTGGGAACATGACTGAGGTTTGATTCTGGACACCTGTGTCCTGGGATCATGACTGAGGTTTGATTGTTGACACCTGTGGCCTGCAAACATGACTTAGGTTTGATTTTGGAACCGTGTGTCCTGGGAATATGACTGAGGTTTGATTCTGGAAACCTTTAGCCTGGGAAAATGACTAAGGTTTCATTGTGAAAACATGAGGCCTGGGATCATGACTGAGGTTTGATGGTGGAACACTATGGCCTGGCAAAATGACTGAGGCTTGATTCTGGAACCCTGTGGCCTGGCAAGTTGCCTTGGGTTTGATGGCAGAAACCTGTGGACTGTCAACATGACTGAGGTTTGATTGTGGAACCATGGGCCTGGGAACATGACTGGGATTTTATTTCTGAAACCTGTGTCCAGGGAACATGACTGAGGTTTGATTCTGGAACCCTGTGTCCTGGGAACACGACTGAGGTTTGATTCTGGAACCATGTGGCCTGGGAATATGACTGAGGTTTGATTCTGGATACCATTGGCCTGGGAAGATGACTGATGTTAGAGTGTTGAATCCTGTGGCCTGGGAACATGACATCGGTTTCATTCTGGAAACCTGTGCCCTGGAATATGACTGAGGTTTGATGGTGGTACCCTATGGCCTGGCAACATGACTGAAGTTTGATTCTGGATCCCTGTGGCCTGGGAACATGGCTGAGGCGTGATTCTTGAAAATTGTGGCCTGGGAACATGACATCTGTTTAGATTGTGGAATACTGTGCCCCGGGAACTAGACTGAGCATTGGTTCTGGAACCCTGTGGACTGGGAACATGACTGAGGTTTTATTCTGGAACCCTGTAGCCTGGGAATATGACATCGGTGGATTCTGGATCCCTGAGGCCTGGGAATATGAAAACGGTTTGATTCTGGAAACCTGTGGCCTGGGAACATGCCTGAGGTTTGATGGTGGAAACCTGTGGCCTGGCAACATGACTGAGGTTTGAGTCTGGACACCAGTGTCCTGGGAACATGACTGAGATTTGATTGCTGAAACCTGTGGCCTGCGAACATGACTCAGGTTTGCTTCCGGATCCATGTGTCCTGGGAATATGACTGAGGTTTGATGGTGGAACCCTGTGGCTGGGCAAGATGACTTAGTTTTGATTGTGGAACACTCTGGCCTGGGAACATGACTGAGGCTTGATGGTGGAACCGTGGTCTGGCAACAGGACTGAGGTTTGATGGTGGAACCCTCTGGCCTGGGAATATGACTGAGGTTTAATTGTGGAACCCTGTGGCCTGGGAACATGACTGGGATTTTATTTCTGAAACCTGTGTCCAGGGAGCATGACTGAGGTTTTATTCTGGAACCCTGTGTCCTGGAAACACGACTGAGGTTTGATTCTGGAAACCATTGGCCTGGGAAGATGACTGATGTTAGAGTGTGGAATCCTGTGGCCTGGGAACGTGACATCGGTTTGGATTCTGTTACCCTGTTGCCTGGGAACATGAAATCGGTTTGATTCTGGAAACCTGTGGCCTGGGAATATGACTGAGGTTTGATGGTGGTAACCTATGGCCTGACAACATGACTGAAGTTTGATTCTGGATCCCTGTGGCCTGGGAACATGACTGAGGCGTGATTCTTGAAAACTGTGGCCAGGGAACATGACATCTGTTTAGATTTCGGAATACTGTGCCCCGGGAACCTGACTGAGCCTTGGTTCTGGAACCCTGTGGACTGGGAACATGACTGAGGTTTTATTCTGGAACTCTTTAGCCTGGGAACATAACAGAGGATTGATTCTGGAACCCTGTGGCCTGGGAACATGACATCGGTGGATTCTGGAACCCTGAGGCCTGGGAACATGACATCTGTTTAGATTGTGGAATACTGTGCCCCGGGAACCTGACTGAGCCTTGTTTCTGGAACCCTGTGGACTGGGAACATGACTGATGTTTTATTCTGGAACCCTGTGGCCTGGGAACATGAAATCGGTGGATTCTGGAACCCTGTGGCCTGGGAACATGTTTGAGGTTTGATGGTGGAAACCTGTGGCCGGGCAACATGACTAAGGTTTGATTCTGGAAGACTGTGACCAGGGAACATGATATCGGGTTGATTCTGGAAACCTGTGTCCTGGGAACATGACTGAGGTTTGTTTCTGGAAGCCTGTTCCCTGGGAACATGACTGAGGTTTGATTCTGGACACCTGTGTCCTGGGATCATGACTGAGGTTTGATTGTTGACACCTGTGGCCTGCAAACATGACTTAGGTTTGATTTTGGAACCGTGTGTCCTGGGAATATGACTGAGGTTTGATTCTGGAAACCTTTAGCCTGGGAAAATGACTAAGGTTTCATTGTGAAAACATGGGGCCTGGGATCATGACTGAGGTTTGATGGTGGAACACTATGGCCTGGCAAAATGACTGAGGCTTGATTCTGGAACCCTGTGGCCTGGCAAGTTGCCTTGGGTTTGATGGCAGAAACCTGTGGACTGGCAACATGACTGAGGTTTGATTGTGGAACCCTGGGCCTGGGAACATGACTGGGATTTTATTTCTGAAACCTGTGTCCAGGGAACATGACTGAGGTTTGATTCTGGAACCCTGTGTCCTGGGAACACGACTGAGGTTTGATTCTGGAACCATGTGGCCTGGGAATATGACTGAGGTTTGATTCTGGATACCATTGGCCTGGGAAGATGACTGATGTTAGAGTGTTGAATCCTGTGGCCTGGGAACATGACATCGGTTTCATTCTGGAAACCTGTGCCCTGGAATATGACTGAGGTTTGATGGTGGTACCCTATGGCCTGGCAACATGACTGAAGTTTGATTCTGGATCCCTGTGGCCTGGGAACATGGCTGAGGCGTGATTCTTGAAAATTGTGGCCTGGGAACATGACATCTGTTTAGATTGTGGAATACTGTGCCCCGGGAACTAGACTGAGCATTGGTTCTGGAACCCTGTGGACTGGGAACATGACTGAGGTTTTATTCTGGAACCCTGTAGCCTGGGAATATGACATCGGTGGATTCTGGATCCCTGAGGCCTGGGAATATGAAAACGGTTTGATTCTGGAAACCTGTGGCCTGGGAACATGCCTGAGGTTTGATGGTGGAAACCTGTGGCCTGGCAACATGACTGAGGTTTGATTCTGGACACCAGTGTCCTGGGAACATGACTGAGATTTGATTGCTGAAACCTGTGGCCTGCGAACATGACTCAGGTTTGCTTCCGGAACCATGTGTCCTGGGAATATGACTGAGGTTTGATGGTGGAACCCTGTGGCTGGGCAAGATGACTTAGTTTTGATTGTGGAACACTCTGGCCTGGGAACATGACTGAGGCTTGATGGTGGAACCGTGGTCTGGCAACAGGACTGAGGTTTGATGGTGGAACCCTCTGGCCTGGGAATATGACTGAGGTTTAATTGTGGAACCCTGTGGCCTGGGAACATGACTGGGATTTTATTTCTGAAACCTGTGTCCAGGGAGCATGACTGAGGTTTTATTCTGGAACCCTGTGTCCTGGAAACACGACTGAGGTTTGATTCTGGAAACCATTGGCCTGGGAAGATGACTGATGTTAGAGTGTGGAATCCTGTGGCCTAGGAACATGACATCGGTTGGGATTCTGTTACCCTGTTGCCTGGGAACATGAAATCGGTTTAATTCTGGAAACCTGTGGCCTGGGAATATGACTGAGGTTTGATGGTGGTAACCTATGGCCTGACAACATGACTGAAGTTTGATTCTGGATCCCTGTGGCCTGGGAACATGACTGAGGCGTGATTCTTGAAAACTGTGGCCTGGGAACATGACATCTGTTTAGATTTCGGAATACTGTGCCCCGGGAACCTGACTGAGCCTTGGTTCTGGAACCCTGTGGACTGGGAACATGACTGAGGTTTTATTCTGGAACTCTTTAGCCTGGGAACATAACAGAGGATTGATTCTGGAACCCTGTGGCCTGGGAACATGACATCGGTGGATTCTGGAACCCTGAGGCCTGGGAACATGACATCTGTTTAGATTGTGGAATACTGTGCCCCGGGAACCTGACTGAGCCTTGTTTCTGGAACCCTGTGGACTGGGAACATGACTGATGTTTTATTCTGGAATCCTGTAGCCTGGGAACATAACTGGGGATTGATTCTGGAACCCTGTGGCCTGGGAACATGAAATCGGTGGATTCTGGAACCCTGTGGCCTGGGAACATGGTTGTGGTTTGATGGTGGAAACCTGTGGCCGGGCAACATGACTAAGGTTTGATTCTGGAAGACTGTGACCAGGGAACATGATATCGGGTTGATTCTGGAAACCTGTGTCCTGGGAACAAGACTGAGGTTTGATTCTGGAACCGTTTGTCCTGGGAACATGACTGAGGTTTGTTTCTGGAAGCCTGTTCCCTGGGAACATGACTGAGGTTTGATTCTGGACACCTGTGTCCTGGGATCATGACTGAGGTTTGATTGTTGACACCTGTGGCCTGCAAACATGACTTAGGTTTGATTTTGGAACCGTGTGTCCTGGGAATATGACTGAGGTTTGATTCTGGAAACCTTTAGCCTGGGAAAATGACTAAGGTTTCATTGTGAAAACATGGGGCCTGGGATCATGACTGAGGTTTGATGGTGGAACACTATGGCCTGGCAAAATGACTGAGGCTTGATTCTGAAACCCTGTGGCCTGGCAAGTTGCCTTGGGTTTGATGGCAGAAACCTGTGGACTGGCAACATGACTGAGGTTTGATTGTGGAACCATGGGCCTGGGAACATGACTGGGATTTTATTTCTGAAACCTGTGTCCAGGGAACATGACTGAGGTTTGATTCTGGAACCCTGTGTCCTGGGAACACGACTGAGGTTTGATTCTGGAACCATGTGGCCTGGGAATATGACTGAGGTTTGATTCTGGATACCATTGGCCTGGGAAGATGACTGATGTTAGAGTGTGGAATCCTGTGGCCTGGGAACATGACATCGGTTTGTATTCTGGTACCCTGTTGCCTGGGAACATGAAATCGGTTTGATTCTGGAATCCTGTGGACTGGGAATATGACTGAGGTTTAGTGGTGGTACCGTATGGCCTGGCAACATGACTGAAATTTGATTCTGGATCCCTGTTTCCTGGGAATATGGCTAAGGCGTGATTCTTGAAAATTGTGGCCTGGGAACATGACCTCTGTTTAGATTGGGGAATACTGTGCCCCGGGAAATTGACTGAGCCTTGGTTCTGGAACCCTGTGGACTGGGAACTTGACTGAGGTTTTATTCTGGAACCCTGTAGCCAGGGAATATGACATCGGTGGATTCTGGATCCCTGAGGCCTGGGAACATGCCTGAGGTTTGATGGTGGAAACCTGTGGCCTGGCAACATGTTTGAGGTTTCAGAGTGGAACCCTCAGGCTTGGGAACATGAGTGAGGCTTGACGGTGGAAACCAGTGGCCTGGCAACATGACTGAGGTTTGGTGGTGGAACCCTGTGGCTTGGCAAGATGACTTAGGTTTGATTGTGGAACACTCTCCCTGGGAACATGACTGAGGTTTGATGGTGGAACCGTGGTCTGGCAACAGGACTGAGGTTTGATTGTGGAACCCTCTGGCCTGGGAATATGACTGAGGTTTAATTGTGGAATCCTGTGGCCTGGGAACATGACTGGGATTTTATTTCTGTAACCTGTGTCCAGGCAACATGACTGAGGTTTTATTATGGAACCCTGTGCCCTGGGAACACGACTGAGGGTTGATTCTGGAAACCATTGTCCTGGGAAGATGACTGATGTTAGAGTGTGGAATCCTGTGGCCTGGGAACATGACATCGGTTTGGATTCTGTTACCCTGTTGCCTGGGAACATGAAATCGGTTTGATTCTGGAAACCTGTGGCCTGGGAATATGACTGAGGTTTGATGGTTGTACCCTATGGCCTGGCATCATGACTGAAGTTTCATTCTGGATCCCTGTGACCTGGGAACATGACTGAGGCGTGATTCGTGAAAACTTTGGCCTGGGAACATGACATCTGTTTAGATTGTGGAATACTGTTCCCCGGGAACCTGACTGAGCCTTCGTTCTGGAACCCTGTGGACTGAGAACATGACTGAGGTTTTATTCTGGAACCCTGTGGCCTGGGAACATGACAGAGGATTGATTCTGGAACCCTGTGGCCTGGGAACATGACATCGGTGGATTCTGGAACCCTGAGGCCTGGGAACATGACATCTGTTTAGATTGTGGAATACTCTGCCCCGGGAACCTGACTGAGCCTTGGTTCTGGAACCCTGTGGACTGGGAACATGACTGAGGTTTTATTCTGGAACCCTGTAGCCTGGGAACATAACTGAGGATTGATTCTGGAACCCTGTGGCCTGGGAACATGATATCGGTGGATTCTGGAAGCCTGTGGCCTGGGAATATGAGAACGGTTTGATTCTGGAACCCTGTGGCCTGGGAACATGTCTGAGGTTTGATGGTGGAAACCTGTGGCCTGGCAACATGACTGAGGTTTGATTCTGGAAGACTGTGACCAGGGAATATGATATCGGGTTTATTCTGGAAACCTGTTTCCTGGGAAAAAGACTGAGGTTTGATTCTGGAACCCTGTCGCCTGGGAACATGACTGAGGTTTGATGGTGGAAACGTGTGGCCTGGCAACATGACTGAGGTTTGATTCTGGAAGACTGTGACCAGGGAATATGATATCGGGTTTATTCTGGAAAACTGTGTCCTGGGAACAAGACTGAGGTTTGATTCTGGAACCGTGTGGCCTGGGAACATGACTGAGGTTTGTTTCTGGAAGCCTGTTCCCTGGGAACATGACTGAGGTTTGATTCTGGACACCTGTGTCCTGGGATCATGACTGAGGTTTGATTGTTGACACCTGTGGCCTGCGAACATGATTTAGGTTTGATACTGGAACAGTGTGTCCTGGGAATATGACTGAGGTTTGATTCTGGAAACCTTTGGCCTGGGAAAATGACTGAGGTTTCATTGTGGAAACATGGGGCCTGGGATCATGACTGAGGTTTGATGGTGGAACACTATGGCCTGGCAAAATGACTGAGGCTTGATTCTGGAACCCTGTGGCCGGGCAAGTTGCCTTGGGTATGATGGCAGAAACCTGTGGACTGGCAACATGACTGAGGCTTGATTCTGGAACCCTGTGGCCTGGCAAGTTGACTGAGGTTTGATGGCAGAAACCTGTGGACTGGCAACATGACTGAGGTTTGATTGTGGAACCCTTTGCCCTGGGAACATGACAGGGATTTTATTTTTGAAACCTGTGTCCAGGGAACATGACTGAGTTTTGATTCTGGAACCCTGTGTCCTGGGAACACGACTGAGGTTTGATTCTGGAACCATGTGGCCTGGGAACATGATATCGGTGGATTCTGGAACCCTGTGGCCTGGGAATATGAGAACGGTTTGATTCTGGAACCATGTGGACTGGGAACATGTCTGAGGTTTGATGGTGGAAACGTGTGGCCTGGCAACATGACTGAGGTTTGATTCTGGAAGACTGTGACCAGGGAACATGATATCGGGTTTATTCTGGAAACCTGTGTCCTGGGAACAAGACTGAGGTTTGATTCTGGAACCCTGTGGCCTGGGAACATGACTGAGGTTGGTTTCTGGAAGCCTGTTCCCTGGGAACATGACTGAGGTTTGATTCTGGACACCTGTGTCCTGGGATCATGACTGACGTTTGATTGTTGAAACCTGTGGCCTGGGAACATGACTCAGGTTTGCTTCCGGAACCATGTGTCCTAGGAATATGACTGAGGTTTGATTCTGGAAACCTTTGGCCTGGGAAAATGACTGAGGTTTCACTGTGGAAACATGGGGCCTGGGATCATGACTGAGGTTTGATGGTGGAACACTATGGCCTGGCAAAATGACTGAGGCTTGATTCTGGAACCCTGTGGCCTGGCAAGTTGACTGAGGTTTGATGGCAGAAACCTGTGGACTGGCAACATGACTGAGGTTTGATTGTGGAACCCTGTGGCCTGGGAACATGACTGGGATTTTATTTCTGAAACCTGTGTCCAGGGAACATGACTGAGGTTTGATTCTGAAACCCTGTGTCCTGGGAACACGACTGAGGTTTGATTCTGGAACCATGTGGCCTGGGAATATGACTGAGGTTTGATTCTGGATACCATTGGCCTGGGAAGATGACTGATGTTAGAGTGTGGAATCCTGTGGCCTGGGAACATGACATCGGTTTGGATTCTGTTACCCTGTTGCCTGGGAACATGAAATCGGTTTGATTCTGGAAACCTGTGGCCTGGGAATATGACTGAGGTTTGATGGTTGTACCCTATGGCCTAGCAACATGACTGAAGTTTGATTCTGGATCCCTGTGACCTGAGAACATGACTGAGGCGTGATTCTTGAAAACTGTGGCCTGGGAACATGACATCTGTTTAGATTGTGGAATACGGTGCCCCGGGAACCTGACTGAGCCTTGGTTCTGGAACCCTGTGGACTGGGAACATCACTGAGGTTTTATTCTGGAACCCTGTGGCCTGGGAACATGACAGAGGATTGATTCTGGAACCCTGTGGCCTGGGAACATGACATCGGTGGATTCTGGAACCCTGAGGCCTGAGAACATGACATCTGTTTAGATTGTGGAATACTCTGCCCCGGGAACCTGACTGAGCCTTGGTTCTGGAACCCTGTGGACTGGGAACATGACTGAGGTTTTATTCTGGAACCCTGTAGCCTGGGAACATAACTGAGGATTGATTCTGGAACCCTGTGGCCTGGGAACATGATATCGGTGGATTCTGGAAGCCTGTGGCCTGGGAATATGAGAACGGTTTGATTCTGGAACCCTGTGGCCTGGGAACATGTCTGAGGTTTGATGGTGGAAACCTGTGGCCTGGCAACATGACTGAGGTTTCATTCTGGAAGACTGTGACCAGGGAACATGATATCGGGTTTATTCTGGAAACCTGTGTCCTGGGAACAAGACTGAGGTTTGATTCTGGAACCCTGTGGCCTGGGAACATGACTGAGGTTTGTTTCTGGAAGCCTGTTCCCTGGGAACATGACTGAGGTTTGATTCTGGACACCTGTGTCCTGGGATCATGACTGAGGTTTGATTGTTGAAACCTGTGGCCTGCGAACATGACTTAGGTTTGATTCTGGTACCGTGTGTCCTGGGAATATGACTGAGGTTTGATTCTGGAAACCTTTAGCCTGGGAAAATGACTGAGGTTTCATTGTGGAAACATGGGGCCTGGGATCATGACTGAAGTTTGATGGTGGAACACTATGGCCTGGCAAAATGACTGAGGCTTGATTCTGGAACACTGTGGCCTGGCAAGTTGCCTTGGGTTTGATGGCAGAAACCTGTGGACTGGCAACATGACTGAGATTTGATTGTGGAACCCTGTGAACGGGGAACATGACTGAGGCCTGATACTGGCATCCCGTGGGGTGGGAACATGACATTGGTTTGATTCTGGAGCCCTGTTTACTCGGAACATGACTGAGGTTTGATGGTGGAACCCTGTGGCCTGGCAACATGATTGAGGTTTCAGAGTGGAACCCTCAGGCTTGGGAACATTAGTGAGGCTTGATGGTGGAAACCAGTGGCCTGGCAACATGACTGAGGTTTGATGGTGGAACCCTGTGGCTTGGCAAGATGACTTAGGTTTGATTGTGGAACACTCTGGCCTGGGAACATGACTGAGGCTTGATGGTGGAACCGTGGTCTGGCAACAGGACTGAGAGTTGATTGTGGAACCCTCTGGCCTGGGAATATGACTGAGGTTTAATTGTGGAACCCTGTGGCCTGTGAACATGACTGGGATTTTATTTCTGAAACCTGTGGCCTGCGAACATGACTCAGGTTTGATTCTGGAACCATGTGTCCTGGGAATATGCCTGAGGTTTGATTCTGGAAACCCTTGGCCTGGGAAAATGACTGAGGTTTCATTCTGGAAACATGGGGCCTGGGATTATGAATGAGGTTTGACGGTGGAACACTATGGCCTCTCAAAATGACTGAGGTTTGATTCTGGAACCCTGTGGCATGGCAAGTTGACTGAGGTTTGAAGGCTGACACCTGTGGACTTGCAACGTGACTGAGGTTTGATTGTGGAACGCTGTGGCCTGGTAACATGACTGGGAGTTTATTTCTGAAACCTGTGTCCAGGGAAAATGACATTGGTTTGATTCTGGAAACCTGTGTCCTGGGAACACGACTGAGGTTTGATTCTGGAACCATGTGGCCTGGGAATATGACTGAGGTTTGATTCTGGATACCATTGGCCTGGGAAGATGACTGATGTTAGAGTGTGGAATCCTGTGGCCTGGGAACATGACATCGGTTTGGATTGTGATACCCTGTTGCCTGGGAACATGAAATCGCTTTGATTCTGGAAACCTGTGGCCTGGGAATATGACTGAGGTTTGAAGGTGGTACCCCATGGCCTGGCAACATGACTGAAGTTTGATTCTGGATCCCTGTGGCCTGGGAACATGACTGAGGCGTGATTCTTGAAAACTGTGGCCTGGGAACATGACATCTGTTTAGATTTTGGAATACTGTGCCCCGGGAACCTGACTGAGCCTTGGTTCTGGAACCCTGTGGACTGGGAACATGACTGAGGTTTTATTCTGGAACCCTGTTGCCTGGGAACATAATTGAGGATTGATTCTGGAACCCTGTGGCTTGGGAACATGAAATCGGTGGATTCTGGAACCCTGTGGCCTGGAAATATGAGAACGGTTTGATTCTGGAACCCTGTGGCCTGGGAACATGTCTGAGGTTTAATGGTGGAAACCTGTGGCCCGGCAACATGACTGAGGTTTGTTTCTGGAAGCCTGTACCCTGGGCACATGACTGAGGTTTGATTCTGGACACCTGTGTCCTGGGAACATGACTGAGGTTTGATTCTGGAACCCTGTGTCCTGGGAACACGACTGAGGTTTGATTCTGGAAACCATTGGCCTGGGAAGCTGACTGATGTTCGAGTGTGGAATCCTGTGGCCTGGGAACATGACATCGGTTTGGATTCCGATACCCTGTTGCCTGGGAACATGAAATCCGTTTGATTCTGGAAACCTGTGGCCTGGGAATATGACTGAGGTTTGATGGTTGTACCCTATGGCCTGGCAACATGACTGAAGTTTGATTCTGGATCCCTGTGGCCTGGGAACATGACTGAGGCGTGATTCTTGAAAACTGTGGCCTGGGAACATGACATATGTTTAGATTTTGGAATACTGTGCCCCGGGAAACTGACTGAGCCTTGGTTCTGGAACCCTGTGGACTGGGAATATGACTGAGGTTTGATGGTGGTAACCTATGGCCTGGCAACATGACTGAAGTTTGATTCTGGATCCCTGTGGCCTGGGAACATGACTGAGGCGTGATTCTTGAAAACTCTGGCTTGGGAACATGACATCTGTTTAGATTGTGGAATACTTTGCCCCGGGAAACTGACTGAGCCTTGGTTCTGGAACCCTGTGGACTGGGAACATGACTGAGGTTTTATTCTGGAACCCTGTGGCCTGGGAACATGACAGAGGATTGATTCTGGAACCCTGTGGCCTGGGAACATGACATCGGTGGATTCTGGAACCCTGAGGCCTGGGAACATGACATCTGTTTAGATTGTGGAATACTGTGCCCCGGGAACCTGACTGAGCCTTGGTTCTGGAACCCTGTGGACTGGGAACATGACTGAGGTTTTATTCTGGAACCCTGTGGCCTGGGAACATGAAATTGGTGGATTCTGGAACCCTGTGGCCTGGGAATATGAGAACTGTTTGATTCTGGAACCCTGTGGCCTGGGAACATTTCTGAGGTTTGATGGTGGAAACCTGTGGCCTGGCAACATGACTGAGGTTTGTTTCTGGAAGCCTGTTCCCTCGGCACATGACTGAGGTTTGATTCTGGACACCTGTGTCCTGGGAACATGCCTGAGATTTGATTGCTGAAACCTGTGGCCTGCGAACATGACTCAGGTTTGCTTCCGGAACCATGTGTCCTGGGAATATGACTGAGGTTTGATTCTGGAAACCTTTGGCCTGGGAAAATGACTGAGGTTTCATTGTGGAAACATGTGGCCTGGAATCATGATTGAGGTTTGATGGTGGAACACTATGGCCTGGGAAAATGACTGAGGCTTGATTCTGGAACCCTGTGGCCTGGCAAGTTGACTGAGGTTTGATGGCAGAAACCTGTGGAATGGCAACATGACTGAGGTTTGATTGTGGAACCCTGTGAACGGGGAACATGACTGAGGCCTGATACTGGCACCCCGTGGCGTGGGAACATGACATTGGTTTGATTCTGGAGCCCTGTTTACTCGGAACATGACTGAGGTTTGATGGTGGAACCCTGTGGCGTGGAAACATGATTGAGGTTTCAGAGTGGAACCCTCAGGCTTGGGAACATGAGTGAGTCTTGATGGTGGAAACCAGTGGCCTGGCAACATGACTGAGGTTTGATGGTGGAACCCTGTGGCTTGGCAAGATGACTTAGTTTTGATTGTGGAACACTCTGGCCTGGGAACATGACTGAGGCTTGATGGTGGAACCGTGGTCTGGCAACAGGACTGAGGTTTGATTGTGGGACCCTCTGGCCTGGGAATATGACTGAGGTTTAATTGTGGAACCCTGTGGCCTGGGAACATGACTGGGATTTTATTTCTGAAACCTGTGTCCAGGGAACATGACATTGGTTTGATTCTGGAACCCTGTGTCCTGAGAATACGACTGAGGTTTGATTCTGGATACCATTGGCCTGGGATGATGACTGATGTTAGAGTGTGGAATCCTGTGGCCTGGGAACATGACATCGGTTTGGATTCTGGTACCCTGTTGCCTGGGAACATGAAATCGGTTTGATTCTGGAAACCTGTGGCCTGGGAATATGACTGAGGTTTGATGGTGGTACCCTATGGCCTGGCCACATGACTGAAGTTTGATTCTGGATCCCTGTGGCCTGGGAACATGACTGAGGCGTGATTCTTGAAAACTGTGACCTGGTAACATGACATCTGTTTAGATTTTGGAATACTGTGCCCCGGGAAATTGACTGAGCCTTGGTTCTGGAACCCTGTGGACTGGGAACATGAGTGAGGTTTTATTCTGGAACCCTGTAGCCTGGGAACATAACAGAGGATTGATTCTGGAACCCTGTGGCCTGGGAACATGACATCAGTGGATTCTGGAACCCTGAGGCCTGGGAACATGACATCTGTTTAGATTGTGGAATACTGTGCCCCGGGAACCTGACTGAGCCTTGGTTCTGGAACCCTGTGGACTGGGAACATGACTGAGGTTTTATTCTGGAACCCTGTGGCCTGGGAACATGAAATTGGTGGATTCTGGAACCCTGTGGCCTGGGAATATGAGAACTGTTTGATTCTGGAACCCTGTGGCCTGGGAACATTTCTGAGGTTTGATGGTGAAAACCTGTGGCCTGGCAACATGACTGAGGTTTGTTTCTGGAAGCCTGTTCCCTCGGCACATGACTGAGGTTTGATTCTGGACACCTGTGTCCTGGGAACATGCCTGAGATTTGATTGCTGAAACCTGTGGCCTGCGAACATGACTCAGGTTTGCTTCCGGAACCATGTGTCCTGGGAATATGACTGAGGTTTGATTCTGGAAACCTTTGGCCTGGGAAAATGACTGAGGTTTCATTGTGGAAACATGTGGCCTGGAATCATGACTGAGGTTTGATGGTGGAACACTATGGCCTGGCAAAATGACTGAGGCTTGATTCTGGAACCCTGTGGCCTGGCAAGTTGACTGAGGTTTGATGGCAGAAACCTGTGGAATGGCAACATGACTGAGGTTTGATTGTGGAACCCTGTGAACGGGGAACATGACTGAGGCCTGATACTGGCACCCCGTGGCGTGGGAACATGACATTGGTTTGATTCTGGAGCCCTGTTTACTCGGAACATGACTGAGGTTTGATGGTGGAACCCTGTGGCCTGGAAACATGATTGAGGTTTCAGAGTGGAACCCTCAGGCTTGGGAACATGAGTGAGTCTTGATGGTGGAAACCAGTGGCCTGGCAACATGACTGAGGTTTGATGGTGGAACCCTGTGGCTTGGCAAGATGACTTAGTTTTGATTGTGGAACACTCTGGCCTGGGAACATGACTGAGGCTTGATGGTGGAACCGTGGTCTGGCAACAGGACTGAGGTTTGATTGTGGAACCCTCTGGCCTGGGAATATGACTGAGGTTTAATTGTGGAACCCTGTGGCCTGGGAACATGACTGGGATTTTATTTCTGAAACCTGTGTCCAGGGAACATGACATTGGTTTGATTCTGGAACCCTGTGTCCTGAGAATACGACTGAGGTTTGATTCTGGATACCATTGGCCTGGGATGATGACTGATGTTAGAGTGTGGAATCCTGTGGCCTGGGAACATGACATCGGTTTGGATTCTGGTACCCTGTTGCCTGGGAACATGAAATCGGTTTGATTCTGGAAACCTGTGGCCTGGGAATATGACTGAGGTTTGATGGTGGTACCCTATGGCCTGGCCACATGACTGAAGTTTGATTCTGGATCCCTGTGGCCTGGGAACATGACTGAGGCGTGATTCTTGAAAACTGTGACCTGGTAACATGACATCTGTTTAGATTTTGGAATACTGTGCCCCGGGAAATTGACTGAGCCTTGGTTCTGGAACCCTGTGGACTGGGAACATGAGTGAGGTTTTATTCTGGAACCCTGTAGCCTGGGAACATAACAGAGGATTGATTCTGGAACCCTGTGGCCTGGGAACATGACATCAGTGGATTCTGGAACCCTGAGGCCTGGGAACATGACATCTGTTTAGATTGTGGAATACTGTGCCCCGGGAACCTGACTGAGCCTTGGTTCTGGAACCCTGTGGACTGGGAACATGACTGAGGTTTGATTCTGGAAACCTTTGGCCTGGGAAAATGACTGAGGTTTCATTGTGGCAACATGGGGCCTGGAATCATGACTGAGGTTTGATGGTGGAACACTATGGCCTGGCAAAATGACTGAGGCTTGATTCTGGAACCCTGTGGCCTGGCAAGTTGACTGAGGTTTGATGGCAGAAACCTTTGGACTGGCAACATGACTGAGGTTTGATTGTGGAACCCTGTGAACGGGGAACATGACTGATGCGTGATACTGGCACCCCGTGGCGTGGGAACATGACATTGGTTTGATTCTGGAGCCCTGTTTACTGGGAACATGACTGAGGTTTGATGGTTGAACCCTGTGGCCTGGCAACATGATTGAGGTTTCAGAGTGGAACCCTCAGGCTTGGGAACATGAGTGAGTCTTGATGGTGAAAACCAGTGGCCTGGCAACATGACTGAGGTTTGATGGTGGAACCCTGTGGCTTGGCAAGATGACTTAGTTTTGATTGTGGAACACTCTGGCCTGGGAACATGACTGAGGCTTGATGGTGGAACCGTGATCTGGCAACAGGACTGAGGTTTGATTGTGGAACCCTCAGGCCTGGGAATATGACTGAGGTTTAATTGTGGAACCCTGTGGCCTGGGAACATGACTGGGATTTTATTTCTGAAACCTGTGTCCAGGGAGCAAGATTGAGGTTTTATTCTGGAACCCTGTGTCCTGGGAACACGACTGAGGTTTGATTCTGGAAACCATTGGCCTGGGAAGATGACTGATGTTAGAGTGTGGAATCCTGTGGCCTGGGAAACGGACTGAGATTTAATGGTGGAACCCTGTGGCCTGGGAACATGACATCGGTTTGGATTCTGGTACCCTGTTGCCTGGGAACATGAAATCGGTTTGATTCTGGAAACCTGTGGCCTGGGAATATGACTGAGGTTTGATGGTGGTACCCTATGGCCTGGCAACATGACTGAAGGTTGATTCTGGATCCCTGTGGACTGGGAACATGACTGAGGTTTTATTCTGGAACCCTGTAGCCTGGGAACATAACAGAGGATTGATTCTGGAACCCTGTGGCCTGGGAACATGACATCGGTGGATTCTGGAACCCTGAGGCCTGGGAACATGACATCTGTTTAGATTGTGGAAGACCGTGCCCCGGGAACCTGACTGAGCCTTGGTTCTGGAACCCTGTGGACTGGGAACATGACTGAGGTTTTATTCTGGAACCCTGTAGCCTGGGAAAATAACTGAGGACTGATTCTGGAACCCTGTGGCCTGGGAACATGAAATCGGTGGATTCTGGAACCCTGTGGCCTGGGAATATGAGAACGGTTTGATTCTGGAACCCTGTGGCCTGGGAACATGTCTGAGGTTTGATGGTGGAAACCTGTGGCCTGGCAACATGACTGAGGTTTGATTCTGGAAGACTGTGACCAGGGAACATGATATCGGGTTTATTCTGGAAACCTGTGTCCTGGGAACAAGACTGAGGTTTGATTCTGGAACCCTGTGGCCTGGGAACATGACTGAGGTTTGTTTCTGGAAGCCTGTTCCCTCGGCACATGACTGAGGTTTGATTCTGGACACCTGTGTCCTGGGATCATGACTGAGGTTTGATTGTAGAAACCTGTGGCCTGCGAACATGACTCAGGTTTGATTCTGGAACCATGTGTCCTGGGAATATGACTGAGGTTTGATTCTGGAAACCTTTGGCCTGGGAAAATGACTGAGGTTTCATTGTGGAAACATGGGGCCTGGGATCATGACTGAGGTTTGATGGTTGAACACTACGGCCTGGCAAAATGACTGAGGCTTGATTGTGGAACCCTGTGGCCTGTCAAGTTGACTGAGGTTTGATGGCAGAAACCTGTGGACTGGCAACATGACTGAGGTTTGATTGTGGAACCCTGTGGCCTGGGAAAATGACTGGGATTTTATTTCTGAAACCTGTGTCCAGGGAACATGACTGAGGTTTGATTCTGAAACCCTGTGTCCTGGGAACACGACTGAGGTTTGATTCTGGAACCATGTGTCCTGGGAATATGACTGAGGTTTGATTCTGGAAAGCTTTGGCCTGGGAAAATGACTGAGGTTTCATTGTGGAAACATGGGGCCTGGGATCATGACTGAGGTTTGATGGTGGAACACTATGGCCTGGCAAAATGACTGAGGCTTGATACTGGAACCCTGTGGCCTGGCAAGTTGACTGAGGTTTGATGGCAGAAACCTGTGGACTGGCAACATGACTGAGGTTTGATTGTGGAACCCTGTGAACGGGGAACTTGACTGAGGCCTGATACTGGCACCCCGTGGCGTGGGAACATGACATTGGTTTGATTCTGGAGCCCTGTTTACTCGGAACATGACTGAGGTTTGATGGTTGAACCCTGTGGCCTGGCAACATGATTGAGGTTTCAGAGTGGAACCCTCAGGCTTGGGAACATGAGTGAGTCTTGATGGTGGAAACCAGTGGCCTGGCAACATGAGTGAGTTTTGATGGTGGAACCCTGTGGCTTGGCAAGATGACTTAGTTTTGATTGTGGAACACTCTGGCCTGGGAATATGACTGAGGTTTAATTGTGGAACCCTGTGGCCTGGGAACATGACTGGGATTTTATTTCTGAAACCTGTGTCCAGGGAGCATGACTGAGGTTTTATTCTGGAACCCTGTGTCCTGGGAACACGACTGAGGTTTGATTCTGGAACCCTGTGGCCTGGGAATATGAAATCGGTGGATTCTGGAACCCTGAGGCCTGGGAATATGAGAACGGTTTGATTCTGGAACCCTGTGGCCTGGGAACATGTCTGAGGTTTGATGGTGGAAACCTGTGGCCTGGCAACATGACTGAGGTTTGTTTCTGAAAGCCTGTTCTCTGGGAACATGACTGAGGTTTGATTCTGGACACCTGTGTCCTGGGATCATGACTGAGGTTTGATTGTTGAAACCTGTGGCCTGCGAACATGACTCAGGTTTGATTCTGGAACCATGTGTCCTGGGAATATGACTGAGGTTTGATTCTGGAAACCTTTGGCCTGGGAAAATGACTGAGGTTTCATTGTGGAAACATGGGGCCTGGGATCATGACTGAGGTTTGATGGTGGAACACTATGGCCTGGCAAAATGACTGAGGCTTGATTGTGGAACCCTGTGGCCTGTCAAGTTGACTAAGGTTTGATGGCAGAAACCTGTGGACTGGCAACATGACTGAGGTTTGATTGTGGAACCCTGTGGCCTGGGAAAATGACTGGGATTTTATTTCTGAAACCTGTGTCCAGGGAACATGACTGAGGTTTGATTCTGAAACCCTGTGTCCTGA
Organism: Balaenoptera physalus; assembly: GCF_965194825.1. NCBI lineage: Eukaryota > Metazoa > Chordata > Mammalia > Artiodactyla > Balaenopteridae > Balaenoptera > Balaenoptera physalus. The sequence goes on from NC_138901.1 coordinate 30,442,492, forward strand.
GAACACGACTGAGGTTTGATTCTGGAACCATGTGCCCTGGGAATATGACTGAGGTTTGATTCTGGATACCATTGGCCTGGGAAGATGACTGATGTTAGAGTGTGGAATCCTGTGGCCTGGGAACATGACATCGGTTTGTATTCTGGTACCCTGTTGCCTGGGAACATGAAATCGTTTTGATTCTGGAATCCTGTGGCCTGGCAACATGACTGAAATTTGATTCTGGATCCCTGTGGCCTGGGAATATGGCTGAGGCATGATTCTTGAAAATTGTGGCCTGGGAACATGACATCTGTTTAGATTGGGGAATACTGTGCCCCGGGAACTTGACTGAGCCTTGGTTCTGGAACCCTGTCGACTGGGAACATGACTGAGGTTTTATTCTGGAACCCTGTAGCCTGGGAATATGACATCGGTGGATTCTGGATCCCTGAGGCCTGGGAATATGAAAACGGTTTGATTCTGGAACCCTGTGGCCTGGGAACATGCCTGAGGTTTGATGGTGGAAACCTGTGGCCTGGCAACATGTTTGAGGTTTCAGAGTGGAACCCTCAGGCTTGGGAACATGAGTGAGGCTTGATGGTGGAAACCAGTGGCCTGGCAACATGACTGAGGTTTGATGGTGGAACCCTGTGGCTTGGCAAGATGACTTAGGTTTGATTGGGGAACACTCTCCCTGGGAACATGACTGAGGCTTGATGGTGGAACCGTGGTCTGGCAACAGGACTGAGGTTTGATTGTGGAACCCTCTGGCCTGGGAATATGACTGAGGTTTAAATGTGGAACCCTGTGGCCTGGGAACATGACAGAGGATTGATTCTTGATCCCTGTGGCCTTGGAACATGACATCGGTGGATTCTGGAACCCTGAGGCCTGGGAACATGACTGAGGTTTTATTCTGTAACTCTGTAGCCTGGGAACATAACTGAGGATTGATTCTGGAACCCTGTGGCCTGGGAACATGATATCGGTGGATTCTGGAACCCTGTGGCCTGGGAATATGAGAACGGTTTGATTCTGGAACCCTGTGGCCTGGGAACATGTCTGAGGTTTGATGGTGGAAACGTGTGGCCTGGCAACATGACTGAGGTTTGATTCTGGAAGACTGTGACCAGGGAACATGACATCTGTTTAGATTTCGGAATACTGTGCCCCGGGAAACTGACTGAGCCTTGGTTCTGGAACCCTGTGGACTGGGAACATGAATGAGGTTTTATTCTGGAAACCTTTAGCCTGGGAACATAACAGAGGATTGATTCTGGAACCCTGTGGCCTGGGAACATGACATCGGTGGATTCTGGAAACCTGAGGCCTGGGAACATGACATCTGTTTAGATTGTGGAATACTGTGCCCCGGGAACCTGACTGAGCCTTGGTTCTGGAACCCTGTGGACTGGGAACATGACTGAGGTTTTATTCTGGAACCCTGTAGCCTGGGAACATAACTGGGGATTGATTCTGGAACCCTGTGGCCTGGGAACATGAAATCGGTGGATTCTGGAACCCTGTGGCCTGGGAACATGTTTGAGGTTTGATGGTGGAAACCTGTGGCCGGGCACCATGACTGAGGTTTGATTCTGGAAGACTGTGACCAGGAAACATGATATCGGGTTGATTCTGGAAACCTGTGTCCTGGGAACAAGACTGAGGTTTGATTCTGGAACCGTGTGACCTGGGAACATGACTGAGGTTTGTTTCTGGAAGCCTGTTCCCTGGGAACATGACTGAGGTTTGATTCTGGACACCTGTGTCCTGGGATCATGACTGAGGTTTGATTGTTGACACCTGTGGCCTGCGAACATGACTTAGGTTTGATTCTGGAACCGTGTGTCCTGGGAATATGACTGAGGTTTAATTCTGGAAACCTTTAGCCTGGGAAAATGACTGAGGTTTCATTGTGGAAACATGGGGCCTGGGATCATGACTGAGGTTTGATGGTGGAACACTATGGCCTGGCAAAATGACTGAGGCTTGATTCTGGAACCCTGTGGCCTGGCAAGTTGACTGAGGTTTGATGGCAGAAACCTGTGGACTGGCAACATGACTGAGGTTTGATTGTGGAACCCTGTGGCCTGGGAATATGACTGAGGTTTGATTCTGGATACCATTGTCCTGGGAAGATGACTGATGTTAGAGTGTGGAATACTGTGGCCTGGGAACATGACATCGGTTTGGATTCTGGTACCCTGTTGCCTGGGAACATGAAATCGGTTTCATTCTGGAAACCTGTGCCCTGGAATATGACTGAGGTTTGATGGTGGTACCCTATGGCCTGGCAACATGACTGAAGTTTGATTCTGGATCCCAGTGGCCTGGGAACATGGCTGAGGCGTGATTCTTGAAAATTGTGGCCTGGGAACATGACATCTGTTTAGATTGTGGAATACTGTGCCCCGGGAACTTGACTGAGCCTTGGTTCTGGAACCCTGTGGACTGGGAACATGACTGAGGTTTTATTCTGGAACCCTGTAGCCTGGGAATATGACATCGGTGGATTCTGGATCCCTGAGGCCTGGCAATATGAAAACGGTTTGATTCTGGAACCCTGTGGCCTGGGAACATGCCTGAGGTTTGATGGTGGAAACCTGTGGCCAGGCAACATGACTGAGGTTTGTTTCTGGAAGCCTGTTCCCTGGGCACATGACTGAGGTTTGATTCTGGACACCTGTGTCCTGGGAACATGACTGAGATTTGATTGCTGAAACCTGTGGCCTGCGAACATGACTCAGGTTTGCTTCCGGAACCATGTGTCCTGGGAATATGACTGAGGTTTGATTCTGGAAACCTTTGGCCTGGGAAAATGACTGAGGTTTCATTGTGGAAACATGTGGCCTGGAATCATGCGTGAGGTTTGATGGTGGAACACTATGGCCTGGCAAAATGACTGAGGCTTGATTCTGGAACCCTGTGGCCTGGCAAGTTGACTGAGGTTTGATGGCAGAAACCTGTGGACTGGCAACATGACTGAGGTTTGATTGTGGAACCCTGTGAACGGGGAACATGACTGAGGCCTGATACTGGCACCCCGTGGCGTGGGAACATGACATTGGTTTGATTCTGGAGCCCTGTTTACTCGGAACATGACTGAGGTTTGATGGTTGAACCCTGTGGCCTGGCAACATGATTGAGGTTTCAGAGTGGAACCCTCAGGCTTTGGAACATGAGTGAGTCTTGATGGTGGAAACCAGTGGCCTGGCAACATGACTGAGGTTTGATGGTGGAACCCTGTGGCTTGGCAAGATGACTTAGTTTTGATTGTGGAACACTCTGGCCTGGGAACATGACTGAGGCTTGATGGTGGAACCGTGGTCTGGCAACAGGACTGAGGTTTGATTGTGGAACCCTCTGGCCTGGGAATATGACTTAGGTTTAATTGTGGAACCCTGTGGCCTGGGAACATGACTGGGATTTTATTTCTGAAACCTGTGTCCAGGGAGCATGACTGAGGTTTTATTCTGGAACCCTGTGTCCTGGGAACACGACTGAGGTTTGATTCTGGAAACCATTGGCCTGGGAAGATGACTGATGTTAGAGTGTGGAATCCGGTGGCCTGGGAACATGACATCAGTTTGGATTCTGGTACCCTGTTGCCTGGGAACATGAAATCGGTTTGATTCCGGAAACCTGTGGCCTGGGAATATGACTGAGGTTTGATGGTGGTACCCTATGGCCTGGCAACATGACTGAAGTTTGATTCTGGATCCCTGTGGCCTGGGACCATGACAGAGGATTGATTCTGGAACCCTGTGGCCTGGATACATGACATCGGTGGATTCTGGAACCCTGAGGCCTGGGAACATGACATCTGTTTAGATTGTGGAATACTCTGCCCCGGGAACCTGACTGAGCCTTGTTTCTGGAACCCTGTGGACTGGGAACATGACTGAGGTTTTATTCTGAAACCCTGTAGCCTGGGGACATAACTGAGGATTGATTCTGGAACCCTGTGGCCAGGGAACATGATATCGGTGGATTCTGGAAGCCTGTGGCCTGGGAATATGAGAACGGTTTGATTCTGGAACCCTGTGGCCTGGCAACATGACTGAGGTTTGATTCTGGAAGACTGTGACCAGGGAACATGATATCGGTTTTATTCTGGAAACCTGTGTCCTGGGAACAATACTGAAGGTTTGATTCTGGAACCCTGTGGCCTGGGAACATGTCTGAGGTTTCTTTCTGGAAGCCTGTTCCCTGGGAACATGACTGAGGTTTGATTCTGGACACCTGTGTCCTGGGATCATGACTGAGGTTTGATTGTTGAAACCTCTGGCCTGCGAACATGACTCAGGTTTGATTCTGGAACCATGTGTCCTGGGAATATGACTGAGGTTTGATTCTGGAAACCTTTGGCCTGGGAAAATGACTGAGGTTTCATTGTGGAAACATGGGGCCTGGGATCATGACTGAGGTTTGATGGTTGAACACTACGGCCTGGCAAAATGACTGAGGCTTGATTGTGGAACCCTGTGGCCTGTCAAGTTGACTGAGGTTTGATGGCAGAAACCTGTGGACTGGCAACATGACTGAGGTTTGATTGTGGAACCCTGTTGCCTGGGAAAATGACTGGGATTTTATTTCTGAAACCTGTGTCCAGGGAACATGACTGAGGTTTGATTCTGGAACCCTGTGTCCTGGGAATATGACTGAGGTTTGATTCTGGATACCATTGGCCTGGGAAGATGACTGATGTTAGAGTGTGGAATCCTGTGGCCTGGGAACATGACATCGGTTTGTATTCTGGTACCCTGTTGCCTGGGAACATGAAATCGTTTTGATTCCGGAAACCTGTGGCCTGGGAATATGACTGAGGTTTGATGGTGGTACCCTATGGCCTGGCAACATGACTGAAGGTTGATTCTGGATCCTTGTGCCCTGGGACCATGACTGAGGCGTGATTCTTGAAAACTGTGGCCTGGGAACATGACATCTGTTTAGATTGTGGAATACTGTGCCCCGGGAACCTGACTGAGCCTTGGTTCTGGAACTCTGTGGACAGGGAACATGACTGAGGTTTTATTCTGGAACCCTGTAGCCTGGGAACATAACAGAGGATTGATTCTGGATCCCTGTGGTCTGGGAACATGACATCGGTGGATTCTGGAACCCTGAGGCCTGGGAACATGACATCTATTTAGATTGTGTAATACTCTGCCCCGGGAACCTGACTGAGCCTTGGTTCTGGAACCCTGTGGACTGGGAACATGACTGAGGTTTTATTCTGGACACCTGTGTCCTGGGATCATGACTGAGGTTTGATTGTTGATACCTGTGGCCTGCGAACATGACTCAGGTTTGATTCTGGAACCATGTGTCCTGGGAATATGACTGAGGTTTGATTCTGGAAACCATTGGCCTGGGAAGATGACTGATGTTAGAGTGTGGAATCCTGTGGCCTGGGAACATGACATCGGTTTGGATTCTGGTACCCTGTTGCCTGGGAACATGAAATCGGTTTGATTCTGGAAACCTGTGGCCTGGGAATATGACTGAGGTTTGATGGTGGTACCCTATGGCCTGGCAACATGACTGAAGTTTGATTCTGGATCCCTGTGGCCTGGGAACATGACTGAGGCGTGATTCTTGAAAACTGTGGCCTGGGAACATGACATCTGTTTAGATTGTGGAATACTGTGCCCCAGGAACCTGACTGAGCCTTGGTTCTGGAACCCTGTGGACAGGGAACATGACTGAGGTTTTATTCTGGAACCCTATGGCCTGGGAACATGACAGAGGATTGATTCTGGAACCCTGTGGCCTGGGAACATGACATCGGTGGATTCTGGAACCCTGAGGCCTGGGAACATGACATCTGTTTAGATTGTGGAATACTCTGCCCCGGGAACCTGACTGAGCCTTGGTTCTGGAAACCTGTGGACTGGGAACATGACTGAGGTTTTATTCTGAAACCCTGTAGCCTGGGAACATAACTGAGGATTGATTCTGGAACCCTGTGGCCAGGGAACATGATATCGGTGGATTCTGGAAGCCTGTGGCCTGGGAATATGAGAACGGTTTGATTCTGGAACCCTGGGGCCTGGTAACATGTCTGAGGTTTGATGGTGGAAACGTGTGGCCTGGCAACATGACTGAGGTTTGATTCTGGAAGACTGTGACCAGGGAACATGATATCGGGTTTATTCTGGAAACCTGTGTCCTGGGAACAAGACAGAGGTTTGATTCTGGAACCCTGTGGCCTGGGAACATGTCTGAGGTTTGTTTCTGGAAGCCTGTTCCCTGGGAACATGACTGAGGTTTGATTCTGGACACCTGTGTCCTGGGATAATGACTGAGGTTTGATTGTTGAAACCTGTGGCCTGCGAACATGACTCAGGTTTGATTCTGGAACCATGTGTCCTGGGAATATGACTGAGGTTTGATTCTGGAAACCTTTGGCCTGGGAAAATGACTGAGGTTTCATTGTGGAAACATGGGGCCTGGGATCATGACTGAGGTTTGATGGTGGAACACTATGGCCTGGCAAAATGACTGAGGCTTGATTGTGGAACCCTGTGGCCTGTCAAGTTGACTAAGGTTTGATGGCAGAAACCTGTGGACTGGCAACATGACTGAGGTTTGATTGTGGAACCCTGTGGCCTGGGAAAATGACTGGGATTTTATTTCTGAAACCTGTGTCCAGGGAACATGACTGAGGTTTGATTCTGAAACCCTGTGTCCTGGGAACACGACTGAGGTTCGATTCTGGAACCATGTGGCCTGGGAATATGACTGAGGTTTGATTCTGGATACCATTGGCCTGGGAAGATGACTGATGTTAGAGTGTGGAATCCGGTGGCCTGGGAACATGACATCAGTTTGGATTCTGGTACCCTGTTGCCTGGGAACATGAAATCGGTTTGATTCCGGAAACCTGTGGCCTGGGAATATGACTGAGGTTTGATGGTGGTACCCTATGGCCTGGCAACATGACTGAAGGTTGATTCTGGATCCCTGTGGCCTGGGAACATGACTGAGGCGTGATTCTTGAAAACTGTGGCCTGGGAACATGACATCTGTTTAGATTGTGGAATACTGTGCCCCGGGAACCTGACTGAGCCTTGGTTCTGGAACCCTGTGGACTGGGAACATGACTGAGGTTTTATTCTGGAACCCTGTAGCCTGGGAACCTGACATTGGTGGATTCTGGACCCCTGAGGCCTGGGAATATGAAAATGGTTTGATTCTGGAACCCTGTGGCCTGGGAACATGCCTGAATTTTGATGGTGGAAACCTGTGGCCCGGCAACATGACTGAGGTTTGTTTCTGGAAGCCTGTACCTTGGGCACATGTACTGAGGTTTGATTCTGGACACCTGTGTCCTGGGATCATGACTGAGGTTTGATTGTTGATACCTGTGGCCTGCGAACATGACTCAGGTTTGATTCTGGAACCATGTGTCCTGGGAATATGACTGAGGTTTGATTCTGGAAACCATTGGCCTGGGAAGATGACTGATGTTAGAGTGTGGAATCCTGTGACCTGGGAACATGACATCGGTTTGGATTCTGGTACCCTGTTGCCTGGGAACATGAAATCGGTTTGATTCTGGAAACCTGTGGCCTCGGAATATGACTGAGGTTTGATGGTGGTACCCTATGGCCTGGCAACATGACTGAAGTTTGATTCTGGATCCCTGTGGCCTGGGAACATGGCTGAGGCGTGATTCTTGAAAATTGTGGCCTAGGAACATGACATCTGTTTAGATTGTGGAATACTGTGCCCCGGGAACTTGACTGAGCCTTGGTTCTGGAACCCTGTGGACTGGGAATATGACTGAGGTTTGATGGTGGTACCCTATGGCCTGGCAACATGACTGAAGTTTGATTCTGGATCCCTGTGGCCTGGGACCATGACTGAGGCGTGATTCTTGAAAACTGTGGCCTGGGAACATGACATCTGTTTAGATTGTGGAATACTGTGCCCCAGGAACCTGACTGAGCCTTGGTTCTGGAACCCTGTGGACAGGGAACATGACTGACGTTTTATTCTGGAACCCTGTGGCCTGGGAACATGACAGAGGATTGATTCTGGAACCCTGTGGCCTGGATACATGACATCGGTGGATTCTGGAACCCTGAGGCCTGGGAACATGACATCTGTTTAGATTGTGGAATACTGTGCCCCGGGAACCTGACTGAGCCTTGGTTCTGGAACCCTGTGGACTGGGAACATGACTGAGGTTTTATTCTGAAACCCTGTAGCCTGGGAACATAACTGAGGATTGATTCTGGAACCCTGTGGCCAGGGAACATGATATCGGTGGATTCTGGAAGCCTGTGGCCTGGGAATATGAGAACGGTTTGATTCTGGAACCCTGGGGCCTGGGAACATGTCTGAGGTTTGATGGTGGAAACGTGTGGCCTGGCAACATGACTGAGGTTTGATTCTGGAAGACTGTGACCAGGGAACATGATATCGGGTTTATTCTGGAAACCTGTGTCCTGGGAACAAGACAGAGGTTTGATTCTGGAACCCTGTGGCCTGGGAACATGTCTGAGGTTTGTTTCTGGAAGCCTGTTCCCTGGGAACATGACTGAGGTTTGATTCTGGACACCTGTGTCCTGGGATCCTGACTGAGGTTTGATTGTTGAAACCTGTGGCCTGCGAACATGACTCAGGTTTGATTCTGGAACCATGTGTCCTGGGAATATGACTGAGGTTTGATTCTGGAAACCTTTGGCCTGGGAAAATGACTGAGGTTTCATTGTGGAAACATGGGGCCTGGGATCATGACTGAGGTTTGATGGTGGAACACTATGGCCTGGCAAAATGACTGAGGCTTGATTGTGGAACCCTGTGGCCTGTCAAGTTGACTGAGGTTTGATGGCAGAAACCTGTGGACTGGCAACATGACTGAGGTTTGATTGTGGAACCCTGTGGCCTGGGAAAATGACTGGGATTTTATTTCTGAAACCTGTGTCCAGGGAACATGACATTGGTTTGATTCTGAAACCCTGTGTCCTGGGAACACGACTGAGGTTTGATTCTGGAACCATGTGGCCTGGGAATATGACTGAGGTTTGATTCTGGATACCATTGGCCTGGGAAGATGACTGATGTTAGAGTGTGGAATCCTGTGGCCTGGGAACATGACATCGGTTTGGATTCTGGTACCCTGTTGCCTGGGAACATGAAATCGTTTTGATTCTGGAATCCTGTGGCCTGGGAATATGAATGAGGTTTGATGGTGGTACCCTATGGCCTGGCAACATGACTGAAATTTGATTCTGGGTCCCTGTGGCCTGGGAATATGGCTGAGGCGTGATTGTTGAAAATTGTGGCCTGGGAACATGACATCTGTTTAGATTGGGGAATACTGTGCCCAGGGAACTTGACTGAGCCTTGGTTCTGGAACCCTGTGGACTGGGAACATGACTGAGGTTTTATTCTGGAACCCTGTAGCCTGGGAATATGACATCGGTGGATTCTGGATCCCTGAGGTCTGGGAATATGAAAACGGTTTGATTCTGGAACCCTGTGGCCTGGGAACATGCCTGAGGTTTGATGGTGGAAACCTGTGGCCTGGCAACATGTTTGAGGTTTCAGAGTGGAACCCTCAGGCTTGGGAACATGAGTGAGGCTTGATGGTGGAAACCAGTGGCCTGGCAACATGACTGAGGTTTGATGGTGGAACCCTGTGTCTTGGCAAGATGACTTAGGTTTGATTGGGGAACACTCTCCCTGGGAACATGACTGAGGCTTGATGGTGGAACCGTGGTCTGGCAACAGGACTGAGGTTTGATTGTGGAACCCTCTGGCCTGGGAATATGACTGAGGTTTAATTGTGGAATCCTGTGGCCTGGGAACATGACTGGGATTTTATTTCTGAAACCTGTGTCCAGGGAGCATGACTGAGGTTTTATTCTGGAACCCTGTGTCCTGGGAACACGACTGAGGTTTGATTCTGGAAACCATTGGCCTGGGAAGATGACTGATGTTAGAGTGTGGTATCCTGTGGCCTGGGAATATGACTGAGGTTTGATTCTGGATACCATTGGCCTGGGAAGATGACTGATGTTAGAGTGTGGAATCCTGTTGCCTGGGAACATGACATCGGTTTGGATTCTGGTACCCTTTGCCTGGGAACATGAAATCGGTTTGATTCTGGAAACCTGTGGCCTGGGAATATGACTGAGGTTTGATGGTGGTACCCTATGGCCTGGCCACATGACTGAAGTTTGATTCTGGATCCCTGTGGCCTGGGAACATGACTGAGGCGTGATTCTTGAAAACTGTGACCTGGTAACATGACATCTGTTTAGATTTTGGAATACTGTGCCCCGGGAAATTGACTGAGCCTTGGTTCTGGAACCCTGTGGACTGGGAACATGAGTGAGGTTTTATTCTGGAACCCTGTAGCCTGGGAACATAACAGAGGATTGATTCTGGAACCCTGTGGCCTGGGAACATGACATCAGTGGATTCTGGAACCCTGAGGCCTGGGAACATGACATCTGTTTAGATTGTGGAATACTGTGCCCCGGGAACCTGACTGAGCCTTGGTTCTGGAACCCTGTGGACTGGGAACATGACAGAGGTTTTATTCTGGAACCCTGTGGCCTGGTAACATGAAATTGGTGGATTCTGGAACCCTGTGGCCTGGGAATATGAGAACTGTTTGATTCTGGAACCCTGTGGCCTGGGAACATTTCTGAGGTTTGATGGTAGAAACCTGTGGCCTGGCAACATGACTGAGGTTTGTTTCTGGAAGCCTGCTCCCTCGGCACATGACTGAGGTTTGATTCTGGACACCTGTGTCCTGGGAACATGCCTGAGATTTGATTGCTGAAACCTGTGGCCTGCGAACATGACTCAGGTTTGCTTCCGGAACCATGTGTCCTGGGAATATGACTGAGGTTTGATTCTGGAAACCTTTGGCCTGGGAAAATGACTGAGGTTTCATTGTGGAAACATGTGGCCTGGATTCATGACTGAGGTTTGATGGTGGAACACTATGGCCTGGGAAAATGACTGAGGCTTGATTCTGGAACCCTGTGGCCTGGCAAGTTGACTGAGGTTTGATGGCAGAAACCTGTGGAATGGCAACATGACTGAGGTTTGATTGTGGAACCCTGTGAACGGGGAACATGACTGAGGCCTGATACTGGCACCCCGTGGCGTGGGAACATGACATTGGTTTGATTCTGGAGCCCTGTTTACTCGGAACATGACTGAGGTTTGATGGTGGAACCCTGTGGCCTGGCAACATGATTGAGGTTTCAGAGTGGAACCCTCAGGCTTTGGAACATGAGTGAGTCTTGATGGTGGAAACCAGTGGCCTGGCAACATGACTGAGGTTTGATGGTGGAACCCTGTGGCTTGGCAAGATGACTTAGTTTTGATTGTGGAACACTCTGGCCTGGGAACATGACTGAGGCTTGATGGTGGAACCGTGGTCTGGCAACAGGACTGAGGTTTGATTGTGGAACCCTCTGGCCTGGGAATATGACTGAGGTTTAATTGTGGAACCCTGTGGCCTGGGAACATGACTGGGATTTTATTTCTGAAACCTGTGTCCAGGGAACATGACATTGGTTTGATTCTGGAACCCTGTGTCCTGAGAATACGACTGAGGTTTGATTCTGGATACCATTGGCCTGGGATGATGACTGATGTTAGAGTGTGGAATCCTGTGGCCTGGGAACATGACATCGGTTTGGATTCTGGTACCCTGTTGCCTGGGAACATGAAATCGGTTTGATTCTGGAAACCTGTGGCCTGGGAATATGACTGAGGTTTGATGGTGGTACCCTATGGCCTGGCCACATGACTGAAGTTTGATTCTGGATCCCTGTGGCCTGGGAACATGACTGAGGCGTGATTCTTGAAAACTGTGACCTGGTAACATGACATCTGTTTAGATTTTGGAATACTGTGCCCCGGGAAATTGACTGAGCCTTGGTTCTGGAACCCTGTGGACTGGGAACATGAGTGAGGTTTTATTCTGGAACCCTGTAGCCTGGGAACATAACAGAGGATTGATTCTGGAACCCTGTGGCCTGGGAAGATGACATCAGTGGATTCTGGAACCCTGAGGCCTGGGAACATGACATCTGTTTAGATTGTGGAATACTGTGCCCCGGGAACCTGACTGAGCCTTGGTTCTGGAACCCTGTGGACTGGGAACATGACTGAGGTTTTATTCTGGAACCCTGTGGCCTGGGAACATGAAATTGGTGGATTCTGGAACCCTGTGGCCTGGGAATATGAGAACTGTTTGATTCTGGAACCCTGTGGCCTGGGAATATTTCTGAGGTTTGATGGTGGAAACCTGTGGCCTGGCAACATGACTGAGGTTTGTTTCTGGAAGCCTGTTCCCTGGGAACATGACTGAGGTTTGATTCTGGACACCTGTGTCCTGGGAACATGCCTGAGATTTGATTGCTGAAACCTGTGGCCTGCGAACATGACTCAGGTTTGCTTCCGGAACCATGTGTCCTGGGAATATGACTGAGGTTTGATTCTGGAAACCTTTGGCCTGGGAAAATGACTGAGGTTTCATTGTGGAAACATGTGGCCTGGAATCATGACTGAGGTTTGATGGTGGAACACTATGGCCTGGCAAAATGACTGAGGCTTGATACTGGAACCCTGTGGCCTGGCAAGTTGACTGAGGTTTGATGGCAGAAACCTGTGGAATGGCAACATGACTGAGGTTTGATTGTGGAACCCTGTGAACGGGGAACATGACTGAGGCCTGATACTGGCACCCCGTGGCGTGGGAACATGACATTGGTTTGATTCTGGAGCCCTGTTTACTCGGAACATGACTGAGGTTTGATGGTGGAACCCTGTGGCCTGGAAACATGATTGAGGTTTCAGAGTGGAACCCTCAGGCTTGGGAACATGAGTGAGTCTTGATGGTGGAAACCAGTGGCCTGGCAACATGACTGAGGTTTGATGGTGGAACCCTGTGGCTTGGCAAGATGACTTAGTTTTGATTGTGGAACACTCTGGCCTGGGAACATGACTGAGGCTTGATGGTGGAACCGTGGTCTGGCAACAGGACTGAGGTTTGATTGTGGAACCCTCTGGCCTGGGAATATGACTGAGGTTTAATTGTGGAACCCTGTGGCCTGGGAACATGACTGGGATTTTATTTCTGAAACCTGTGTCCAGGGAACATGACATTGGTTTGATTCTGGAACCCTGTGTCCTGAGAATACGACTGAGGTTTGATTCTGGATACCATTGGCCTGGGATGATGACTGATGTTAGAGTGTGGAATCCTGTGGCCTGGGAACATGACATCGGTTTGGATTCTGGTACCCTGTTGCCTGGGAACATGAAATCGGTTTGATTCTGGAAACCTGTGGCCTGGGAATATGACTGAGGTTTGATGGTGGTACCCTATGGCCTGGCCACATGACTGAAGTTTGATTCTGGTTCCCTGTGGCCTGGGAACCTGGTTGAGGCGTGATTCTTGAAAATTGTGGCCTGGGAACATGACATCTATTTAGATGGTGGAATACTGTGTCCCGGGAACTTGACGGAGCCTTGGTTCTGGAACCCTGTGGACTGGGAACATGACTGAGGTATTATTTTGGAACCCTGTAGCCTGGGAATATGACTTCGGTGGATTCTGGATCCCTGAGGTCTGGGAATATGAAAACGGTTTGATTCTGGAACGCTGTGTCCTGGGAACATGACATCGGTGGATTCTGGAACCCTGAGGCCTGGGAACATGACATCTGTTTAGATTGTGGAATACTGTGCCCCGGGAACCTGACTGAGCCTTGGTTCTGGAACCCTGTGGACTGGGAACATGACTGAGGTTTTATTCTGGAACCCTGTGGCCTGGTAACATGAAATTGGTGGATTCTGGAACCCTGTGGCCTGGGAATATGAGAACTGTTTGATTCTGGAACCCTGTGGCCTGGGAACATTTCTGAGGTTTGATGGTAGAAACCTGTGGCCTGGCAACATGACTGAGGTTTGTTTCTGGAAGCCTGTTCCCTCGGCACATGACTGAGGTTTGATTCTGGACACCTGTGTCCTGGGAACATGCCTGAGATTTGATTGCTGAAACCTGTGGCCTGCGAACATGACTCAGGTTTGCTTCCGGAACCATGTGTCCTGGGAATATGACTGAGGTTTGATTCTGGAAACCTTTGGCCTGGGAAAATGACTGAGGTTTCATTGTGGAAACATGTGGCCTGGATTCATGACTGAGGTTTGATGGTGGAACACTATGGCCTGGGAAAATGACTGAGGCTTGATTCTGGAACCCTGTGGCCTGGCAAGTTGACTGAGGTTTGATGGCAGAAACCTGTGGAATGGCAACATGACTGAGGTTTGATTGTGGAACCCTGTGAACGGGGAACATGACTGAGGCCTGATACTGGCACCCCGTGGCGTGGGAACATGACATTGGTTTGATTCTGGAGCCCTGTTTACTCGGAACATGACTGAGGTTTGATGGTGGAACCCTGTGGCCTGGAAACATGATTGAGGTTTCAGAGTGGAACCCTCAGGCTTGGGAACATGAGTGAGTCTTGATGGTGAAAACCAGTGGCCTGGCAACATGACTGAGGTTTGATGGTGGAACCCTGTGGCTTGGCAAGATGACTTAGTTTTGATTGTGGAACACTCTGGCCTGGGAACATGACTGAGGCTTGATGGTGGAACCGTGGTCTGGCAACAGGACTGAGGTTTGATTGTGGAACCCTCTGGCCTGGGAATATGACTGAGGTTTAATTGTGGAACCCTGTGGCCTGGGAACATGACTGGGATTTTATTTCTGAAACCTGTGTCCAGGGAACATGACATTGGTTTGATTCTGGAACCCTGTGTCCTGAGAATACGACTGAGGTTTGATTCTGGATACCATTGGCCTGGGATGATGACTGATGTTAGAGTGTGGAATCCTGTGGCCTGGGAACATGACATCGGTTTGGATTCTGGTACCCTGTTGCCTGGGAACATGAAATCGGTTTGATTCTGGAAACCTGTGGCCTGGGAATATGACTGAGGTTTGATGGTGGTACCCTATGGCCTGGCAACATGACTGAAGTTTGATTCTGGTTCCCTGTGGCCTGGGAACCTGGTTGAGGCGTGATTCTTGAAAATTGTGGCCTGGGAACATGACATCTATTTAGATGGTGGAATACTGTGTCCCGGGAACTTGACGGAGCCTTGGTTCTGGAACCCTGTGGACTGGGAACATGACTGAGGTATTATTTTGGAACCCTGTAGCCTGGGAATATGACTTCGGTGGATTCTGGATCCCTGAGGTCTGGGAATATGAAAACGGTTTGATTCTGGAACGCTGTGTCCTGGGAACATGACATCGGTGGATTCTGGAACCCTGAGGCCTGGGAACATGACATCTGTTTAGATTGTGGAATACTGTGCCCCGGGAACCTGACTGAGCCTTCGTTCTGGAACCCTGTGGACAGAGAACATGACTGAGGTTTGATGGTGGAAACCTGTGTCCTGGGAACATGCCTGAGATTTGATTGCTAAAACCTGTGGCCTGCGAACATGACTCAGGTTTGCTTCCGGAACCATGTGTCCTGGGTATATGACTGAGGTTTGATTCTGGAAACCTTTGGCCTGGGAAAATGACTGAGGTTTCATTGTGGCAACATGGGTCCTGGGATCATGACTGAGGTTTGATGGTGGAACACTATGGCCTGGCAAAATGACTGAGGCTTGATTCTGGAACCCTGTGGCCTGGCAAGTTGACTGAGGTTTGATGGCAGAAACCTGTGGAATGGCAACATGACTGAGGTTTGATTGTGGAACCCTGTGAACGGGGAACATGACTGAGGCGTGATACTGGCACCCCGTGGCGTGGGAACATGACATTGGTTTGATTCTGGAGCCCTGTTTACTGGGAACATGACTGAGGTTTGATGGTGGAACCCTGTGGCCTGGAAACATGATTGAGGTTTCAGAGTGGAACCCTCAGGCTTGGGAACATGAGTGAGTCTTGATGGTGAAAACCAGTGGCCTGGCAACATGACTGAGGTTTGATGGTGGAACCCTGTGGCTTGGCAAGATGACTTAGTTTTGATTGTGGAACACTCTGGCCTGGGAACATGACTGAGGCTTGATGGTGGAACCGTGATCTGGCAACAGGACTGAGGTTTGATTGTGGAACCCTCAGGCCTGGGAATATGACTGAGGTTTAATTGTGGAACCCTGTGGCCTGGGAACATGACTGGGATTTTATTTCTGAAACCTGTGTCCAGGGAGCAAGATTGAGGTTTTATTCTGGAACCCTGTGTCCTGGGAACACGACTGAGGTTTGATTCTGGAAACCATTGGCCTGGGAAGATGACTGATGTTAGAGTGTGGAATCCTGTGTCCTGGGAAAAGGACTGAGATTTAATGGTGGAACCCTGTGGCCTGGGAACATGACATCGGTTTGGATTCTGGTACCCTGTTGCCTGGGAACATGAAATCGGTTTGATTCTGGAAACCTGTGGCCTGGGAATATGACTGAGGTTTGATGGTGGTACCCTATGGCCTGGCAACATGACTGAAGGTTGATTCTGGATCCCTGTGGACTGGGAACATGACTGAGGTTTTATTCTGGAACCCTGTAGCCTGGGAACATAACAGAGGATTGATTCTGGAACCCTGTGGCCTGGGAACATGACATCGGTGGATTCTGGAACCCTGAGGCCTGGGAACATGACATCTGTTTAGATTGTGGAAGACCGTGCCCCGGGAACCTGACTGAGCCTTGGTTCTGGAACCCTGTGGACTGGGAACATGAATGAGGTTTTATTCTGGAACTCTGTAGCCTGGGAACATAACAGAGGATTGATTCTGTAACCCTGTGGCCTGGGAACATGAAATCGGTGGATTCTGGAACCCTGTGGCCTGGGAATATGAGAACGGTTTGATTCTGGAACCCTGTGGCCTGGGAACATGTCTGAGGTTTGATGGTGGAAACCTGTGGCCTGGCAATATGACTGAGGTTTGATTCTGGAAGACTGTGACCAGGGAACCTGATATCGGGTTTATTCTGGAAACCTGTGTCCTGGGAACAAGACTGAGGTTTGATTCTGGAACCCTGTGGCCTGGGAACATGACTGAGGTTTGTTTCTGGAAGCCTGTTCCCTCGGCACATGACTGAGGTTTGATTCTGGACACCTGTGTCCTGGGAACATGCCTGAGATTTGATTGCTGAAACCTGTGGCCTGCGAACATGACTCAGGTTTGCTTCCGGAACCATGTGTCCTGGGAATATGACTGAGGTTTGATTCTGGAAACCTTTGGCCTGGGAAAATGACTGAGGTTTCATTGTGGAAACATGGGGCCTGGGATCATGACTGAGGTTTGATGGTGGAACACTATGGCCTGGCAAAATGACTGAGGCTTGATTCTGGAACCCTGTGGCCTGGCAAGTTGCCTTAGGTTTGATGGCAGAAACCTGTGGACTGGCAACATGACTGAGGTTTGATTGTGGAACCCTGTGAACGGGGAACATGACTAAGGCCTGATACTGGCACCCCGTGGCGTGGGAACATGACATTGGTTTGATTCTGGAGCCCTGTTTACTCGGAACATGACTGAGGTTTGATGGTTGAACCCTGGGGCCTGGCAACATGATTGAGGTTTCAGAGTGGAACCCTCAGGCTTGAGAACATGAGTGAGTATTGATGGTGGAAAGCAGTGGCCTGGCAACATGACTGAGGTTTGATGGTGGAACCCTGTGGCTTGGCAAGATGACTTAGTTTTGATTGTGGAACACTCTGGCCTGGGAACATGACTGAGGCTTGATGGTGGAACCGTGGTCTGGCAACAGGACTGAGGTTTGATTGTGGAACCCTCTGGCCTGGGAATATGACTGAGGTTTAATTGTGGAACCCTGTGGCCTGGGAACATGACTGGGATTTTATTTCTGAAACCTGTGTCCAGGGAGCATGACTGAGGTTTTATTCTGGAACCCTGGGTCCTGGGAACACGACTGAGGTTTGATTCTGGAAACCATTGGCCTGGGAAGATGACTGATGTTAGAGTGTGGAATCCTGTGGCCTGGGAACATGACATCGGTTTGGATTCTGGTACCCTGTTGCCTGGGAACATGAAATCGGTTTGATTCCGGAAACCTGTGGCCTGGGAATATGACTGAGGTTTGATGGTGGTACCCTATGGCCTGGCAACTTGACTGCAGGTTGATTCTGGATCCATGTGGCCTGGGAACATGACTGAGGCGTGATTCTTGAAAACTGTGTCCGGGGAACATGACATCAGTTTAGATTGTGGAATACTGTGCCCCGGGAACCTGACGGAGCCTTGGTTCTGGAACCCTGTGGACTGGGAACATGACTGAGGTTTTATTCTGGAACCCTGTAGCCTGGGAACATAACAGAGGATTGATTCTGGAACCCTGTGGATTGGGAACATGACATCGGTGGATTCTGGAACCCTGAGGCCTGGGAACATGACATCTGTTTAGATTGTGGAATACTGTGCCCCGTTAAACTGAGTGAGCCTTGGTTCTAGAACCCTGTGGACTGGGAACATGAGTGAGGTTTTATTCTGGAACTCTGTAGCCTGGGAACATAACAGAGGATTGATTCTGGAACCCTGTGGCCTGGGAACATGAAATCGGTGGATGTTGGAACCCTGTGGCCTGGGAATATGAGAACGGTTTGATTCTGGAACCATGTGTCCTGGGAATATGACTGAGGTTTGATTCTGGAAACCCTTGGCCTGGGAAAATGACTGAGGTTTCATTGTGGAAACATGGGGCCTGGGATCATGACTGAGGTTTGACGGTGGAACACTAAGGCATGGCAAAATGACTGAGGTTTGATTCTGGAACCCTGTGGCCTGGCAAGTTGACTGAGGTTTGATGGCAGAAACCTGTGGACTGGCAACATGACTGAGGTTTGATTGTGGAACCCTTTGCCCTGGGAACATGACAGGGATTTTATTTCTGAAACCTGTGTCCAGGGAACATGACTGAGGTTTGATTCTGGAACCCTGTGTCCTGGGAACACGACTGAGGTTTGATTCTGGAACCATGTGGCCTGGGAATATGACTGAGGTTTGATTCTGGATACCATTGGCCTGGGAAGATGACTGATGTTAGAATGTGGAATCCTGTGGCCTGGGAACATGACATCGGTTTGGATTCTGATACCCTGTTGCCTGGGAACATGAAATCGGTTTGATTCTGGAAACCTGTGGCCTGGGAATATGACTGAGGTTTGATGGTGGTACCCTATGGCCTGGCAACATGACTGAAGTTTGATTCTGGATCCCTGTGGCCTGGGAACATGACGGAGGCGTGATTCTTGAAAATTGTGGCCTGGGAACATGACATCTGTTTAGATTGTGGAATAATGTGCCCCGGGAACTTGACTGAGCCTTGGTTCTGGAACCCTGTGGACTGGGAATATGACTGAGGTTTTATTCTGGAACCCTGTAGCCTGGGAATATGACATCGGTGGATTCTGGATCCCTGAGGCCTGGGAATATGAAAACGGTTTGATTCTGGAACCCTGTGGCCTGGGAACATGCCTGAGGTTTGATGGTGGAAACCTTTGGACTGGCAACATGACTGAGGTTTGATTGTGGAACCCTGTGAACGGGGAACATGACTGAGGCCTGATACTGGCACCCCGTGGCGTGGGAACATGACATTGGTTTGATTCGGTAGCCCTGTTTACTCGGAACATGACTGAGGTTTGATGGTTGAACCCTGTGGCCTGGCAACATGATTGAGGTTTCAGAGTGGAACCCTCAGGCTTGGGAACATGAGTGAGTCTTGATGGTGGAAACCAGTGGCCTGGCAACATGACTGAGGTTTGATGGTGGAACCCTGTGGCTTGGCAAGATGACTTAGGTTTGATTGGGGAAAACTCTCCCTGGGAACATGACTGAGGCTTGATGGTGGAACCGTGGTCTGGCAACAGGACTGAGGTTTGATTGTGGAACCCTCTGGCCTGGGAATATGACTGAGGTTTAATTGTGGAACCCTGTGGCCTGGGAACATGACAGAGGATTGATTCTGGATCCCTGTGGCCTGGGAACATGACATCGGTGGATTCTGGAACCCTGAGGCCTGGGAACATGACATCTGTTTAGATTGTGTAATACTCTGCCCCGGGAACCTGTCTGAGCCTTGGTTCTGGAACCCTGTTGACTGGGAACATGACTGAGGTTTTATTCTGTAACTCTGTAGCCTGGGAACATAACTGAGGATTGATTCTGGAACCCTGTGGCCTGGGAACATGATATCGGTGGATTCTGGAACCCTGTGGCCTGGGAATATGAGAACGGTTTGATTCTGGAACCCTGTGGCCTGGGAACATGTCTGAGGTTTGATGGTGGAAACGTGTGGCCTGGCAACATGACTGAGGTTTGATTCTGGAAGACTGTGACCAGGGAACATGACATCTGTTTAGATTTCGGAATACTGTGCCCCGGGAAACTGACTGAGCCTTGGTTCTGGAACCCTGTGGACTGGGAACATGACTGAGGTTTTATTCTGGAACCCTTTAGCCTGGGAACATAACAGAGGATTGATTCTGGAACCCTGTGGCCTGGGAACATGACATCGGTGGATTCTGGAAACCTTAGGCCTGGGAACATGACATCTGTTTAGATTGTGGAATACTGTGCCCCGGGAACCTGACTGAGCCTTGGTTCTGGAACCCTGTGGACTGGGAACATGACTGAGGTTTTATTCTGGAACCCTGTAGCCTGGGAACATAACTGGGGATTGATTCTGGAACCCTGTGGCCTGGGAACATGAAATCGGTGGATTCTGGAACCCTGTGGCCTGGGAACATGTTTGAGGTTTGATGGTGGAAACCTGTGGCCGGGCAACATGACTGAGGTTTGATTCTGGAAGACTGTGACCAGGGAACATGATATCGGGTTGATTCTGGAAACCTGTGTCCTGGGAACAAGACTGAGGTTTGATTTTGGAACCGTGTGGCCTGGGAACATGACTGAGGTTTGTTTCTGGAAGCCTGTTCCCTGGGAACATGACTGAGGTTTGATTCTGGACACCTGTGTCCTGGGATCATGACTGAGGTTTGATTGTTGACACCTGTGGCCTGCGAACATGACTTAGGTTTGATTCTGGAACCGTGTGTCCTGGGAATATGACTGAGGTTTAATTCTGGAAACCTTTAGCCTGGGAAAATGACTGAGGTTTCATTTTGGAAACATGGGGCCTGGGATCATGACTGAGGTTTGATGGTGGAACACTATGGCCTGGCAAAATGACTGAGGCTTGATTCTAGAACCCTGTGCCCTGGCAAGCTGCCTTAGGTTTGATGGCAGAAACCTGTGGACTGGCAACATGACTGAGGTTTGATTGTGGAACCCTGTGGCCTGGGAACATGCCTGAGGTTTGATGGTGGAAACCTGTGGCCTGGCAACATGATTGAGGTTTCAGAGTGGAACCCTCAGGCTTGGGAACATGAGTGAGTCTTGATGGTGGAAACCAGTGGCCTGGCAACATGACTGAGGTTTGATGGTGGAACCCAGTGGCTTGGCAAGATGACTTAGTTTTGATTGTGGAACACTCTGGCCTGGGAACATGACTGACGTTTAATTGTGGAACCCTGTGGACTGGGAACATGACTGGGATTTTATTTCTGAAACCTGTGTTCAGGGAGCATGACTGAGGTTTTATTCTGGAACCCTGTGTCCTGGGAACACGACTGAGGTTTGATTCTGGAAACCATTGGCCTGGGAAGATGACTGATGTTAGAGTGTGGAATCCTGTGGCCTGGGAATATGAAATCGGTTTGATTCCGGAAACCTGTGGACTGGGAATATGACTGAGGTTTGATGGTGGTACCCTATGGCCTGGCAACATGACTGAAGGTTGATTCTGGATCCCTGTGGCCTGGGAACATGACTGAGGCGTGATTCTTGAAAACTGTGGCCTGGGAACATGACATCTGTTTAGATTGTGGAATACTGTGCCCGCGGAACCTGACTGAGCCTTGGTTCTGGAACTCTGTGGACAGGGAACATGACTGAGGTTTTATTCTGGAACCCTGTAGCCTGGGAACATAACAGAGGATTGATTCTGGAACCCTGTGGCCTGGGAACATGACATCGGTGGATTCTCGAACCCTGAGGCCTGGGAACATGACATCTGTTTAGATTGTGGAATACTGTGCCCCGTTAAACTGAGTGAGCCTTGGTTCTAGAAGCCTGTGGACTGGGAACATGAATGAGGTTTTATTCTGGAACTCTGTAGCCTGGGAACATAACAGAGGATTGATTCTGTAACCCTGTGGCCTGGGAACATGAAATCGGTGGATTCTGGTACCCTGTTGCCTGGGAACATGAAATCGGTTTCATTCTGGAAACCTGTACCCTGGAATATGACTGAGGTTTGATGGTGGTACCCTATGGCCTGGCAACATGACTGAAGTTTGATTCTGGATCCCTGTGGCCTGGGAACATGGCTGAGGCGTGATTCTTGAAAATTGTGGCCTGGGAACATGACATCTGTTTAGATTGTGGAATACTGTGCCCCGGGAACTTGACTGAGCCTTGGTTCTGGAACCCTGTGGACTGGGAACATGACTGAGGTTTTATTCTGGAACCCTGTAGCCTGGGAATATGACATCGGTGGATTCTGGATCCCTGAGGCCTGGGAATATGAAAACGGTTTGATTCTGCAACCCTGTGGCCTGGAAACATGCCTGAGGTTTGATGGTGGAAACCTGTGGCCTGGCAACATGACTGAGGTTTGTTTCTGGAAGCCTGTTCCCTGGGCACATGACTGAGGTTTTATTCTGGACACCTGTGTCCTGGGAACATGACTGAGATTTGATTGCTGAAACCTGTGGCCTGCGAACATGACTCAGGTTTGCTTCCGGAACCATGTGTCCTGGGAATATGACTGAGGTTTGATTCTGGAAACCTTTGGCCTGGGAAAATGACTGAGGTTTCATTGTGGAAACATGTGGCCTGGAATCATGCCTGAGGTTTGATGGTGGAACACTATGGCCTGGCAAAATGACTGAGGCTTGATTCTGGAACCCTGTGGCCTGGCAAGTTGACTGAGGTTTGATGGCAGAAACCTGTGGACTGGCAACATGACTGAGGTTTGATTGTGGAACCCTTTGCCCTGGGAACATGACAGGGATTTTATTTCTGAATCCTGTGTCCAGGGAACATGACTGAGGTTTGATTCTGGAACCCTGTGTCCTAGGAACACGACTGAGGTTTGATTCTGGAACCATGTGGCCTGGGAATATGACTGAGGTTTGATTCTGGATACCATTGGCCTGGGAAGATGACTGATGTTAGAATGTGGAATCCTGTGGCCTGGGAACATGACATCGGTTTGGATTCTGATACCCTGTTGCCTGGGAACATGAAATCGGTTTGATTCTGGAAACCTGTGGCCTGGGAATATGACTGAGGTTTGATGGTGGTACCCTATGGCCTGGCAACATGACTGAAGTTTGATTCTGGATCCCTGTGGCCTGGGAACATGGCTGAGGCGTGATTCTTGAAAATTGTGGCCTGGGAACATGACATCTGTTTAGATTGTGGAATACAGTGCCCCGGGAACTTGACTGAGCCTTGGTTCTGGAACCCTCTGGACTGGGAATATGACTGAGGTTTTATTCTGGAACCCTGTAGCCTGGGAATATGACATCGGTGGATTCTGGATCCCTGAGGCCTGGGAATATGAAAACGGTTTGATTCTGGAACCCTGTGGCCTGGGAACATGCCTGAGGTTTGATGGTGGAAACCTGTGGCCTGGCAACATGATTGAGGTTTCAGAGTGGAACCCTCAGGCTTGGGAACATGAGTGAGTCTTGATGGTGGAAACCAGTGGCCTGGCAACATGACTGAGGTTTGATGGTGGAACCCAGTGGCTTGGCAAGATGACTTAGTTTTGATTGTGGAACACTCTGGCCTGGGAACATGACTGACGTTTAATTGTGGAACCCTGTGGACTGGGAACATGACTGGGATTTTATTTCTGAAACCTGTGTTCAGGGAGCATGACTGAGGTTTTATTCTGGAACCCTGTGTCCTGGGAACACGACTGAGGTTTGATTCTGGAAACCATTGGCCTGGGAAGATGACTGATGTTAGAGTGTGGAATCCTGTGGCCTGGGAATATGAAATCGGTTTGATTCCGGAAACCTGTGGACTGGAAATATGACTGAGGTTTGATGGTGGTACCCTATGGCCTGGCAACATGACTGAAGGTTGATTCTGGATCCCTGTGGCCTGGGAACATGACTGAGGCGTGATTCTTGAAAACTGTGGCCTGGGAACATGACATCTGTTTAGATTGTGGAATACTGTGCCCGCGGAACCTGACTGAGCCTTGGTTCTGGAACTCTGTGGACAGGGAACATGACTGAGGTTTTATTCTGGAACCCTGTAGCCTGGGAACATAACAGAGGATTGATTCTGGAACCCTGTGGCCTGGGAACATGACATCGGTGGATTCTCGAACCCTGAGGCCTGGGAACATGACATCTGTTTAGATTGTGGAATACTGTGCCCCGTTAAACTGAGTGAGCCTTGGTTCTAGAAGCCTGTGGACTGGGAACATGAATGAGGTTTTATTCTGGAACTCTGTAGCCTGGGAACATAACAGAGGATTGATTCTGTAACCCTGTGGCCTGGGAACATGAAATCGGTGGATTCTGGTACCCTGTTGCCTGGGAACATGAAATCGGTTTCATTCTGGAAACCTGTACCCTGGAATATGACTGAGGTTTGATGGTGGTACCCTATGGCCTGGCAACATGACTGAAGTTTGATTCTGGATCCCTGTGGCCTGGGAACATGGCTGAGGCGTGATTCTTGAAAATTGTGGCCTGGGAACATGACATCTGTTTAGATTGTGGAATACTGTGCCCCGGGAACTTGACTGAGCCTTGGTTCTGGAACCCTGTGGACTGGGAACATGACTGAGGTTTTATTCTGGAACCCTGTAGCCTGGGAATATGACATCGGTGGATTCTGGATCCCTGAGGCCTGGGAATATGAAAACGGTTTGATTCTGCAACCCTGTGGCCTGGAAACATGCCTGAGGTTTGATGGTGGAAACCTGTGGCCTGGCAACATGACTGAGGTTTGTTTCTGGAAGCCTGTTCCCTGGGCACATGACTGAGGTTTTATTCTGGACACCTGTGTCCTGGGAACATGACTGAGATTTGATTGCTGAAACCTGTGGCCTGCGAACATGACTCAGGTTGGCTTCCGGAACCATGTGTCCTGGGAATATGACTGAGGTTTGATTCTGGAAACCTTTGGCCTGGGAAAATGACTGAGGTTTCATTGTGGAAACATGTGGCCTGGAATCATGCCTGAGGTTTGATGGTGGAACACTATGGCCTGGCAAAATGACTGAGGCTTGATTCTGGAACCCTGTGGCCTGGCAAGTTGACTGAGGTTTGATGGCAGAAACCTGTGGACTGGCAACATGACTGAGGTTTGATTGTGGAACCCTTTGCCCTGGGAACATGACAGGGATTTTATTTCTGAATCCTGTGTCCAGGGAACATGACTGAGGTTTGATTCTGGAACCCTGTGTCCTAGGAACACGACTGAGGTTTGATTCTGGAACCATGTGGCCTGGGAATATGACTGAGGTTTGATTCTGGATACCATTGGCCTGGGAAGATGACTGATGTTAGAATGTGGAATCCTGTGGCCTGGGAACATGACATCGGTTTGGATTCTGATACCCTGTTGCCTGGGAACATGAAATCGGTTTGATTCTGGAAACCTGTGGCCTGGGAATATGACTGAGGTTTGATGGTGGTACCCTATGGCCTGGCAACATGACTGAAGTTTGATTCTGGATCCCTGTGGCCTGGGAACATGGCTGAGGCGTGATTCTTGAAAATTGTGGCCTGGGAACATGACATCTGTTTAGATTGTGGAATACAGTGCCCCGGGAACTTGACTGAGCCTTGGTTCTGGAACCCTCTGGACTGGGAATATGACTGAGGTTTTATTCTGGAACCCTGTAGCCTGGGAATATGACATCGGTGGATTCTGGATCCCTGAGGCCTGGGAATATGAAAACGGTTTGATTCTGGAACCCTGTGGCCTGGGAACATGCCTGAGGTTTGATGGTGGAAACCTGTGGCCTGGCAACATGATTGAGGTTTCAGAGTGGAACCCTCAGGCTTGGGAACATGAGTGAGTCTTGATGGTGGAAACCAGTGGCCTGGCAACATGACTGAGGTTTGATGGTGGAACCCAGTGGCTTGGCAAGATGACTTAGTTTTGATTGTGGAACACTCTGGCCTGGGAACATGACTGACGTTTAATTGTGGAACCCTGTGGACTGGGAACATGACTGGGATTTTATTTCTGAAACCTGTGTTCAGGGAGCATGACTGAGGTTTTATTCTGGAACCCTGTGTCCTGGGAACACGACTGAGGTTTGATTCTGGAAACCATTGGCCTGGGAAGATGACTGATGTTAGAGTGTGGAATCCTGTGGCCTGGGAATATGAAATCGGTTTGATTCCGGAAACCTGTGGACTGGGAATATGACTGAGGTTTGATGGTGGTACCCTATGGCCTGGCAACATGACTGAAGGTTGATTCTGGATCCCTGTGGCCTGGGAACATGACTGAGACGTGATTCTTGAAAACTGTGGCCTGGGAACATGACATCTGTTTAGATTGTGGAATACTGTGCCCCGGGAACCTGACTGAGCCTTGGTTCTGGAACTCTGTGGACAGGGAACATGACTGAGGTTTTATTCTGGAACCCTGTAGCCTGGGAACATAACAGAGGATTGATTCTGGAACCCTGTGGCCTGGGAACATGACATCGGTGGATTCTGGAACCCTGAGGCCTGGGAACATGACATCTGTTTAGATTGTGGAATACTGTGCCCCGTTAAACTGAGTGAGCCTTGGTTCTAGAAGCCTGTGGACTGGGAACATGAATGAGGTTTTATTCTGGAACTCTGTAGCCTGGGAACATAACAGAGGATTGATTCTGTAACCCTGTGGCCTGGGAACATGAAATCGGTGGATTCTGGAACCCTGTGGCCTGGGAATATGAGAACGGTTTGATTCTGGAACCCTGTGGCCTGGGAACATGTCTGAGGTTTGATGGTGGAAACCTGTGGCCTGGCAACATGACTGAGGTTTGATTCTGGAAGACTGTGACCAGGGAACCTGATATCGGGTTTATTCTGGAAACCTGTGTCCTGGGAACAAGACTGAGGTTTGATTCTGGAACCCTGTGGCCTGGGAACATGACTGAGGTTTGTTTCTGGAAGCCTGTTCCCTCGGCACATGACTGAGGTTTGATTCTGGACACCTGTGTCCTGGGAACATGCCTGAGATTTGATTGCTGAAACCTGTGGCCTGCGAACATGACTCAGGTTTGCTTCCGGAACCATGTGTCCTGGGAATATGACTGAGGTTTGATTCTGGAAACCTTTGGCCTGGGAAAATGACTGAGGTTTCATTGTGGAAACATGGGGCCTGGGATCATGACTGAGGTTTGATGGTGGAACACTATGGCCTGGCAAAATGACTGAGGCTTGATTCTGGAACCCTGTGGCCTGGCAAGTTGCCTTAGGTTTGATGGCAGAAACCTGTGGACTGGCAACATGACTGAGGTTTGATTGTGGAACCCTGTGAACGGGGAACATGACTGAGGCCTGATACTGGCACCCCGTGGCGTGGGAACATGACATTGGTTTGATTCTGGAGCCCTGTTTACTCGGAACATGACTGAGGTTTGATGGTTGAACCCTGGGGCCTGGCAACATGATTGAGGTTTCAGAGTGGAACCCTCAGGCTTGAGAACATGAGTGAGTATTGATGGTGGAAAGCAGTGGCCTGGCAACATGACTGAGGTTTGATGGTGGAACCCTGTGGCTTGGCAAGATGACTTAGTTTTGATTGTGGAACACTCTGGCCTGGGAACATGACTGAGGCTTGATGGTGGAACCGTGGTCTGGCAACAGGACTGAGGTTTGATTGTGGAACCCTCTGGCCTGGGAATATGACTGAGGTTTAATTGTGGAACCCTGTGGCCTGGGAACATGACTGGGATTTTATTTCTGAAACCTGTGTCCAGGGAGCATGACTGAGGTTTTATTCTGGAACCCTGGGTCCTGGGAACACGACTGAGGTTTGATTCTGGAAACCATTGGCCTGGGAAGATGACTGATGTTAGAGTGTGGAATCCTGTGGCCTGGGAACATGACATCGGTTTGGATTCTGGTACCCTGTTGCCTGGGAACATGAAATCGGTTTGATTCCGGAAACCTGTGGCCTGGGAATATGACTGAGGTTTGATGGTGGTACCCTATGGCCTGGCAACTTGACTGAAGGTTGATTCTGGATCCATGTGGCCTGGGAACATGACTGAGGCGTGATTCTTGAAAACTGTGTCCGGGGAACATGACATCAGTTTAGATTGTGGAATACTGTGCCCCGGGAACCTGACTGAGCCTTGGTTCTGGAACCCTGTGGACTGGGAACATGAGTGAGGTTTTATTCTGGAACCCTGTAGCCTGGGAACATAACAGAGGATTGATTCTGGAACCCTGTGGATTGGGAACATGACATCGGTGGATTCTGGAACCCTGAGGCCTGGGAACATGACATCTGTTTAGATTGTGGAATACTGTGCCCCGTTAAACTGAGTGAGCCTTGGTTCTAGAACCCTGTGGACTGGGAACATGAGTGAGGTTTTATTCTGGAACTCTGTAGCCTGGGAACATAACAGAGGATTGATTCTGGAACCCTGTGGCCTGGGAACATGAAATCGGTGGATGTTGGAACCCTGTGGCCTGGGAATATGAGAACGGTTTGATTCTGGAACCATGTGTCCTGGGAATATGACTGAGGTTTGATTCTGGAAACCCTTGGCCTGGGAAAATGACTGAGGTTTCATTGTGGAAACATGGGGCCTGGGATCATGACTGAGGTTTGACGGTGGAACACTAAGGCATGGCAAAATGACTGAGGTTTGATTCTGGAACCCTGTGGCCTGGCAAGTTGACTGAGGTTTGATGGCAGAAACCTGTGGACTGGCAACATGACTGAGGTTTGATTGTGGAACCCTTTGCCCTGGGAACATGACAGGGATTTTATTTCTGAAACCTGTGTCCAGGGAACATGACTGAGGTTTGATTCTGGAACCCTGTGTCCTGGGAACACGACTGAGGTTTGATTCTGGAACCATGTGGCCTGGGAATATGACTGAGGTTTGATTCTGGATACCATTGGCCTGGGAAGATGACTGATGTTAGAATGTGGAATCCTGTGGCCTGGGAACATGACATCGGTTTGGATTCTGATACCCTGTTGCCTGGGAACATGAAATCGGTTTGATTCTGGAAACCTGTGGCCTGGGAATATGACTGAGGTTTGATGGTGGTACCCTATGGCCTGGCAACATGACTGAAGTTTGATTCTGGATCCCTGTGGCCTGGGAACATGGCGGAGGCGTGATTCTTGAAAATTGTGGCCTGGGAACATGACATCTGTTTAGATTGTGGAATAATGTGCCCCGGGAACTTGACTGAGCCTTGGTTCTGGAACCCTGTGGACTGGGAATATGACTGAGGTTTTATTCTGGAACCCTGTAGCCTGGGAATATGACATCGGTGGATTCTGGATCCCTGAGGCCTGGGAATATGAAAACGGTTTGATTCTGGAACCCTGTGGCCTGGGAACATGCCTGAGGTTTGATGGTGGAAACCTTTGGACTGGCAACATGACTGAGGTTTGATTGTGGAACCCTGTGAACGGGGAACATGACTGAGGCCTGATACTGGCACCCCGTGGCGTGGGAACATGACATTGGTTTGATTCGGTAGCCCTGTTTACTCGGAACATGACTGAGGTTTGATGGTTGAACCCTGTGGCCTGGCAACATGATTGAGGTTTCAGAGTGGAACCCTCAGGCTTGGGAACATGAGTGAGTCTTGATGGTGGAAACCAGTGGCCTGGCAACATGACTGAGGTTTGATGGTGGAACCCTGTGGCTTGGCAAGATGACTTAGGTTTGATTGGGGAACACTCTCCCTGGGAACATGACTGAGGCTTGATGGTGGAACCGTGGTCTGGCAACAGGACTGAGGTTTGATTGTGGAACCCTCTGGCCTGGGAATATGACTGAGGTTTAATTGTGGAACCCTGTGGCCTGGGAACATGACAGAGGATTGATTCTGGATCCCTGTGGCCTGGGAACATGACATCGGTGGATTCTGGAACCCTGAGGCCTGGGAATATGACATCTGTTTAGATTGTGTAATACTCTGCCCCGGGAACCTGTCTGAGCCTTGGTTCTGGAACCCTGTGGACTGGGAACATGACTGAGGTTTTATTCTGTAACTCTGTAGCCTGGGAACATAACTGAGGATTGATTCTGGAACCCGGTGGCCTGGGAACATGATATCGGTGGATTCTGGAACCCTGTGGCCTGGGAATATGAGAACGGTTTGATTCTGGAACCCTGTGACCTGGGAACATGTCTGAGGTTTGATGGTGGAAACGTGTGGCCTGGCAACATGACTGAGGTTTGATTCTGGAAGACTGTGACCAGGGAACATGACATCTGTTTAGATTTCGGAATACTGTGCCCCGGGAAACTGACTGAGCCTTTGTTCTGGAACCCTGTGGACTGGGAACATGACTGAGGTTTTATTCTGGAACCCTTTAGCCTGGGAACATAACAGAGGATTGATTCTGGAACCCTGTGGCCTGGGAACATGACATCGGTGGATTCTGGAAACCTTAGGCCTGGGAACATGACATCTGTTTAGATTGTGGAATACTGTGCCCCGGGAACTTGACTGAGCCTTGGTTCTGGAACCCTGTGGACTGGGAACATGACTGAGGTTTTATTCTGGAACCCTGTAGCCTGGGAACATAACTGGGGATTGATTCTGGAACCCTGTGGCCTGGGAACATGAAATCGGTGGATTCTGGAACCCTGTGGCCTGGGAACATGTTTGAGG
Source organism: Balaenoptera physalus (assembly GCF_965194825.1). NCBI lineage: Eukaryota > Metazoa > Chordata > Mammalia > Artiodactyla > Balaenopteridae > Balaenoptera > Balaenoptera physalus. Next base: position 30,473,412 of record NC_138901.1, read on the forward strand.
TTTGATGGTGGAAACCTGTGGCCGGGCAACATGACTGAGGTTTGATTCTGGAAGACTGTGACCAGGGAACATGATATCGGGTTGATTCTGGAAACCTGTGTCCTGGGAACAAGACAGAGGTTTGATTTTGGAACCGTGTGGCCTGGGAACATGACTGAGGTTTGTTTTTGGAAGCCTGTTCCCTGGGAACATGACTGAGGTTTGATTCTGGACACCTGTGTCCTGGGATCATGACTGAGGTTTGATTGTTGACACCTGTGGCCTGCGAACATGACTTAGGTTTGATTCTGGAACCGTGTGTCCTGGGAATATGACTGAGGTTTAATTCTGGAAACCTTTAGCCTGGGAAAATGACTGAGGTTTCATTTTGGAAACATGGGGCCTGGGATCATGACTGAGGTTTGATGGTGGAACACTATGGCCTGGCAAAATGACTGAGGCTTGATTCTAGAACCCTGTGGCCTGGCAAGCTGCCTTAGGTTTGATGGCAGAAACCTGTGGACTGGCAACATGACTGAGGTTTGATTGTGGAACCCTGTGGCCTGGGAATATGACTGGGATTTTATTTCTGAAACCTGTGTCCAGGGAACATGACTGAGGTTTGATTCTGGAACCCTGTGTCCTGGGAACACGACTGAGGTTTGATTCTGGAACCATGTGGCCTGGGAATATGACTGAGGTTTGATGGTGGTACCCTATGGCCTGGCAACATGACTGAAGTTTGATTCTGGATCCCTGTGGCCTGGGAACATGACTGAGGCGTGATTCTTGAAAATTGTGGCCTGGGAACATGACATCTGTTTAGATTGTGGAATACTGTGCCCCGGGAACTTGACTGAGCCTTGGTTCTGGAACCCTGTGGACTGGGAACATGACTGAGGTTTTATTCTGGAACCCTGTAGCCTGGGAATATGACATCGGTGGATTCTGGATCCCTGAGGCCTGGGAATATGAAAACGGTTTGATTCTGCAACCCTGTGGCCTGAGAACATGCCTGAGGTTTGATGGTGGAAACCTGTGGCCTGGCAACATGACTGAGGTTTGTTTCTGGAAGCCTGTTCCCTGGGCACATGACTGAGGATTTATTCTGGACACCTGTGTCCTGGGAACATGACTGAGATTTGATTGCTGAAACCTGTGGCCTGCGAACATGACTCAGGTTTGCTTCCGGAACCATGTGTCCTGGGAATATGACTGAGGTTTGATTCTGGAAACCTTTGGCCTGGGAAAATGACTGAGGTTTCATTGTGGAAACATGTGGCCTGGAATCATGCCTGAGGTTTGATGGTGGAACACTATGGCCTGGCAAAATGACTGAGGCTTGATTCTGGAACCCTGTGGCCTGGCAAGTTGACTGAGGTTTGATGGCAGAAACCTGTGGACTGGCAACATGACTGAGGTTTGATTGTGGAACCCTTTGCCCTGGGAACATGAAAGGGATTTTATTTCTGAAACCTGTGTCCAGGGAACATGACTGAGGTTTGATTCTGGAACCCTGTGTCCTAGGAACACGACTGAGGTTTGATTCTGGAACCATGTGGCCTTGGAATATGACTGAGGTTTGATTCTGGATACCATTGGCCTGGGAAGATGACTGATGTTAGAATGTGGAATCCTGTGGCCTGGGAACATGACATCGGTTTGGATTCTGATACCCTGTTGCCTGGGAACATGAAATCGGTTTGATTCTGGAAACCTGTGGCCTGGTAATATGACTGAGGTTTGATGGTGGTACCCTATGGCCTGGCAATATGACTGAAGTTTGATTCTGGATCCCTGTGGCCTGGGAACATGGCTGAGGCGTGATTCTTGAAAATTGTGGCCTGGGAACATGACATCTGTTTAGATTGTGGAATACTGTGCCCCGGGAACTTGACTGAGCCTTGGTTCTGGAACCCTGTGGACTGGGAATATGACTGAGGTTTTATTCTGGAACCCTGTAGCCTGGGAATATGACATCGGTGGATTCTGGATCCCTGAGGCCTGGGAATATGAAAACGGTTTGATTCTGGAACCCTGTGGCCTGGGAACATGCCTGAGGTTTGATGGTGGAAACCTGTGGCCTGGCAACATGATTGAGGTTTCAGAGTGGAACCCTCAGGCTTGGGAACATGAGTGAGTCTTGATGGTGGAAACCAGTGGCCTGGCAACATGACTGAGGTTTGATGGTGGAACCCAGTGGCTTGGCAAGATGACTTAGTTTTGATTGTGGAACACTCTGGCCTGGGAACATGACTGACGTTTAATTGTGGAACCCTGTGGACTGGGAACATGACTGGGATTTTATTTCTGAAACCTGTGTTCAGGGAGCATGACTGAGGTTTTATTCTGGAACCCTGTGTCCTGGGAACACGACTGAGGTTTGATTCTGGAAACCATTGGCCTGGGAAGATGACTGATGTTAGAGTGTGGAATCCTGTGGCCTGGGAATATGAAATCGGTTTGATTCCGGAAACCTGTGGACTGGGAATATGACTGAGGTTTGATGGTGGTACCCTATGGCCTGGCAACATGACTGAAGGTTGATTCTGGATCCCTGTGGCCTGGGAACATGACTGAGGCGTGATTCTTGAAAACTGTGGCCTGGGAACATGACTGAGCCTTGGTTCTGGAACTCTGTGGACAGGGAACATGACTGAGGTTTTATTCTGGAACCCTGTAGCCTGGGAACATAACAGAGGATTGATTCTGGAACCCTGTGGCCTGGGAACATGACATCGGTGGATTCTGGAACCCTGAGGCCTGGGAACATGACATCTGTTTAGATTGTGGAATACTGTGCCCCGTTAAACTGAGTGAGCCTTGGTTCTAGAAGCCTGTGGACTGGGAACATGAATGAGGTTTTATTCTGGAACTCTGTAGCCTGGGAACATAACAGAGGATTGATTCTGTAACCCTGTGGCCTGGGAACATGAAATCGGTGGATTCTGGTACCCTGTTGCCTGGGAACATGAAATCGGTTTCATTCTGGAAACCTGTGCCCTGGAATATGACTGAGGTTTGATGGTGGTACCCTATGGCCTGGCAACATGACTGAAGTTTGATTCTGGATCCCTGTGGCCTGGGAACATGGCTGAGGCGTGATTCTTGAAAATTGTGGCCTGGGAACATGACATCTGTTTAGATTGTGGAATACTGTGCCCCGGGAACTTGACTGAGCCTTGGTTCTGGAACCCTGTGGACTGGGAACATGACTGAGGTTTTATTCTGGAACCCTGTAGCCTGGGAATATGACATCGGTGGATTCTGGATCCCTGAGGCCTGGGAATATGAAAACGGTTTGATTCTGCAACCCTGTGGCCTGGGAACATGCCTGAGGTTTGATGGTGGAAACCTGTGGCCTGGCAACATGACTGAGGTTTGTTTCTGGAAGCCTGTTCCCTGGGCACATGACTGAGGTTTTATTCTGGACACCTGTGTCCTGGGAACATGACTGAGATTTGATTGCTGAAACCTGTGGCCTGCGAACATGACTCAGGTTTGCTTCCGGAACCATGTGTCCTGGGAATATGACTGAGGTTTGATTCTGGAAACCTTTGGCCTGGGAAAATGACTGAGGTTTCATTGTGGAAACATGTGGCCTGGAATCATGCCTGAGGTTTGATGGTGGAACACTATGGCCTGGCAAAATGACTGAGGCTTGATTCTGGAACCCTGTGGCCTGGCAAGTTGACTGAGGTTTGATGGCAGAAACCTGTGGACTGGCAACATGACTGAGGTTTGATTGTGGAACCCTTTGCCCTGGGAACATGACAGGGATTTTATTTCTGAAACCTGTGTCCAGGGAACATGACTGAGGTTTGATTCTGGAACCCTGTGTCCTAGGAACACGACTGAGGTTTGATTCTGGAACCATGTGGCCTGGGAATATGACTGAGGTTTGATTCTGGATACCATTGGCCTGGGAAGATGACTGATGTTAGAATGTGGAATCCTGTGGCCTGGGAACATGACATCGGTTTGGATTCTGATACCCTGTTGCCTGGGAACATGAAATCGGTTTGATTCTGGAAACCTGTGGCCTGGGAATATGACTGAGTTTTGATGGTGGTACCCTATGGCCTGGCAACATGACTGAAGTTTGATTCTGGATCCCTGTGGCCTGGGAACATGGCTGAGGCGTGATTCTTGAAAATTGTGGCCTGGGAACATGACATCTGTTTAGATTGTGGAATACAGTGCCCCGGGAACTTGACTGAGCCTTGGTTCTGGAACCCTGTGGACTGGGAATATGACTGAGGTTTTATTCTGGAACCCTGTAGCCTGGGAATATGACATCGGTGGATTCTGGATCCCTGAGGCCTGGGAATATGAAAACGGTTTGATTCTGGAACCCTGTGGCCTGGGAACATGCCTGAGGTTTGATGGTGGAAACCTGTGGCCTGGCAACATGATTGAGGTTTCAGAGTGGAACCCTCAGGCTTGGGAACATGAGTGAGTCTTGATGGTGGAAACCAGTGGCCTGGCAACATGACTGAGGTTTGATGGTGGAACCCAGTGGCTTGGCAAGATGACTTAGTTTTGATTGTGGAACACTCTGGCCTGGGAACATGACTGACGTTTAATTGTGGAACCCTGTGGACTGGGAACATGACTGGGATTTTATTTCTGAAACCTGTGTTCAGGGAGCATGACTGAGGTTTTATTCTGGAACCCTGTGTCCTGGGAACACGACTGAGGTTTGATTCTGGAAACCATTGGCCTGGGAAGATGACTGATGTTAGAGTGTGGAATCCTGTGGCCTGGGAATATGAAATCGGTTTGATTCCGGAAACCTGTGGACTGGGAATATGACTGAGGTTTGATGGTGGTACCCTATGGCCTGGCAACATGACTGAAGGTTGATTCTGGATCCCTGTGGCCTGGGAACATGACTGAGGCGTGATTCTTGAAAACTGTGGCCTGGGAACATGACATCTGTTTAGATTGTGGAATACTGTGCCCGCGGAACCTGACTGAGCCTTGGTTCTGGAACTCTGTGGACAGGGAACATGACTGAGGTTTTATTCTGGAACCCTGTAGCCTGGGAACATAACAGAGGATTGATTCTGGAACCCTGTGGCCTGGGAACATGAAATCGGTGGATTCTGGAACCCTGTGGCCTGGGAATATGAGAACGGTTTGATTCTGGAACCCTGTGGCCTGGGAACATGTCTGAGGTTTGATTCTGGAAGACTGTGACCAGGGAACCTGATATCGGGTTTATTCTGGAAACCTGTGTCCTGGGAACAAGACTGAGGTTTGATTCTGGAACCCTGTGGCCTGGGAACATGACTGAGGTTTGTTTCTGGAAGCCTGTTCCCTCGGCACATGACTGAGGTTTGATTCTGGACACCTGTGTCCTGGGAACATGCCTGAGATTTGATTGCTGAAACCTGTGGCCTGCGAACATGACTCAGGTTTGCTTCCGGAACCATGTGTCCTGGGAATATGACTGAGGTTTGATTCTGGAAACCTTTGGCCTGGGAAAATGACTGAGGTTTCATTGTGGAAACATGGGGCCTGGGATCATGACTGAGGTTTGATGGTGGAACACTATGGCCTGGCAAAATGACTGAGGCTTGATTCTGGAACCCTGTGGCCTGGCAAGTTGCCTTAGGTTTGATGGCAGAAACCTGTGGACTGGCAACATGACTGAGGTTTGATTGTGGAACCCTGTGAACGGGGAACATGACTGAGGCCTGATACTGGCACCCCGTGGCGTGGGAACATGACATTGGTTTGATTCTGGAGCCCTGTTTACTCGGAACATGACTGAGGTTTGATGGTTGAACCCTGGGGCCTGGCAACATGATTGAGGTTTCAGAGTGGAACCCTCAGGCTTGAGAACATGAGTGAGTATTGATGGTGGAAAGCAGTGGCCTGGCAACATGACTGAGGTTTGATGGTGGAACCCTGTGGCTTGGCAAGATGACTTAGTTTTGATTGTGGAACACTCTGGCCTGGGAACATGACTGAGGCTTGATGGTGGAACCGTGGTCTGGCAACAGGACTGAGGTTTGATTGTGGAACCCTCTGGCCTGGGAATATGACTGAGGTTTAATTGTGGAACCCTGTGGCCTGGGAACATGACTGGGATTTTATTTCTGAAACCTGTGTCCAGGGAGCATGACTGAGGTTTTATTCTGGAACCCTGGGTCCTGGGAACACGACTGAGGTTTGATTCTGGAAACCATTGGCCTGGGAAGATGACTGATGTTAGAGTGTGGAATCCTGTGGCCTGGGAACATGACATCGGTTTGGATTCTGGTACCCTGTTGCCTGGGAACATGAAATCGGTTTGATTCCGGAAACCTGTGGCCTGGGAATATGACTGAGGTTTGATGGTGGTACCCTATGGCCTGGCAACTTGACTGAAGGTTGATTCTGGATCCATGTGGCCTGGGAACATGACTGAGGCGTGATTCTTGAAAACTGTGTCCGGGGAACATGACATCAGTTTAGATTGTGGAATACTGTGCCCCGGGAACATGACGGAGCCTTGGTTCTGGAACCCTGTGGACTGGGAACATGACTGAGGTTTTATTCTGGAACCCTGTAGCCTGGGAACATAACAGAGGATTGATTCTGGAACCCTGTGGATTGGGAACATGACATCGGTGGATTCTGGAACCCTGAGGCCTGGGAACATGACATCTGTTTAGATTGTGGAATACTGTGCCCCGTTAAACTGAGTGAGCCTTGGTTCTAGAACCCTGTGGACTGGGAACATGAGTGAGGTTTTATTCTGGAACTCTGTAGCCTGGGAACATAACAGAGGATTGATTCTGGAACCCTGTGGCCTGGGAACATGAAATCGGTGGATGTTGGAACCCTGTGGCCTGGGAATATGAGAACGGTTTGATTCTGGAACCATGTGTCCTGGGAATATGACTGAGGTTTGATTCTGGAAACCCTTGGCCTGGGAAAATGACTGAGGTTTCATTGTGGAAACATGGGGCCTGGGATCATGACTGAGGTTTGATGGTGGAACACTATGGCATGGCAAAATGACTGAGGTTTGATTCTGGAACCCTGTGGCCTGGCAAGTTGACTGAGGTTTGATGGCAGAAACCTGTGGACTGGCAACATGACTGAGGTTTGATTGTGGAACCCTTTGCCCTGGGAACATGACAGGGATTTTATTTCTGAAACCTGTGTCCAGGGAACATGACTGAGGTTTGATTCTGGAACCCTGTGTCCTGGGAACACGACTGAGGTTTGATTCTGGAACCATGTGGCCTGGGAATATGACTGAGGTTTGATTCTGGATACCATTGGCCTGGGAAGATGACTGATGTTAGAATGTGGAATCCTGTGGCCTGGGAACATGACATCGGTTTGGATTCTGATACCCTGTTGCCTGGGAACATGAAATCGGTTTGATTCTGGAAACCTGTGGCCTGGGAATATGACTGAGGTTTGATGGTGGTACCCTATGGCCTGGCAACATGACTGAAGTTTGATTCTGGATCCCTGCGGCCTGGGAACATGGCGGAGGCGTGATTCTTGAAAATTGTGGCCTGGGAACATGACATCTGTTTAGATTGTGGAATAATGTGCCCCGGGAACTTGACTGAGCCTTGGTTCTGGAACCCTGTGGACTGGGAATATGACTGAGGTTTTATTCTGGAACCCTGTAGCCTGGGAATATGACATCGGTGGATTCTGGATCCCTGAGGCCTGGGAATATGAAAACGGTTTGATTCTGGAACCCTGTGGCCTGGGAACATGCCTGAGGTTTGATGGTGGAAACCTTTGGACTGGCAACATGACTGAGGTTTGATTGTGGAACCCTGTGAACGGGGAACATGACTGAGGCCTGATACTGGCACCCCGTGGCGTGGGAACATGACATTAGTTTGATTCGGTAGCCCTGTTTACTCGGAACATGACTGAGGTTTGATGGTTGAACCCTGTGGCCTGGCAACATGATTGAGGTTTCAGAGTGGAACCCTCAGGCTTGGGAACATGAGTGAGTCTTGATGGTGGAAACCAGTGGCCTGGCAACATGACTGAGGTTTGATGGTGGAACCCTGTGGCTTGGCAAGATGACTTAGGTTTGATTGGGGAACACTCTCCCTGGGAACATGACTGAGGTTTGATTGTGGAACCCTCTGGCCTGGGAATATGACTGAGGTTTAATTGTGGAACCCTGTGGCCTGGGAACATGACAGAGGATTGATTCTGGATCCCTGTGGCCTGGGAACATGACATCGGTGGATTCTGGAACCCTGAGGCCTGGGAATATGACATCTGTTTAGATTGTGTAATACTCTGCCCCGGGAACCTGTCTGAGCCTTGGTTCTGGAACCCTGTGGACTGGGAACATGACTGAGGTTTTATTCTGTAACTCTGTAGCCTGGGAACATAACTGAGGATTGATTCTGGAACCCGGTGGCCTGGGAACATGATATCGGTGGATTCTGGAACCCTGTGGCCTGGGAATATGAGAACGGTTTGATTCTGGAACCCTGTGGCCTGGGAACATGTCTGAGGTTTGATGGTGGAAACGTGTGGCCTGGCAACATGACTGAGGTTTGATTCTGGAAGACTGTGACCAGGGAACATGACATCTGTTTAGATTTCGGAATACTGTGCCCCGGGAAACTGACTGAGCCTTGGTTCTGGAACCCTGTGGACTGGGAACATGACTGAGGTTTTATTCTGGAACCCTTTAGCCTGGGAACATAACAGAGGATTGATTCTGGAACCCTGTGGCCTGGGAACATGACATCGGTGGATTCTGGAAACCTTAGGCCTGGGAACATGACATCTGTTTAGATTGTGGAATACTGTGCCCCGGGAACCTGACTGAGCCTTGGTTCTGGAACCCTGTGGACTGGGAACATGACTGAGGTTTTATTCTGGAACCCTGTAGCCTGGGAACATAACTGGGGATTGATTCTGGAACCCTGTGGCCTAGGAACATGAAATCGGTGGATTCTGGAACCCTGTGGCCTGGGAACATGTTTGAGGTTTGATGGTGGAAACCTGTGGCCGGGCAACATGACTGAGGTTTGATTCTGGAAGACTGTGACCAGGGAACATGATATCGGGTTGATTCTGGAAACCTGTGTCCTGGGAACAAGACTGAGGTTTGATTTTGGAACCGTGTGGCCTGGGAACATGACTGAGGTTTGTTTCTGGAAGCCTGTTCCCTGGGAACATGACTGAGGTTTGATTCTGGACACCTGTGTCCTGGGATCATGACTGAGGTTTGATTGTTGACACCTGTGGCCTGCGAACATGACTTAGGTTTGATTCTGGAACCGTGTGTCCTAGGAATATGACTGAGGTTTAATTCTGGAAACCTTTAGCCTGGGAAAATGACTGAGGTTTCATTTTGGAAACATGGGGCCTGGGATCATGACTGAGGTTTGATGGTGGAACACTATGGCCTGGCAAAATGACTGAGGCTTGATTCTAGAACCCTGTGGCCTGGCAAGCTGCCTTAGGTTTGATGGCAGAAACCTGTGGACTGGCAACATGACTGAGGTTTGATTGTGGAACCCTGTGGCCTGGGAATATGACTGGGATTTTATTTCTGAAACCTGTGTCCAGGGAACATGACTGAGGTTTGATTCTGGAACCCTGTGTCCTGGGAACACGACTGAGGTTTGATTCTGGAACCATGTGGCCTGGGAATATGACTGAGGTTTGATTCTGGATACCATTGGCCTGGGAAGATGACTGATGTTAGAGTGTGGAATACTGTGGCCTGGGAACATGACATCGGTTTGGATTCTGGTACCCTGTTGCCTGGGAACATGAAATCGGTTTCATTCTGGAAACCTGTGCCCTGGAATATGACTGAGGTTTGATGGTGGTACCCTATGGCCTGGCAACATAACTGAAGTTTGATTCTGGATCCCTGTGGCCTGGGAACATGGCTGAGGCGTGATTCTTGAAAATTGTGGCCTGGGAACATGACATCTGTTTAGATTGTGGAATACTGTGCCCCGGGAACTTGACTGAGCCTTGGTTCTGGAACCCTGTGGACTGGGAACATGACTGAGGTTTTATTCTGGAACCCTGTAGCCTGGGAATATGACATCGGTGGATTCTGGATCCCTGAGGCCTGGGAATATGAAAACGGTTTGATTCTGCAACCCTGTGGCCTGGGAACATGCCTGAGGTTTGATGGTGGAAACCTGTGGCCTGGCAACATGACTGAGGTTTGTTTCTGGAAGCCTGTTCCCTGGGCACATGACTGAGGTTTTATTCTGGACACCTGTGTCCTGGGAACATGACTGAGATTTGATTGCTGAAACCTGTGGCCTGCGAACATGACTCAGGTTTGCTTCCGGAACCATGTGTCCTGGGAATATGACTGAGGTTTGATTCTGGAAACCTTTGGCCTGGGAAAATGACTGAGGTTTCATTGTGGAAACATGTGGCCTGGAATCATGCCTGAGGTTTGATGGTGGAACACTATGGCCTGGCAAAATGACTGAGGCTTGATTCTAGAACCCTGTGGCCTGGCAAGTTGACTGAGGTTTGATGGCAGAAACCTGTGGACTGGCAACATGACTGAGGTTTGATTGTGGAACCCTTTGCCCTGGGAACATGAAAGGGATTTTATTTCTGAAACCTCTGTCCAGGGAACATGACTGAGGTTTGATTCTGGAACCCTGTGTCCTAGGAACACGACTGAGGTTTGATTCTGGAACCATGTGGCCTGGGAATATGACTGAGGTTTGATTCTGGATACCATTGGCCTGGGAAGATGACTGATGTTAGAATGTGGAATCCTGTGGCCTGAGAACATGACATCGGTTTGGATTCTGATACCCTGTTGCCTGGGAACATGAAATCGGTTTGATTCTGGAAACCTGTGGCCTGGGAATATGACTGAGGTTTGATGGTGGTACCCTATGGCCTGGCAACATGACTGAAGTTTGATTCTGGATCCCTGTGGCCTGGGAACATGGCTGAGGCGTGATTCTTGAAAATTGTGGCCTGGGAACATGACATCTGTTTAGATTGTGGAATACAGTGCCCCGGGAACTTGACTGAGCCTTGGTTCTGGAACCCTGTGGACTGGGAATATGACTGAGGTTTTATTCTGGAACCCTGTAGCCTGGGAATATGACATCGGTGGATTCTGGATCCCTGAGGCCTGGGAATATGAAAACGGTTTGATTCTGGAACCCTGTGGCCTGGGAACATGCCTGAGGTTTGATGGTGGAAACCTGTGGCCTGGCAACATGATTGAGGTTTCAGAGTGGAACCCTCAGGCTTGGGAACATGAGTGAGTCTTGATGGTGGAAACCAGTGGCCTGGCAACATGACTGAGGTTTGATGGTGGAACCCAGTGGCTTGGCAAGATGACTTAGTTTTGATTGTGGAACACTCTGGCCTGGGAACATGACTGACGTTTAATTGTGGAACCCTGTGGACTGGGAACATGACTGGGATTTTATTTCTGAAACCTGTGTTCAGGGAGCATGACTGAGGTTTTATTCTGGAACCCTGTGTCCTGGGAACACGACTGAGGTTTGATTCTGGAAACCATTGGCCTGGGAAGATGACTGATGTTAGAGTGTGGAATCCTGTGGCCTGGGAATATGAAATCGGTTTGATTCCGGAAACCTGTGGACTGGGAATATGACTGAGGTTTGATGGTGGTACCCTATGGCCTGGCAACATGACTGAAGGTTGATTCTGGATCCCTGTGGCCTGGGAACATGACTGAGGCGTGATTCTTGAAAACTGTGGCCTGGGACCATGACATCTGTTTAGATTGTGGAATACTGTGCCCCAGGAACCTGACTGAGCCTTGGTTCTGGAACTCTGTGGACAGGGAACATGACTGAGGTTTTATTCTGGAACCCTGTAGCCTGGGAACATAACAGAGGATTGATTCTGGAACCCTGTGGCCTGGGAACATGACATCGGTGGATTCTGGAACCCTGAGGCCTGGGAACATGACATCTGTTTAGATTGTGGAATACTGTGCCCCGTTAAACTGAGTGAGCCTTGGTTCTAGAAGCCTGTGGACTGGGAACATGAATGAGGTTTTATTCTGGAACTCTGCAGCCTGGGAACATAACAGAGGATTGATTCTGTAACCCTGTGGCCTGGGAACATGAAATCGGTGGATTCTGGAACCCTGTGGCCTGGGAATATGAGAACGGTTTGATTCTGGAACCCTGTGGCCTGGGAACATGTCTGAGGTTTGATGGTGGAAACCTGTGGCCTGGCAACATGACTGAGGTTTGATTCTGGAAGACTGTGACCAGGGAACCTGATATCGGGTTTATTCTGGAAACCTGTGTCCTGGGAACAAGACTGAGGTTTGATTCTGGAACCCTGTGGCCTGGGAACATGACTGAGGTTTGTTTCTGGAAGCCTGTTCCCTCGGCACATGACTGAGGTTTGATTCTGGACACCTGTGTCCTGGGAACATGCCTGAGATTTGATTGCTGAAACCTGTGGCCTGCGAACATGACTCAGGTTTGCTTCCGGAACCATGTGTCCTGGGAATATGACTGAGGTTTGATTCTGGAAACCTTTGGCCTGGGAAAATGACTGAGGTTTCATTGTGGAAACATGGGGCCTGGGATCATGACTGAGGTTTGATGGTGGAACACTATGGCCTGGCAAAATGACTGAGGCTTGATTCTGGAACCCTGTGGCCTGGCAAGTTGCCTTAGGTTTGATGGCAGAAACCTGTGGACTGGCAACATGACTGAGGTTTGATTGTGGAACCCTGTGAACGGGGAACATGACTGAGGCCTGATACTGGCACCCCGTGGCGTGGGAACATAACATTGGTTTGATTCTGGAATCCTGTTTACTCGGAACATGACTGAGGTTTGATGGTTGAACCCTGGGGCCTGGCAACATGATTGAGGTTTCAGAGTGGAACCCTCAGGCTTGGGAACATGAGTGAGTCTTGATGGTGGAAACCAGTGGCCTGGCAACATGACTGAGGTTTGATGGTGGAACCCTGTGGCTTGGCAAGATGACTTAGTTTTGATTGTGGAACACTCTGGCCTGGGAACATGACTGAGGTTTAATTGTGGAACCCTGTGGCCTGGGAACATGACTGGGATTTTATTTCTGAAACCTGTGTCCAGGGAGCATGACTGAGGTTTTATTCTGGAACCCTGGGTCCTGGGAACACGACTGAGGTTTGATTCTGGAAACCATTGGCCTGGGAAGATGACTGATGTTAGAGTGTGGAATCCTGTGGCCTGGGAACATGACATCGGTTTGGATTCTGGTACCCTGTTGCCTGGGAACATGAAATCGGTTTGATTCCGGAAACCTGTGGCCTGGGAATATGACTGAGGTTTGATGGTGGTACCCTATGGCCTGGCAACATGACTGAAGGTTGATTCTGGATCCATGTGGCCTGGGAACATGACTGAGGCGTGATTCTTGAAAACTGTGTCCGGGGAACATGACATCAGTTTAGATTGTGGACTACTGTGCCCCGGGAACCTGACGGAGCCTTGGTTCTGGAACCCTGTGGACTGGGAACATGACTGAAGTTTTATTCTGGAACCCTGTAGCCTGGGAACATAACAGAGGATTGATTCTGGAACCCTGTGGATTGGGAACATGACATCGGTGGATTCTGGAACCCTGAGGCCTGGGAACATGACATCTGTTTAGATTGTGGAATACTGTGCCCCGTTAAACTGAGTGAGCCTTGGTTCTAGAACCCTGTGGACTGGGAACATGAGTGAGGTTTTATTCTGGAACTCTGTAGCCTGGGAACATAACAGAGGATTGATTCTGGAACCCTGTGGCCTGGGAACATGAAATCGGTGGATGTTGGAACCCTGTGGCCTGGGAATATGAGAACGGTTTGATTCTGGAACCATGTGTCCTGGGAATATGACTGAGGTTTGATTCTGGAAACCCTTGGCCTGGGAAAATGACTGAGGTTTCATTGTGGAAACCTGGGGCCTGGGATCATGACTGAGGTTTGACGGTGGAACACTAAGGCATGGCAAAATGACTGAGGTTTGATTCTGGAACCCTGTGGCCTGGCAAGTTGACTGAGGTTTGATGGCAGAAACCTGTGGACTGGCAACATGACTGAGGTTTGATTGTGGAACCCTTTGCCCTGGGAACATGACAGGGATTTTATTTCTGAAACCTGTGTCCAGGGAACATGACTGAGGTTTGATTCTGGAACCCTGTGTCCTGGGAACACGACTGAGGTTTGATTCTGGAACCATGTGGCCTGGGAATATGACTGAGGTTTGATTCTGGATACCATTGGCCTGGGAAGATGACTGATGTTAGAATGTGGAATCCTGTGGCCTGGGAACATGACATCGGTTTGGATTCTGATACCCTGTTGCCTGGGAACATGAAATCGGTTTGATTCTGGAAACCTGTGGCCTGGGAATATGACTGAGGTTTGATGGTGGTACCCTATGGCCTGGCAACATGACTGAAGTTTGATTCTGGATCCCTGTGGCCTGGGAACATGGCGGAGGCGTGATTCTTGAAAATTGTGGCCTGGGAACATGACATCTGTTTAGATTGTGGAATAATGTGCCCCGGGAACTTGACTGAGCCTTGGTTCTGGAACCCTGTGGACTGGGAATATGACTGAGGTTTTATTCTGGAACCCTGTAGCCTGGGAATATGACATCGGTGGATTCTGGATCCCTGAGGCCTGGGAATATGAAAACGGTTTGATTCTGGAACCCTGTGGCCTGGGAACATGCCTGAGGTTTGATGGTGGAAACCTTTGGACTGGCAACATGACTGAGGTTTGATTGTGGAACCCTGTGAACGGGGAACATGACTGAGGCCTGATACTGGCACCCCGTGGCGTGGGAACATGACATTGGTTTGATTCGGTAGCCCTGTTTACTCGGAACATGACTGAGGTTTGATGGTTGAACCCTGTGGCCTGGCAACATGATTGAGGTTTCAGAGTGGAACCCTCAGGCTTGGGAACATGAGTGAGTCTTGATGGTGGAAACCAGTGGCCTGGCAACATGACTGAGGTTTGATGGTGGAACCCTGTGGCTTGGCAAGATGACTTAGGTTTGATTGGGGAACACTCTCCCTGGGAACATGACTGAGGCTTGATGGTGGAACCGTGGTCTGGCAACAGGACTGAGGTTTGATTGTGGAACCCTCTGGCCTGGGAATATGACTGAGGTTTAATTGTGGAACCCTGTGGCCTGGGAACATGACAGAGGATTGATTCTGGATCCCTGTGGCCTGGGAACATGACATCGGTGGATTCTGGAACCCTGAGGCCTGGGAATATGACATCTGTTTAGATTGTGTAATACTCTGCCCCGGGAACCTGTCTGAGCCTTGGTTCTGGAACCCTGTGGACTGGGAACATGACTGAGGTTTTATTCTGTAACTCTGTAGCCTGGGAACATAACTGAGGATTGATTCTGGAACCCGGTGGCCTGGGAACATGATATCGGTGGATTCTGGAACCCTGTGGCCTGGGAATATGAGAACGGTTTGATTCTGGAACCCTGTGACCTGGGAACATGTCTGAGGTTTGATGGTGGAAACGTGTGGCCTGGCAACATGACTGAGGTTTGATTCTGGAAGACTGTGACCAGGGAACATGACATCTGTTTAGATTTCGGAATACTGTGCCCCGGGAAACTGACTGAGCCTTTGTTCTGGAACCCTGTGGACTGGGAACATGACTGAGGTTTTATTCTGGAACCCTTTAGCCTGGGAACATAACAGAGGATTGATTCTGGAACCCTGTGGCCTGGGAACATGACATCGGTGGATTCTGGAAACCTTAGGCCTGGGAACATGACATCTGTTTAGATTGTGGAATACTGTGCCCCGGGAACCTGACTGAGCCTTGGTTCTGGAACCCTGTGGACTGGGAACATGACTGAGGTTTTATTCTGGAACCCTGTAGCCTGGGAACATAACTGGGGATTGATTCTGGAACCCTGTGGCCTGGGAACATGAAATCGGTGGATTCTGGAACCCTGTGGCCTGGGAACATGTTTGAGGTTTGATGGTGGAAACCTGTGGCCGGGCAACATGACTGAGGTTTGATTCTGGAAGACTGTGACCAGGGAACATGATATCGGGTTGATTCTGGAAACCTGTGTCCTGGGAACAAGACAGAGGTTTGATTTTGGAACCGTGTGGCCTGGGAACATGACTGAGGTTTGTTTCTGGAAGCCTGTTCCCTGGGAACATGACTGAGGTTTGATTCTGGACACCTGTGTCCTGGGATCATGACTGAGGTTTGATTGTTGACACCTGTGGCCTGCGAACATGACTTAGGTTTGATTCTGGAACCGTGTGTCCTGGGAATATGACTGAGGTTTAATTCTGGAAACCTTTAGCCTGGGAAAATGACTGAGGTTTCATTTTGGAAACATGGGGCCTGGGATCATGACTGAGGTTTGATGGTGGAACACTATGGCCTGGCAAAATGACTGAGGCTTGATTCTAGAACCCTGTGGCCTGGCAAGCTGCCTTAGGTTTGATGGCAGAAACCTGTGGACTGGCAACATGACTGAGGTTTGATTGTGGAACCCTGTGGCCTGGGAATATGACTGGGATTTTATTTCTGAAACCTGTGTCCAGGGAACATGACTGAGGTTTGATTCTGGAACCCTGTGTCCTGGGAACACGACTGAGGTTTGATTCTGGAACCATGTGGCCTGGGAATATGACTGAGGTTTGATGGTGGTACCCTATGGCCTGGCAACATGACTGAAGTTTGATTCTGGATCCCTGTGGCCTGGGAACATGACTGAGGCGTGATTCTTGAAAATTGTGGCCTGGGAACATGACATCTGTTTAGATTGTGGAATACTGTGCCCCGGGAACTTGACTGAGCCTTGGTTCTGGAACCCTGTGGACTGGGAACATGATAGAGGTTTTATTCTGGAACCCTGTAGCCTGGGAATATGACATCGGTGGATTCTGGATCCCTGAGGCCTGGGAATATGAAAACGGTTTGATTCTGCAACCCTGTGGCCTGAGAACATGCCTGAGGTTTGATGGTGGAAACCTGTGGCCTGGCAACATGACTGAGGTTTGTTTCTGGAAGCCTGTTCCCTGGGCACATGACTGAGGATTTATTCTGGACACCTGTGTCCTGGGAACATGACTGAGATTTGATTGCTGAAACCTGTGGCCTGCGAACATGACTCAGGTTTGCTTCCGGAACCATGTGTCCTGGGAATATGACTGAGGTTTGATTCTGGAAACCTTTGGCCTGGGAAAATGACTGAGGTTTCATTGTGGAAACATGTGGCCTGGAATCATGCCTGAGGTTTGATGGTGGAACACTATGGCCTGGCAAAATGACTGAGGCTTGATTCTGGAACCCTGTGGCCTGGCAAGTTGACTGAGGTTTGATGGCAGAAACCTGTGGACTGGCAACATGACTGAGGTTTGATTGTGGAACCCTTTGCCCTGGGAACATGAAAGGGATTTTATTTCTGAAACCTGTGTCCAGGGAACATGACTGAGGTTTGATTCTGGAACCCTGTGTCCTAGGAACACGACTGAGGTTTGATTCTGGAACCATGTGGCCTGGGAATATGACTGAGGTTTGATTCTGGATACCATTGGCCTGGGAAGATGACTGATGTTAGAATGTGGAATCCTGTGGCCTGGGAACATGACATCGGTTTGGATTCTGATACCCTGTTGCCTGGGAACATGAAATCGGTTTGATTCTGGAAACCTGTGGCCTGGGAATATGACTGAGGTTTGATGGTGGTACCCTATGGCCTGGCAACATGACTGAAGTTTGATTCTGGATCCCTGTGGCCTGGGAACATGGCTGAGGCGTGATTCTTGAAAATTGTGGCCTGGGAACATGACATCTGTTTAGATTGTGGAATACTGTGCCCCGGGAACTTGACTGAGCCTTGGTTCTGGAACCCTGTGGACTGGGAATATGACTGAGGTTTTATTCTGGAACCCTGTAGCCTGGGAATATGACATCGGTGGATTCTGGATCCCTGAGGCCTGGGAATATGAAAACGGTTTGATTCTGGAACCCTGTGGCCTGGGAACATGCCTGAGGTTTGATGGTGGAAACCTGTGGCCTGGCAACATGATTGAGGTTTCAGAGTGGAACCCTCAGGCTTGGGAACATGAGTGAGTCTTGATGGTGGAAACCAGTGGCCTGGCAACATGACTGAGGTTTGATGGTGGAACCCAGTGGCTTGGCAAGATGACTTAGTTTTGATTGTGGAACACTCTGGCCTGGGAACATGACTGACGTTTAATTGTGGAACCCTGTGGACTGGGAACATGACTGGGATTTTATTTCTGAAACCTGTGTTCAGGGAGCATGACTGAGGTTTTATTCTGGAACCCTGTGTCCTGGGAACACGACTGAGGTTTGATTCTGGAAACCATTGGCCTGGGAAGATGACTGATGTTAGAGTGTGGAATCCTGTGGCCTGGGAATATGAAATCGGTTTGATTCCGGAAACCTGTGGACTGGGAATATGACTGAGGTTTGATGGTGGTACCCTATGGCCTGGCAACATGACTGAAGGTTGATTCTGGATCCCTGTGGCCTGGGAACATGACTGAGGCGTGATTCTTGAAAACTGTGGCCTGGGAACATGACTGAGCCTTGGTTCTGGAACTCTGTGGACAGGGAACATGACTGAGGTTTTATTCTGGAACCCTGTAGCCTGGGAACATAACAGAGGATTGATTCTGGAACCCTGTGGCCTGGGAACATGACATCGGTGGATTCTGGAACCCTGAGGCCTGGGAACATGACATCTGTTTAGATTGTGGAATACTGTGCCCCGTTAAACTGAGTGAGCCTTGGTTCTAGAAGCCTGTGGACTGGGAACATGAATGAGGTTTTATTCTGGAACTCTGTAGCCTGGGAACATAACAGAGGATTGATTCTGTAACCCTGTGGCCTGGGAACATGAAATCGGTGGATTCTGGTACCCTGTTGCCTGGGAACATGAAATCGGTTTCATTCTGGAAACCTGTGCCCTGGAATATGACTGAGGTTTGATGGTGGTACCCTATGGCCTGGCAACATGACTGAAGTTTGATTCTGGATCCCTGTGGCCTGGGAACATGGCTGAGGCGTGATTCTTGAAAATTGTGGCCTGGGAACATGACATCTGTTTAGATTGTGGAATACTGTGCCCCGGGAACTTGACTGAGCCTTGGTTCTGGAACCCTGTGGACTGGGAACATGACTGAGGTTTTATTCTGGAACCCTGTAGCCTGGGAATATGACATCGGTGGATTCTGGATCCCTGAGGCCTGGGAATATGAAAACGGTTTGATTCTGCAACCCTGTTGCCTGGAAACATGCCTGAGGTTTGATGGTGGAAACCTGTGGCCTGGCAACATGACTGAGGTTTGTTTCTGGAAGCCTGTTCCCTGGGCACATGACTGAGGTTTTATTCTGGACACCTGTGTCCTGGGAACATGACTGAGATTTGATTGCTGAAACCTGTGGCCTGCGAACATGACTCAGGTTTGCTTCCGGAACCATGTGTCCTGGGAATATGACTGAGGTTTGATTCTGGAAACCTTTGGCCTGGGAAAATGACTGAGGTTTCATTGTGGAAACATGTGGCCTGGAATCATGCCTGAGGTTTGATGGTGGAACACTATGGCCTGGCAAAATGACTGAGGCTTGATTCTGGAACCCTGTGGCCTGGCAAGTTGACTGAGGTTTGATGGCAGAAACCTGTGGACTGGCAACATGACTGAGGTTTGATTGTGGAACCCTTTGCCCTGGGAACATGACAGGGATTTTATTTCTGAAACCTGTGTCCAGGGAACATGACTGAGGTTTGATTCTGGAACCCTGTGTCCTAGGAACACGACTGAGGTTTGATTCTGGAACCATGTGGCCTGGGAATATGACTGAGGTTTGATTCTGGATACCATTGGCCTGGGAAGATGACTGATGTTAGAATGTGGAATCATGTGGCCTGGGAACATGACATCGGTTTGGATTCTGATACCCTGTTGCCTGGGAACATGAAATCGGTTTGATTCTGGAAACCTGTGGCCTGGGAATATGACTGAGTTTTGATGGTGGTACCCTATGGCCTGGCAACATGACTGAAGTTTGATTCTGGATCCCTGTGGCCTGGGAACATGGCTGAGGCGTGATTCTTGAAAATTGTGGCCTGGGAACATGACATCTGTTTAGATTGTGGAATACAGTGCCCCGGGAACTTGACTGAGCCTTGGTTCTGGAACCCTGTGGACTGGGAATATGACTGAGGTTTTATTCTGGAACCCTGTAGCCTGGGAATATGACATCGGTGGATTCTGGATCCCTGAGGCCTGGGAATATGAAAACGGTTTGATTCTGGAACCCTGTGGCCTGGGAACATGCCTGAGGTTTGATGGTGGAAACCTGTGGCCTGGCAACATGATTGAGGTTTCAGAGTGGAACCCTCAGGCTTGGGAACATGAGTGAGTCTTGATGGTGGAAACCAGTGGCCTGGCAACATGACTGAGGTTTGATGGTGGAACCCAGTGGCTTGGCAAGATGACTTAGTTTTGATTGTGGAACACTCTGGCCTGGGAACATGACTGACGTTTAATTGTGGAACCCTGTGGACTGGGAACATGACTGGGATTTTATTTCTGAAACCTGTGTTCAGGGAGCATGACTGAGGTTTTATTCTGGAACCCTGTGTCCTGGGAACACGACTGAGGTTTGATTCTGGAAACCATTGGCCTGGGAAGATGACTGATGTTAGAGTGTGGAATCCTGTGGCCTGGGAATATGAAATCGGTTTGATTCCGGAAACCTGTGGACTGGGAATATGACTGAGGTTTGATGGTGGTACCCTATGGCCTGGCAACATGACTGAAGGTTGATTCTGGATCCCTGTGGCCTGGGAACATGACTGAGGCGTGATTCTTGAAAACTGTGGCCTGGGAACATGACATCTGTTTAGATTGTGGAATACTGTGCCCGCGGAACCTGACTGAGCCTTGGTTCTGGAACTCTGTGGACAGGGAACATGACTGAGGTTTTATTCTGGAACCCTGTAGCCTGGGAACATAACAGAGGATTGATTCTGGAACCCTGTGGCCTGGGAACATGAAATCGGTGGATTCTGGAACCCTGTGGCCTGGGAATATGAGAACGGTTTGATTCTGGAACCCTGTGGCCTGGGAACATGTCTGAGGTTTGATTCTGGAAGACTGTGACCAGGGAACCTGATATCGGGTTTATTCTGGAAACCTGTGTCCTGGGAACAAGACTGAGGTTTGATTCTGGAACCCTGTGGCCTGGGAACATGACTGAGGTTTGTTTCTGGAAGCCTGTTCCCTCGGCACATGACTGAGGTTTGATTCTGGACACCTGTGTCCTGGGAACATGCCTGAGATTTGATTGCTGAAACCTGTGGCCTGCGAACATGACTCAGGTTTGCTTCCGGAACCATGTGTCCTGGGAATATGACTGAGGTTTGATTCTGGAAACCTTTGGCCTGGGAAAATGACTGAGGTTTCATTGTGGAAACATGGGGCCTGGGATCATGACTGAGGTTTGATGGTGGAACACTATGGCCTGGCAAAATGACTGAGGCTTGATTCTGGAACCCTGTGGCCTGGCAAGTTGCCTTAGGTTTGATGGCAGAAACCTGTGGACTGGCAACATGACTGAGGTTTGATTGTGGAACCCTGTGAACGGGGAACATGACTGAGGCCTGATACTGGCACCCCGTGGCGTGGGAACATGACATTGGTTTGATTCTGGAGCCCTGTTTACTCGGAACATGACTGAGGTTTGATGGTTGAACCCTGGGGCCTGGCAACATGATTGAGGTTTCAGAGTGGAACCCTCAGGCTTGAGAACATGAGTGAGTATTGATGGTGGAAAGCAGTGGCCTGGCAACATGACTGAGGTTTGATGGTGGAACCCTGTGGCTTGGCAAGATGACTTAGTTTTGATTGTGGAACACTCTGGCCTGGGAACATGACTGAGGCTTGATGGTGGAACCGTGGTCTGGCAACAGGACTGAGGTTTGATTGTGGAACCCTCTGGCCTGGGAATATGACTGAGGTTTAATTGTGGAACCCTGTGGCCTGGGAACATGACTGGGATTTTATTTCTGAAACCTGTGTCCAGGGAGCATGACTGAGGTTTTATTCTGGAACCCTGGGTCCTGGGAACACGACTGAGGTTTGATTCTGGAAACCATTGGCCTGGGAAGATGACTGATGTTAGAGTGTGGAATCCTGTGGCCTGGGAACATGACATCGGTTTGGATTCTGGTACCCTGTTGCCTGGGAACATGAAATCGGTTTGATTCCGGAAACCTGTGGCCTGGGAATATGACTGAGGTTTGATGGTGGTACCCTATGGCCTGGCAACTTGACTGAAGGTTGATTCTGGATCCATGTGGCCTGGGAACATGACTGAGGCGTGATTCTTGAAAACTGTGTCCGGGGAACATGACATCAGTTTAGATTGTGGAATACTGTGCCCCGGGAACATGACGGAGCCTTGGTTCTGGAACCCTGTGGACTGGGAACATGACTGAGGTTTTATTCTGGAACCCTGTAGCCTGGGAACATAACAGAGGATTGATTCTGGAACCCTGTGGATTGGGAACATGACATCGGTGGATTCTGGAACCCTGAGGCCTGGGAACATGACATCTGTTTAGATTGTGGAATACTGTGCCCCGTTAAACTGAGTGAGCCTTGGTTCTAGAACCCTGTGGACTGGGAACATGAGTGAGGTTTTATTCTGGAACTCTGTAGCCTGGGAACATAACAGAGGATTGATTCTGGAACCCTGTGGCCTGGGAACATGAAATCGGTGGATGTTGGAACCCTGTGGCCTGGGAATATGAGAACGGTTTGATTCTGGAACCATGTGTCCTGGGAATATGACTGAGGTTTGATTCTGGAAACCCTTGGCCTGGGAAAATGACTGAGGTTTCATTGTGGAAACATGGGGCCTGGGATCATGACTGAGGTTTGATGGTGGAACACTATGGCATGGCAAAATGACTGAGGTTTGATTCTGGAACCCTGTGGCCTGGCAAGTTGACTGAGGTTTGATGGCAGAAACCTGTGGACTGGCAACATGACTGAGGTTTGATTGTGGAACCCTTTGCCCTGGGAACATGACAGGGATTTTATTTCTGAAACCTGTGTCCAGGGAACATGACTGAGGTTTGATTCTGGAACCCTGTGTCCTGGGAACACGACTGAGGTTTGATTCTGGAACCATGTGGCCTGGGAATATGACTGAGGTTTGATTCTGGATACCATTGGCCTGGGAAGATGACTGATGTTAGAATGTGGAATCCTGTGGCCTGGGAACATGACATCGGTTTGGATTCTGATACCCTGTTGCCTGGGAACATGAAATCGGTTTGATTCTGGAAACCTGTGGCCTGGGAATATGACTGAGGTTTGATGGTGGTACCCTATGGCCTGGCAACATGACTGAAGTTTGATTCTGGATCCCTGCGGCCTGGGAACATGGCGGAGGCGTGATTCTTGAAAATTGTGGCCTGGGAACATGACATCTGTTTAGATTGTGGAATAATGTGCCCCGGGAACTTGACTGAGCCTTGGTTCTGGAACCCTGTGGACTGGGAATATGACTGAGGTTTTATTCTGGAACCCTGTAGCCTGGGAATATGACATCGGTGGATTCTGGATCCCTGAGGCCTGGGAATATGAAAACGGTTTGATTCTGGAACCCTGTGGCCTGGGAACATGCCTGAGGTTTGATGGTGGAAACCTTTGGACTGGCAACATGACTGAGGTTTGATTGTGGAACCCTGTGAACGGGGAACATGACTGAGGCCTGATACTGGCACCCCGTGGCGTGGGAACATGACATTAGTTTGATTCGGTAGCCCTGTTTACTCGGAACATGACTGAGGTTTGATGGTTGAACCCTGTGGCCTGGCAACATGATTGAGGTTTCAGAGTGGAACCCTCAGGCTTGGGAACATGAGTGAGTCTTGATGGTGGAAACCAGTGGCCTGGCAACATGACTGAGGTTTGATGGTGGAACCCTGTGGCTTGGCAAGATGACTTAGGTTTGATTGGGGAACACTCTCCCTGGGAACATGACTGAGGTTTGATTGTGGAACCCTCTGGCCTGGGAATATGACTGAGGTTTAATTGTGGAACCCTGTGGCCTGGGAACATGACAGAGGATTGATTCTGGATCCCTGTGGCCTGGGAACATGACATCGGTGGATTCTGGAACCCTGAGGCCTGGGAATATGACATCTGTTTAGATTGTGTAATACTCTGCCCCGGGAACCTGTCTGAGCCTTGGTTCTGGAACCCTGTGGACTGGGAACATGACTGAGGTTTTATTCTGTAACTCTGTAGCCTGGGAACATAACTGAGGATTGATTCTGGAACCCGGTGGCCTGGGAACATGATATCGGTGGATTCTGGAACCCTGTGGCCTGGGAATATGAGAACGGTTTGATTCTGGAACCCTGTGGCCTGGGAACATGTCTGAGGTTTGATGGTGGAAACGTGTGGCCTGGCAACATGACTGAGGTTTGATTCTGGAAGACTGTGACCAGGGAACATGACATCTGTTTAGATTTCGGAATACTGTGCCCCGGGAAACTGACTGAGCCTTGGTTCTGGAACCCTGTGGACTGGGAACATGACTGAGGTTTTATTCTGGAACCCTTTAGCCTGGGAACATAACAGAGG
Source organism: Balaenoptera physalus (assembly GCF_965194825.1). Classification (NCBI taxonomy): domain Eukaryota; kingdom Metazoa; phylum Chordata; class Mammalia; order Artiodactyla; family Balaenopteridae; genus Balaenoptera; species Balaenoptera physalus. The sequence continues at coordinate 30,498,048 of NC_138901.1, forward strand.
ATTGATTCTGGAACCCTGTGGCCTGGGAACATGACATCGGTGGATTCTGGAAACCTTAGGCCTGGGAACATGACATCTGTTTAGATTGTGGAATACTGTGCCCCGGGAACCTGACTGAGCCTTGGTTCTGGAACCCTGTGGACTGGGAACATGACTGAGGTTTTATTCTGGAACCCTGTAGCCTGGGAACATAACTGGGGATTGATTCTGGAACCCTGTGGCCTAGGAACATGAAATCGGTGGATTCTGGAACCCTGTGGCCTGGGAACATGTTTGAGGTTTGATGGTGGAAACCTGTGGCCGGGCAACATGACTGAGGTTTGATTCTGGAAGACTGTGACCAGGGAACATGATATCGGGTTGATTCTGGAAACCTGTGTCCTGGGAACAAGACTGAGGTTTGATTTTGGAACCGTGTGGCCTGGGAACATGACTGAGGTTTGTTTCTGGAAGCCTGTTCCCTGGGAACATGACTGAGGTTTGATTCTGGACACCTGTGTCCTGGGATCATGACTGAGGTTTGATTGTTGACACCTGTGGTCTGCGAACATGACTTAGGTTTGATTCTGGAACCGTGTGTCCTAGGAATATGACTGAGGTTTAATTCTGGAAACCTTTAGCCTGGGAAAATGACTGAGGTTTCATTTTGGAAACATGGGGCCTGGGATCATGACTGAGGTTTGATGGTGGAACACTATGGCCTGGCAAAATGACTGAGGCTTGATTCTAGAACCCTGTGGCCTGGCAAGCTGCCTTAGGTTTGATGGCAGAAACCTGTGGACTGGCAACATGACTGAGGTTTGATTGTGGAACCCTGTGGCCTGGGAATATGACTGGGATTTTATTTCTGAAACCTGTGTCCAGGGAACATGACTGAGGTTTGATTCTGGAACCCTGTGTCCTGGGAACACGACTGAGGTTTGATTCTGGAACCATGTGGCCTGGGAATATGACTGAGGTTTGATTCTGGATACCATTGGCCTGGGAAGATGACTGATGTTAGAGTGTGGAATACTGTGGCCTGGGAACATGACATCGGTTTGGATTCTGGTACCCTGTTGCCTGGGAACATGAAATCGGTTTCATTCTGGAAACCTGTGCCCTGGAATATGACTGAGGTTTGATGGTGGTACCCTATGGCCTGGCAACATAACTGAAGTTTGATTCTGGATCCCTGTGGCCTGGGAACATGGCTGAGGCGTGATTCTTGAAAATTGTGGCCTGGGAACATGACATCTGTTTAGATTGTGGAATACTGTGCCCCGGGAACTTGACTGAGCCTTGGTTCTGGAACCCTGTGGACTGGGAACATGACTGAGGTTTTATTCTGGAACCCTGTAGCCTGGGAATATGACATCGGTGGATTCTGGATCCCTGAGGCCTGGGAATATGAAAACGGTTTGATTCTGCAACCCTGTGGCCTGGGAACATGCCTGAGGTTTGATGGTGGAAACCTGTGGCCTGGCAACATGACTGAGGTTTGTTTCTGGAAGCCTGTTCCCTGGGCACATGACTGAGGTTTTATTCTGGACACCTGTGTCCTGGGAACATGACTGAGATTTGATTGCTGAAACCTGTGGCCTGCGAACATGACTCAGGTTTGCTTCCGGAACCATGTGTCCTGGGAATATGACTGAGGTTTGATTCTGGAAACCTTTGGCCTGGGAAAATGACTGAGGTTTCATTGTGGAAACATGTGGCCTGGAATCATGCCTGAGGTTTGATGGTGGAACACTATGGCCTGGCAAAATGACTGAGGCTTGATTCTAGAACCCTGTGGCCTGGCAAGTTGACTGAGGTTTGATGGCAGAAACCTGTGGACTGGCAACATGACTGAGGTTTGATTGTGGAACCCTTTGCCCTGGGAACATGAAAGGGATTTTATTTCTGAAACCTCTGTCCAGGGAACATGACTGAGGTTTGATTCTGGAACCCTGTGTCCTAGGAACACGACTGAGGTTTGATTCTGGAACCATGTGGCCTGGGAATATGACTGAGGTTTGATTCTGGATACCATTGGCCTGGGAAGATGACTGATGTTAGAATGTGGAATCCTGTGGCCTGAGAACATGACATCGGTTTGGATTCTGATACCCTGTTGCCTGGGAACATGAAATCGGTTTGATTCTGGAAACCTGTGGCCTGGGAATATGACTGAGGTTTGATGGTGGTACCCTATGGCCTGGCAACATGACTGAAGTTTGATTCTGGATCCCTGTGGCCTGGGAACATGGCTGAGGCGTGATTCTTGAAAATTGTGGCCTGGGAACATGACATCTGTTTAGATTGTGGAATACAGTGCCCCGGGAACTTGACTGAGCCTTGGTTCTGGAACCCTGTGGACTGGGAATATGACTGAGGTTTTATTCTGGAACCCTGTAGCCTGGGAATATGACATCGGTGGATTCTGGATCCCTGAGGCCTGGGAATATGAAAACGGTTTGATTCTGGAACCCTGTGGCCTGGGAACATGCCTGAGGTTTGATGGTGGAAACCTGTGGCCTGGCAACATGATTGAGGTTTCAGAGTGGAACCCTCAGGCTTGGGAACATGAGTGAGTCTTGATGGTGGAAACCAGTGGCCTGGCAACATGACTGAGGTTTGATGGTGGAACCCAGTGGCTTGGCAAGATGACTTAGTTTTGATTGTGGAACACTCTGGCCTGGGAACATGACTGACGTTTAATTGTGGAACCCTGTGGACTGGGAACATGACTGGGATTTTATTTCTGAAACCTGTGTTCAGGGAGCATGACTGAGGTTTTATTCTGGAACCCTGTGTCCTGGGAACACGACTGAGGTTTGATTCTGGAAACCATTGGCCTGGGAAGATGACTGATGTTAGAGTGTGGAATCCTGTGGCCTGGGAATATGAAATCGGTTTGATTCCGGAAACCTGTGGACTGGGAATATGACTGAGGTTTGATGGTGGTACCCTATGGCCTGGCAACATGACTGAAGGTTGATTCTGGATCCCTGTGGCCTGGGAACATGACTGAGGCGTGATTCTTGAAAACTGTGGCCTGGGAACATGACATCTGTTTAGATTGTGGAATACTGTGCCCCAGGAACCTGACTGAGCCTTGGTTCTGGAACTCTGTGGACAGGGAACATGACTGAGGTTTTATTCTGGAACCCTGTAGCCTGGGAACATAACAGAGGATTGATTCTGGAACCCTGTGGCCTGGGAACATGACATCGGTGGATTCTGGAACCCTGAGGCCTGGGAACATGACATCTGTTTAGATTGTGGAATACTGTGCCCCGTTAAACTGAGTGAGCCTTGGTTCTAGAAGCCTGTGGACTGGGAACATGAATGAGGTTTTATTCTGGAACTCTGTAGCCTGGGAACATAACAGAGGATTGATTCTGTAACCCTGTGGCCTGGGAACATGAAATCGGTGGATTCTGGAACCCTGTGGCCTGGGAATATGAGAACGGTTTGATTCTGGAACCCTGTGGCCTGGGAACATGTCTGAGGTTTGATGGTGGAAACCTGTGGCCTGGCAACATGACTGAGGTTTGATTCTGGAAGACTGTGACCAGGGAACCTGATATCGGGTTTATTCTGGAAACCTGTGTCCTGGGAACAAGACTGAGGTTTGATTCTGGAACCCTGTGGCCTGGGAACATGACTGAGGTTTGTTTCTGGAAGCCTGTTCCCTCGGCACATGACTGAGGTTTGATTCTGGACACCTGTGTCCTGGGAACATGCCTGAGATTTGATTGCTGAAACCTGTGGCCTGCGAACATGACTCAGGTTTGCTTCCGGAACCATGTGTCCTGGGAATATGACTGAGGTTTGATTCTGGAAACCTTTGGCCTGGGAAAATGACTGAGGTTTCATTGTGGAAACATGGGGCCTGGGATCATGACTGAGGTTTGATGGTGGAACACTATGGCCTGGCAAAATGACTGAGGCTTGATTCTGGAACCCTGTGGCCTGGCAAGTTGCCTTAGGTTTGATGGCAGAAACCTGTGGACTGGCAACATGACTGAGGTTTGATTGTGGAACCCTGTGAACGGGGAACATGACTGAGGCCTGATACTGGCACCCCGTGGCGTGGGAACATAACATTGGTTTGATTCTGGAGCCCTGTTTACTCGGAACATGACTGAGGTTTGATGGTTGAACCCTGGGGCCTGGCAACATGATTGAGGTTTCAGAGTGGAACCCTCAGGCTTGGGAACATGAGTGAGTCTTGATGGTGGAAACCAGTGGCCTGGCAACATGACTGAGGTTTGATGGTGGAACCCTGTGGCTTGGCAAGATGACTTAGTTTTGATTGTGGAACACTCTGGCCTGGGAACATGACTGAGGTTTAATTGTGGAACCCTGTGGCCTGGGAACATGACTGGGATTTTATTTCTGAAACCTGTGTCCAGGGAGCATGACTGAGGTTTTATTCTGGAACCCTGGGTCCTGGGAACACGACTGAGGTTTGATTCTGGAAACCATTGGCCTGGGAAGATGACTGATGTTAGAGTGTGGAATCCTGTGGCCTGGGAACATGACATCGGTTTGGATTCTGGTACCCTGTTGCCTGGGAACATGAAATCGGTTTGATTCCGGAAACCTGTGGCCTGGGAATATGACTGAGGTTTGATGGTGGTACCCTATGGCCTGGCAACATGACTGAAGGTTGATTCTGGATCCATGTGGCCTGGGAACATGACTGAGGCGTGATTCTTGAAAACTGTGTCCGGGGAACATGACATCAGTTTAGATTGTGGACTACTGTGCCCCGGGAACCTGACGGAGCCTTGGTTCTGGAACCCTGTGGACTGGGAACATGACTGAAGTTTTATTCTGGAACCCTGTAGCCTGGGAACATAACAGAGGATTGATTCTGGAACCCTGTGGATTGGGAACATGACATCGGTGGATTCTGGAACCCTGAGGCCTGGGAACATGACATCTGTTTAGATTGTGGAATACTGTGCCCCGTTAAACTGAGTGAGCCTTGGTTCTAGAACCCTGTGGACTGGGAACATGAGTGAGGTTTTATTCTGGAACTCTGTAGCCTGGGAACATAACAGAGGATTGATTCTGGAACCCTGTGGCCTGGGAACATGAAATCGGTGGATTCTGGAACCCTGTGGCCTGGGAATATGAGAACGGTTTGATTCTGGAACCATGTGTCCTGGGAATATGACTGAGGTTTGATTCTGGAAACCCTTGGCCTGGGAAAATGACTGAGGTTTCATTGTGGAAACATGGGGCCTGGGATCATGACTGAGGTTTGACGGTGGAACACTATGGCATGGCAAAATGACTGAGGTTTGATTCTGGAACCCTGTGGCCTGGCAAGTTGACTGAGGTTTGATGGCAGAAACCTATGGACTGGCAACATGACTGAGGTTTGATTGTGGAACCCTTTGCCCTGAGAACATGACAGGGATTTTATTTCTGAAACCTGTGTCCAGGGAACATGACTGAGGTTTGATTCTGGAACCCTGTGTCCTGGGAACACGACTGAGGTTTGATTCTGGAACCATGTGGCCTGGGAATATGACTGAGGTTTGATTCTGGATAACATTGGCCTGGGAAGATGACTGATGTTAGAATGTGGAATCCTGTGGCCTGGGAACATGACATCGGTTTGGATTCTGATACCCTGTTGCCTGGGAACATGAAATCGGTTTGATTCTGGAAACCTGTGGCCTGGGAATATGACTGAGGTTTGATGGTGGTACCCTATGGCCTGGCAACATGACTGAAGTTTGATTCTGGATCCCTGTAGCCTGGGAACATGGCTGAGGCGTGATTCTTGAAAATTGTGGCCTGGGAACATGACATCTGTTTAGATTGTGGAATACTGTGCCTCGGGAACTTGACTGAGCCTTGGTTCTGGAACCCTGTGGACTGGGAATATGACTGAGGTTTTATTCTGGAACCCTGTAGCCTGGGAATATGACATCGGTGGATTCTGGATCCCTGAGGCCTGGGAATATGAAAACGGTTTGATTCTGTAACCCTGTGGCCTGGGAACATGCCTGAGGTTTGATGGTGGAAACCTTTGGACTGGCAACATGACTGAGGTTTGATTGTGGAACCCTGTGAACGGGGAACATGACTGAGGCCTGATACTGGCAACCCGTGGCGTGGGAACATGACATTGGTTTGATTCGGGAGACCTGTTTACTCGGAACATGACTGAGGTTTGATGGTGGAACCCTGTGGCCTGGCAACATGATTGAGGTTTCAGAGTGGAACCCTCAGGCTTGGGAACATGAGTGAGTCTTGATGGTGGAAACCAGTGGCCTGGCAAAATGACTGAGGTTTGATGGTGGAACCGTGTGGCTTGGCACGATGACTTAGTTTTGATTGTGGAACACTCTGGCCTGGGAACATGACTGAGGTTTAATTGTGGAACCCTGTGGCCTGGGAACATGACTGGGATTTTATTTCTGAAACCTGTGTCCAGGGAGCATGACTGAGGTTTTATTCTGGAACCCTGTGTCCTGGGAACACGACTGAGGTTTGATTCTGGAAACCATTGGCCTGGGAAGATGACTGATGTTAGAGTGTGGAATCCTGTGGCCTGGGAACATGACATCGGTTTGGATTCTGGTACCCTGTTGCCTGGGAACATAAAATCGGTTTGATTCCGGAAACCTGTGGCCTGGGAATATGACTGAGGTTTGATGGTGGTACCCTATGGCCTGGCAACATGACTGAAGGTTGATTCTGGATCTATGTGGCCTGGGAACATGACTGAGGCGTGATTCTTTAAAACTGTGTCCGGGGAACATGACATCAGTTTAGATTGTGGAATACTGTGCCCCGGGAACCTGACGGAGCCTTGGTTCTGGAACCCTGTGGACTGGGAACATGACTGAGGTTTTATTCTGGAACCCTGTAGCCTGGGAACATAACGGAGGATTGATTCTGGAACCCTGTGGATTGGGAACATGACATCGGTGGATTCTGGAACCCTGAGGCCTGGGAACATGACATCTGTTTAGATTGTGGAATTCTGTGCCCCGTTAAACTGAGTGAGCCTTGGTTCTAGATCCCTGTGGACTGGGAACATGAGTGAGGTTTTATTCTGGAACTCTGTAGCCTGGGAACATAACAGAGGATTGATTCTGGAACCCTGTGGCCTGGGAACATGAAATCGGTGGATTCTGGAACCCTGTGGCCTGGGAATATGAGAACGGTTTGATTCTGGAACCATGTGTCCTGGGAATATGACTGAGGTTTGATTCTGGAAACCCTTGGCCTGGGAAAATGACTGAGGTTTCATTGTGGAAACATGGGGCCTGGGATCATGACTGAGGTTTGACGGTGGAACACTATGGCATGGCAAAATGACTGAGGTTTGATTCTGGAACCCTGTGGCCTGGCAAGTTGACTGAGGTTTGATGGCAGAAACCTGTGGACTGGCAACATGACTGAGGTTTGATTGTGGAACCCTTTGCCCTGGGAACATGACAGGGATTTTATTTCTGAAACCTGTGTCCAGGGAACATGACTGAGGTTTGATTCTGGAACCCTGTGTCCTGGGAACACGACTGAGGTTTGATTCTGGAACCATGTGGCCTGGGAATATGACTGAGGTTTGATTCTGGATACCATTGGCCTGGGAAGATGACTGATGTTAGAATGTGGAATCCTGTGGCCTGGGAACATGACATCGGTTTGGATTCTGATACCCTGTTGCCTGGGAACATGAAATCGGTTTGATTCTGGAATCCTGTGGCCTGGGAATATGACTGAGGTTTGATGGTGGTACCCTATGGCCTGGCAACATGACTGAAGTTTGATTCTGGATCCCTGTGGCCTGGGAACATGGCTGAGGCGTGATTCTTGAAAATTGTGGCCTGGGAACATGACATCTGTTTAGATTGTGGAATACTGTGCCCCGGGAACTTGACTGAGCCTTGGTTCTGGAACCCTGTGGACTGGGAATATGACTGAGGTTTTATTCTGGAACCCTGTAGCCTGGGAATATGACATCGGTGGATTCTGGATCCCTGAGGCCTGGGAATATGAAAACGGTTTGATTCTGGAACCCTGTGGCCTGGGAACATGCCTGAGGTTTGATGGTGGAAACCTTTGGACTGGCAACATGACTGAGGTTTGATTGTGGAACCCTGTGAACGGGGAACATGACTGAGGCCTGATACTGGCACGCCGTGGCGTGGGAACATGACATTGGTTTGATTCGGGAGCCCTGTTTACTCGGAACATGACTGAGGTTTGATGGTTGAACCCTGTGGCCTGGCAACATGATTGAGGTTTCAGAGTGGAACCCTCAGGCTTGGGAACATGAGTGAGGCTTGATGGTGGAAACCAGTGGCCTGGCAACATGACTGAGGTTTGATGGTGGAACCCTGTGGCTTGGCAAGATGACTTAGTTTTGATTGTGGAACACTCTGGCCTGGGAACATGACTGAGGTTTAATTGTGGAACCCTGTGGCCTGGGAACATGACTGGGATTTTATTTCTGAAACCTGTGTCCAGGGAGCATGACTGAGGTTTTATTCTGGAACCCTGTGTCCTGGGAACACGACTGAGGTTTGATTCTGGAAACCATTGGCCTGGGAAGATGACTGATGTTAGAGTGTGGAATCCTGTGGCCTGGGAACATGACATCGGTTTGGATTCTGGTACCCTGTTGCCTGGGAACATGAAATCGGTTTGATTCCGGAAACCTGTGGCCTGGGAATATGACTGAGGTTTGAAGGTGGTACCCTATGGCCTGGTAACATGACTGAAGGTTGATTCTGGATCCCTGTGGCCTGGGAACATGACTGAGGCGTGATTCTTGAAAACTGTGGCCTGGGAATATGACCTCTGTTTAGATTGTGGAATACTGTGCCCCGGGAACCTGACTGAGCCTTGGTTCTGGAACCCTGTGGACTGGGAACATGACTGAGGTTTTATTCTGGAACCCTGTAGCCTGGGAACATAACGGAGGATTGATTCTGGAACCCTGTGGCCTGGGAACTGACATCGGTGGATTCTGGAACCCTGAGGCCTGGGAACATGTCATCTGTTTAGATTGTGGAATACTGTGCCCCGTTAAACTGAGTGAGCCTTGGTTCTAGAACCCTGTGGACTGGGAACATGAGTGAGGTTTTATTCTGTAACTCTGTAGCCTGGGAACATAACAGAGGATTGATTCTGTAACCCTGTGGCCTGGGAACATGAAATCGGTGGATTCTGGAACCCTGTGGCCTGGGAATATGAGAACGGTTTGATTCTGGAACCCTGTGGCCTGGGAACATGTCTGAGGTTTGATGGTGGAAACCTGTGGCCTGGCAACATGACTGAGGTTTGATTCTGGAAGACTGTGACCAGGGAACATGATATCGGGTTTATTCTGGAAACCTGTGTCCTGGGAACAAGACTGAGGTTTGATTCTGGAACCCTGTGGCCTGGGAACATGACTGAGGTTTGTTTCTGGAAGCCTGTTCCCTCGGCACATGACTGAGGTTTGATTCTGGACACCTGTGTCCTGGGAACATGCCTGAGATTTGATTGCTGAAACCTGTGGCCTGCGAACATGACTCAGGTTTGCTTTCGGAACCATGTGTCCTGGGAATATGACTGAGGTTTGATTCTGGAAACCTTTGGCCTGGGAAAATGACTGAGGTTTCATTGTGGAAACATGGGGCCTGGGATCATGACTGCGGTTTGATGGTGGAACACTATGGCCTGGCAAAATGACTGAGGCTTGATTCTGGAACCCTGTGGCCTGGCAAGTTGCCTTAGGTTTGATGGCAGAAACCTGTGGACTGGCAACATGACTGAGGTTTGATTGTGGAACCCTGTGAACGGGGAACATGACTGAGGCCTGATACTGGCACCCCGTGGCGTGGGAACATGACATTGGTTTGATTCTGGAGCCCTGTTTACTCGGAACATGACTGAGGTTTGATGGTTGAACCCTGGGGCCTGGCAACATGATTGAGGTTTCAGAGTGGAACCCTCAGGCTTGAGAACATGAGTGAGTATTGATGGTGGAAACCAGTGGCCTGGCAACATGACTGAGGTTTGATGGTGGAACCCTGTGGCTTGGCAAGATGACTTAGTTTTGATTGTGGAACACTCTGGCCTGGGAACATGACTGAGGCTTGATGGTGGAACCGTGGTCTGGCAACAGGACTGAGGTTTGATTGTGGAACCCTCTGGCCTGGGAATATGACTGAGGTTTAATTGTGGAACCCTGTGGCCTGGGAACATGACTGGGATTTTATTTCTGAAACCTGTGTCCAGGGAGCATGACTGAGGTTTTCTTCTGGAACCCTGTGTCCTGGGAACACGACTGAGGTTTGATTCTGGAAACCATTGGCCTGGGAAGATGACTGATGTTAGAGTGTGGAATCCTGTGGCCTGGGAACATGACATCGGTTTGGATTCTGGTACCCTGTTGCCTGGGAACATGAAATCGGTTTGATTCCGGAAACCTGTGGCCTGGGAATATGACTGAGGTTTGATGGTGGTACCCTATGGCCTGGCAACTTGACTGAAGGTTGATTCTGGATCCATGTGGCCTGGGAACATGACTGAGGCGTGATTCTTGAAAACTGTGTCCGGGGAACATGACATCAGTTTAGATTGGGGAATACTGTGCCCCGGGAACCTGACGGAGCCTTGGTTCTGGAACCCTGTGGACTGGGAACATGACTGAGGTTTTATTCTGGAACCCTTTAGCCTGGGAACATAACAGAGGATTGATTCTGGAACCCTGTGGATTGGGAACATGACATCGGTGGATTCTGGAACCCTGAGGCCTGGGAACAGGACATCTGTTTAGATTGTGGAATACTCTGCCCCGGGAACCTGACTGAGCCTTGGTTCTAGAACCCTGTGGACTGGGAACATGAGTGAGGTTTTATTCTGGAACTCTGTAGCCTGGGAACATAACAGAGGATTGATTCTGGAACCCTGTGGCCTGGGAACATGAAATCGGTGGATTCTGGAACCCTGTGGCCTGGGAATATGAGAACGGTTTGATTCTGGAACCCTGTGTCCTGGGAATATGACTGAGGTTTGATTCTGGAAACCCTTGGCCTGGGAAAATGACTGAGGTTTCATTGTGGAAACATGGGGCCTGGGATCATGACTGAGGTTTGACGGTGGAACACTATGGCATGGCAAAATGACTGAGGTTTGATTCTGGAACCCTGTGGCCTGGCAAGTTGACTGAGGTTTGATGGCAGAAACCTGTGGACTGGCAACATGACTGAGGTTTGATTGTGGAACCCTTTGCCCTGGGAACATGACAGGGATTTTATTTCTGAAACCTGTGTCCAGGGAACATGACTGAGGTTTGATTCTGGAACCCTGTGTCCTGGGAACACGACTGAGGTTTGATTCTGGAACCATGTGGCCTGGGAATATGACTGAGGTTTGATTCTGGATACCATTGGCCTGGGAAGATGACTGATGTTAGAATGTGGAATCCTGTGGCCTGGGAACATGACATCGGTTTGGATTCTGATACCCTGTTGCCTGGGAACATGAAATCGGTTTGATTCTGGAAACCTGTGGCCTGGGAATATGACTGAGGTTTGATGGTGGTACCCTATGGCCTGGCAACATGACTGAAGTTTGATTCTGGATCCCTGTGGCCTGGGAACATGGCGGAGGCGTGATTCTTGAAAATTGTGGCCTGGGAACATGACATCTGTTTAGATTGTGGAATAATGTGCCCCGGGAACTTGACTGAGCCTTGGTTCTGGAACCCTGTGGACTGGGAATATGACTGAGCTTTTATTCTGGAACCCTGTAGCCTGGGAATATGACATCGGTGGATTCTGGATCCCTGAGGCCTGGGAATATGAAAACGGTTTGATTCTGGAACCCTGTGGTCTGGGAACATGCCTGAGGTTTGATGGTGGAAACCTTTGGACTGGCAACATGACTGAGGTTTGATTGTGGAACCCTGTGAACGGGGAACATGACTGAGGCCTGATACTGGCACCCCGTGGCGTGGGAACATGACATTGGTTTGATTCGGTAGCCCTGTTTACTCGGAACATGACTGAGGTTTGATGGTTGAACCCTGTGGCCTGGCAACATGATTGAGGTTTCAGAGTGGAACCCTCAGGCTTGGGAACATGAGTGAGTCTTGATGGTGGAAACCAGTGGCCTGGCAACATGACTGAGGTTTGATGGTGGAACCCTGTGGCTTGGCAAGATGACTTAGTTTTGATTGTGGAACACTCTGGCCTGGGAACATGACTGAGGTTTAATTGTGGAAACCTGTGGCCTGGGAACATGACTGGGATTTTATTTCTGAAACCTGTGTCCAGGGAGCATGACTGAGGTTTTATTCTGGAACCCTGGGTCCTGGGAACACGACTGAGGTTTGATTCTGGAAACCATTGGCCTGGGAAGATGACTGATGTTAGAGTGTGGAATCCTGTGGCCTGGGAACATGACATCGGTTTGGATTCTGGTACCCTGTTGCCTGGGAACATGAAATCGGTTTGATTCCGGAAACCTGTGGCCTGGGAATATGACTGAGGTTTGATGGTGGTACCCTATGGCCTGGCAACATGACTGAAGGTTGATTCTGGATCCATGTGGCCTGGGAACATGACTGAGGTGTGATTCTTTAAAACTGTGTCCGGGGAACATGACATCAGTTTAGATTGTGGAATACTGTGCCCCGGGAACCTGACGGAGCCTTGGTTCTGGAACCCTGTGGACTGGGAACATGACTGAGGTTTTATTCTGGAACCCTGTAGCCTGGGAACATAACAGAGGATTGATTCTGGAACCCTGTGGATTGGGAGCATGACATCGGTGGATTCTGGAACCCTGAGGCCTGGGAACATGACATCTGTTTAGATTGTGGAATACTGTGCCCCGTTAAACTGAGTGAGCCTTGGTTCTAGAACCCTGTGGACTGGGAACATGAGTGAGGTTTTATTCTGGAACTCTGTAGCCTGGGAACATAACAGAGGATTGATTCTGGAACCGTGTGGCCTGGGAACATGAAATCCGTGGATTCTGGAACCCTGTGGCCTGGGAATATGAGAACGGTTTGATTCTGGAACCATGTGTCCTGGGAATATGACTGAGGTTTGATTCTGGAAACCCTTGGCCTGGGAAAATGACTGAGGTTTCATTGTGGAAACATGGGGCCTGGGATCATGACTGAGGTTTGACGGTGGAACACTATGGCATGGCAAAATGACTGAGGTTTGATTCTGGAACCCTGTGGCCTGTCAAGTTGACTGAGGTTTGATGGCAGAAACCTGTGGACTGGCAACATGACTGAGGTTTGATTGTGGAACCCTTTGCCCTGGGAACATGACAGGGATTTTATTTCTGAAACCTGTGTCCAGGGAACATGACTGAGGTTTGATTCTGGAACCCTGTGTCCTGGGAACACGACTGAGGTTTGATTCTGGAACCATGTGGCCTGGGAATATGACTGAGGTTTGATTCTGGATACCATTGGCCTGGGAAGATGACTGATGTTAGAATGTGGAATCCTGTGGCCTGGGAACATGACATCGGTTTGGATTCTGATACCCTGTTTCCTGGGAACATGAAATCGGTTTGATTCCGGAAACCTGTGGCCTGGGAATATGACTGAGGTTTGAGGGTGGTACCCTATGGCCTGGTAACATGACTGAAGGTTGATTCTGGATCCCTGTGGCCTGGGAACATGACTGAGGCTTGATTCTTGAAAACTGTGGCCTGGGAATATGACCTCTGTTTAGATTGTGGAATACTGTGCCCCGGGAACCTGACTGAGCCTTGGTTCTGGAACCCTGTGGACTGGGAACATGACTGAGGTTTTATTCTGGAACCCTGTAGACTGGGAACATAACGGAGGATTGATTCTGGAACCCTGTGGCCTGGGAACATGACATCGGTGGATTCTGGAACCCTGAGGCCTGGGAACATGACATCTGTTTAGATTGTGGAATACTGTGCCCCGTTAAACTGAGTGAGCCTTGGTTCTAGAACCCTGTGGACTGGGAACATGAGTGAGGTTTTATTATGGAACTCTGTAGCCTGGGAACATAACAGAGGATTGATTCTGGAACCCTGTGGCCTGGGGACATGAAATCGGTGGATTCTGGAACCCTGTGGCCTGGGAATATGAGAACGGTTTGATTCTGGAACCCTGTGGCCTGGGAACATGTCTGAGGTTTGATGGTGGAAACCTGTGGCCTGCCAAAATGACTGAGGTTTGATTCTGGAAGACTGTAACCAGGGAACCTGATATCGGGTTTATTCTGGAAACCTGTGTCCTGGGAACAAGACTGAGGTTTGATTCTGGAACCCTGTGGCCTGGGAATATGACTGAGGTTTGTTTCTGGAAGCCTGTTCCTTCGGCACATGACTGAGGTTTGATTCTGGACACCTGTGTCCTGGGAACATGCCTGAGATTTGATTGCTAAAACCTGTGGCCTGCGAACATGACTCAGGTTTGCTTCCGGAAACATGTGTCCTGGGAACATGCCTGAGATTTGATTGCTGAAACCTGTGGCCTGCAAACATGACTCAGGTTTGCTTCCGGAACCATGTGTCCTGGGAATATGACTGAGGTTTGATTCTGGAAAACTTTGGCCTGGGAAAATGACTGAGGTTTCATTGTGGAAACATGTGGCCTGGAATCATGACTGAGGTTTGATGGTGGAACACTATGGCCTGGCAAAATGACTGAGGCTTGATTCTGGAACCCTGTGGCCTGGCAAGTTGCCTTAGGTTTGATGGCAGAAACCTGTGGACTGGCAACATGACTGAGGTTTGATTGTGGAACCCTGTGAACGGGGAACTTGACTGAGGCCTGATACTGGCACCCCGTGGCGTGGGAACATGACATTGGTTTGATTCTGGAGCCCTGTTTACTCGGAACATGACTGAGGTTTGATGGTTGAACCCTGTGGCCTGGCAACATGATTGAGGTTTGATAGTGGAACCCTCAGGCTTGGGAACATGAGTGAGTCTTGATGGTGGAAACCAGTGGCCTGGCAACATGAGTGAGTTTTGATGGTGGAACCCTGTGGCTTGGCAAGATGACTTAGTTTTGATTGTGGAACACTCTGGCCTGGGAATATGACTGAGGTTTAATTGTGGAACCCTGTGGCCTGGGAACATGACTGGGATTTTATTTCTGAAACCTGTGTCCAGGGAGCATGACTGAGGTTTTATTCTGGAACCCTGTGTCCTGGGAACACGACTGAGGTTTGATTCTGGAACCCTGTGGCCTGGGAATATGAAATCGGTGGATTCTGGAACCCTGTGGCCTGGGAATATGAGAACGGTTTGATTCTGGAACCCTGTGGCCTGGGAACATGTCTGAGGTTTGATGGTGGAAACCTGTGGCCTGGCAACATGACTGAGGTTTGTTTCTGAAAGCCTGTTCTCTGGGAACATGACTGAGGTTTGATTCTGGACACCTGTGTCCTGGGATCATGACTGAGGTTTGATTGTTGAAACCTGTGGCCTGCGAACATGACTCAGGTTTGATTCTGGAACCATGTGTCCTGGGAATATGACTGAGGTTTGATTCTGGAAACCTTTGGCCTGGGAAAATGACTGAGGTTTCATTGTGGAAACATGGGGCCTGGGATCATGACTGAGGTTTGATGGTGGAACACTATGGCCTGGCAAAATGACTGAGGCTTGATTGTGGAACCCTGTGG
The DNA here is from genome assembly GCF_965194825.1 of Balaenoptera physalus. NCBI lineage: Eukaryota > Metazoa > Chordata > Mammalia > Artiodactyla > Balaenopteridae > Balaenoptera > Balaenoptera physalus. The sequence goes on from NC_138901.1 coordinate 30,513,674, forward strand.
CCTGTCAAGTTGACTAAGGTTTGATGGCAGAAACCTGTGGACTGGCAACATGACTGAGGTTTGATTGTGGAACCCTGTGGCCTGGGAAAATGACTGGGATTTTATTTCTGAAACCTGTGTCCAGGGAACATGACTGAGGTTTGATTCTGAAACCCTGTGTCCTGAGAACACGACTGAGGTTTGATTCTGGAACCATGTGCCCTGGGAATATGACTGAGGTTTGATTCTGGATACCATTGGCCTGGGAAGATGACTGATGTTAGAGTGTGGAATCCTGTGGCCTGGGAACATGACATCGGTTTGTATTCTGGTACCCTGTTGCCTGGGAACATGAAATCGTTTTGATTCTGGAATCCTGTGGCCTGGCAACATGACTGAAATTTGATTCTGGATCCCTGTGGCCTGGGAATATGGCTGAGGCGTGATTCTTGAAAATTGTGGCCTGGGAACATGACATCTGTTTAGATTTGGGAATACTGTGCCCCGGGAACTTGACTGAGCCTTGGTTCTGGAACCCTGTGGACTGGGAACATGACTGAGGTTTTATTCTGGAACCCTGTAGCCTGGGAATATGACATCGGTGGATTCTGGATCCCTGAGGCCTGGGAATATGAAAACGGTTTGATTCTGGAACCCTGTGGCCTGGGAACATGCCTGAGGTTTGATGGTGGAAACCTGTGGCCTGGCAACATGTTTGAGGTTTCAGAGTGGAACCCTCAGGCTTGGGAACATGAGTGAGGCTTGATGGTGGAAACCAGTGGCCTGGCAACATGACTGAGGTTTGATGGTGGAACCCTGTGGCTTGGCAAGATGACTTAGGTTTGATTGGGGAACACTCTCCCTGGGAACATGACTGAGGCTTGATGGTGGAACCGTGGTCTGGCAACAGGACTGAGGTTTGATTGTGGAACCCTCTGGCCTGGGAATATGACTGAGGTTTAAATGTGGAACCCTGTGGCCTGGGAACATGACAGAGGATTGATTCTGGATCCCTGTGGCCTTGGAACATGACATCGGTGGATTCTGGAACCCTGAGGCCTGGGAACATGACATCTGTTTAGATTGTGTAATACTATGCCCCGGGAAACTGACTGAGCCTTGGTTCTGGAACCCTGTGGACTGGGAACATGACTGAGGTTTTATTCTGTAACTCTGTAGCCTGGGAACATAACTGAGGATTGATTCTGGAACCCTGTGGCCTGGGAACATGATATCGGTGGATTCTGGAACCCTGTGGCCTGGGAATATGAGAACGGTTTGATTCTGGAACCCTGTGGCCTGGGAACATGTCTGAGGTTTGATGGTGGAAACGTGTGGCCTGGCAACATGACTGAGGTTTGATTCTGGAAGACTGTGACCAGGGAACATGACATCTGTTTAGATTTCGGAATACTGTGCCCCGGGAAACTGACTGAGCCTTGGTTCTGGAACCCTGTGGACTGGGAACATGACTGAGGTTTTATTCTGGAAACCTTTAGCCTGGGAACATAACAGAGGATTGATTCTGGAACCCTGTGGCCTGGGAACATGACATCGGTGGATTCTGGAAACCTGAGGCCTGGGAACATGACATCTGTTTAGATTGTGGAATACTGTGCCCCGGGAACCTGACTGAGCCGTGGTTCTGGAACCCTGTGGACTGGGAACATGACTGAGGTTTTATTCTGGAACCCTGTAGCCTGGGAACATAACTGGGGATTGATTCTGGAACCCTGTGGCCTGGGAACATGAAATCGGTGGATTCTGGAACCCTGTGGCCTGGGAACATGTTTGAGGTTTGATGGTGGAAACCTGTGGCCGGGCACCATGACTGAGGTTTGATTCTGGAAGACTGTGACCAGGGAACATGATATCGGGTTGATTCTGGAAACCTGTGTCCTGGGAACAAGACTGAGGTTTGATTCTGGAACCGTGTGACCTGGGAACATGACTGAGGTTTGTTTCTGGAAGCCTGTTCCCTGGGAACATGACTGAGGTTTGATTCTGGACACCTGTGTCCTGGGATCATGACTGAGGTTTGATTGTTGACACCTGTGGCCTGCGAACATGACTTAGGTTTGATTCTGGAACCGTGTGTCCTGGGAATATGACTGAGGTTTAATTCTGGAAACCTTTAGCCTGGGAAAATGACTGAGGTTTCATTGTGGAAACATGGGGCCTGGGATCATGACTGAGGTTTGATGGTGGAACACTATGGCCTGGCAAAATGACTGAGGCTTGATTCTGGAACCCTGTGGCCTGGCAAGTTGACTGAGGTTTGATGGCAGAAACCTGTGGACTGGCAACATGACTGAGGTTTGATTGTGGAACCCTGTGGCCTGGGAATATGACTGGGATTTTATTTCTGAAACCTGTGTCCAGGGAACATGACTGAGGTTTGATTCTGGAACCCTGTGTCCTGGGAACACGACTGAGGTTTGATTCTGGAACCATGTGGCCTGGGAATATGACTGAGGTTTGATTCTGGATACCATTGTCCTGGGAAGATGACTGATGTTAGAGTGTGGAATACTGTGGCCTGGGAACATGACATCGGTTTGGATTCTGGTACCCTGTTGCCTGGGAACATGAAATCGGTTTCATTCTGGAAACCTGTGCCCTGGAATATGACTGAGGTTTGATGGTGGTACCCTATGGCCTGGCAACATGACTGAAGTTTGATTCTGGATCCCAGTGGCCTGGGAACATGGCTGAGGCGTGATTCTTGAAAATTGTGGCCTGGGAACATGACATCTGTTTAGATTGTGGAATACTGTGCCCCGGGAACTTGACTGAGCCTTGGTTCTGGAACCCTGTGGACTGGGAACATGACTGAGGTTTTATTCTGGAACCCTGTAGCCTGGGAATATGACATCGGTGGATTCTGGATCCCTGAGGCCTGGCAATATGAAAACGGTTTGATTCTGTAACCCTGTGGCCTGGGAACATGCCTGAGGTTTGATGGTGGAAACCTGTGGCCAGGCAACATGACTGAGGTTTGTTTCTGGAAGCCTGTTCCCTGGGCACATGACTGAGGTTTGATTCTGGACACCTGTGTCCTGGGAACATGACTGAGATTTGATTGCTGAAACCTGTGGCCTGCGAACATGACTCAGGTTTGCTTCCGGAACCATGTGTCCTGGGAATATGACTGAGGTTTGATTCTGGAAACCTTTGGCCTGGGAAAATGACTGAGGTTTCATTGTGGAAACATGTGGCCTGGAATCATGCGTGAGGTTTGATGGTGGAACACTATGGCCTGGCAAAATGACTGAGGCTTGATTCTGGAACCCTGTGGCCTGGCAAGTTGACTGAGGTTTGATGGCAGAAACCTGTGGACTGGCAACATGACTGAGGTTTGATTGTGGAACCCTGTGAACGGGGAACATGACTGAGGCCTGATACTGGCACCCCGTGGCGTGGGAACATGACATTGGTTTGATTCTGGAGCCCTGTTTACTCGGAACATGACTGAGGTTTGATGGTTGAACCCTGTGGCCTGGCAACATGATTGAGGTTTCAGAGTGGAACCCTCAGGCTTTGGAACATGAGTGAGTCTTGATGGTGGAAACCAGTGGCCTGGCAACATGACTGAGGTTTGATGGTGGAACCCTGTGGCTTGGCAAGATGACTTAGTTTTGATTGTGGAACACTCTAGCCTGGGAACATGACTGAGGCATGATGGTGGAACCGTGGTCTGGCAACAGGACTGAGGTTTGATTGTGGAACCCTCTGGCCTGGGAATATGACTTAGGTTTAATTGTGGAACCCTGTGGCCTGGGAACATGACTGGGATTTTATTTCTGAAACCTGTGTCCAGGGAGCATGACTGAGGTTTTATTCTGGAACCCTGTGTCCTGGGAACACGACTGAGGTTTGATTCTGGAAACCATTGGCCTGGGAAGATGACTGATGTTAGAGTGTGGAATCCGGTGGCCTGGGAACATGACATCAGTTTGGATTCTGGTACCCTGTTGCCTGGGAACATGAAATCGGTTTGATTCCGGAAACCTGTGGCCTGGGAATATGACTGAGGTTTGATGGTGGTACCCTATGGCCTGGCAACATGACTGAAGTTTGATTCTGGATCCCTGTGGCCTGGGACGATGACAGAGGATTGATTCTGGAACCCTGTGGCCTGGATACATGACATCGGTGGATTCTGGAACCCTGAGGCCTGGGAACATGACATCTGTTAAGATTGTGGAATACTCTGCCCCGGGAACCTGACTGAGCCTTGTTTCTGGAACCCTGTGGACTGGGAACATGACTGAGGTTTTATTCTGAAACCCTGTAGCCTGGGGACATAACTGAGGATTGATTCTGGAACCCTGTGGCCTGGCAACATGACTGAGGTTTGATTCTGGAAGACTGTGACCAGGGAACATGATATCGGTTTTATTCTGGAAACCTGTGTCCTGGGAACAATACTGAGGTTTGATTCTGGAACCCTGTGGCCTGGGAACATGTCTGAGGTTTGTTTCTGGAAGCCTGTTCCCTGGGAACATGACTGAGGTTTGATTCTGGACACCTGTGTCCTGGGATCATGACTGAGGTTTGATTGTTGAAACCTCTGGCCTGCGAACATGACTCAGGTTTGATTCTGGAACCATGTGTCCTGGGAATATGACTGAGGTTTGATTCTGGAAACCTTTGGCCTGGGAAAATGACTGAGGTTTCATTGTGGAAACATGGGGCCTGGGATCATGACTGAGGTTTGATGGTTGAACACTACGGCCTGGCAAAATGACTGAGGCTTGATTGTGGAACCCTGTGGCCTGTCAAGTTGACTGAGGTTTGATGGCAGAAACCTGTGGACTGGCAACATGACTGAGGTTTGATTGTGGAACCCTGTGGCCTGGGAAAATGACTGGGATTTTATTTCTGAAACCTGTGTCCAGGGAACATGACTGAGGTTTGATTCTGAAACCCTGTGTCCTGGGAACACGACTGAGGTTTGATTCTGGAACCATGTGTCCTGGGAATATGACTGAGGTTTGATTCTGGATACCATTGGCCTGGGAAGATGACTGATGTTAGAGTGTGAAATCCTGTGGCCTGGGAACATGACATCGGTTTGGATTCTGGTACCCTGTTGCCTGGGAACATGAAATCGTTTTGATTCCGGAAACCTGTGGCCTGGGAATATGACTGAGGTTTGATGGTGGTACCCTATGGCCTGGCAACATGACTGAAGGTTGATTCTGGATCCTTGTGCCCTGGGACCATGACTGAGGCGTGATTCTTGAAAACTGTGGCCTGGGAACATGACATCTGTTTAGATTGTGGAATACTGTGCCCCGGGAACCTGACTGAGCCTTGGTTCTGGAACTCTGTGGACAGGGAACATGACTGAGGTTTTATTCTGGAACCCTGTAGCCTGGGAACATAACAGAGGATTGATTCTGGATCCCTGTGGTCTGGGAACATGACATCGGTGGATTCTGGAACCCTGAGGCCTGGGAACATGACATCTATTTAGATTGTGTAATACTCTGCCCCGGGAACCTGACTGAGCCTTGGTTCTGGAACCCTGTGGACTGGGAACATGACTGAGGTTTTATTCTGGACACCTGTGTCCTGGGATCATGACTGAGGTTTGATTGTTGATACCTGTGGCCTGCGAACATGACTCAGGTTTGATTCTGGAACCATGTGTCCTGGGAATATGACTGAGGTTTGATTCTGGAAACCATTGGCCTGGGAAGATGACTGATGTTAGAGTGTGGAATCCTGTGGCCTGGGAACATGACATCGGTTTGGATTCTGGTACCCTGTTGCCTGGGAACATGAAATCGGTTTGATTCTGGAAACCTGTGGCCTGGGAATATGACTGAGGTTTGATGGTGGTACCCTATGGCCTGGCAACATGACTGAAGTTTGATTCTGGATCCCTGTGGCCTGGGAACATGACTGAGGCGTGATTCTTGAAAATTGTGGCCTGGGAACATGACATCTGTTTAGATTGTGGCATACTGTGCCCCGGGAACTTGACTGAGCCTTGGTTCTGGAACCCTGTGGACTGGGAATATGACTGAGGTTTGATGGTGGTACCCTATGGCCTGGCAACATGACTGAAGTTTGATTCTGGATCCCTGTGGCCTGGGAACATGACTGAGGCGTGATTCTTGAAAACTGTGGCCTGGGAACATGACATCTGTTTAGATTGTGGAATACTGTGCCCCAGGAACCTGACTGAGCCTTGGTTCTGGAACCCTGTGGACAGGGAACATGACTGAGGTTTTATTCTGGAACCCTATGGCCTGGGAACATGACAGAGGATTGATTCTGGAACCCTGTGGCCTGGGAACATGACATCGGTGGATTCTGGAACCCTGAGGCCTGGGAACATGACATCTGTTTAGATTGTGGAATACTCTGCCCCGGGAACCTGACTGAGCCTTGGTTCTGGAAACCTGTGGACTGGGAACATGACTGAGGTTTTATTCTGAAACCCTGTAGCCTGGGAACATAACTGAGGATTGATTCTGGAACCCTGTGGCCAGGGAACATGATATCGGTGGATTGTGGAAGCCTGTGGCCTGGGAATATGAGAACGGTTTGATTCTGGAACCCTGGGGCCTGGTAACATGTCTGAGGTTTGATGGTGGAAACGTGTGGCCTGGCAACATGACTGAGGTTTGATTCTGGAAGACTGTGACCAGGGAACATGATATCGGGTTTATTCTGGAAACCTGTGTCCTGGGAACAAGACAGAGGTTTGATTCTGGAACCCTGTGGCCTGGGAACATGTCTGAGGTTTGTTTCTGGAAGCCTGTTCCCTGGGAACATGACTGAGGTTTGATTCTGGACACCTGTGTCCTGGGATCATGACTGAGGTTTGATTGTTGAAACCTGTGGCCTGCGAACATGACTCAGGTTTCATTCTGGAACCATGTGTCCTGGGAATATGACTGAGGTTTGATTCTGGAAACCTTTGGCCTGGGAAAATGACTGAGGTTTCATGGTGGAAACATGGGGCCTGGGATCATGACTGAGGTTTGATGGTGGAACACTATGGCCTGGCAAAATGACTGAGGCTTGATTCTGGAACCCTGTGGCCTGGCAAGTTGACTGAGGTTTGATGGCAGAAACCTGTGGACTGGCAACATGACTGAGGTTTGATTGTGGAACCCTGTGGCCTGGGAAAATGACTGGGATTTTATTTCTGAAACCTGTGTCCAGGGAACATGACTGAGGTTTGATTCTGAAACCCTGTGTCCTGGGAACACGACTGAGGTTCGATTCTGGAACCATGTGGCCTGGGAATATGACTGAGGTTTGATTCTGGATACCATTGGCCTGGGAAGATGACTGATGTTAGAGTGTGGAATCCGGTGGCCTGGGAACATGACATCAGTTTGGATTCTGGTACCCTGTTGCCTGGGAACATGAAATCGGTTTGATTCCGGAAACCTGTGGCCTGGGAATATGACTGAGGTTTGATGGTGGTACCCTATGGCCTGGCAACATGACTGAAGGTTGATTCTGGATCCCTGTGGCCTGGGAACATGACTGAGGCGTGATTCTTGAAAACTGTGGCCTGGGAACATGACATCTGTTTAGATTGTGGAATACTGTGCCCCGGGAACCTGACTGAGCCTTGGTTCTGGAACCCTGTGGACTGGGAACATGACTGAGGTTTTATTCTGGAACCCTGTAGCCTGGGAACCTGACATTGGTGGATTCTGGATCCCTGAGGCCTGGGAATATGAAAATGGTTTGATTCTGGAACCCTGTGGCCTGGGAACATGCCTGAATTTTGATGGTGGAAACCTGTGGCCCGGCAACATGACTGAGGTTTGTTTCTGGAAGCCTGTACCTTGGGCACATGACTGAGGTTTGATTCTGGACACCTGTGTCCGGGGATCATGACTGAGGTTTGATTGTTGATACCTGTGGCCTGCGAACATGACTCAGTTTTGATTCTGGAACCATGTGTCCTGGCAATATGACTGAGGTTTGATTCTGGAAACCATTGGCCTGGGAAGATGACTGATGTTAGAGTGTGGAATCCTGTGGCCTGGGAACATGACATCGGTTTGGATTCTGGTACCCTGTTGCCTGGGAACATGAAATCGGTTTGATTCTGGAAACCTGTGGCCTGGGAATATGACTGAGGTTTGATGGTGGTACCCTATGGCCTGGCAACATGACTGAAGTTTTATTCTGGATCCCTGTGGCCTGGGAACATGGCTGAGGCGTGATTCTTGAAAATTGTGGCCTGGGAACATGACATCTGTTTAGATTGTGGAATACTGTGCCCCGGGAACTTGACTGAGCCTTGGTTCTGGAACCCTGTGGACTGGGAATATGACTGAGGTTTGATGGTGGTACCCTATGGCCTGGCAACATGACTGAAGTTTGATTCTGGATCCCTGTGGCTTGGGACCATGACTGAGGCGTGATTCTTGAAAACTGTGGCCTGGGAACATGACATCTGTTTAGATTGTGGAATACTGTGCCCCAGGAACCTGACTGAGCCTTGGTTCTGGAACCCTGTGGACAGGGAACATGACTGAGGTTTTATTCTGGAACCCTGTGGCCTGGGAACATGACAGAGGATTGATTCTGGAACCCTGTGGCCTGGATACATGACATCGGTGGATTCTGGAACCCTGAGGCCTGGGAACATGACATCTGTTTAGATTGTGGAATACTGTGCCCCGGGAACCTGACTGAGCCTTGGTTCTGGAACCCTGCGGACTGGGAACATGACTGAGGTTTTATTCTGAAACCCTGTAGCCTGGGAACATAACTGAGGATTGATTCTGGAACCCTGTGGCCAGGGAACATGATATCGGTGGATTCTGGAAGCCTGTGGCCTGGGAATATGAGAACGGTTTGATTCTGGAACCCTGGGGCCTGGGAACATGTCTGAGGTTTGATGGTGGAATCGTGTGGCCTGGCAACATGACTGAGGTTTGATTCTGGAAGACTGTGACCAGGGAACATGATATCGGGTTTATTCTAGAAACCTGTGTCCTGGGAACAAGACAGAGTTTTGATTCTGGAACCCTGTGGCCTGGGAACATGTCTAAGGTTTGTTTCTGGAAGCCTGTTCCCTGGGAACATGACTGAGGTTTGATTCTGGACACCTGTGTCCTGGGATCCTGACTGAGGTTTGATTGTTGAAACCTGTGGCCTGCGAACATGACTCAGGTTTGATTCTGGAACCATGTGTCCTGGGAATATGACTGAGGTTTGATTCTGGAAACCTTTGGCCTGGGAAAATGACTGAGGTTTCATTGTGGAAACATGGGGCCTGGGATCATGACTGAGGTTTGATGGTGGAACACTATGGCCTGGCAAAATGACTGAGGCTTGATTGTGGAACCCTGTGGCCTGTCAAGTTGACTGAGGTTTGATGGCAGAAACCTGTGGACTGGCAACATGACTGAGGTTTGATTGTGGAACCCTGTGGCCTGGGAAAATGACTGGGATTTTATTTCTGAAACCTGTGTCCAGGGAACATGACATTGGTTTGATTCTGAAACCCTGTGTCCTGGGAACACGACTGAGGTTTGATTCTGGAACCATGTGGCCTGCGAATATGACTGAGGTTTGATTCTGGATACCATTGGCCTGGGAAGATGACTGATGTTAGAGTGTGGAATCCTGTGGCCTGGGAACATGACATCGGTTTGTATTCTGGTACCCTGTTGCCTGGGAACATGAAATCGTTTTGATTCTGGAATCCTGTGGCCTGGGAATATGAATGAGGTTTGATGGTGGTACCCTATGGCCTGGCAACATGACTGAAATTTGATTCTGGGTCCCTGTGGCCTGGGAATATGGCTGAGGCGTGATTGTTGAAAATTGTGGCCTGGGAACATGACATCTGTTTAGATTGGGGAATACTGTGCCCAGGGAACTTGACTGAGCCTTGGTTCTGGAACCCTGTGGACTGGGAACATGACTGAGGTTTTATTCTGGAACCCTGTAGCCTGGGAATATGACATCGGTGGATTCTGGATCCCTGAGGTCTGGGAATATGAAAACGGTTTGATTCTGGAACCCTGTGGCCTGGGAACATGCCTGAGGTTTGATGGTGGAAACCTGTGGCCTGGCAACATGTTTGAGGTTTCAGAGTGGAACCCTCAGGCTTGGGAACATGAGTGAGGCTTGATGGTGGAAACCAGTGGCCTGGCAACATGACTGAGGTTTGATGGTGGAACCCTGTGGCTTGGCAAGATGACTTAGGTTTGATTGGGGAACATTCTCCCTGGGAACATGACTGAGGCTTGATGGTGGAACCGTGGTCTGGCAACAGGACTGAGGTTTGATTGTGGAACCCTCTGGCCTGGGAATATGACTGAGGTTTAATTGTGGAATCCTGTGGCCTGGGAACATGACTGGGATTTTATTTCTGAAACCTGTGTCCAGGGAGCATGACTGAGGTTTTATTCTGGAACCCTGTGTCCTGGGAACACGACTGAGGTTTGATTCTGGAAACCATTGGCCTGGGAAGATGACTGATGTTAGAGTGTGGTATCCTGTGGCCTGGGAATATGACTGAGGTTTGATTCTGGATACCATTGGCCTGGGAAGATGACTGATGTTAGAGTGTGGAATCCTGTTGCCTGGGAACATGACATCGGTTTGGATTCTGGTACCCTTTGCCTGGGAACATGAAATCGGTTTGATTCTGGAAACCTGTGGCCTGGGAATATGACTGAGGTTTGATGGTGGTACCCTATGGCCTGGCCACATGACTGAAGTTTGATTCTGGATCCCTGTGGCCTGGGAACATGACTGAGGCGTGATTCTTGAAAACTGTGACCTGGTAACATGACATCTGTTTAGATTTTGGAATACTGTGCCCCGGGAAATTGACTGAGCCTTGGTTCTGGAACCCTGTGGACTGGGAATATGAGTGAGATTTTATTCTGGAACCCTGTAGCCTGGGAACATAACAGAGGATTGATTCTGGAACCCTGTGGCCTGGGAACATGACATCAGTGGATTCTGGAACCCTGAGGCCTGGGAACATGACATCTGTTTAGATTGTGGAATACTGTGCCCCGGGAACCTGACTGAGCCTTGGTTCTGGAACCCTGTGGACTGGGAACATGACTGAGGTTTTATTCTGGAACCCTGTGGCCTGGTAACATGAAATTGGTGGATTCTGGAACCCTGTGGCCTGGGAATATGAGAACTGTTTGATTCTGGAACCCTGTGGCCTGGGAACATTTCTGAGGTTTGATGGTGGAAACCTGTGGCCTGGCAACATGACTGAGGTTTGTTTCTGGAAGCCTGTTCCCTCGGCACATGACTGAGGTTTGATTCTGGACACCTGTGTCCTGGGAACATGCCTGAGATTTGATTGCTGAAACCTGTGGCCTGCGAACATGACTCAGGTTTGCTTCCGGAACCATGTGTCCTGGGAATATGACTGAGGTTTGATTCTGGAAACCTTTGGCCTGGGAAAATGACTGAGGTTTCATTGTGGAAACATGTGGCCTGGAATCATGACTGAGGTTTGATGGTGGAACACTATGGCCTGGCAAAATGACTGAGGCTTGATTCTGGAACCCTGTGGCCTGGCAAGTTGACTGAGGTTTGATGGCAGAAACCTGTGGAATGGCAACATGACTGAGGTTTGATTGTGGAACCCTGTGAACGGGGAACATGACTGAGGCCTGATACTGGCACCCCGTGGCGTGGGAACATGACATTGGTTTGATTCTGGAGCCCTGTTTACTCGGAACATGACTGAGGTTTGATTGTGGAACCCTGTGGCGTGGAAACATGATTGAGGTTTCAGAGTGGAACCCTCAGGCTTGGGAACATGAGTGAGTCTTGATGGTGGAAACCAGTGGCCTGGCAACATGACTGAGGTTTGATGGTGGAACCCTGTGGCTTGGCAAGATGACTTAGTTTTGATTGTGGAACACTCTGGCCTGGGAACATGACTGAGGCTTGATGGTGGAACCGTGGTCTGGCAACAGGACTGAGGTTTGATTGTGGAACCCTCTGGCCTGGGAATATGACTGAGGTTTAATTGTGGAACCCTGTGGCCTGGGAACATGACTGGGATTTTATTTCTGAAACCTGTGTCCAGGGAACATGACATTGGTTTGATTCTGGAACCCTGTGTCCTGAGAATACGACTGAGGTTTGATTCTGGATACCATTGGCCTGGGATGATGACTGATGTTAGAGTGTGGAATCCTGTGGCCTGGGAACATGACATCGGTTTGGATTCTGGTACCCTGTTGCCTGGGAACATGAAATCGGTTTGATTCTGGAAACCTGTGGCCTGGGAATATGACTGAGGTTTGATGGTGGTACCCTATGGCCTGGCCACATGACTGAAGTTTGATTCTGGATCCCTGTGGCCTGGGAACATGACTGAGGCGTGATTCTTGAAAACTGTGACCTGGTAACATGACATCTGTTTAGATTTTGGAATACTGTGCCCCGGGAAATTGACTGAGCCTTGGTTCTGGAACCCTGTGGACTGGGAACATGAGTGAGGTTTTATTCTGGAACCCTGTAGCCTGGGAACATAACAGAGGATTGATTCTGGAACCCTGTGGCCTGAGAAGATGACATCAGTGGATTCTGGAACCCTGAGGCCTGGGAACATGACATCTGTTTAGATTGTGGAATACTGTGCCCCGGGAACCTCACTGAGCCTTGGTTCTGGAACCCTGTGGACTGGGAACATGACTGAGGTTTTATTCTGGAACCCTGTGGCCTGGGAACATGAAATTGGTGGATTCTGGAACCCTGTGGCCTGGGAATATGAGAACTGTTTGATTCTGGAACCCTGTGGCCTGGGAATATTTCTGAGGTTTGATGGTGGAAACCTGTGGCCTGGCAACATGACTGAGGTTTGTTTCTGGAAGCCTGTTCCCTCGGCACATGACTGAGGTTTGATTCTGGACACCTGTGTCCTGGGAACATGCCTGAGATTTGATTGCTGAAACCTGTGGCCTGCGAACATGACTCAGGTTTGCTTCCGGAACCATGTGTCCTGGGAATATGACTGAGGTTTGATTCTGGAAACCTTTGGCCTGGGAAAATGACTGAGGTTTCATTGTGGAAACATGTGGCCTGGGATCATGACTGAGGTTTGATGGTGGAACACTATGGCCTGGCAAAATGACTGAGGCTTGATTTTGGAACCCTGTGGCCTGGCAAGTTGACTGAGGTTTGATGGCAGAAACCTGTGGAATGGCAACATGACTGAGGTTTGATTGTGGAACCCTGTGAACGGGGAACATGACTGAGGCCTGATACTGGCACCCCGTGGCGTGGGAACATGACATTGGTTTGATTCTGGAGCCCTGTTTACTCGGAACATGACTGAGGTTTGATGGTGGAACCCTGTGGCCTGGCAACATGATTGAGGTTTCAGAGTGGAACCCTCAGGCTTGGGAACATGAGTGAGTCTTGATGGTGGAAACCAGTGGCCTGGCAACATGACTGAGGTTTGATGGTGGAACCCTGTGGCTTGGCAAGATGACTTAGTTTTGATTGTGGAACACTCTGGCCTGGGAACATGACTGAGGCTTGATGGTGGAACCGTGGTCTGGCAACAGGACTGAGGTTTGATTGTGGAACCCTCTGGCCTGGGAATATGACTGAGGTTTAATTGTGGAACCCTGTGGCCTGGGAACATGACTGGGATTTTATTTCTGAAACCTGTGTCCAGGGAACATGACATTGGTTTGATTCTGGAACCCTGTGTCCTGAGAATACGACTGAGGTTTGATTCTGGATACCATTGGCCTGGGATGATGACTGATGTTAGAGTGTGGAATCCTGTGGCCTGGGAACATGACATCGGTTTGGATTCTGGTACCCTGTTGCCTGGGAACATGAAATCGGTTTGATTCTGGAAACCTGTGGCCTGGGAATATGACTGAGGTTTGATGGTGGTACCCTATGGCCTGGCAACATGACTGAAGTTTGATTCTGGATCCCTGTGGCCTGGGAACCTGGTTGAGGCGTGATTCTTGAAAATTGTGGCCTGGGAACATCACATCTATTTAGATGGTGGAATACTGTGTCCCGGGAACTTGACGGAGCCTTGGTTCTGGAACCCTGTGGACTGGGAACATGACTGAGGTTTTATTTTGGAACCCTGTAGCCTGGGAATATGACTTCGGTGGATTCTGGATCCCTGAGGTCTGGGAATATGAAAACGGTTTGATTCTGGAACGCTGTGTCCTGGGAACATGACATCGGTGGATTCTGGAACCCTGAGGCCTGGGAACATGACATCTGTTTAGATTGTGGAATACTGTGCCCCGGGAACCTGACTGAGCCTTCGTTCTGGAACCCTGTGGACAGAGAACATGACTGAGGTTTGATGGTGGAAACCTGTGTCCTGGGAACATGCCTGAGATTTGATTGCTAAAACCTGTGGCCTGCGAACATGACTCAGGTTTGCTTCCGGAACCATGTGTCCTGGGTATATGACTGAGGTTTGATTCTGGAAACCTTTGGCCTGGGAAAATGACTGAGGTTTCATTGTGGCAACATGGGTCCTGGAATCATGACTGAGGTTTGATGGTGGAACACTATGGCCTGGCAAAATGACTGAGGCTTGATTCTGGAACCCTGTGGCCTGGCAAGTTGACTGAGGTTTGATGGCAGAAACCTGTGGACTGGCAACATGACTGAGGTTTGATTGTGGAACCCTGTGAACGGGGAACATGACTGAGGCGTGATACTGGCACCCCGTGGCGTGGGAACATGACATTGGTTTGATTCTGGAGCCCTGTTTACTGGGAACATGACTGAGGTTTGATGGTTGAACCCTGTGGCCTGGCAACATGATTGAGGTTTCAGAGTGGAACCCTCAGGCTTGGGAACATGAGTGAGTCTTGATGGTGAAAACCAGTGGCCTGGCAACATGACTGAGGTTTGATGGTGGAACCCTGTGGCTTGGCAAGATGACTTAGTTTTGATTGTGGAACACTCTGGCCTGGGAACATGACTGAGGCTTGATGGTGGAACCGTGATCTGGCAACAGGACTGAGGTTTGATTGTGGAACCCTCAGGCCTGGGAATATGACTGAGGTTTAATTGTGGAATCCTGTGGCCTGGGAACATGACTGGGATTTTATTTCTGAAACCTGTGTCCAGGCAACATGACTGAGGTTTTATTATGGAACCCTGTGTCCTGGGAACACGACTGAGGGTTGATACTGGAAACCATTGGCCTGGGAAGATGACTGATGTTAGAGTGTGAAATCCTGTGGCCTGGGAACATGACATCGGTTTGGATTCTGGTACCCTGTTGCCTGGGAACATGAAATCGTTTTGATTCCGGAAACCTGTGGCCTGGGAATATGACTGAGGTTTGATGGTGGTACCCTATGGCCTGGCAACATGACTGAAGGTTGATTCTGGATCCTTGTGCCCTGGGACCATGACTGAGGCGTGATTCTTGAAAACTGTGGCCTGGGAACATGACATCTGTTTAGATTGTGGAATACTGTGCCCCGGGAACCTGACTGAGCCTTGGTTCTGGAACTCTGTGGACAGGGAACATGACTGAGGTTTTATTCTGGAACCCTGTAGCCTGGGAACATAACAGAGGATTGATTCTGGATCCCTGTGGTCTGGGAACATGACATCGGTGGATTCTGGAACCCTGAGGCCTGGGAACATGACATCTATTTAGATTGTGTAATACTCTGCCCCGGGAACCTGACTGAGCCTTGGTTCTGGAACCCTGTGGACTGGGAACATGACTGAGGTTTTATTCTGGACACCTGTGTCCTGGGATCATGACTGAGGTTTGATTGTTGATACCTGTGGCCTGCGAACATGACTCAGGTTTGATTCTGGAACCATGTGTCCTGGGAATATGACTGAGGTTTGATTCTGGAAACCATTGGCCTGGGAAGATGACTGATGTTAGAGTGTGGAATCCTGTGGCCTGGGAACATGACATCGGTTTGGATTCTGGTACCCTGTTGCCTGGGAACATGAAATCGGTTTGATTCTGGAAACCTGTGGCCTGGGAATATGACTGAGGTTTGATGGTGGTACCCTATGGCCTGGCAACATGACTGAAGTTTGATTCTGGATCCCTGTGGCCTGGGAACATGACTGAGGCGTGATTCTTGAAAATTGTGGCCTGGGAACATGACATCTGTTTAGATTGTGGCATACTGTGCCCCGGGAACTTGACTGAGCCTTGGTTCTGGAACCCTGTGGACTGGGAATATGACTGAGGTTTGATGGTGGTACCCTATGGCCTGGCAACATGACTGAAGTTTGATTCTGGATCCCTGTGGCCTGGGAACATGACTGAGGCGTGATTCTTGAAAACTGTGGCCTGGGAACATGACATCTGTTTAGATTGTGGAATACTGTGCCCCAGGAACCTGACTGAGCCTTGGTTCTGGAACCCTGTGGACAGGGAACATGACTGAGGTTTTATTCTGGAACCCTATGGCCTGGGAACATGACAGAGGATTGATTCTGGAACCCTGTGGCCTGGGAACATGACATCGGTGGATTCTGGAACCCTGAGGCCTGGGAACATGACATCTGTTTAGATTGTGGAATACTCTGCCCCGGGAACCTGACTGAGCCTTGGTTCTGGAAACCTGTGGACTGGGAACATGACTGAGGTTTTATTCTGAAACCCTGTAGCCTGGGAACATAACTGAGGATTGATTCTGGAACCCTGTGGCCAGGGAACATGATATCGGTGGATTCTGGAAGC
This sequence comes from Balaenoptera physalus, assembly GCF_965194825.1. NCBI lineage: Eukaryota > Metazoa > Chordata > Mammalia > Artiodactyla > Balaenopteridae > Balaenoptera > Balaenoptera physalus. The sequence continues at coordinate 30,530,349 of NC_138901.1, forward strand.
CTGTCGCCTGGGAATATGAGAACGGTTTGATTCTGGAACCCTGGGGCCTGGTAACATGTCTGAGGTTTGATGGTGGAAACGTGTGGCCTGGCAACATGACTGAGGTTTGATTCTGGAAGACTGTGACCAGGGAACATGATATCGGGTTTATTCTGGAAACCTGTGTCCTGGGAACAAGACAGAGGTTTGATTCTGGAACCCTGTGGCCTGGGAACATGTCTGAGGTTTGTTTCTGGAAGCCTGTTCCCTGGGAACATGACTGAGGTTTGATTCTGGACACCTGTGTCCTGGGATCATGACTGAGGTTTGATTGTTGAAACCTGTGGCCTGCGAACATGACTCAGGTTTGATTCTGGAACCATGTGTCCTGGGAATATGACTGAGGTTTGATTCTGGAAACCTTTGGCCTGGGAAAATGACTGAGGTTTCATGGTGGAAACATGGGGCCTGGGATCATGACTGAGGTTTGATGGTGGAACACTATGGCCTGGCAAAATGACTGAGGCTTGATTCTGGAACCCTGTGGCCTGGCAAGTTGACTGAGGTTTGATGGCAGAAACCTGTGGACTGGCAACATGACTGAGGTTTGATTGTGGAACCCTGTGGCCTGGGAAAATGACTGGGATTTTATTTCTGAAACCTGTGTCCAGGGAACATGACTGAGGTTTGATTCTGAAACCCTGTGTCCTGGGAACACGACTGAGGTTCGATTCTGGAACCATGTGGCCTGGGAATATGACTGAGGTTTGATTCTGGATACCATTGGCCTGGGAAGATGACTGATGTTAGAGTGTGGAATCCGGTGGCCTGGGAACATGACATCAGTTTGGATTCTGGTACCCTGTTGCCTGGGAACATGAAATCGGTTTGATTCCGGAAACCTGTGGCCTGGGAATATGACTGAGGTTTGATGGTGGTACCCTATGGCCTGGCAACATGACTGAAGGTTGATTCTGGATCCCTGTGGCCTGGGAACATGACTGAGGCGTGATTCTTGAAAACTGTGGCCTGGGAACATGACATCTGTTTAGATTGTGGAATACTGTGCCCCGGGAACCTGACTGAGCCTTGGTTCTGGAACCCTGTGGACTGGGAACATGACTGAGGTTTTATTCTGGAACCCTGTAGCCTGGGAACCTGACATTGGTGGATTCTGGATCCCTGAGGCCTGGGAATATGAAAATGGTTTGATTCTGGAACCCTGTGGCCTGGGAACATGCCTGAATTTTGATGGTGGAAACCTGTGGCCCGGCAACATGACTGAGGTTTGTTTCTGGAAGCCTGTACCTTGGGCACATGACTGAGGTTTGATTCTGGACACCTGTGTCCTGGGATCATGACTGAGGTTTGATTGTTGATACCTGTGGCCTGCGAACATGACTCAGGTTTGATTCTGGAACCATGTGTCCTGGGAATATGACTGAGGTTTGATTCTGGAAACCATTGGCCTGGGAAGATGACTGATGTTAGAGTGTGGAATCCTGTGGCCTGGGAACATGACATCGGTTTGGATTCTGGTACCCTGTTGCCTGGGAACATGAAATCGGTTTGATTCTGGAAACCTGTGGCCTGGGAATATGACTGAGGTTTGATGGTGGTACCCTATGGCCTGGCAACATGACTGAAGTTTTATTCTGGATCCCTGTGGCCTGGGAACATGGCTGAGGCGTGATTCTTGAAAATTGTGGCCTAGGAACATGACATCTGTTTAGATTGTGGAATACTGTGCCCCGGGAACTTGACTGAGCCTTGGTTCTGGAACCCTGTGGACTGGGAATATGACTGAGGTTTGATGGTGGTACCCTATGGCCTGGCAACATGACTGAAGTTTGATTCTGGATCCCTGTGGCCTGGGACCATGACTGAGGCGTGATTCTTGAAAACTGTGGCCTGGGAACATGACATCTGTTTAGATTGTGGAATACTGTGCCCCAGGAACCTGACTGAGCCTTGGTTCTGGAACCCTGTGGACAGGGAACATGACTGACGTTTTATTCTGGAACCCTGTGGCCTGGGAACATGACAGAGGATTGATTCTGGAACCCTGTGGCCTGGATACATGACATCGGTGGATTCTGGAACCCTGAGGCCTGGGAACATGACATCTGTTTAGATTGTGGAATACTGTGCCCCGGGAACCTGACTGAGCCTTGGTTCTGGAACCCTGTGGACTGGGAACATGACTGAGGTTTTATTCTGAAACCCTGTAGCCTGGGAACATAACTGAGGATTGATTCTGGAACCCTGTGGCCAGGGAACATGATATCGGTGGATTCTGGAAGCCTGTGGCCTGGGAATATGAGAACGGTTTGATTCTGGAACCCTGGGGCCTGGGAACATGTCTGAGGTTTGATGGTGGAAACGTGTGGCCTGGCAACATGACTGAGGTTTGATTCTGGAAGACTGTGACCAGGGAACATGATATCGGGTTTATTCTGGAAACCTGTGTCCTGGGAACAAGACAGAGGTTTGATTCTGGAACCCTGTGGCCTGGGAACATGTCTGAGGTTTGTTTCTGGAAGCCTGTTCCCTGGGAACATGACTGAGGTTTGATTCTGGACACCTGTGTCCTGGGATCCTGACTGAGGTTTGATTGTTGAAACCTGTGGCCTGCGAACATGACTCAGGTTTGATTCTGGAACCATGTGTCCTGGGAATATGACTGAGGTTTGATTCTGGAAACCTTTGGCCTGGGAAAATGACTGAGGTTTCATTGTGGAAACATGGGGCCTGGGATCATGACTGAGGTTTGATGGTGGAACACTATGGCCTGGCAAAATGACTGAGGCTTGATTGTGGAACCCTGTGGCCTGTCAAGTTGACTGAGGTTTGATGGCAGAAACCTGTGGACTGGCAACATGACTGAGGTTTGATTGTGGAACCCTGTGGCCTGGGAAAATGACTGGGATTTTATTTCTGAAACCTGTGTCCAGGGAACATGACATTGGTTTGATTCTGAAACCCTGTGTCCTGGGAACACGACTGAAGTTTGATTCTGGAACCATGTGGCCTGCGAATATGACTGAGGTTTGATTCTGGATACCATTGGCCTGGGAAGATGACTGATGTTAGAGTGTGGAATCCTGTGGCCTGGGAACATGACATCGGTTTGTATTCTGGTACCCTGTTGCCTGGGAACATGAAATCGTTTTGATTCTGGAATCCTGTGGCCTGGGAATATGAATGAGGTTTGATGGTGGTACCCTATGGCCTGGCAACATGACTGAAATTTGATTCTGGGTCCCTGTGGCCTGGGAATATGGCTGAGGCGTGATTGTTGAAAATTGTGGCCTGGGAACATGACATCTGTTTAGATTGGGGAATACTGTGCCCAGGGAACTTGACTGAGCCTTGGTTCTGGAACCCTGTGGACTGGGAACATGACTGAGGTTTTATTCTGGAACCCTGTAGCCTGGGAATATGACATCGGTGGATTCTGGATCCCTGAGGTCTGGGAATATGAAAACGGTTTGATTCTGGAACCCTGTGGCCTGGGAACATGCCTGAGGTTTGATGGTGGAAACCTGTGGCCTGGCAACATGTTTGAGGTTTCAGAGTGGAACCCTCAGGTTTGGGAACATGAGTGAGGCTTGATGGTGGAAACCAGTGGCCTGGCAACATGACTGAGGTTTGATGGTGGAACCCTGTGGCTTGGCAAGATGACTTAGGTTTGATTGGGGAACACTCTCCCTGGGAACATGACTGAGGCTTGATGGTGGAACCGTGGTCTGGCAACAGGACTGAGGTTTGATTGTGGAACCCTCTGGCCTGGGAATATGACTGAGGTTTAATTGTGGAATCCTGTGGCCTGGGAACATGACTGGGATTTTATTTCTGAAACCTGTGTCCAGGGAGCATGACTGAGGTTTTATTCTGGAACCCTGTGTCCTGGGAACACGACTGAGGTTTGATTCTGGAAACCATTGGCCTGGGAAGATGACTGATGTTAGAGTGTGGTATCCTGTGGCCTGGGAATATGACTGAGGTTTGATTCTGGATACCATTGGCCTGGGAAGATGACTGATGTTAGAGTGTGGAATCCTGTTGCCTGGGAACATGACATCGGTTTGGATTCTGGTACCCTTTGCCTGGGAACATGAAATCGGTTTGATTCTGGAAACCTGTGGCCTGGGAATATGACTGAGGTTTGATGGTGGTACCCTATGGCCTGGCCACATGACTGAAGTTTGATTCTGGATCCCTGTGGCCTGGGAACATGACTGAGGCGTGATTCTTGAAAACTGTGACCTGGTAACATGACATCTGTTTAGATTTTGGAATACTGTGCCCCGGGAAATTGACTGAGCCTTGGTTCTGGAACCCTGTGGACTGGGAACATGAGTGAGGTTTTATTCTGGAACCCTGTAGCCTGGGAACATAACAGAGGATTGATTCTGGAACCCTGTGGCCTGGGAACATGACATCAGTGGATTCTGGAACCCTGAGGCCTGGGAACATGACATCTGTTTAGATTGTGGAATACTGTGCCCCGGGAACCTGACTGAGCCTTGGTTCTGGAACCCTGTGGACTGGGAACATGACTGAGGTTTTATTCTGGAACCCTGTGGCCTGGTAACATGAAATTGGTGGATTCTGGAACCCTGTGGCCTGGGAATATGAGAACTGTTTGATTCTGGAACCCTGTGGCCTGGGAACATTTCTGAGGTTTGATGGTGGAAACCTGTGGCCTGGCAACATGACTGAGGTTTGTTTCTGGAAGCCTGTTCCCTCGGCACATGACTGAGGTTTGATTCTGGACACCTGTGTCCTGGGAACATGCCTGAGATTTGATTGCTGAAACCTGTGGCCTGCGAACATGACTCAGGTTTGCTTCAGGAACCATGTGTCCTGGGAATATGACTGAGGTTTGATTCTGGAAACCTTTGGCCTGGGAAAATGACTGAGGTTTCATTGTGGAAACATGTGGCCTGGAATCATGACTGAGGTTTGATGGTGGAACACTATGGCCTGGGAAAATGACTGAGGCTTGATTCTGGAACCCTGTGGCCTGGCAAGTTGACTGAGGTTTGATGGCAGAAACCTGTGGAATGGCAACATGACTGAGGTTTGATTGTGGAACCCTGTGAACGGGGAACATGACTGAGGCCTGATACTGGCACCCCGTGGCGTGGGAACATGACATTGGTTTGATTCTGGAGCCCTGTTTACTCGGAACATGACTGAGGTTTGATTGTGGAACCCTGTGGCGTGGAAACATGATTGAGGTTTCAGAGTGGAACCCTCAGGCTTGGGAACATGAGTGAGTCTTGATGGTGGAAACCAGTGGCCTGGCAACATGACTGAGGTTTGATGGTGGAACCCTGTGGCTTGGCAAGATGACTTAGTTTTGATTGTGGAACAATCTGGCCTGGGAACATGACTGAGGCTTGATGGTGGAACCGTGGTCTGGCAACAGGACTGAGGTTTGATTGTGGAACCCTCTGGCCTGGGAATATGACTGAGGTTTAATTGTGGAACCCTGTGGCCTGGGAACATGACTGGGATTTTATTTCTGAAACCTGTGTCCAGGGAACATGACATTGGTTTGATTCTGGAACCCTGTGTCCTGAGAATACGACTGAGGTTTGATTCTGGATACCATTGGCCTGGGATGATGACTGATGTTAGAGTGTGGAATCCTGTGGCCTGGGAACATGACATCGGTTTGGATTCTGGTACCCTGTTGCCTGGGGACATGAAATCGGTTTGATTCTGGAAACCTGTGGCCTGGGAATATGACTGAGGTTTGATGGTGGTACCCTATGGCCTGGCCACATGACTGAAGTTTGATTCTGGATCCCTGTGGCCTGGGAACATGACTGAGGCGTGATTCTTGAAAACTGTGACCTGGTAACATGACATCTGTTTAGATTTTGGAATACTGTGCCCCGGGAACTTGACTGAGCCTTGGTTCTGGAACCCTGTGGACTGGGAACATGAGTGAGGTTTTATTCTGGAACCCTGTAGCCTGGGAACATAACAGAGGATTGATTCTGGAACCCTGTGGCCTGGGAAGATGACATCAGTGGATTCTGGAACCCTGAGGCCTGGGAACATGACATCTGTTTAGATTGTGGAATACTGTGCCCCGGGAACCTGACTGAGCCTTGGTTCTGGAACCCTGTGGACTGGGAACATGACTGAGGTTTTATTCTGGAACCCTGTGGCCTGGGAACATGAAATTGGTGGATTCTGGAACCCTGTGGCCTGGGAATATGAGAACTGTTTGATTCTGGAACCCTGTGGCCTGGGAATATTTCTGAGGTTTGATGGTGGAAACCTGTGGCCTGGCAACATGACTGAGGTTTGTTTCTGGAAGCCTGTTCCCTCGGCACATGACTGAGGTTTGATTCTGGACACCTGTGTCCTGGGAACATGCCTGAGATTTGATTGCTGAAACCTGTGGCCTGCGAACATGACTCAGGTTTGCTTCCGGAACCATGTGTCCTGGGAATATGACTGAGGTTTGATTCTGGAAACCTTTGGCCTGGGAAAATGACTGAGGTTTCATTGTGGAAACATGTGGCCTGGAATCATGACTGAGGTTTGATGGTGGAACACTATGGCCTGGCAAAATGACTGAGGCTTGATTCTGGAACCCTGTGGCCTGGCAAGTTGACTGAGGTTTGATGGCAGAAACCTGTGGAATGGCAACATGACTGAGGTTTGATTGTGGAACCCTGTGAACGGGGAACATGACTGAGGCCTGATACTGGCACCCCGTGGCGTGGGAACATGACATTGGTTTGATTCTGGAGCCCTGTTTACTCGGAACATGACTGAGGTTTGATGGTGGAACCCTGTGGCCTGGCAACATGATTGAGGTTTCAGAGTGGAACCCTCAGGCTTGGGAACATGAGTGAGTCTTGATGGTGGAAACCAGTGGCCTGGCAACATGACTGAGGTTTGATGGTGGAACCCTGTGGCTTGGCAAGATGACTTAGTTTTGATTGTGGAACACTCTGGCCTGGGAACATGACTGAGGCTTGATGGTGGAACCGTGGTCTGGCAACAGGACTGAGGTTTGATTGTGGAACCCTCTGGCCTGGGAATATGACTGAGGTTTAATTGTGGAACCCTGTGGCCTGGGAACATGACTGGGATTTTATTTCTGAAACCTGTGTCCAGGGAACATGACATTGGTTTGATTCTGGAACCCTGTGTCCTGAGAATACGACTGAGGTTTGATTCTGGATACCATTGGCCTGGGATGATGACTGATGTTAGAGTGTGGAATCCTGTGGCCTGGGAACATGACATCGGTTTGGATTCTGGTACCCTGTTGCCTGGGAACATGAAATCGGTTTGATTCTGGAAACCTGTGGCCTGGGAATATGACTGAGGTTTGATGGTGGTACCCTATGGCCTGGCAACATGACTGAAGTTTGATTCTGGATCCCTGTGGCCTGGGAACCTGGTTGAGGCGTGATTCTTGAAAATTGTGGCCTGGGAACATCACATCTATTTAGATGGTGGAATACTGTGTCCCGGGAACTTGACGGAGCCTTGGTTCTGGAACCCTGTGGACTGGGAACATGACTGAGGTTTTATTTTGGAACCCTGTAGCCTGGGAATATGACTTCGGTGGATTCTGGATCCCTGAGGTCTGGGAATATGAAAACGGTTTGATTCTGGAACGCTGTGTCCTGGGAACATGACATCGGTGGATTCTGGAACCCTGAGGCCTGGGAACATGACATCTGTTTAGATTGTGGAATACTGTGCCCCGGGAACCTGACTGAGCCTTCGTTCTGGAACCCTGTGGACAGAGAACATGACTGAGGTTTGATGGTGGAAACCTGTGTCCTGGGAACATGCCTGAGATTTGATTGCTAAAACCTGTGGCCTGCGAACATGACTCAGGTTTGCTTCCGGAACCATGTGTCCTGGGTATATGACTGAGGTTTGATTCTGGAAACCTTTGGCCTGGGAAAATGACTGAGGTTTCATTGTGGCAACATGGGTCCTGGAATCATGACTGAGGTTTGATGGTGGAACACTATGGCCTGGCAAAATGACTGAGGCTTGATTCTGGAACCCTGTGGCCTGGCAAGTTGACTGAGGTTTGATGGCAGAAACCTGTGGACTGGCAACATGACTGAGGTTTGATTGTGGAACCCTGTGAACGGGGAACATGACTGAGGCCTGATACTGGCACCCCGTGGCGTGGGAACATGACATTGGTTTGATTCTGGAGCCCTGTTTACTGGGAACATGACTGAGGTTTGATGGTTGAACCCTGTGGCCTGGCAACATGATTGAGGTTTCAGAGTGGAACCCTCAGGCTTGGGAACATGAGTGAGTCTTGATGGTGAAAACCAGTGGCCTGGCAACATGACTGAGGTTTGATGGTGGAACCCTGTGGCTTGGCAAGATGACTTAGTTTTGATTGTGGAACACTCTGGCCTGGGAACATGACTGAGGCTTGATGGTGGAACCGTGATCTGGCAACAGGACTGAGGTTTGATTGTGGAACCCTCAGGCCTGGGAATATGACTGAGGTTTAATTGTGGAACCCTGTGGCCTGGGAACATGACTGGGATTTTATTTCTGAAACCTGTGTCCAGGGAGCAAGATTGAGGTTTTATTCTGGAACCCTGTGTCCTGGGAACACGACTGAGGTTTGATTCTGGAAACCATTGGCCTGGGAAGATGACTGATGTTAGAGTGTGGAATCCTGTGTCCTGGGAAAAGGACTGAGATTTAATGGTGGAACCCTGTGGCCTGGGAACATGACATCGGTTTGGATTCTGGTACCCTGTTGCCTGGGAACATGAAATCGGTTTGATTCTGGAAACCTGTGGCCTGGGAATATGACTGAGGTTTGATGGTGGTACCCTATGGCCTGGCAACATGACTGAAGGTTGATTCTGGATCCCTGTGGACTGGGAACATGACTGAGGTTTTATTCTGGAACCCTGTAGCCTGGGAACATAACAGAGGATTGATTCTGGAACCCTGTGGCCTGGGAACATGACATCGGTGGATTCTGGAACCCTGAGGCCTGGGAACATGACATCTGTTTAGATTGTGGAAGACCGTGCCCCGGGAACCTGACTGAGCCTTGGTTCTGGAACCCTGTGGACTGGGAACATGACTGAGGTTTTATTCTGGAACCCTGTAGCCTGGGAACATAACTGAAGGTTGATTCTGGAACCCTGTGGCCTGGGAATATGAGAACGGTTTGATTCTGGAACCCTGTGGCCTGGGAACATGTCTGAGGTTTGATGGTGGAAACCTGTGGCCTGGCAACATGACTGAGGTTTGATTCTGGAAGACTGTGACCAGGGAACATGATATCGGGTTTATTCTGGAAACCTGTGTCCTGGGAACAAGACTGAGGTTTGATTCTGGAACCCTGTGGCCTGGGAACATGACTGAGGTTTGTTTCTGGAAGCCTGTTCCCTCGGCACATGACTGAGGTTTGATTCTGGACACCTGTGTCCTGGGATCATGACTGAGGTTTGATTGTAGAAACCTGTGGCCTGCGAACATGACTCAGGTTTGATTCTGGAACCATGTGTCCTGGGAATATGACTGAGGTTTGATTCTGGAAAGCTTTGGCCTGGGAAAATGACTGAGGTTTCATTGTGGAAACATGGGGCCTGGGATCATGACTGAGGTTTGATGGTGGAACACTATGGACTGGCAAAATGACTGAGGCTTGATACTGGAACCCTGTGGCCTGGCAAGTTGACTGAGGTTTGATGGCAGAAACCTGTGGACTGGCAACATGACTGAGGTTTGATTGTGGAACCCTGTGGCCTGGGATCATGACTGGGATTTTATTTCTGAAACCTTTGTCCAGGGAACATGACATTGGTTTGATTCTGGAACCCTGTGTCCTGAGAATACGACTGAGGTTTGATTCTGGAACCATGTGGCCTGGGAATATGACTGAGGTTTGATTCTGGATACCATTGGCCTGGGAAGATGACTGATGTTAGAGTGTGGAATCCTGTGGCCTGGGAACATGACATCGGTTTAGATTCTGGTACCCTGTTGCCTGGGAACATGAAATCGGTTTGATTCTTGAAACCTGTGGCCTGGGAATATGACTGAGGTTTGATGGTGGTACCCTATGGCCTGGCAACATGACTGAAGTTTGATTCTGGATCCCTGTGGCCTGGGAACGTGGCTGAGGCGTGATTCTTGAAAATTGTGGCCTGGGAACATGACATCTATTTAGATTGTGGAATGCTGTGCCCCGGGAAATTGACTGAGCCTTGGTTCTGGAACCCTGTGGACTGGGAACATGACTGAGGTTTCATTCTGGAACCCTGTAGCCTGGGAATATGACATCGGTGGATTCTGGATCCCTGAGGCCTGGGAATATGAAAACGGTTTGATTCTGGAACGCTGTGTCCTGGGAACATGACATCGGTGGATTCTGGTACCCTGAGGCCTGGGAACATGACATCTGTTTAGATTGTGGAATACTGTGCCCCGGGAACCTGACTGAGCCTTGGTTCTGGAACCCTGTGGACAGAGAACATGACTGAGGTTTGATGTTGGAAACGTGTGGCCTGGCAACATGACTGAGGTTTGTTTCTGGAAGCCTGTTCCCTCGGCACATGACTGAGGTTTGATTCTGGACACCTGTGTCCTGGGAACATGCCTGAGATTTGATTGCTGAAACCTGTGGCCTGCGAACATGACTCAGGTTTGCTTCCGGAACCATGTGTCCTGGGAATATGACTGAGGTTTGATTCTGGAAACCTTTGGCCTGGGAAAATGACTGAGGTTTCATTGTGGAAACATGGGGCCTGGAATCATGACTGAGGTTTGATGGTGGAACACTATGGCCTGGCAAAATGACTGAGGCTTGATTCTGGAACCCTGTGGCCTGGCAAGTTGTCTGAGGTTTGATGGCAGAAACCTGTGGACTGGCAACATGACTGAGGTTTGATTGTGGAACCCTGTGAACGGGGAACATGACTGAGGCCTGATACTGGCACCCCGTGGCGTGGGAACATGACATTGGTTTGATTCTGGAGCCCTGTTTACTGGGAACATGACTGAGGTTTGATGGTTGAACCCTGTGGCCTGGCAACATGATTGAGGTTTCAGAGTGGAACCCTCAGGCTTGGGAACATGAGTGAGTCTTGATGGTGGAAACCAGTGGCCTGGCAACATGACTGAGGTTTGATGGTGGAACCCTGTGGCTTGGCAAGATGACTTAGTTTTGATTGTGGAACACTCTGGCCTGGGAACATGACTGAGGCTTGATGGTGGAACCGTGGTCTGGCAACAGGACTGAGGTTTGATTGTGGAACCCTCTGGCCTGGGAATATGACTGAGGTTTAATTGTGGAACCCTGTGGCCTGAGAACATGACTGGGATTTTATTTCTGAAACCTGTGTCCAGGGAGCATGACTGAGGTTTTATTCTATAACCCTGTGTCCTGGGAACACGACTGAGGTTTGATTCTGGAAACCATTGGCCTGGGAAGAAGACTGATGTTAGAGTGTGGAATCCTGTGGCCTGGGAACATGACATCGGTTTGGATTCTGGTACCCTGTTGCCTGGGAACGTGAAATCGGTTTGATTCCGGAAACCTGTGGCCTGGGAATATGACTGAGGTTTGATGGTGGTACCCTATGGCCTGGCAACATGACTGAAGGTTGATTCTGGATCCCTGTGGCCTGGGAACATGACTGAGGCGTGATTCTTGAAAACTGTGGCCTGGGAACATGACATCTGTTTAGATTGTGGAATACTGTGCCCCGGGAACCTGACTGAGCCTTGGTTCTGGAACCCTGTGGACTGGGAACATGACTGAGGTTTTATTCTGGAACCCTGTAGCCTGGGAACATAAGAGAGGATTGATTCTGGAACCCTGTGGCCTGGGAACATGACATCGGTGGATTCTGGAACCCTGAGGCCTGGGAACATGACATCTGTTTAGATTGTGGAATACTGTGCCCCGTGAACCTGAGTGAGCCTTGGTTCTGAAACCCTGTGGACTGGGAACATGAGTGAGGTTTTATTCTGGAACTCTGTAGCCTGAGAACATAACAGAGGACTGATTCTGGAACCCTGTGGCCTGGGAACATGAAATCGGTGGATTCTGGAACCCTGTGGCCTGGGAATATGAGAACGGTTTGATTCTGGAACCCTGTGGCCTGGGAACATGTCTGAGGTTTGATGGTGGAAACCTGTGGCCTGGCAACATGACTGAGGTTTGATTCTGGAAGACTGTGACCAGGGAACATGATATCGGCTTTATTCTGGAAACCTGTGTCCTGGGAACAAGAATGAGGTTTGATTCTGGAACCCTGTGGCCTGGGAACATGACTGAGGTTTGTTTCTGGAAGCCTGTTCCCTGGGGACATGACTGAGGTTTGATTCTGGCCATCTGTATCCTGGGATCATGACTGAGGTTTGATTGTTGAAACCTGTGGCCTGCGAACATGACTCAGGTTTGATTCTGGAACCATGTGTCCTGGGAATATGACTGAGGTTTGATTCTGTAAACCTTTGGCCTGGGAAAATGACTGAGGTTTCATTGTGGAAACATGGGGCCTGGGATCATGACTGAGGTTTGATGGTGGAACACTATGGCCTGGCAAAATGACGGAGGCTTGATTCTGGAACCCTGTGGCCTGGCAAGTTGACTGAGGTTTGATGGCAGAAACCTGTGGACTGGCAACATGACTGAGGTTTGATTGTGGAACCCTGTGGCCTGGGAACATGACTGGGATTTTATTTCTGAAACCTGTGTCCAGGGAACATGACTGAGGTTTGATTCTGGAACCCTGTGTCCTGGGAACACGACTGAGGTTTGATTCTGGAGCCATGTGGCCTGGGAATATGACTGAGGTTTGATTCTGGATACCATTGGCCTGGGAAGATGACTGATGTTAGAGTGTGGAATCCTGTGGCCTGGGAAAATGACATCGGTTTAGATTCTGGTACCCTGTTGCCTGGGAACATGAAATCGGTTTGATTCTGGAAACCTGTGGCCTGGGAATATGACTGAGGTTTGATGGTGGTACCCTATGGCCTGGCAACATGACTGAAGTTTGATTCTGGATCCCTGTGGCCTGGGAACGTGGCTGAGGCGTGATTCTTGAAAATTGTGGCCTGGGAACATGACATCTATTTAGATTGTGGAATACTGTGCCCCGGGAACTTGACTGAGCCTTGGTTCTGGAACCCTGTGGACTGGGAACATGACTGAGGTTTTATTCTGGAACCCTGTAGCCTGGGAATATGACATCGGTGGATTCTGGATCCCTGAGGCCTGGGAATATGAAAACGGTTTGATTCTGGAACGCTGTGTCCTGGGAACATGACATCGGTGGATTCTGGAACCCTGAGGCCTGGGAACATGACATCTGTTTAGATTGTGGCATACTGTGCCCCGGGAACCTGACTGAGCCTTGGTTCTGGAACCCTGTGGACAGAGAACATGACTGAGGTTTGATGGTGGAAACCTGTGGCCTGGCAACATGACTGAGGTTTGTTTCTGGAAGCCTGTTCCCTCGGCACATGACTGAGGTTTGATTCTGGACACCTGTGTCCTGGGAACATGCCTGAGATTTGATTGCTGAAACCTGTGGCCTGCGAACATGACTCAGGTTTGCTTCCGGAACCATGTGTCCTGGGAATATGACTGAGGTTTGATTCTGGAAACCTTTGGCCTGGGAAAATGACTGAGGTTTCATTGTGGAAACATGTGGCCTGGAATCATGACTGAAGTTTGATGGTGGAACACTATGGCCTGGCAAAATGACTGAGGCTTGTTTCTGGAACCCTGTGGCCTGGCAAGTTGTCTGAGGTTTGATGGCAGAAACCTGTGGACTGGCAACATGACTGAGGTTTGATTGTGGAACCCTGTGAACGGGGAACATGACTGAGGCCTGATACTGGCACCCCGTGGCGTGGGAACATGACATTGGTTTGATTCTGGAGCCCTGTTTACTGGGAACATGACTGAGGTTTGATGGTTGAACCCTGTGGCCTGGCAACATGATTGAGGTTTCAGAGTGGAACCCTCAGTCTTGGGAACATGAGTGAGTCTTGATGGTGGAAACCAGTGGCCTGGCAACATGACTGAGGTTTGATGGTGGAACCCTGTGGCTTGGCAGGATGACTTAGTTTTGATTGTGGAACACTCTGGCCTGGGAACATGACTGAGGCTTGATGGTGGAACCGTGGTCTGGCAACAGGACTGAGGTTTGATTGTGGAACCCTCTGGCCTGGGAATATGACTGAGGTTTAATTGTGGATCCCTGTGGCCTGGGAACATGACTGGGATTTTATTTCTGAAACCTGTGTCCAGGGAGCATGACTGAGGTTTTATTCTATAACCCTGTGTCCTGGGAACACGACTGAGGTTTGATTCTGGAAACCATTGGCCTGGGAAGAAGACTGATGTTAGAGTGTGGAATCCTGTGGCCTGGGAACATGACATCGGTTTGGATTCTGGTACCCTGTTGCCTGGAAACGGGAAATCGGTTTGATTCCGGAAACCTGTGGCCTGGGAATATGACTGAGGTTTGATGGTGGTACCCTATGGCCTGGCAACATGACTGAAGGTTGATTCTGGATCCCTGTGGCCTGGGAAAATGACTGAGGCGTGATTCTTGAAAACTGTGGCCTGGGAACATGACATCTGTTTAGATTGTGGAACACTGTGCTCCGGGAACCTGACTGAGCCTTGGTTCTGGAACCTTGTGGACTGGGAACATGACTGAGGTTTTATTCTGGAACCCTGTAGCCTGGGAACATAAGAGAGGATTGATTCTGGAACCATGTGGCCTGGGAACATGACATCGGTGGATTCTGGAACCCTGAGGCCTGGGAACATGACATCTGTTTAGATTGTGGAATACTGTGCCCCGTGAACCTGAGTGAGCCTTGGTTCTGGAACCCTGTGGACTGGGAACATGAGTGAGGTTTTATTCTGGAACTCTGTAGCCTGGGAACATAACAGAGGACTGATTCTGGAACCCTGTGGCCTGGGAACATGAAATCTGTGGATTCTGGAACCCTGTGGCCTGGGAATATGAGAACGGTTTGATTCTGGAACCCTGTGGCCTGGGAACATGTCTGAGGTTTGATGGTGGAATCCTGTGGCCTGGCAACATGACTGAGGTTTGATTCTGAAAGACTGTGACCAGGGAACATGATATCGGGTTTATTCTGGAAACCTGTGTCCTGGGAACAAGACTGAGGTTTGATTCTGGAACCCTGTGGCCTGGGAACATGACTGAGGTTTGTTTCTGGAAGCCTGTTCCCTGGGAAAATGACTGAGGTTTGATTCTGGACACCTGTGTCCTGGGATCATGACTGAGGTTTGATTGTTGAAACCTGTGGCCTGCGAACATGACTCAGGTTTGATTCTGAAACCATGTGTCCTGGGACTATGACTGAGGTTTGATCCTGGAAACCTTTGGCCTGGGAAAATGACTGAGGTTTCATTGTGGAAACATGGGGCCTGGGATCATGACTGAGGTTTGATGGTGGAAAACTATGGCATGGCAAAATGACTGAGGCTTGATTCTGGAACCCTGTGGCCTGGCAAGTTGACTGAGGTTTGATGGCAGAAACCTGTGGACTGGCAACATGACTGAGGTTTGATTGTGGAACCCTGTGGCCTGGGAACATGACTGGGATTTTATTTCTGAAACCTTTGTCCAGGGAACATGACATTGGTTTGATTCTGGAATCCTGTGTCCTGGGAACACGACTGAGGTTTGATTCTGGAACCATGTGGCCTGGGAATATGACTGAGATTTGAGTCTGGATACCGTTGGCCTGGGAAGATGACTGATGTTAGAATGTAGAATCCTGTGGCCTGGGAACATGACATCGGTTTGGATTCTGATACCCTGTTGCCTGGGAACATGAAATCGGTTTGATTCTGGAAACCTGTGGCCTGGGAATATGACTGAGGTTTGATGGTGGTACCCTATGGCCTGGCCACATGACTGAAGTTTGATTCTGGATCCCTGTGGCCTGGGAACATGACTGAGGCGTGATTCTTGAAAACTGTGACCTGGTAACATGACATCTGTTTAGATTTTGGATTACTGTGCCCCGGGAACTTGACTGAGCCTTGGTTCTGGAACCCTGTGGACTGGGAACATGACATCAGTGGATTCTGGAACCCTGAGGCCTGGGAACATGACATCTGTTTAGATTGTGGAATACTGTGCACCGGGAACCTGACTGAGCCTTGGTTCTGGAACCCTGTGGACTGGGAACATGACTGAGGTTTTATTCTGGAACCCTGTAGCCTGGGAACATATCTGAGGACTGATTCTGGAACCCTGTGGCCTGGGAACATGAAATTGGTGGATTCTGGAACCCTGTGGTCTGGGAATATGAGAACTGTTTGATTCTGGAACCCTGTGGCCTGGGAACATGTCTGAGGTTTGATGGTGGAAACCTGTGGCCTGGCAACATGACTGAGGTTTGATTCTGGAAGACTGTGACCAGGGAACATGATATCGGGTTTATTCTGGAAACCTCTGTCCTGGGAACAAGACTGAGGTTTGATTCTGGAACCCTGTGGCCTGGGAACATGACTGAGGTTTGTTTCTGGAAGCCTGTTCCCTGGGGACATGACTGAGGTTTGATTCTGGACACCTGTGTCATGGGATCATGACTGAGGTTTGATTGTTGAAACCTGTGGCCTGCGAACATGACTCAGGTTTGATTCTGGAACCATGTGTCCTGGGAATATGACTGAGGTTTGATTCTGGAAACCTTTGGCCTGGGAAAATGACTGAGGTTTCATTGTGAAAACATGGGTCCTGGGATCATGACTGAGGTTTGATGGTGGAACACTATGGCCTGGCAAAATGACTGAGGCTTGATTCTGGAACCCTGTGTCTTGGCAAGTTGACTGAGGTTTGATGGCAGAAACCTGTGGACTGGCAACATGACTGAGGTTTGATTGTGGAACCCTGTGGCCTGGGAACATGACTGGGATTTTATTTCTGAAACCTGTGTCCAGGGAACATGACTGAGGTTTGATTCTGGAAACCTGTGTCCTGGGAACACGACTGAGGTTTGATTCTGGTGCCATGTGGCCTGGGAATATGACTGAGGTTTGATTCTGGATACCATTGGCCTGGGAAGATGACTGATGTTAGAGTGTGGAATCTTGTGGCCTGGGAACATGACATCGGTTTGGATTCTGGTACCCTGTTGCCTGGGAACATGAAATCGGTTTGATTCTGGAACCCTGTGGCCTGGGAATATGTCTGAGGTTTGATGGTGGAAACGTGTGGCCTGGCAACATGAATGAAGTTTGATTCTGGACACCTGTGGCCTGGGAAAGTGGCTGAGGCGTGATTCTTGAAAATTGTGGCCTGGGAACATGACATCTATTTAGATTGTGGAATACTGTGCCCCGGGAACTTGACTGAGCCTTGGTTCTGGAACCCTGTCGACTGGGAACATGACTGAGGTTTTATTCTGGAACCCTGTAGACTGGGAATATGACATCTGTGGATTCTGGATCCCTGAGGCCTGGGAATATGAAAACGGTTTGATTCTGTAACCCTGTGTCCTGGGAACATGACATCGGTGGATTCTGGAACCCTGAGGCCTGGGAACATGACATCTGTTTAGATTGTGGAATACTGTGCCCCAGGAACTTGACTGAGCCTTGGTTCTGGAACCCTGTGGACAGAGAACATGACTGAAGTTTGATGGTGGAAACCTATGGCCTGGAAACATGACTGAGGTTTGTTTTTGGAAGCCTGTTCCCTCGGCACATGACTGTGGTTTGATTCTGGACACCTGTGTCATGGGAACATGCCTGAGATTTGATTGCTGAAACCTGTGGCCTGCGAACATGACTCAGGTTTGCTTCCGGAACCATGTGTCCTGGGAATATGACTGAGGTTTGATTCTGGAAACCTTTGGCCTGGGAAAATGACTGAGGTTTCACTGTGGAAACATGTGGCCTGGAATCATGCCTGAGGTTTCATGGTGGAACACTATGGCCTGGCAAAATGACTGAGGCTTGATTCTGGAACCCTGTGGCCTGGCAAGTTGCCTTAGGTTTGATGGCAGAAACCTGTGGACTGGCAACATGACTGAGGTTTGTTTGTGGAACCCTGTGAACGGGGAACATGACTGAGGCCTGATACTGGCACCCCGTGGCGTGGGAACATGACATTGGTTTGATTCTGGAGCCCTGTTTACTCGGAACATGACTGAGGTTTGATGGTGGAACCCTGTGGCCTGGCAACATGATTGAGGTTTCAGAGTGGAATCCTCAGGCTTGGGAACATGAGTGAGTCTTGATGTTGGAAACCAGGGGCCTGGCAACATGACTGAGGTTTGATGGTGGAACCCTGTGGCTTGGCAAGATGACTTAGTTTTGATTGTGGAACACTCTGGCCTGGGAACATGACTGAGTCTTGATGGTGGAACCGTAGTCTGGCAACAGGACTGAGGTTTGATTGTGGAACCCTCTGGCCTGGGAATATGACTGAGGTTTAATTGTGGAACCCTGTGGCCTGGGAACATGACTGGGATTTTATTTCTGAAACCTGTGTCCAGGGAGCATGACTGAGGTTTTATTCTGGAACCCTGTGTCCTGGGAACACGACTGAGGTTTGATTCTGGAAACCATTGGCCTGGGAAGATGACTGATGTTAGAGTGTGGAATCCTATGGCCTGGGAACATGACATCGGTTTGGATTCTGGTACCCTGTTGCCTGGGAACATGAAATCTGTTTGATTTCGGAAACCTGTGGCCTGGGAATATGACTGAGGTTTGATGGTGGTACCCTATGGCCTGGCAACATGACTGAAGGTTGATTCTGGATCCCTGTGGCCTGGGAACATGACTGAGGCGTGATTTTTGAAAACTGTGGCCTGGGAACATGACATCTGTTTAGATTGTGGAATACTGTGCCCCGGGAACTTGACTGAGCCTTGGTTCTGGAACCCTGTGGACTGGGAACATGACTGAGGTTTTATTCAGGAACCCTGTAGCCTGGGAACATAAGAGAGCATTGATTCTGGAACCCTGTGGCCTGGGAACATGACATCGGTGGATTCTGGAACCCTGAGGCCTGGGAACATGACATCTGTTTAGATTGTGGAATACTGTGCCCCGTGAACCTGAGTGAGCCTTTGTTCTGGAACCCTGTGGACTGGGAACATGACTGAGGTTTTATTCTGGAAGCTTGTAGCCTGGGAACATAACTGAGGATTGATTCTGGAACCCTGTGGCCTGGCAACAGTACATCGGTGGATTCTGGAAACCTGTGGCCTGGGAACATGAGAACGGATTGATTCTGGAACCCTGTGGCCAGGGAACATTTCTGAGGTTTGATGGTGGAAACCTGTAGCCTAGGAACATTACTGAGGTTTGATTCTGAACGACTGTGGCCAGGGAATATGATATCGGGTTTATTCTGGAAACCTGTGTCCTGGGAACAAGACTGAGGTTTGATTCTGGGACCCTGTGGCCTGGGAACATGACTGAGGTTTGTTTCTGGAAGCTTGTTCCCTGGGGACATGACTGAGGTTCTATTCTGGACACCTGTGTCCTGGGATCATGACTGAGGTTTGATTGTTGAAACCTGTGGCCTGCGAACATGACTCAGGTTTGATTCTGGAACCATGTGTCCTGGGAATATGACTGAGGTTTGATTCTGGAAACCTTTGGCCTGGGAAAATGACTCAGGTTTCATTGTGGAAACATGGGGCCTGGGATCATGACTGAGGTTTGATGGTGGAACACTATGGCCTGGCAAAATGACTGAGGCTTGATTCTGGAACCCTGTGGCCTGGCAAGTTGACTGAGGTTTGATGGCAGAAACCTGTGGACTGGCAACATGACTGAGGTTTGATTGAGGAACCCTGTGGCCTGGGAACATGACTGGGATCTTATTTCTGAAACCTTTGTCCAGGGAACATGACATTGGTTTGATTCTGGAACCCTGTGTCCTGAGAACACGACTGAGGTTTGATTCTGGAACCATGTGGCCTGGGAAGATGACTGATGTTAGAATGTAGAATCCTGTGGCCTGGGAACATGACATCGGTTTGGATTCTGATACCCTGTTGCCTGGGAACATGAAATCGGTTTGATTCTGGAAACCTGTGGCCTGGGAATATGACTGAGGTTTGATGGTGGTACCCTATGGCCTGGCCACATGACTGAAGTTTGATTCTGGATCCCTGTGGCCTGGGAACATGACTGAGGCGTGATTCTTGAAAACTGTGACCTGGTAACATGACATCTGTTTAGATTTTGGATTACTGTGCCCCGGGAACTTGACTGAGCCTTGGTTCTGGAACCCTGTGGACTGGGAACATGACATCAGTGGATTCTGGAACCCTGAGGCCTGGGAACATGACATCTGTTTAGATTGTGGAATACTGTGCACCGGGAACCTGACTGAGCCTTGGTTCTGGAACCCTGTGGACTGGGAACATGACTGAGGTTTTATTCTGGAACCCTGTAGCCTGGGAACATATCTGAGGACTGATTCTGGAACCCTGTGGCCTGGGAACATGAAATTGGTGGATTCTGGAACCCTGTGGTCTGGGAATATGAGAACTGTTTGATTCTGGAACCCTGTGGCCTGGGAACATGTCTGAGGTTTGATGGTGGAAACCTGTGGCCTGGCAACATGACTGAGGTTTGATTCTGGAAGACTGTGACCAGGGAACATGATATCGGGTTTATTCTGGAAACCTCTGTCCTGGGAACAAGACTGAGGTTTGATTCTGGAACCCTGTGGCCTGGGAACATGACTGAGGTTTGTTTCTGGAAGCCTGTTCCCTGGGGACATGACTGAGGTTTGATTCTGGACACCTGTGTCATGGGATCATGACTGAGGTTTGATTGTTGAAACCTGTGGCCTGCGAACATGACTCAGGTTTGATTCTGGAACCATGTGTCCTGGGAATATGACTGAGGTTTGATTCTGGAAACCTTTGGCCTGGGAAAATGACTGAGGTTTCATTGTGAAAACATGGGTCCTGGGATCATGACTGAGGTTTGATGGTGGAACACTATGTCCTGGCAAAATGACTGAGGCTTGATTCTGGAACCCTGTGTCTTGGCAAGTTGACTGAGGTTTGATGGCAGAAACCTGTGGACTGGCAACATGACTGAGGTTTGATTGTGGAACCCTGTGGCCTGGGAACATGACTGGGATTTTATTTCTGAAACCTGTGTCCAGGGAACATGACTGAGGTTTGATTCTGGAAACCTGTGTCCTGGGAACACGACTGAGGTTTGATTCTGGTGCCATGTGGCCTGGGAATATGACTGAGGTTTGATTCTGGATACCATTGGCCTGGGAAGATGACTGATGTTAGAGTGTGGAATCTTGTGGCCTGGGAACATGACATCGGTTTGGATTCTGGTACCCTGTTGCCTGGGAACATGAAATCGGTTTGATTCTGGAACCCTGTGGCCTGGGAATATGTCTGAGGTTTGATGGTGGAAACGTGTGGCCTGGCAACATGAATGAAGTTTGATTCTGGACACCTGTGGCCTGGGAAAGTGGCTGAGGCGTGATTCTTGAAAATTGTGGCCTGGGAACATGACATCTATTTAGATTGTGGAATACTGTGCCCCGGGAACTTGACTGAGCCTTGGTTCTGGAACCCTGTCGACTGGGAACATGACTGAGGTTTTATTCTGGAACCCTGTAGACTGGGAATATGACATCTGTGGATTCTGGATCCCTGAGGCCTGGGAATATGAAAACGGTTTGATTCTGTAACCCTGTGTCCTGGGAACATGACATCGGTGGATTCTGGAACCCTGAGGCCTGGGAACATGACATCTGTTTAGATTGTGGAATACTGTGCCCCAGGAACTTGACTGAGCCTTGGTTCTGGAACCCTGTGGACAGAGAACATGACTGAAGTTTGATGGTGGAAACCTATGGCCTGGAAACATGACTGAGGTTTGTTTTTGGAAGCCTGTTCCCTCGGCACATGACTGTGGTTTGATTCTGGACACCTGTGTCATGGGAACATGCCTGAGATTTGATTGCTGAAACCTGTGGCCTGCGAACATGACTCAGGTTTGCTTCCGGAACCATGTGTCCTGGGAATATGACTGAGGTTTGATTCTGGAAACCTTTGGCCTGGGAAAATGACTGAGGTTTCACTGTGGAAACATGTGGCCTGGAATCATGCCTGAGGTTTCATGGTGGAACACTATGGCCTGGCAAAATGACTGAGGCTTGATTCTGGAACCCTGTGGCCTGGCAAGTTGCCTTAGGTTTGATGGCAGAAACCTGTGGACTGGCAACATGACTGAGGTTTGTTTGTGGAACCCTGTGAACGGGGAACATGACTGAGGCCTGATACTGGCACCCCGTGGCGTGGGAACATGACATTGGTTTGATTCTGGAGCCCTGTTTACTCGGAACATGACTGAGGTTTGATGGTGGAACCCTGTGGCCTGGCAACATGATTGAGGTTTCAGAGTGGAACCCTCAGGCTTGGGAACATGAGTGAGTCTTGATGGTGGAAACCAGGGGCCTGGCAACATGACTGAGGTTTGATGGTGGAACCCTGTGGCTTGGCAAGATGACTTAGTTTTGATTGTGGAACACTCTGGCCTGGGAACATGACTGAGTCTTGATGGTGGAACCGTAGTCTGGCAACAGGACTGAGGTTTGATTGTGGAACCCTCTGGCCTGGGAATATGACTGAGGTTTAATTGTGGAACCCTGTGGCCTGGGAACATGACTGGGATTTTATTTCTGAAACCTGTGTCCAGGGAGCATGACTGAGGTTTTATTCTGGAACCCTGTGTCCTGGGAACACGACTGAGGTTTGATTCTGGAAACCATTGGCCTGGGAAGATGACTGATGTTAGAGTGTGGAATCCTATGGCCTGGGAACATGACATCGGTTTGGATTCTGGTACCCTGTTGCCTGGGAACATGAAATCTGTTTGATTTCGGAAACCTGTGGCCTGGGAATATGACTGAGGTTTGATGGTGGTACCCTATGCCCTGGCAACATGACTGAAGGTTGATTCTGGATCCCTGTGGCCTGGGAACATGACTGAGGCGTGATTTTTGAAAACTGTGGCCTGGGAACATGACATCTGTTTAGATTGTGGAATACTGTGCCCCGGGAACTTGACTGAGCCTTGGTTCTGGAACCCTGTGGACTGGGAACATGACTGAGGTTTTATTCAGGAACCCTGTAGCCTGGGAACATAAGAGAGCATTGATTCTGGAACCCTGTGGCCTGGGAACATGACATCGGTGGATTCTGGAACCCTGAGGCCTGGGAACATGACATCTGTTTAGATTGTGGAATACTGTGCCCCGTGAACCTGAGTGAGCCTTTGTTCTGGAACCCTGTGGACTGGGAACATGACTGAGGTTTTATTCTGGAAGCTTGTAGCCTGGGAACATAACTGAGGATTGATTCTGGAACCCTGTGGCCTGGCAACAGTACATCGGTGGATTCTGGAAACCTGTGGCCTGGGAACATGAGAACGGATTGATTCTGGAACCCTGTGGCCAGGGAACATTTCTGAGGTTTGATGGTGGAAACCTGTAGCCTAGGAACATTACTGAGGTTTGATTCTGAACGACTGTGGCCAGGGAATATGATATCGGGTTTATTCTGGAAACCTGTGTCCTGGGAACAAGACTGAGGTTTGATTCTGGGACCCTGTGGCCTGGGAACATGACTGAGGTTTGTTTCTGGAAGCTTGTTCCCTGGGGACATGACTGAGGTTTGATTCTGGACACCTGTGTCCTGGGATCATGACTGAGGTTTGATTGTTGAAACCTGT
Organism: Balaenoptera physalus; assembly: GCF_965194825.1. Taxonomy (NCBI): domain Eukaryota; kingdom Metazoa; phylum Chordata; class Mammalia; order Artiodactyla; family Balaenopteridae; genus Balaenoptera; species Balaenoptera physalus. The sequence goes on from NC_138901.1 coordinate 30,554,113, forward strand.
GGCCTGCGAACATGACTCAGGTTTGATTCTGGAACCATGTGTCCTGGGAATATGACTGAGGTTTGATTCTGGAAACCTTTGGCCTGGGAAAATGACTCAGGTTTCATTGTGGAAACATGGGGCCTGGGATCATGACTGAGGTTTGATGGTGGAACACTATGGCCTGGCAAAATGACTGAGGCTTGATTCTGGAACCCTGTGGCCTGGCAAGTTGACTGAGGTTTGATGGCAGAAACCTGTGGACTGGCAACATGACTGAGGTTTGATTGAGGAACCCTGTGGCCTGGGAACATGACTGGGATTTTATTTCTGAAACCTTTGTCCAGGGAACATGACATTGGTTTGATTCTGGAACCCTGTGTCCTGAGAACACGACTGAGGTTTGATTCTGGAACCATGTGGCCTGGGAAGATGACTGATGTTAGAGTGTGGAATCCGGTGGCCTGGGAACATGACATCGGTTTGGATTCTGGTACCCTGTTGCCTGGGAACATGAAATCGGTTTGATTCTGGAAACCTGTGGCCTGGGAATATGACTGAGGTTTGATGGTGGTACCCTATGGCCTGGCAACATGACTGAAGTTTGATTCTGGATCCCTGTGGCCTGGGAACATGGCTGAGGCGTGATTCTTGAAAATTGTGGCCTGGGAACATGACATCTATTTAGATTGTGGAATACTGTGCCCCGGGAACTTGACTGAGCCTTGGTTCTGGAACCCTGTGGACTAGGAACATGACTGAGGTTTTATTCTGGAACCCTGTAGCCTGGGAATATGACATCGGTGGATTCTGGATCCCTGAGGCCTGGGAATATGAAAACGGTTAGATTCTGGAACCCTGTGTCCTGGGAACATGACATCGGTGGATTCTGGAACCCTGAGGCCTGGGAACATGACATCTGTTTAGATTGTGGAATACTGTGCCCCGGGAACCTGACTGAGCCTTGGTTCTGGAACCCTTGGACTGAGAACATGACTGAGGTTTTATGGTGGAAACCTGTGGCCTGGCAACATGACTGAGGTTTGTTTCTGGAAGCCTGTTCCCTCGGCATATGACTGAGGTTTGATTCTGGACACCTGTGTCCTGGGAACATGCCTGAGATTTGATTGCTGAAACCTGTGGCCTGCGAACATGACTCAGGTTTGCTTCCGGAACCATGTGTCCTGGGAATATGACTGAGGTTTGATTCTGGAAAACTTTGGCCTGGGAAAATGACTGAGGTTTCACTGTGGAAACATGTGGCCTGGAATCATGACTGAGGTTTGATGGTGGAACACTATGGCCTGGCAAAATGACTGAGGCTTGATTCTGGAACCCTGTGGCCTGGCAAGTTGACTGAGGTTTGATGGCAGAAACCTGTGGACTGGCAACATGACTGAGGTTTGATTGTGGAACCCTGTGAACGGGGAACATGACTGAAGCCTGATACTGGCACCCCGTGGCGTGGGAACATGACATTGGTTTGATTCTGGAGCCCTGTTTACTCGGAACATGACTGAGGTTTGATGGTGGAACCCTGTGGCCTGGCAACATGATTGAGGTTTCAGAGTGGAACCCTCAGGCTTGGGAACATGAGTGAGTCTTGATGGTGGAAACCAGTGGCCTGGCAACATGACTGAGGTTTGATGGTGGAACCCTGTGGCTTGGCAAGATGACTTAGTTTTGATTGTGGAACACTCTGGCCTGGGAATATGACTGAGGCTTGATGGTGGAACCGTGGTCTGGCAACAGGTCTGAGGTTTGATTGTGGAACCATCTGGCCTGGGAATATGAATGAGGTTTAATTGTGGAACCCTGTGGCCTGGGAACACGACGGAGGTTTGATTCTGGAAACCATTGGCCTGGGAAGATGACTGATGTTAGAGTGTGGAATCCTGTGGCCTGGGAACATGACATCGGTTTCGATTCTGGTACCCTGTTGGCTGGAAACATGAAATCGGTTTGATTCCGGAAACCTGTGGCCTGGGAATATGACTGAGGTTTGATGGTGGTACCCTATGGCCTGGCAACATGACTGAAGGTTGATTCTGTATCCCTGTGGCCTGGGAACATGACTGAGGCGTGATTCTTGAAAACTGTGGCCTGGGAACATGACATCTGTTTAGATTGTGGAATACTGTGCCCAGGGAACCTGACTGAGCCTTGGTTCTGGAACCCTGTGGACTGGGAACATGACTGAGGTTTTATTCTGGAACCCTGTAGCCTGGGAACATAAGAGAGGATTGATTCTGGATCCATGTGGCCTGGGAACATGACATCTGTTTAGATTGTGGAATACTGTGCCCCGTGAACCTGAGTGAGCCTTGGTTCTGGAACCCTGTGGCCTGGGAATATGAGAACGGTTTGATTCTGGAACCCTGTGGCCTGGGAATATGACTGAGGTTTGATTCTGGATACCATTGGCCTGGGAAGATGACTGATGTTAGAGTGTGGAATCCTGTGGCCTGGGAACATGACATCGGTTTGGATTCTGGTACCCTGTTGCCTGAGAACATGAAATCGGTTTGATTCTGGAACCCTGTGGCCTGGGAACATGTCTGAGGTATGATGGTGGAAACGTGTGGCATGGCAACATGACTGAGGTTTGATTCTGGAAGACTGTGACCAGGGAACATGATATCGGGTTTATTCTGGAAACCTGTTTCCTGGGAACAAGACTGAGGTTTGATTCTGGAACCCTGTGGCCTGGGAACATGACTGAGGTTTGTTTCTGGAAGCCTGTTCCCTGGGAACATGACTGAGGTTTGATTCTGGACACCTGTGTCCTGGGATCATGATTGAGGTTTGATTGTTGAAACCTGTGGCCTGCGAACATGACTCAGGTTTGATTCTGGAACCATGTGTCCTGGGAATATGACTGAGGTTTGATTCTGGAAACCTTTGGCCTGGGAAAATGACTGAGGTTTCATTGTGGAAACATGGGGCCTGGGATCATGACTGAGGTTTGATGGTGGAACACTATGGCCTGGCAAAATGACTGAGGCTTGATTCTGGAACCCTGTGGCCTGGCAAGTTGTCTGAGGTTTGATGGCAGAAACCTGAGGACTGGCAATATGACTGAGGTTTGATTGTGGAACCCTGTGAACGGGGAACATGACTGAAGCCTGATACTGGCACCCCGTGGCGTGGGAACATGACATTGGTTTGATTCTGGAGCCCTGTTTACTCGGAACATGACTGAGGTTTGATGGTGGAACCCTGTGGCCTGGCAACATGATTGAGGTTTCAGAGTGGAACCCTCAGGCTTGGGAACATGAGTGAGTCTTGATGGTGGAAACCAGTGCCCTGGCAACATGACTGAGGTTTGATGGTGGAACCCTGTGGCTTGGCAAGATGACTTAGTTTTGATTGTGGAACACTCTGGCCTGGGAACATGACTGAGGCTTGATGGTGGAACCGTGGTCTGGCAACAGGACTGAGGTTTGATTGTGGAACCCTCTGGCCTGGGAATATGACTGAGGTTTAACTGTGGAACCCTGTGGCCTGGGAACATGACTGGGATTTTATTTCTGAAACCTGTGTCCAGGGAGCATGACTGAGGTTTTATTCTGGAACCCTGTGTCCTGGGAACACGACTGAGGTTTGATTCTGGAAACCATTGGCCTGGGAAGATGACTGATGTTAGAGTGTGGAATCCTATGGCCTGGGAACATGACATCGGTTTGGATTCTGGTACCCTGTTGCCTGGGAACATGAAATCGGTTTGATTCCGGAAACCTGTGGCCTGGGAATATGACTGAGGTTTGATGGTGGTACCCTATGGCCTGGCAACATGACTGAAGGTTGATTCTGGATCCCTGTGGCCTGGGAACATGACTGAGGCGTGATTTTTGAAAACTGTGGTCTGGGAACATGACATCTGTTTAGATTGTGGAATACTGTGCCCCGGGAACTTGACTGAGCCTTGGTTCTGGAACCCTGTGGACTGGGAACATGACTGAGGTTTTATTCAGGAACCCTGTAGCCTGGGAACATAAGAGAGCATTGATTCTGGAATCCTGTGGCCTGGGAACATGACATCGGTGGATTCTGGAACCCTGAGGCCTGGGAACATGACATCTGTTTAGATTGTGGAATACTGTGCCCCGTGAACCTGAGTGAGCCTTTGTTCTGGAACCCTGTGGACTGGGAACATGACTGAGGTTTTATTCTGGAAGCTTGTAGCCTGGGAACATAACTGAGGATTGATTCCGGAAACCTGTGGCCTGGCAACATGACTGAGGTTTGATTCTGGAAATCTGTGACGAGGGAACATGATATCGGGTTTATTCTGGAAACTTGTGTCCTGGGAACAAGACTGAGGTTTGATTCTGGAACCCTGTGGACTGGGAACATGACTGAGGTTTGTTTCTGGAAGCCTGTTCCCTGGGGACATGACTGAGGTTTGATTCTGGACACCTGTGTCCTGGGATCATGACTGAGGTTTGATTGTTGAAACCTGTGGCCTGCGAACATGACTCAGGTTTGATTCTGGAACCATGTGTCCTGGGAATATGACTGTGGTTTGATCCTGGAAACCTTTAGCCTGGGAAAATGACTGAGGTTTCATTGTGGAAACATGGGGCCTGGGATCATGACTGAGGTTTGATGGTGGAACACTATGGCATGGCAAAATGACTGAGGCTTGATTCTGGAACCCTGTGGCCTGGCAAGTTGACTGAGGTTTGATGGCAGAAACCTGTGGACTGGCAACATGACTGAGGTTTGATTGTGGAACCCTGTGGCCTGGGAACATGACTGGGATTTTATTTCTGAAACCTTTGTCCAGGGAACATGACATTGGTTTGATTCTGGAATCCTGTGTCCTGCTAACACGACGGAGGTTTGATACTGGAACCATGTGGCCTGGGAATATGACTGAGGTTTGATTCTGGATACCATTGGCCTGGGAAGATGACTGATGTTAGAGTGTGGAATCCTGTGGCCTGGGAACATGACATCGGTTTGGATTCTGGTACCCTGTTGCCTGGGAACATGAAATCGGTTTGATTCTGGAACCCTGTGGCCTGGGAACATGTCTGAGGTATGATGGTGGAAACGTGTGGCCTGGCAACATGACTGAGGTTTGATTCTGGAAGACTGTGACCAGGGAACATGATATCGGGTTTATTCTGGAAACCTGTTTCCTGGGAACAAGACTGAGGTTTGATTCTGGAACCTTGTGGCCTGGGAACATGACTGAGGTTTGTTTCTGGAAGCCTGTTCCCTGGGAACATGACTGAGGTTTGATTCTGGACACCTGTGTCCTGGGATCATGATTGAGGTTTGATTGTTGAAACCTGTGGCCTGCGAACATGACTCAGGTTTGATTCTGGAACCATGTGTCCTGGGAATATGACTGAGGTTTGATTCTGGATACCATTGGCCTGGAAGATGACTGATATTAGAGTGTGGAATCCTGTGGCCTGGGAACATGACATCGGTTTGTATTCTTGTACCCTGTTGCCTGGGAACATGAAATCGGTTTGATTCCGGAAACCTATGGCCTGGGAATATGACTGAGGTTTGATGGTAGTACCCTATGGCCTGGCAACATGACTGAAGGTTGATTCTGGATCCCTGTGGCCTGGAAACATGGCTGAGGCGTGATTCTTGAAAATTGTGGCCTGGGAACATGACATCTGTTTAGATTGTGGATACTGTGCCCCGGGAACTTGACTGAGCCTTGGTTCTGGAACCCTGTGGACTGGGAACATGACTGAGGTTTTATTCTGGAACCCTGTAGCCTGGGAATATGACATCGGTGGATTCTGGATCCCTGAGGCCTGGGAATATGAAAACGGTTTGATTCTGCAACCCTGTGGCCTGGGAACATGCCTGAGGTTTGATGGTGGAAACCTGTGGCCTGGCAACATGACTGAGGTTTGTTTCTGGAAGCCTGTTCCCTGGGCACATGACTGAGGTTTGATTCTGGACCCCTGTGTCCTGGGAACATGACTGAGATTTGATTGCTGAAACCTGTGGCCTGCGAACATGACTCAGGTTTGCTTCCGGAACCATGTGTCCTGGGACTATGACTGAGGTTTGATCCTGGAAACCTTTGGCCTGGGAAAATGACTGAGGTTTCATTGTGGAAACATGGGGCCTGGGATCATGACTGAGGTTTGATGGTGGAAAACTATGGCATGGCAAAATGACTGAGGCTTGATTCTGGAACCCTGTGGCCTGGCAAGTTGACTGAGGTTTGATGGCAGAAACCTGTGGACTGGCAACATGACTGAGGTTTGATTGTGGAACCCTGTGGCCTGGGAACATGACTGGGATTTTATTTCTGAAACCTTTGTCCAGGGAACATGACATTGGTTTGATTCTGGAATCCTGTGTCCTGGGAACACGACTGAGGTTTGATTCTGGAACCATGTGGCCTGGGAATATGACTGAGATTTGAGTCTGGATACCGTTGGCCTGGGAAGATGACTGATGTTAGAATGTAGAATCCTGTGGCCTGGGAACATGACATCGGTTTGGATTCTGATACCCTGTTGCCTGGGAACATGAAATCGGTTTGATTCTGGAAACCTGTGGCCTGGGAATATGACTGAGGTTTGATGGTGGTACCCTATGGCCTGGCCACATGACTGAAGTTTGATTCTGGATCCCTGTGGCCTGGGAACATGACTGAGGCGTGATTCTTGAAAACTGTGACCTGGTAACATGACATCTGTTTAGATTTTGGATTACTGTGCCCCGGGAACTTGACTGAGCCTTGGTTCTGGAACCCTGTGGACTGGGAACATGACATCAGTGGATTCTGGAACCCTGAGGCCTGGGAACATGACATCTGTTTAGATTGTGGAATACTGTGCACCGGGAACCTGACTGAGCCTTGGTTCTGGAACCCTGTGGACTGGGAACATGACTGAGGTTTTATTCTGGAACCCTGTAGCCTGGGAACATATCTGAGGACTGATTCTGGAACCCTGTGGCCTGGGAACATGAAATTGGTGGATTCTGGAACCCTGTGGTCTGGGAATATGAGAACTGTTTGATTCTGGAACCCTGTGGCCTGGGAACATGTCTGAGGTTTGATGGTGGAAACCTGTGGCCTGGCAACATGACTGAGGTTTGATTCTGGAAGACTGTGACCAGGGAACATGATATCGGGTTTATTCTGGAAACCTCTGTCCTGGGAACAAGACTGAGGTTTGATTCTGGAACCCTGTGGCCTGGGAACATGACTGAGGTTTGTTTCTGGAAGCCTGTTCCCTGGGGACATGACTGAGGTTTGATTCTGGACACCTGTGTCATGGGATCATGACTGAGGTTTGATTGTTGAAACCTGTGGCCTGCGAACATGACTCAGGTTTGATTCTGGAACCATGTGTCCTGGGAATATGACTGAGGTTTGATTCTGGAAACCTTTGGCCTGGGAAAATGACTGAGGTTTCATTGTGAAAACATGGGTCCTGGGATCATGACTGAGGTTTGATGGTGGAACACTATGGCCTGGCAAAATGACTGAGGCTTGATTCTGGAACCCTGTGTCTTGGCAAGTTGACTGAGGTTTGATGGCAGAAACCTGTGGACTGGCAACATGACTGAGGTTTGATTGTGGAACCCTGTGGCCTGGGAACATGACTGGGATTTTATTTCTGAAACCTGTGTCCAGGGAACATGACTGAGGTTTGATTCTGGAAACCTGTGTCCTGGGAACACGACTGAGGTTTGATTCTGGTGCCATGTGGCCTGGGAATATGACTGAGGTTTGATTCTGGATACCATTGGCCTGGGAAGATGACTGATGTTAGAGTGTGGAATCTTGTGGCCTGGGAACATGACATCGGTTTGGATTCTGGTACCCTGTTGCCTGGGAACATGAAATCGGTTTGATTCTGGAACCCTGTGGCCTGGGAATATGTCTGAGGTTTGATGGTGGAAACGTGTGGCCTGGCAACATGAATGAAGTTTGATTCTGGACACCTGTGGCCTGGGAAAGTGGCTGAGGCGTGATTCTTGAAAATTGTGGCCTGGGAACATGACATCTATTTAGATTGTGGAATACTGTGCCCCGGGAACTTGACTGAGCCTTGGTTCTGGAACCCTGTCGACTGGGAACATGACTGAGGTTTTATTCTGGAACCCTGTAGACTGGGAATATGACATCTGTGGATTCTGGATCCCTGAGGCCTGGGAATATGAAAACGGTTTGATTCTGTAACCCTGTGTCCTGGGAACATGACATCGGTGGATTCTGGAACCCTGAGGCCTGGGAACATGACATCTGTTTAGATTGTGGAATACTGTGCCCCAGGAACTTGACTGAGCCTTGGTTCTGGAACCCTGTGGACAGAGAACATGACTGAAGTTTGATGGTGGAAACCTATGGCCTGGAAACATGACTGAGGTTTGTTTTTGGAAGCCTGTTCCCTCGGCACATGACTGTGGTTTGATTCTGGACACCTGTGTCATGGGAACATGCCTGAGATTTGATTGCTGAAACCTGTGGCCTGCGAACATGACTCAGGTTTGCTTCCGGAACCATGTGTCCTGGGAATATGACTGAGGTTTGATTCTGGAAACCTTTGGCCTGCGAAAATGACTGAGGTTTCACTGTGGAAACATGTGGCCTGGAATCATGCCTGAGGTTTCATGGTGGAACACTATGGCCTGGCAAAATGACTGAGGCTTGATTCTGGAACCCTGTGGCCTGGCAAGTTGCCTTAGGTTTGATGGCAGAAACCTGTGGACTGGCAACATGACTGAGGTTTGTTTGTGGAACCCTGTGAACGGGGAACATGACTGAGGCCTGATACTGGCACCCCGTGGCGTGGGAACATGACATTGGTTTGATTCTGGAGCCCTGTTTACTCGGAACATGACTGAGGTTTGATGGTGGAACCCTGTGGCCTGGCAACATGATTGAGGTTTCAGAGTGGAACCCTCAGGCTTGGGAACATGAGTGAGTCTTGATGGTGGAAACCAGGGGCCTGGCAACATGACTGATGTTTGATGGTGGAACCCTGTGGCTTGGCAAGATGACTTAGTTTTGATTGTGGAACACTCTGGCCTGGGAACATGACTGAGTCTTGATGGTGGAACCGTAGTCTGGCAACAGGACTGAGGTTTGATTGTGGAACCCTCTGGCCTGGGAATATGACTGAGGTTTAATTGTGGAACCCTGTGGCCTGGGAACATGACTGGGATTTTATTTCTGAAACCTGTGTCCAGGGAGCATGACTGAGGTTTTATTCTGGAACCCTGTGTCCTGGGAACACGACTGAGGTTTGATTCTGGAAACCATTGGCCTGGGAAGATGACTGATGTTAGAGTGTGGAATCCTATGGCCTGGGAACATGACATCGGTTTGGATTCTGGTACCCTGTTGCCTGGGAACATGAAATCTGTTTGATTTCGGAAACCTGTGGCCTGGGAATATGACTGAGGTTTGATGGTGGTACCCTATGGCCTGGCAACATGACTGAAGGTTGTTTCTGGATCCCTGTGGCCTGGGAACATGACTGAGGCGTGATTTTTGAAAACTGTGGCCTGGGAACATGACATCTGTTTAGATTGTGGAATACTGTGCCCCGGGAACTTGACTGAGCCTTGGTTCTGGAACCCTGTGGACTGGGAACATGACTGAGGTTTTATTCAGGAACCCTGTAGCCTGGGAACATAAGAGAGCATTGATTCTGGAACCCTGTGGCCTGGGAACATGACATCGGTGGATTCTGGAACCCTGAGGCCTGGGAACATGACATCTGTTTAGATTGTGGAATACTGTGCCCCGTGAACCTGAGTGAGCCTTTGTTCTGGAACCCTGTGGACTGGGAACATGACTGAGGTTTTATTCTGGAAGCTTGTAGCCTGGGAACATAACTGAGGATTGATTCTGGAACCCTGTGGCCTGGCAACAGTACATCGGTGGATTCTGGAAACCTGTGGCCTGGGAACATGAGAACGGATTGATTCTGGAACCCTGTGGCCAGGGAACATTTCTGAGGTTTGATGGTGGAAACCTGTAGCCTAGGAACATTACTGAGGTTTGATTCTGAACGACTGTGGCCAGGGAATATGATATCGGGTTTATTCTGGAAACCTGTGTCCTGGGAACAAGACTGAGGTTTGATTCTGGGACCCTGTGGCCTGGGAACATGACTGAGGTTTGTTTCTGGAAGCTTGTTCCCTGGGGACATGACTGAGGTTTGATTCTGGACACCTGTGTCCTGGGATCATGACTGAGGTTTGATTGTTGAAACCTGTGGCCTGCGAACATGACTCAGGTTTGATTCTGGAACCATGTGTCCTGGGAATATGACTGAGGTTTGATTCTGGAAACCTTTGGCCTGGGAAAATGACTCAGGTTTCATTGTGGAAACATGGGGCCTGGGATCATGACTGAGGTTTGATGGTGGAACACTATGGCCTGGCAAAATGACTGAGGCTTGATTCTGGAACCCTGTGGCCTGGCAAGTTGACTGAGGTTTGATGGCAGAAACCTGTGGACTGGCAACATGACTGAGGTTTGATTGAGGAACCCTGTGGCCTGGGAACATGACTGGGATTTTATTTCTGAAACCTTTGTCCAGGGAACATGACATTGGTTTGATTCTGGAACCCTGTGTCCTGAGAACACGACTGAGGTTTGATTCTGGAACCATGTGGCCTGGGAAGATGACTGATGTTAGAGTGTGGAATCCTGTGGCCTGGGAACATGACATCGGTTTGGATTCTGGTACCCTGTTGCCTGGGAACATGAAATCGGTTTGATTCTGGAAACCTGTGGCCTGGGAATATGACTGAGGTTTGATGGTGGTACCCTATGGCCTGGCAACATGACTGAAGTTTGATTCTGGATCCCTGTGGCCTGGGAACATGGCTGAGGCGTGATTCTTGAAAATTGTGGCCTGGGAACATGACATCTATTTAGATTGTGGAATACTGTGCCCCGGGAACTTGACTGAGCCTTGGTTCTGGAACCCTGTGGACTAGGAACATGACTGAGGTTTTATTCTGGAACCCTGTAGCCTGGGAATATGACATCGGTGGATTCTGGATCCCTGAGGCCTGGGAATATGAAAACGGTTAGATTCTGGAACCCTGTGTCCTGGGAACATGACATCGGTGGATTCTGGAACCCTGAGGCCTGGGAACATGACATCTGTTTAGATTGTGGAATACTGTGCCCCGGGAACCTGACTGAGCCTTGGTTCTGGAACCCTGTGGACTGAGAACATGACTGAGGTTTTATGGTGGAAACCTGTGGCCTGGCAACATGACTGAGGTTTGTTTCTGGAAGCCTGTTCCCTCGGCATATGACTGAGGTTTGATTCTGGACACCTGTGTCCTGGGAACATGCCTGAGATTTGATTGCTGAAACCTGTGGCCTGCGAACATGACTCAGGTTTGCTTCCGGAACCATGTGTCCTGGGAATATGACTGAGGTTTGATTCTGGAAAACTTTGGCCTGGGAAAATGACTGAGGTTTCACTGTGGAAACATGTGGCCTGGAATCATGACTGAGGTTTGATGGTGGAACACTATGGCCTGGCAAAATGACTGAGGCTTGATTCTGGAACCCTGGGGCCTGGCAAGTTGACTGAGGTTTGATGGCAGAAACCTGTGGACTGGCAACATGACTGAGGTTTGATTGTGGAACCCTGTGAACGGGGAACATGACTGAAGCCTGATACTGGCACCCCGTGGCGTGGGAACATGACATTGGTTTGATTCTGGAGCCCTGTTTACTCGGAACATGACTGAGGTTTGATGGTGGAACCCTGTGGCCTGGCAACATGATTGAGGTTTCAGAGTGGAACCCTCAGGCTTGGGAACATGAGTGAGTCTTGATGGTGGAAACCAGTGGCCTGGCAACATGACTGAGGTTTGATGGTGGAACCCTGTGGCTTGGCAAGATGACTTAGTTTTGATTGTGGAACACTCTGGCCTGGGAATATGACTGAGGCTTGATGGTGGAACCGTGGTCTGGCAACAGGTCTGAGGTTTGATTGTGGAACCATCTGGCCTGGGAATATGAATGAGGTTTAATTGTGGAACCCTGTGGCCTGGGAACACGACGGAGGTTTGATTCTGGAAACCATTGGCCTGGGAAGATGACTGATGTTAGAGTGTGGAATCCTGTGGCCTGGGAAGATGACATCGGTTTCGATTCTGGTACCCTGTTGGCTGGAAACATGAAATCGGTTTGATTCCGGAAACCTGTGGCCTGGGAATATGACTGAGGTTTGATGGTGGTACCCTATGGCCTGGCAACATGACTGAAGGTTGATTCTGTATCCCTGTGGCCTGGGAACATGACTGAGGCGTGATTCTTGAAAACTGTGGCCTGGGAACATGACATCTGTTTAGATTGTGGAATACTGTGCCCAGGGAACCTGACTGAGCCTTGGTTCTGGAACCCTGTGGACTGGGAACATGACTGAGGTTTTATTCTGGAACCCTGTAGCCTGGGAACATAAGAGAGGATTGATTCTGGATCCATGTGGCCTGGGAACATGACATCTGTTTAGATTGTGGAATACTGTGCCCCGTGAACCTGAGTGAGCCTTGGTTCTGGAACCCTGTGGCCTGGGAATATGAGAACGGTTTGATTCTGGAACCCTGTGGCCTGGGAACATGTCTGAGGTTTGATGGTGGAAACCTGTGGCCTGGCAACATGACTGAGGTTTGTTTCTGGAAATCTGTGACGAGGGAACATGATATCGGGTTTATTCTGGAAACTTGTGTCCTGGGAACAAGACTGAGGTTTGATTCTGGAACCCTGTGGCCTGGGAATATGACTGAGGTTTGATCCTGGAAACCTTTAGCCTGGGAAAATGACTGAGGTTTCATTGTGGAAACATGGGGCCTGGGATCATGACTGAGGTTTGATGGTGGAACACTATGGCATGGCAAAATGACGGAGGCTTGATTCTGGAACCCTGTGGCCTGGCAAGTTGACTGAGGTTTGATGGCAGAAACCTGTGGACTGGCAACATGACTGAGGTTTGATTGTGGAAGCCTGTGGCCTGGGAACATGACTGGGATTTTATTTCTGAAACCTTTGTCCAGGGAACATGACATTGGTTTGATTCTGGAATCCTGTGTCCTGCTAACACGACGGAGGTTTGATACTGGAACCATGTGGCCTGGGAATATGACTGAGGTTTGATTCTGGATACCATTGGCCTGGGAAGATGACTGATGTTAGAGTGTGGAATCCTGTGGCCTGGGAACATGACATCGGTTTGGATTCTGGTACCCTGTTGCCTGAGAACATGAAATCGGTTTGATTCTGGAACCCTGTGGCCTGGGAACATGTCTGAGGTATGATGGTGGAAACGTGTGGCATGGCAACATGACTGAGGTTTGATTCTGGAAGACTGTGACCAGGGAACATGATATCGGGTTTATTCTGGAAACCTGTTTCCTGGGAACAAGACTGAGGTTTGATTCTGGAACCCTGTGGCCTGGGAACATGACTGAGGTTTGTTTCTGGAAGCCTGTTCCCTGGGAACATGACTGAGGTTTGATTCTGGACACCTGTGTCCTGGGATCATGATTGAGGTTTGATTGTTGAAACCTGTGGCCTGCGAACATGACTCAGGTTTGATTCTGGAACCATGTGTCCTGGGAATATGACTGAGGTTTGATTCTGGAAACCTTTGGCCTGGGAAAATGACTGAGGTTTCATTGTGGAAACATGGGGCCTGGGATCATGACTGAGGTTTGATGGTGGAACACTATGGCCTGGCAAAATGACTGAGGCTTGATTCTGGAACCCTGTGGCCTGGCAAGTTGTCTGAGGTTTGATGGCAGAAACCTGTGGACTGGCAATATGACTGAGGTTTGATTGTGGAACCCTGTGAACGGGGAACATGACTGAAGCCTGATACTGGCACCCCGTGGCGTGGGAACATGACATTGGTTTGATTCTGGAGCCCTGTTTACTCGGAACATGACTGAGGTTTGATGGTGGAACCCTGTGGCCTGGCAACATGATTGAGGTTTCAGAGTGGAACCCTCAGGCTTGGGAACATGAGTGAGTCTTGATGGTGGAAACCAGTGCCCTGGCAACATGACTGAGGTTTGATGGTGGAACCCTGTGGCTTGGCAAGATGACTTAGTTTTGATTGTGGAACACTCTGGCCTGGGAACATGACTGAGGCTTGATGGTGGAACCGTGGTCTGGCAACAGGACTGAGGTTTGATTGTGGAACCCTCTGGCCTGGGAATATGACTGAGGTTTAATTGTGGAACCCTGTGGCCTGGGAACATGACTGGGATTTTATTTCTGAAACCTGTGTCCAGGGAGCATGACTGAGGTTTTATTCTGGAACCCTGTGTCCTGGGAACACGACTGAGGTTTGATTCTGGAAACCATTGGCCTGGGAAGATGACTGATGTTAGAGTGTGGAATCCTATGGCCTGGGAACATGACATCGGTTTGGATTCTGGTACCCTGTTGCCTGGGAACATGAAATCGGTTTGATTCCGGAAACCTGTGGCCTGGGAATATGACTGAGGTTTGATGGTGGTACCCTATGGCCTGGCAACATGACTGAAGGTTGATTCTGGATCCCTGTGGCCTGGGAACATGACTGAGGCGTGATTTTTGAAAACTGTGGTCTGGGAACATGACATCTGTTTAGATTGTGGAATACTGTGCCCCGGGAACTTGACTGAGCCTTGGTTCTGGAACCCTGTGGACTGGGAACATGACTGAGGTTTTATTCAGGAACCCTGTAGCCTGGGAACATAAGAGAGCATTGATTCTGGAATCCTGTGGCCTGGGAACATGACATCGGTGGATTCTGGAACCCTGAGGCCTGGGAACATGACATCTGTTTAGATTGTGGAATACTGTGCCCCGTGAACCTGAGTGAGCCTTTGTTCTGGAACCCTGTGGACTGGGAACATGACTGAGGTTTTATTCTGGAAGCTTGTAGCCTGGGAACATAACTGAGGATTGATTCCGGAAACCTGTGGCCTGGCAACATGACTGAGGTTTGATTCTGGAAATCTGTGACGAGGGAACATGATATCGGGTTTATTCTGGAAACTTGTGTCCTGGGAACAAGACTGAGGTTTGATTCTGGAACCCTGTGGCCTGGGAACATGACTGAGGTTTGTTTCTGGAAGCCTGTTCCCTGGGGACATGACTGAGGTTTGATTCTGGACACCTGTGTCCTGGGATCATGACTGAGGTTTGATTGTTGAAACCTGTGGCCTGCGAACATGACTCAGGTTTGATTCTGGAACCATGTGTCCTGGGAATATGACTGTGGTTTGATCCTGGAAACCTTTAGCCTGGGAAAATGACTGAGGTTTCAATGTGGAAACATGGGGCCTGGGATCATGACTGAGGTTTGATGGTGGAACACTATGGCATGGCAAAATGACTGAGGCTTGATTCTGGAACCCTGTGGCCTGGCAAGTTGACTGAGGTTTGATGGCAGAAACCTGTGGACTGGCAACATGACTGAGGTTTGATTGTGGAACCCTGTGGCCTGGGAACATGACTGGGATTTTATTTCTGAAACCTTTGTCCAGGGAACATGACATTGGTTTGATTCTGGAATCCTGTGTCCTGCTAACACGACGGAGGTTTGATACTGGAACCATGTGGCCTGGGAATATGACTGAGGTTTGATTCTGGATACCATTGGCCTGGGAAGATGACTGATGTTAGAGTGTGGAATCCTGTGGCCTGGGAACATGACATCGGTTTGGATTCTGGTACCCTGTTGCCTGGGAACATGAAATCGGTTTGATTCTGGAACCCTGTGGCCTGGGAACATGTCTGAGGTATGATGGTGGAAACGTGTGGCCTGGCAACATGACTGAGATTTGATTCTGGAAGACTGTGACCAGGGAACATGATATCGGGTTTATTCTGGAAACCTGTTTCCTGGGAACAAGACTGAGGTTTGATTCTGGAACCTTGTGGCCTGGGAACATGACTGAGGTTTGTTTCTGGAAGCCTGTTCCCTGGGAACATGACTGAGGTTTGATTCTGGACACCTGTGTCCTGGGATCATGATTGAGGTTTGATTGTTGAAACCTGTGGCCTGCGAACATGACTCAGGTTTGATTCTGGAACCATGTGTCCTGGGAATATGACTGAGGTTTGATTCTGGATACCATTGGCCTGGAAGATGACTGATATTAGAGTGTGGAATCCTGTGGCCTGGGAACATGACATCGGTTTGTATTCTTGTACCCTGTTGCCTGGGAACATGAAATCGGTTTGATTCCGGAAACCTATGGCCTGGGAATATGACTGAGGTTTGATGGTAGTACCCTATGGCCTGGCAACATGACTGAAGGTTGATTCTGGATCCCTGTGGCCTGGAAACATGGCTGAGGCGTGATTCTTGAAAATTGTGGCCTGGGAACATGACATCTGTTTAGATTGTGGAATACTGTGCCCCGGGAACTTGACTGAGCCTTGGTTCTGGAACCCTGTGGACTGGGAACATGACTGAGCTTTTATTCTGGAACCCTGTAGCCTGGGAATATGACATCGGTGGATTCTGGATCCCTGAGGCCTGGGAATATGAAAACGGTTTGATTCTGGAACCCTGTGGCCTGGGAACATGCCTGAGGTTTGATGGTGGAAACCTGTGGCCTGGCAACATGACTGAGGTTTGTTTCTGGAAGCCTGTTCCCTCGGCACATGACTGAGGTTTGATTCTGGACACCTGTGTCCTGGGAACATGACTGAGATTTGATTGCTGAAACTTGTGGCCTGCGAACAGGACCCAGGTTTGCTTCCGGAACCATGTGTCCTGGGAATATGACTGAGGTTTGATTCTGGAAAGCTTTGGCCTGGGAAAATGACTGTGGTTTCATTGTGGAAACATGTGGCCTGGAATCATGACTGAGGTCTGATGGTGGAACACTATGGCCTGGCAAAATGACTGAGGCTTGATTCTGGAACCCTGTGGCCTGGCAAGTTGCCTTAGGTTTGATGGCAGAAACCTGTGGACTGGCAACATGACTGAGGTTTAATTGTGGAACCCTGTGAACGGGGAACATGACTGAGGCCTGATACGGGCACCCCGTGGCGTGGGAACATGACATTGGTTTGATTCTGGAACCCTGTTTACTCGGAACATGACTGAGGTTTGATGGTGGAACCCTGTGGCCTGGCAACATGATTGAGGTTTCAGAGTGGAACCCTCAGGCTTGGGAATATGAGTGAGTATTGATGGTGGAAACCAGTGGCCTGGCAACATGACTGAGGATAGATGGTGGAACCTTGTGCCTTGGCAAGATGACTTAGGTTTGATTGTGGAACACTCGGGCCTGAGAACATGACTGAGGCTTGATGGTGGAACCGTGGTCTGGCAACAGAACTGAGGTTTGATTGTGGAATCCTCTGGCCTGGGAATATGACTGAGGTTTAATTGTGGAACCCTGTGGCCTGGGAACATGACTGAGGTTTGTTTCTGGAAGCCTGTTCCCTGGGAACATGACTGAGGTTTGATTCTGGACACCTGTGTCCTGGGATCATGATTGAGGTTTGATTGTTGAAACCTGTGGCCTGCGAACATGACTCAGGTTTGATTCTGGAACCATGTGTCCTGGGAATATGACTGAGGTTTGATTCTGGAAACCTTTGGCCTGGGAAAATGACTGAGGTTTCATTGTGGAAACATGGGGCCTGGGATCATGACTGAGGTTTGATGGTGGAACACTATGGCCTGGCAAAATGACTGAGGCTTGATTCTGGAACCCTGTGGCCTGGCAAGTTGACTGAGGTTTGATGGCAGAAACCTGTGGACTGGCAACATGACTGAGGTTTGATTGAGGAACCCTGTGGCCTGGGAACATGACTGGGATTTTATTTCTGAAACCTTTGTCCAGGGAACATGACATTGGTTTGATTCTGGAACCCTGTGTCCTGGGAACACGACTGAGGTTTGATTCTGGAAACATGTGGCCTGGGAATATGACTGAGGTTTGATTCTGGATACCATTGGCCTGGAAGATGACTGATATTAGAGTGTGGAATCCTGTGGCCTGGGAACATGACATCGGTTTGTATTCTGATACCCTGTTGCCTGGGAACATGAAATCGGTTTGATTCCGGAAACCTATGGCCTGGGAATATGACTGAGGTTTGATGGTAGTACCCTATGGCCTGGCAACATGACTGAAGGTTGATTCTGGATCCCTGTGGCCTGGAAACATGGCTGAGGCGTGATTCTTGAAAATTGTGGCCTGGGAACATGACATCTGTTTAGATTGTGGAATACTGTGCCCCGGGAACTTGACTGAGCCTTGGTTCTGGAACCCTGTGGACTGGGAACATGACTGAGCTTTTATTCTGGAACCCTGTAGCCTGGGAATATGACATCGGTGGATTCTGGTTCCCTGAGGCCTGGGAATATGAAAACGGTTTGATTCTGGAACCCTGTGGCCTGGGAACATGCCTGAGGTTTGATGGTGGAAACCTGTGGCCTGGCAACATGACTGAGGTCTGTTTCTGGAAGCCTGTTCCCTCGGCACATGACTGAGGTTTGATTCTGGACACCTGTGTCCTGGGAACATGACTGAGATTTGATTGCTGAAACTTGTGGCCTGCGAACAGGACCCAGGTTTGCTTCCGGAACCATGTGTCCTGGGAATATGACTGAGGTTTGATTCTGGAAAGCTTTGGCCTGGGAAAATGACTGTGGTTTCATTGTGGAAACATGTGGCCTGGAATCATGACTGAGGTCTGATGGTGGAACACTATGGCCTGGCAAAATGACTGAGGCTTGATTCTGGAACCCTGTGGCCTGGCAAGTTGCCTTAGGTTTGATGGCAGAAACCTGTGGACTGGCAACATGACTGAGGTTTAATTGTGGAACCCTGTGAACGGGGAACATGACTGAGGCCTGATACGGGCACCCCGTGGCGTGGGAACATGACATTGGTTTGATTCTGGAGCCCTGTTTACTCGGAACATGACTGAGGTTTGATGGTGGAACCCTGTGGCCTGGCAACATGATTGAGGTTTCAGAGTGGAACCCTCAGGCTTGGGAACATGAGTGAGTCTTGATGGTGGAAACCAGTGGCCTGGCAACATGACTGAGGATAGATGGTGGAACCTTGTGCCTTGGCAAGATGACTTAGGTTTGATTGTGGAACACTCGGGCCTGGGAACATGACTGAGGCTTGATGGTGGAACCGTGGTCTGGCAACAGGACTGAGGTTTGATTGTGGAACCCTCTGGCCTGGGAATATGACTAAGGTTTAATTGTGGAACCCTGTGTCCTGGGAACATGACTGGGATTTTATTTCTGAAACCTGTGTCCAGGGAACATGACTGAGGTTTGATTCTGGAACCATGTGGCCTGGGAATATGACTGAGGTTATATTCTGGATACCATTGGGCCTGGGAAGATGACTGATGTTAGAGTGTGGAATCCTGTGGCCTGGGAACATGACATCGCTTTGGATTCTGGTACCCTGTTGCCTGGGAACATGAAATCGGTTTGATTCTGGAACCCTGTGGCCTGGGAACATGACTGAGGTTTGATTCTGGACACCTGTGTCCTGGGATCATGACTGAGGTTTGATTGTTGAAACCTGTGGCCTGCGAACATGACTCAGGTTAGATTCTGGAACCATGTGTCCTGCGAATATGACTGAGGTTTGATTCTGGAAACCTTTGGCCTGGGAACATGACTGAGGCGTGATTCTTGAAAACTGTGGCCTGGGAACATGACATCTGTTTAGATTGTGGAATACTGTGCCCCGGGAACCTGACTGAGCCTGGGTTCTGGAACCCTGTGGACTGGGAACATGACTGAGGTTTTA
This sequence comes from Balaenoptera physalus, assembly GCF_965194825.1. Classification (NCBI taxonomy): domain Eukaryota; kingdom Metazoa; phylum Chordata; class Mammalia; order Artiodactyla; family Balaenopteridae; genus Balaenoptera; species Balaenoptera physalus. Next base: position 30,573,865 of record NC_138901.1, read on the forward strand.
TTCTGGAACCCTGTAGCCTGGGAACATAACAGAGGATTGATTCTGGAACCCTGTGGCCTGGGAACATGACATTAGTGGATTCTGGAACCCTTTGTCCTGGGAACATGACATCTGTTTAGATTGTGGAATACTGTGCCCCGGGAACCTGACTGAGCCTTGGTTCTGGAGCCCTGAGGACTGGGAACATGACTGAGGTTTTATTCTGGAACCTTGTAGCCTGGGAACATAACTGAGGATTGATTCTGGAACCCTGTGGCCTGGCAACATGACATCGGTGGATTCTGGAAACCTGTGGCCTGGGAACATGAGAACGGATTGATTCTGGAACCCTGCGGCCAGGGAACATTTCTGAGGTTTGATGGTGGAAACCTGTAGCCTAGGAACATTACTGAGGTTTGATTCTGAACGACTGTGGCCAGGGAATATGATATCGGGTTAATTCTGGAAACCTGTGTCCTGGGAACAAGACTGACGTTTGATTCTGGAACCCTGTGCCCTGAGAACATGACTGAGGTTTGTTTCTGGAAGCCTGTAACCTGAGAACATGACTGAGGTTTGATTCTGGACACCTGTTTCCTGGGAACATGACTGAGGTTTGATTGCTGAAACCTGTGGCCTGCGAACATGACTCAGGTTTGATTCTGGAACCATGTGTCCTGGGAATATGACTGAGGTTTGATTCTGGAAACCTATGGCCTGGGAAAATGACTGAAGTTTCATTGTGGAAACATGTGGCCTGGGATCATGCCTGAGGTTTGTTGGTGGAACCCTGTGCACGGGGAACATGACTGAGGCCTGATACTGGAACCCCGTGGCGTGGGAACATGACATTGGTTTGATTCTGGAGCCCTGTTTACTGGGAACATGACTGAGGTTTGATGGTTGAACCCTGTGGCCTGGAAACATGATTGAGGTTTCAGAGTGGAACCCTCAGGCTTGGGAACGTGAGTGAGGCTTGATGGTGGAACCCTGTGGCCTGGAAACATGACTGAGGTTTGATGGTGGAACCCTGTGGCTTGCCAAGATGACTTAGGTTTGATTGTGGAACACTCTGGCCTGGAAATATGACTGAGGCTTGATGGTGGAACCGTGGTCTGGCAACAGGACTGAGGTTTGATTGTGGAACCCTCTGGCCTGGGAATATGACTGAGATTTAATTGTGGAACCCTGTGTCCTGGGAACATGACTGGGATTTTATTTCTGAAACCTGTGTCCAGGGAACATGACTGAGGTTTGATTCTGGAACCCTGTGTCCTGGAAACACGACTGAGGTTTGACTCTGGAACCATGTGACCTGGGAATATGTCTGAGGTTTGATTCTGGAAACCATTGGCCTGGGAAGATGATTGATGCTCGAGTGTGGAATCCTGTGGCCTGGGAACATGACATCGGTTTGGATTCTGGTACCCTGTTGCCTGGGAACATGAAATCGGTTAGATTCTGGAAACCTGTGGCCTGGGAATATGACTGAGATTTGATGGTGGTACCCTATGGCCTGGCAACATGACTGAAGTTTGATTCTGGATCCCTGTGGCCTGGGAACATGACTGAGGCGTGATTCTTGAAAAGTGTGGCCTGGGCACATGACAACTGTTTAGATTGTGGAATACTGTGCCCCGGGACACTGACTGAGTCTTGGTTCTGGAACCCTGTGGACTGGGAACATGACTGAGGATTTATTCTGGAACCCTGTAGCCTGGGAACAGAACTGAGGATTGATTCTGGAACACTGTGGCCTGGGAACATGACATCGGTGGATTCTGGAACCCTGAAGCCTGGGAACATGACCTCTGTTTAGATTGTGGAATACTGAGCTCCGGGAAACTTACTGAGACTTGGTTCTGGAACCCTGTGGACTGGGAACATGACTGAGGTTTTATTCTGGAACCCTGTGTCCTGGGAACACGACTGAGGTTCGATTCTGGAAACCATTGGCCTGGGAAGATGACTGATGTTAGTGTGTGGAATCTTGTGGCCTGGGTACATGACATCAGTTTGGATTCTGGTACCCTGTTGCCTGGGAACATGAAATCAGTTTGATTCTGGAAACCTGTGGCCTGGGAATATGACTGAGGTTTGATGGTGGTACCCTATGGCCTGGCAACATGACTGAAGTTTGATTCTGGATCCCTGTGTCCTGGGAACATGACAGAGGATTGATTCTGGAACCCTGTGGCCTGAGAACATGACATCGGTGGATTCTGGAACCCTGAGGCCTGGGAACATGACATCTGTTTAGATTTTGGAATACTGTGCCCCGGGAACCGGACTGAGCCTTTGCTCTGGAACCCTGTGGACTGGGAACATGAGTGAGGTTTTATTCTGGAACCCTGTAGCCTGGGAACATGACAGAGGATTGATTCTGGAACCCTGTGGCCTGGGAACATGACATCGGTGGATTTTGGAACCCTGAGGCCTGGGAACATGACATCGGTTTGGATTCTGGTACCCTGTTCCCTGGGAACATGAAATCGGATTAATTCTGGAAACCTGTGGCCTGGGAATATGACTGAGGTATGATGGTGGTACCGTATGGCCTGGCAACATGACTGAAGTTTGATTCTGGATCCCTGTGGCCTGGTAACATGACTGAGGTGTGATGCTGGAAAACTGTGCCTGGGAACATGACATCTGTTTAGATTGTGGAATACTGTGCCCCGGGAACCTGACTGAGCCTTGGTTATGGAACCCTGTGGACTGGGAATATGACTGAGGTTTTATTGTGGAACCCTGTAGCCTGGGAACATTACTGAGGATTGATTCTGGAACACTGTGGCCTGGGAACATGACATCGGTGGATTCTGGAACCCTGTGGCCTGGGAAAATGCCAGAGGTTTAATGGTGGAAACCTGTGGCCTGGCAACATGACTGAGGTTTGATTCTGGACGACTGTGGCCAGGGAATATGATATCGGGTTGATTCTGGAAACCTGTGTCCTGGGAACAAGACTGAGGTTTGATTCTGGAACCCTGTGCCCTGGGAACATGACTGAGGTTTGTTTCTGGAAGCCTGTTGCCTGAGAACATGACTGAGGTTTGATTCTGGACACCTGTGTCCTGGGAACATGACTGAGGTTTGATTGCTGAAACCTGTGGCCTGCGAACATGACTCAGGTTTGATTCTAGAACCATGTGTCCTGGGAATATGACTGAGGTTTGATTCTGGAAAACTTTGGCCTGGGAAAATGACTGAAGTTTCATTGTGGAAACATGTGGCCTGGGATCATGACTGAGGTTTGTTGGTGGAACCCTGTTTACGGGGAACATGACTGAGGCCTGATACGGGAACCCCGTGGTGTGGGAACATGACATTGGTTTGATTCTGGAGCCCTGTTTACTGGGAACCTGACTGAGGTTTGATGGTTGAACCCTGTGGCCTGGCAACATGATTGAGGTTTCAGAGTGGAACCGTCAGGCTTGGAAACGTGAGTAAGGCTTGATGGTGGAACCCTGTGGCCTGGAAACATGACTGAGGTTTGATGGTGGAACCCTGTGGCTTGGGAACATGACTGGGATTTTATTTCTGAAACCTGTGTCCAGGGAACATGACTGAGGTTTGATTCTGGAACCATGTGGCCTGGGAATATGACTGAGGTTATATTCTGGATACCATTGGGCCTGGGAAGATGACTGATGTTAGAGTGTGGAATCCTGTGGCCTGGGAACATGACATCGCTTTGGATTCTGGTACCCTGTTGCCTGGGAACATGAAATCGGTTTGATTCTGGAACTCTGTGGCCTGGGAACATGACTGCGGTTTGATTCTGGACACCTGTGTCCTGGGATCATGACTGAGGTTTGATTGTTGAAACCTGTGGCCTGCGAACATGACTCAGGTTAGATTCTGGAACCATGAGTCCTGCGAATATGACTGAGGTTTGATTCTGGAAACCTTTGGCCTGGGAACATGACTGAGGCGTGATTCTTGAAAACTGTGGCCTGGGAACATGACATCTGTTTAGATTGTGGAATACTGTGCCCCGTGAACCTGACTGAGCCTTGGTTCTGGAACCCTGTGGACTGGGAACATGACTGAGGTTTTATTCTGGAACCCTGTAGCCTGGGAACATAACAGAGGATTGATTGTGGAACCCTGTGGCCGGGGAACATGACATCAGTGGATTCTGGATCCCTGAGGCCTGGGAACATGACATCTGCTTAGATTGTGGAATACTGTGCCCCGGGAACCTGACTGAGCCTTGGTTCTGGAACCCTGTGGCCTGGGATCATGACTGAGGTTTGATGGTGGAACACTATGGCCTGGCAAAATGACTGAGGCTTGATTCTGGAACCCTGTGGCCTGGCAAGTTGACTGAGGTTTGATGGCAGAAACCTATGGACTGGCAACATGACTGAGGTTTGATTGTGGAACCCTGAGGACTGGGAACATGTCTGGGATTTTATTTCTGAAACCTGTGTCCAGGGAACATGATTGAGGTTTGATTCTGGAACCCTGTGTCCTGGGAACACGACTGAGGTTTGGTTCTGGAACCATGTGGCCTGGGAATATGACTGAGGTTTGATTCTGGATACCATTGGCCTGGGAAGATGACTGATGTTAGAGTGTGGAATCCTGTGGCCTGGGAACATGACATCGGTTTGGATTCTGGTACCCTGTTGCCTGGGAAAATGAAATCGGTTTGATTCTAGAAACCTGTGGCCTGGGAATATGACTGAGGTTTGATGGTGGTACCCTATGGCCTGGCAACATGACTGAAGTTTGATTCTGGATCCCTGTGGCCTGGGAACATGGCTGAGGCGTGATTCTTGAAAATTGTGGCCGGGGAACATGACATCTGTTTAGATTGTGGAATACTGTGCCTCGGGAACTTGGCTGAGCCTTGGTTCTGGAACCCTGTGGACTGGGAACATGACTGAGGTTTTATTCTGGAACCCTGTAGCCTGGGAATATGACATCGGTGGATTCTGGATCCCTGAGGCCTGGGAATATGAAAACGGTTTGATTCTGGAAACCTGTGGCCTGGGAACATGCCTGAGGTTTGATGGTGGAAACCTGTGGCCTGGCAACATGACTGAGGTTTGTTTCTGGAAGCCTGTTCCCTGGGCACATGACTGAGGTTTGATTCTGGACACCTGTGTCCTGGGAACATGACTGAGATTTGATTGATGAAACCTGCGGCCTGCGAACATGACCCAGGTTTGCTTCCGGAACCATGTGTCCTGGGAATATGACTGAGGTTTGATTCTGGAAACCTTTGGCCTGGGAAAATGACTGAGGTTTCATTGTGGAAACATGTGGCCTGAAATCATGACTGAGGTTTGATGGTGGAACACTATGGCCTTGGAAAATGACTGAGGCTTGATTCTGGAAGACTGTGACCAGGGAACATGATATCAGGTTTATTCTGGAAACCTGTGTCCTGGGAACAAGACTGAGGTTTGATTCTGGAACCCTGTGGCCTGGGACATGACTGAGGTGTGTTTCTGGAAGCCTGTTCCCTGGGAACATGACTTAGATTTGATTCTGGACACCTGTGTGCTGGGAACATGACTGAGATTTGATTGCTGAAACCTGCGGCCTGCGAACATGACCCAGGTTTGCTTCCGGAAACATGTGTCCTGGGAATATGACTGAGGTTTGATTCTGGAAACCTTTGGCCTGGGAAAATGACTGAGGTTTCATTGTGGAAACATGTGGCCTGGAATCATGACTGAGGTTTGATGGTGGAACACTATGGCCTGGCAAAATGACTGAGGCTTGATTCTGGAACCCTGTAGCCTGGGAACATAACTGAGGATTGATTCTGGAACCCTGTGGCCTGGGAACATGATATCGGTGGATTCTGGAACCCTGTGGCCTGGGAACATGTCTGAGGTTTGCTGGTGCAACACTACGGCCTGGCAAAATGACTGAGGCTTTATTCTGGAACCCTGTGGCCTGGCAAGTTGCCTTAGGTTTGATGGCAGAAACCTGTGGACTGGCAACATGACTGAGGTTTGATTGTGGAACCCTGGGAACGGGGAACATGACTGAGGCCTGATACTGGCACCCCGTGGCGTGGGAACATGACATTGGTTTGATTCTGGAGCCCTGTTTACTCAGAACATGACTGAGGTTTGATGGTGGAACCCTGTGGCCTGGCAACATGATTGAGGTTTCAGAGTGGAAACCTCAGGCTTGGGAACATGAGTGAGGCTTGATGGTGGAAACCAGTGGCCTGGCAACATGACTAAGGTTTGATGGTGGAACCCTATGGCTTGGCAAGATGACTTAGGTTTGATTGTGGAACACTCTGGCCTGGGAACATGATTGAGGCTTGTTGGTGGAACCGTGGTCTGGCAACAGGACTGAGGTTTGATTGTGGAACCCTCTGGCCTGGGAATATGACTGAGCTTTAATTGTGGAACCCTGTGGCCTGGGAACATGACTGAGGCGTGATTCTTGAAAACTGTGGCCTGGGAACATGACTTCTGTTTAGATTTTGGAATACTGTGCCCCGGGAACCTGACTGAGCCTTGGTTCTGGAACCCTGTGGACTGGGAACATGACTGAGGTTTTATTCTGGAACCCTGTAGCCTGGGAACATAACTGAGGATAGATTCTCGAACCCTGTGGCCTGGGAACATGAAATCGGTGGATTCTGGAACCCAGTGGCCTGGGAATATGAGAATGGTTTGATTCTGGAACCCTGTGGCCTGGGAACATGTCTGAGGTTTGATGGTGGAAACCTGTGGCCTGGCAACATGACTGAGGTTTGATTCTGGAAGACTGTGACCAAGGAACATGATATCGGGTTTATTCTGGAAACCTGTGTCCTGGGAACAAGACTGAGGTTTGATTCTGGAACCCTGTGGCCTGGGAACATGACTGAGGTTTGTTTCTTGAAGCCTGTTCCATGGGAACATGACTGAGGTTTGATTCTGGACTCCTGTGTCCTGGGATCATGACTGAGGTTTGATTGTTGAAACCTGTAGCCTGCGAACATGACTCAGGTTTGATTCTGGAACCATGTGTCCTGGGAATATGACTGAGGTTTGATTCTGGAAACCCTTGGCCTGGGAAAATGACTGAGGTTTCATTGTGGAAACATGGGGCCTGGGATCATGACTGAGGTTTGATGGTGGAACACTATGGCCTGGCAAAATGACTGAGGCTTTATTCTGGAACCCTGTGGCCTGGCAAGTTGACTGAGGTTTGATGGCAGAAACCTGTGGACTGGCAACATGACTGAGGTTTGATTGTGGAAACCTGTGGCCTGGGAACATGACTGGGATTTTATTTCTGAAACCTTTGTCCAGGGAACATGACATTGGTTTGATTCTGGAATCCTGTGTCCTGCTAACACGACGGAAGTTTGATTTTGGAACCATGTGGCCTGGGAATATGACTGAGGTTTGATTCTGGATACCATTGGCCTGGGAAGATGACTGATTTTAGAGTGTGGAATCCTGTGGCCTGGGAACATGACATCGGTTTGGATTCTGGTACCCTGTTGCATGGGAACATGAAATCGGTTTGAATCTGGAACCCTGTGGCCTGGGAACATGACTGAGGTTTGATTCTGGAACCCTGTGTCCTGGGAACACGACTGAGGTTTGATTCTGGAACCAGGTGGCCTGGGAATATGACTGAGGTTTGATTCTGGATACCATTGGCCTGGGAAGATGACTGATGTTAGAGTTTGGAATCCTGTGGCCTGGGAACATGACATCGGTTTGGATTCTGATACCCTGTTGCCTGGGAACATGAAATCGGTTTGATTCTGGAAACCTGTGGCCTGGAATATGACTGAGGTTTGATGGTGGTACCCTATGGCCTGGCAACATGACTGAAGTTTGATTCTGGATCCCTGTGGCCTGGGAACATGGCTGAGGCGTGATTCTTGAAAATTGTGGCCTGGGAACATGACATCTGTTTAGATTGTGGAATACTGTGCCCCGGGATCTTGACTGAACCTTGGTTCTGGAACCCTGTGGACTGGGAACATGACTGAGGTTTTATTCTGGAACCCTGTAGCCTGGGAATATGACATCGGTGGATTCTGGATCCCTGAGGCCTGGGAATATGAAAACGGTTTGATTTTGGAACCCTGTGGCCGTTGAACATGCCTGAGGTTTGATGGTGGAAACCTGTGGCCTGACAACATGACTGAGGTTTGTTTCTGGAAGCCTGTTCCCTGGGCACATGACTGAGGTTTGATTCTGGACACCTGTGTCCTGGGAACATGACTGAGATTTGATTGCTGAAACCTGTGGCCTGCGAACATGACCCAGGTTTGATTCCGGAACCATGTGTCCTGGGAATATGACTGAGGTTTGATTCTGGAAAACTTTGGCCTGGGAAAATGACTGAGGTTTCATTGTGGAAACATGTGGCCTGGAATCATGACTGAGGTTTGAAGGTGGAACAGTATGGACTGGCAAAATGACTGAGGCTTGATTCTGGAACCCTGTGGCCTGGCAAGTTGCCGTAGGTTTGATGGCAGAAATCTGTGGACTGGCAACATGACTGAGGTTTGATTGTGGAACCGTGTGAACGGGGAACATGACTGAGGCCTGATACTGGCACCCCGTGGCGTGGGAACATGACATTGGTTTGATTCTGGAGCCCTGCTTACTCGGAACATGACTGAGGTTTGATGGTGGAACCCTGTGGCCTGGCAACATGATTGAGGTTTCAGAGTGGAAACCTCAGGCTTGGGAACATGAGTGAGGCTTGATGGTTGAAAACAGTGGCGTGGCAACATGACTGAGGTTTGATGGTGGAACCTTGTGGCTTGGCAAGATGACTTAGGTTTGATTGTGGAACACTCTGGCCTGGGAACATGACTGAGGCTTGATGGTGGAACCGTGGTCTGGCAACAGGACTGAGGTTTGATTGTGGAACCCTCTGGCCTGGGAATATGACTGAGGTTTAATTGTGGAACCCTGTGGCCTGGGAACATGACTGGGATTTTATTACTGAAACCTGTGTCCAGGGAACATGACTGAGGTTTTATTCTGGAACCCTGTGTCCTGGGAACACGACTGAGGTTTGATTCTGGAAACCATTGGCCTGGGGAGATGACTGACGTTAGAGTGTGGAATCCTGTGGCCTGGGAACATGACATCGGTTTGGATTCTGGTACACTGTTGCCTGGGAACATGAAATCGGTTTGATTCTGGAAACCTGTGGCCTGGGAATATGACTGAGGTTTGATGGTGGTACCCTATGGCCTGGCAACATGACTGAAGTTTGATTCTGGATTCCTGTGGCCTGGAAACATGACTGAGGCGTGATTCTTGAAAACTGTGGCCTGGGAACATGACATCTGTTTAGATTGTGGAATACTGTGCACCGGGAACTTGACTGAGCCTTGGTTCTGGAACCCTGTGGACTGGGAATATGACTGAGGTTTGATGGTGGTACCCTATGGCCTGGCAACATGACTGAAGTTTGATCCTGAATCCCTGTAGCCTGGGAACATAACAGAGGATTGATTCTGGAACCCTGTGGCCTGGGAACATGACATCGGTGGATTCTGGAACCCTGTGGCCTGGGAACATGAAATCGGTGGATTCTGGAACACTGTGTCCTGGGAATATGAGAACGGTTTGATTCTGGAACCCTGTGGCCTGGGAACATGTCTGAGGTTTGATGGTGGAAACCTGTGGCCTGGCAACATGACTGAGGTTTGATTCTGGAAGACTGTGACCAGGGAACATGATATCGGGTTTATTCTTCTAACCTGTGCCCTGGGAACAAGACTGAGGTTTGATTCTGGAACCCTGTGGCCTGGGAACATGACTGAGGTTTGTTTCTGGAAGCCTGTTCCCTGGGAACATGACTGAGGTTTGATTCTGGACACCTGTGTCCTGGGAACATGACTGAGATTCGATTGCTGAAACCTCTGGCCTGCGAACATGACCCAGGTTTGCATCCGGAACCATGTGTCCTGGGAATATGACTGAGGTTTGATTCTGGAAACCTTTGGCCTGGGAAAATGACTGAGGTTTCATTGTGGAAACATGGGGTCTGGGATCATGACTGATGTTTGATGGTGGAACCCTGTGAACGGGGAACATGACTGAGGCCTGATACTGGCACCCTATGGCGTGGGAACATGACATTGGTTTGATTCTGGAGCCCTGTTTACTCGGAACATGACTGAGCTTTGATGGTGGAAACCTGTGGCCTGGCAACATGACTGAGGTTTGATGGTGGAACCCTGTGGCTTGGCAAGATGACTTAGGTTTGATTGTGGAACACTCTGGCCTGGGAACATGACTGAGGCTTGATGGTGGAACCGTGGTCTGGCAACAGGACTGAGGTTTGATTGTGGAACCCTCTGGCCTGGGAATATGACTGAGGTTTAATTGTGGAACCCTGTGGCCTGGGAACATGACTGGGATGTTATTTCTGAAACCTGTGTCCAGGGAACACGAATGAGGTTTGATTCTGGAACCATGTGGCCTGGGAACAAGACTGAGGTTTGATTCTGGAACCCTGTGGCATGCAAACAGGACTCAGGTTTGATTCTGGAACCATGTGTCCTGGGAATAGGACTGAGGTTTGATTCTGGAAACCTTTGGCCTGGGAAAATGACTGAGGTTTCATTGTGGAAACATGGGGCCTGGGATCATGACTGAGGTTTGATGGTGGTACCCTATGGCCTGGCAACATGATTGAAGTTTGATTCTGGATCCCTGTGGCCTGGGAACATGGCTGAGGCGTGATTCTTGAAAACTGTGGCCTGGGTACATGACATCTGTTTAGATTGTGGAATACTGTGCCGGTGGAACCTGACTGAGCCTTGGTTCTGGAACCCTGTGGACTGGGAACATGACTGAGGTTTTATTCTGGAACCCTGTAGCCTGGGAACATAACAGAGGATTGATTCTGGAACCCTGTGGCCTGGGAACATGACAACGGTGGATTCTGGAACCCTGAGGCCTGGGAACATGACATCTGTTTAGATTGTGGAATACTGTGCCCCGGGAACCTGACTGAGCCTTGGTTCTGGAACCCTGTGGACTGGGAACATGACTGAGGTTTTATTCTGGAACCCTGTATACTGGGAATATAACTGAGGATTGATTCTGGAACCCTGTGGCCTGAGAACATGAAATCGGTGGATTCTGGAACCCTGTGGCCTGGGAATATGAGAACGGTTTGATTCTGGAACCCTGTGGCCTGGGAACATGTCTGAGGTTTGATGGTGGAAACCTGTGGCCTGGCAACATGACTGAGGTTTGATTCTGGAAGACTGTGACCAGTGAACATGATATCGGGTTTATTTTGGAAACCTGTGTCCTGGGAACAAGACTGAGGTTCGATTCTGGAATCCTGTGGCCTGCAAACATGACTCAGGTTTCATTCTGGAACCATGTGTCCTGGGAATATGACTGAGGTTTGATTCTGGAAACCTTTGGCCTGGGAAAATGACTGAGGTTTCATTGTGGAAACATGGGGACTGGGATCATGACTGAGGTTTGATGGTGGTACCCTATGGCCTGGCAACATGACTGAAGTTTGATTCTGGATCCCTGTGGCCTGGGAACATGGGGGAGCCGTGATTCTTGAAAATTGTGGCCTGGGAACATGACCTCAGTTTAGATTGTGGAATACTGTGCCCCGGGAACTTGACTGAGCCTTGGTTCTGGAACCCTGTGGACTGGGAACATGACTGAGGTTTTATTCTGGAACCCTGTAGCCTGGGAATATGACATCGGTGGATTCTGGATCCCTGAGGCCTGGTAATATGAAAACGGTTTGATTCTGGAACCCTGTGGCCTGGGAACATGCCTGAGGTTTGATGGTGGAAACCTGCGGCCTGGCAACATGACTGAGGTTTGATTCTGGAAGACTGTGACCAGGGAACATGATATCGGGTTTATTCTGGAAACCTGTGTCCTGGGAACAAGACTGAGGTTTGATTCTGGAACCCTGTGGCCTGGGAACATGACTGAGGTTTGTTTCTGGAAGCCTGTTCCCTGGGAACATGACTGAGGTTTGATTCTGGACACCTGTGTCCTGGGAACATGACTGAGGTTTGATTGTTGAAACCTGTGGCCTGCGAACATGACTCAGGTTTGATTCTGGAACCATGTGTCCTGGGAATATGACTGAGGTTTGATTCTGGAAACCTTTGGCCTGGGAAAATGACTGAGGTTTCATTGTGGAAACATGGGGCCTGGGATCATGACTGAGGTTTGATGGTGGAACACTATGGCCTGGCAAAATGACTGAGGCTTGATTCTGGAACCCTGTGGCCTGGCAAGTTGACTGAGGTTTGATGGCAGAAACCTGTGGACTGGCAACATGACTGAGGTTTGATTGTGGAACCCTGTGGCCTGGGAACATGACTGGGATTTTATTTCTGAAACCTGTGTCCAGGGAACATGACTGAGGTTTGATTCTGGAACCCTGTGTCCTGGAAACACGACTGAGGTTTGATTCTGGAACCATGTGGCCTGGGAATATGACTGAGGTTTGATTCTGGATACCATTGGCCTGGGAAGATGACTGATGTTAGAGTGTGGAATCCTGTGGCCTGGGATCATGACATCGGTTTGGATTCTGGTACCCTGTTGCCTGGGAACATGAAATCGGTTTGATTCTGGAAACCTGTGGCCTGGGAATATGACTGAGGTTTGAGGATGGTTCCCTATGGCCTGGCAACATGACTGAAGTTTGATTCTGGATCCCTGTGGCCTGGGAACATGGCTGAGGCGTGATTCTTGAAAACTGTGGCCTGGGAACATGACATCTGTTTAGATTGTGGAATAATGTGCCCCGGGAAATTGACTGAGCCTTGGTTCTGGAACCCTGTGGACTGGGAACATGACTGAGGTTTTATTCTGGAACCCTGTAGCCTGGGAATATGACATCGGTGGATTCTGGATCCCTGAGTCCTGGGAATGTGAAAACGGTTTGATTGTGGAACCCTGTGGCCTGGGAACATGCCTGAGGTCTGATGGTTGAAACCTGTGGCCTGGCAACATGACTGAGGTTTGTTTCTGGAAGCCTGTTCCCTTGGCATATGACTGAGGTTTAATTGAGGAACCCTGTGGCCTGGGAACATGACTGGGATTTTATTTCTGAAACCTGTGTCCAGGGAACATGACTGAGGTTTGATCGTGGAACCCTGTGTACGGGGAACATGACTGAGGCCTGATACTGGCGCCCCGTGGCGTGGGAACATGACATTGGTTTGATTCTGGAGCCCTGTTTACTGGGAACATGACTGAGGCTTGATGGTGGAAACCAGTGGCCTGGCAACATGACTGAGGTTTGATGGTGGAACCCTGTGGCTTGGCAAGATGACTTAGGTTTGATTGTGGAACACTCTGGCCTAGGAACATGACTGAGGCTTGATGGTGGAACCGTGGTCTGGCAACAGGACTGAGGTTTGATTGTGGAACCCTCTGGCCTGGGAATATGACTGAGGTTTAATTGTGGAACCCTGTGGCCTGGGAACATGACTGGGATTTTATTTCTGAAACCTGTGTCCAGGGAACCTGACTGAGGTTTTATTCTGGAACACTGTGTCCTGGGAACACGACTGAGGTTTGATTCTGGAAACCATTGGCCTGGGAAGATGACTGATGTTAGAGTGTGGAATCCTGTGGCCTGGGAACATGAAATCGGTTTGATTCTGGAAACATGTGGCCTGGGAATATGACTGAGGTTTGATGGTGGTACCCTATGGCCTGGCAAAATGACTGAAGTTTGATTCTGGATCCCTGTGGCCTGGGAACATGACTGAGGCGTGATTCTTGAAAACTGTGGCCTGGGAACATGACATCTGTTTAGATTTTGGAATACTGCGCCCCGGGAACCTGACTGAGCCTTGATTCTGGAACCCTGTGGAATGGGAACATGACTGAGGTTTTATTCTGGAACCCTGTAGCCTGGGAACATAACAGAGGATTGATTCTGGAACCCTGTGGCCTGAGAACCTGACATCGGTGGATTCTGGAACCCTGAGGACTGGTAAAATGACATCTGTTTAGATGGTGGAATACTGTGCCCCGGGAACCTGACTGAGCCTTGGTTCTGGAACCCTGTGGACTGGGAACATGACTGAGGTTTTATTCTGGAACCCTGTAGCCTGGGAACATAACTGATGATTGATTCTGGAACCCTGTGGCCAGGGAACATGAAATCGGTGGATTCTGGAACCCTGTGGCCTGGGAATATGAGAACGGTTTGATTCTGGAACCCTGTGGCCTGGGAACATGTCTGAGGTTTGATGGTGGAAATCTGTGGCCTGGCAACATGACTGAGGTTTGATTCTGGAAGAATGTGACCAGGGAACATGATATCGTGTTTATTCTGGAAACCTGTGTCCTGGGAATAAGACTGAGGTTTGATTCTGGAACCCTGTGGCCTGGGAACATGACTGAGGTTTGTTTCTGGAAGCCTGTTCCCTGGGAACATGACTGAGGTTTGATTCTGGACACCTGTGTCCTGGGATCATGACTGAGGTTTGATTGTTGAAACCTGTGGCCTGCGAACATGACTCAGGTTTGATTCTGGAACCATGTGTCCTTGGAATATGACTGAGGTTTGTTTCTGGAAATCTTTGGCCTGGGAAAATGACTGAGGTTTCATTGTGGAAACATGGGGCCTGGGATCATGACTGAGGTTTGATGGTGGAACCCTATGGTCTGGCAACATGACTGAAGTTTGATTCTGGATCCCTGTGGCCTGGGAACATGGCTGAGGCGTGATTCTTGAAAATTGTGCCCTGGGAACATGACATGTGTTTAGATTGTGGAATACTGTGCCCCGGGAACTTGACTGAGCCTTGGTTCTGGAACCCTGTGGACTGGGAACATGACTGAGGTTTTATTCTGGAACCCTGTAGCCTGGGAATATGACATCGGTGGATTCTGGATCCCTGAGGCCTGGGAATATGAAAACGGTTTGATTCTGGAACCCTGTGACCTGGGAACATGCCTGAGGTTTGATTGCTGAAACCTGTGGCCTGCGAACATGACTCAGGTTTGCTTCCAGAACAATGTGTCCTGGGAATATGACTGAGGTTTGATTCTGGAAAACTTTGGCCTGGGAAAATGACTGAGGTTGCATTGTGGAATCATGTGGCCTGGAATCATGACTGAGGTTTGATGGTGGAACACTATGGCCTGGCAAAATGACTGAGGCTTGATTCTGGAACCCTGTGGCCTGGCAAGTTGCCTTAGGTTTGATGGCAGAAACCTGTGGACTGGCAACATGACTGAGGTTTGATTGTGGAACCCTGTGAACGGGGAACATGACTGAGGCCTGATACTGGCACCCCGTGGCGTGGGAACATGACATTGGTTTGATTTTGGAGCCCTGTTTACTCGGAACATGACTGAGGTTTGATGGTGGAAACCTGTGGCCTGGCAACATGATTGAGGTTTCAGAGTGGAACCCTGTGGCTTGGCAAGATGACTTAGGTTTGATTGTGGAACACTCTGGCCTGGGAACATGACTGCGGCTTGATGGTGGAACCGTGGTCTGGCAACAGGACTGAGGTTTGATTGTGGAACCCTCTGGCCTGGGAATATGACTGAGGTTTACTTGTGGAACCCTGTGGCCTGGGAACATGACTGGGATTTTATTTCTCAAACCTGTGTCCAGGGAACATGACTGAGGTTTTATTCTGGAACCCTGTGTCCTGGGAACACGACTGAGGTTTTATTCTGGAAATCATTGGCCTGGGAAGATGACTGATGTTAGTGTGTGGAATCATGTTGCCTGGGAACATGAAATCGGTTTGATTCTGGAAACCTGTGGCCTGGGAATATGACTGAGGTTTGATGGTAGTACCCTATGGCCTGGCAACATGACTGAAGTTTAATTCTGGGTCCCTGTGGACTGGGAACATGACTGAGGTTTTATTCTGGAACCCTGTAGCCTGGGAACAAACAAAGGATTGATTCTGGAACCCTGAGACCTGGGAACATGACATCTGTTTAGATTGTGGAATACTGTGCCCCGGGAACCTGACTGAGCCTTGGTTCTGGAACCCTGTGGACTGGGAACATGACTGAGGTTTTATTCTGGAACCCTGTAGCCTGGGAACATAACAAAGGATTGATTCTGGAACCCTGTGGCCTGGGAACATGACATCGGTGGATTCTGGAACCCTGAGGCCTGGGAACATGACATCTGTTTAGTTTGTGGAATACTGTGCCCCGGGAACCTGACTGAGCCTTGGTTCTGGAACCCTGAGGACTGGGAACATGACTGAGCTTTTATTCTGGAACGCTGTAGCCTGGGAATATGACATCGGTGGATTCTGGATCCCTGTGGCCTGGGAACATGACTGAGGTTTGATGGTGGAACCCTGTGGCCTGGCAACATGATTGAGGTTTCAGAGTGGAACCCTCAGGCTTGGGAACATGAGTGAGGCTTGATGGTGGAACCCTGTGGCTTGGCAAGATGACCTAGGTTTGATTGTGGAACACTCTGGCCTGGGAACATGACTGAGGCTTGATGGTGGAACCGTGGTCTGGCAACAGGACTGAGGTTTTATTGTGGAACCCTCTGGCCTGGGAATATGACTGAGGTTTAATTGTGGAACCCTGTGGCCTGAGAACGTGACTGGGATTTTATTTCTGAAACCTGTGTACAGGGAACATGACTGAGGTTTGATTCTGGAACCCTGTGTCCTGGGAACACGAGTGAGGTTTGATTCTGGAACCATGTGGCCTGGGAATATTAGTGAGGTTTGATTCTGGATACCATTGGCCTGAGGAGATGACTGATGTTAGAGTGTGGAATCCTGTGGCCTGGGAACATGACATCGGTTTGGATTCTGGTACCCTGTTGCCTGGGAACATGAAATCGGTTTCATTCTGGAAACCTGTGGCCTTGGAATATGACTGAGGTTTGATGGTGGTACCCTATGGCCTGGCAACATGACTGAAGTTTGATTCTGGAACCCTGTGGCCTGAGAACATGGATGAGGCGTGATTCTTGAAAATTGTGGCCTGGGAACATGACATCACTTTAGATTGTGGAATATTGTGTCCCGGGAACTTGACTGAGCCTTGGTTCTGGAACCCTGTGGACTGGGAACATGACTGAGGTTTTATTCTGGAACCCTGTAGCCTGGGAATATGACATCGGTGGATTCTGGATCCCTGAGACCTGGGAATATGAAAACGGTTTGATTTTGGAACCCTGTGGCCTGGGAACATGCCTGAGGTTTGATGATGGAAACCTGTGGGCTGGCAACATGACTGAGGTTTGTTTCTGGAAGCCTGTTCCCTGGGCACATGACTGAGGTTTGATTCTGGACACCTGTGTCCTGGGAACATGATTGAGATTTGATTGCTGAAACCTGTGGCGTGCGAACATGACTCAGGTTTGCTTCCGGAACCATGTGTCCTGGGAATATGACTGAGGTTTGATTCTGGAAACCTTTGGCCTGGGAAATGACTGAGGTTTCATTGTGGAAACATGTGGCCTGGAATCATGACTGAGGTTTCATTGTGGAAACATGTGGCTTGGAATCATGACTGAGGTTTGATGGTGGAACCCTATGGCCTGGCAAAATGACTGAGGCTTGATTCTGGAACCCTGTGGCCTGGCAAGTTGCCTTAGGTTTGATGGCAGAAACCTGTGGACTGGCAACATGACTGAGGTTTGATTGTGGAACCCTGTGAACGGGGAACATGACTGAGGCCTGATACTGGCACCCCGTGGCGTGGGAACATGACATTGGTTTGATTCTGGAGCCCTGTTTACTCGGAACATGACTGAGGTTTGATGGTGGAACCCTGTGGCCTGGCAACATGATTGACGTTTCAGAGTGGAACCCTCAGGCTTGGGAACATGAGTGAGGCTTGATGGTGGAAACCTGTGGCCTGGCAACATGACTGAGGTTTGTTTCTGGAAGCCTGTTCCCTGGGAACATGACTGAGGTTTGATTCTGGACACCTGTGTCCTGGGAACATGACTGAGGTTTGACTGCTGAAACCTGAGGCCTGCGAACATGACTCAGGTTTGCTTCCAGAACCATGTGTCCTGGGAATATGACTGAGGTTTGATTCTGGAAACCTTTGGCCTGGGAAAATGACTGAGGTTTCATTGTGGAAACATGTGGCCTGGAATCATGACTGAGGTTTGATTGTGGAACACTATGGCCTGGCAAAATGACTGAGGCTTGATTCTGGAACCCTGTGGCCTGGCAAGTTGCCTTAGGTTTGATGGCAGAAACCTGTGGACTGGCAACATGACTGAGGTTTGATGGTGGAACCCTGTGGCTTGGCAAGATGACTTAGGTTTGATTGTGGAACACTCTGGCCTGGGAACATGACTGAGGCTTGATGGTGGAACCGTGGTCTGGCAACAGGACTGAGGTTTGATTGTGGAACCCTCTGGCCTGGGAATATGACTGAGGTTTAATTGTGGAACCCTGTGGCCTGGGAACATGACTAGGATTTTATTTCTGAAACCTGTGTCCAGGGAACATGACTGAGGTTTTATTCTGGAACCCTGTGTCCTGGGAACACGACTGAGGTTTGATTCTGGAAACCATTGGCCTGGGAAGATGACTGATGTTAGAGTGTGGAATCCTGTGGCCTGGGAACATGACATCGGTTTGGATTCTGGAACCCTTTTGCCTGGGTACATGAAATCGGTTTGATTCTGGAAACCTTTGGCCTGGGAATATGACTGAGGTTTGATGGTGGTACCCTATGGCCTGGCAACATGACTGAAGTTTGATTCTGGATCCCTGTGGCCTGGGAACATGACTGAGGCGTGATTCTTGAAAACTGTGGCCTGGGAACATGACATCTGTTTAGATTTTGGAATACTGTGCCCCTGGAACCTGACTGAGCCTTGGTTCTAGAAGCCTGTGGACTGGGAACATGACTGAGGTTTTATTCTGGAAATCTGTAGCCTGGGAACATAACAAAGGATTGATTCTGGAACCTTGTGGCCTGGGAACATGACATCGGTGGATTCTGGAACCCTGAGGCCTGGGAACATGACATCTGTTTAGATTGTGGAATACTGTGCCCCGGGAACCTGACTGAGCCTTGGTTCTGGAACCCTGTGGACTGGGAACATGACTGAGGTTTTATTCTGGAACCCTGTAGCCTGGGAACATAACAGAGGATTGATTCTGGAACCCTGTGGCCTGGGAACATGACATCGGTGGATTCTGGAACCCTGAGGCCTGGGAAAATGACATCTGTATAGATTGTGGAATACTGTGCCCCGGGAAACTGACTGAGCCTTGGTTCTGGAACCCTGTGGAATGGGAACATGACTGAGGTTTTATTCTGGAACCCTGTAGCCTGGGAACATAACTGAGGATTGATTCTGGAACCCTGTGGCCAGGGAACATGAAATCGGCGGATTCTGGAACCCTGTGGCCTGGGAATATGAGAACGGTTTGATTCTGGAACCCTGTGGCCTGGGAACATGTCTGAGGTTTTATGGTGGAAACCTGTGGCCTGGCAACATGACTGAGGTTTGATTCTGGAAGACTGTGACCAAGGAACATGATATCGGGTTTATTCTGGAAACCTGTGTCCTGGGAACAAGACTGAGGTTTGATTCTGGAACCCTGTGGCCTGGGAACATGACTGAGGTTTGTTTCTAGAAGCCTGTTCCCTGGGAACATGACTGAGGTTTGATTCTGGACACCTGTGTCCTGGGATCATGACTGAGGTTTGATTGTTGAAACCTGTGGCCTGCGAACATGACTCAGGTTTGATTCTGGAACCATGTGTCCTTGGAATATGACTGAGGTTTGATTCTGGAAACCTTTGGCCTGGGAAAATGACTGAGGTTTCATTGTGGAAACATGGGGCCTGGGATCATGACTGAGGTTTGATGGTGTTACCCTATAGCCTGGCAACATGACTGAAGTTTGATTCTGGATTCCTGTGGCCTGGGAACATGGCTGAGGCGTGATTCTTGAAAATTGTGGCCTGGGAACATGACATGTGTTTAGATTGTGGAATACTGTGCCCCGGGAAATTGACTGAGCCTTGGTTCTGGAACCCTGTGGACTGGGAACATGACTGAGCTTTTATTCTGGAACCCTGTAGCCTGGGAATATGACATCGGTGGCTTCTGGATCCCTGAGGCCTGGGAATATGAAAACGGTTTGATTCTGGAACCCTGTGGCCTGGGAACATGACTGAGGTTTGTTTCTGGAAGCCTGTTCCCTGGGAACATGACTGAGGTTTGATTCTGGACACCTGTGTCCTGGGATCATGACTGAGGTTTGATTGTCGAAACCTGTGGCCTGCGAACATGACTCAGGTTTGATTCTGGAACCATGTGTCCTTGGAATATGACTGAGGTTTGATTCTGGAAACCTTTGGCCTGGGAAAATGACTGAGGTTTCATTGTGGAAACATGGGGCCTGGGATCATGACTGAGGTTTGATGGTGGTAGCCTATGGCCTGGCAACATGACTGAAGTTTGATTCTGGATCCCTGTGGCCTGGGAACATGGCTGAGGCGTGATTCTTGAAAATTGTGGCCTGGGAACATGACATCTGTTTAGATTGTGGAATACTGTGCCCCGGGAACTTGACTGAGCCTTGGATCTGGATCCCTGTGGACTGGGAACATGACTGAGGTTTTATTCTGGAACCCTGTAGCCTGGGATTATCACATCGGTGGATTCTGGATCCCTGAGGCCTAGGAATATGAAAACGGTTTGACTCTGTAACCCTGTGGCCTGGGAACATGCCTGAGGTTTATGGTGGAAACCTGTGGCCTGGCAACATGACTGAGGTTTGTTTCTGGAAGCCTGTTCCCTGGGCACAAGACTGAGGTTTGATTCTGGACACCTGTGTCCTGAGAACATGACTGAGATTTGATTGCTGAAACCTGTGGCCTGCGAACATGACTCAGGTTTGCTTCCGGAACCATGTGTCCTGGGAATATGACTGAGGTTTGATTCTGGAAACCTTTGGCCTGGGAAAATGACTGAGGTTTCATTGTGGAAACATGTGGCCTGGAATCATGACTGAGGTTTGATGGTAGAACACTATGGCCTAGCAAAATGACTGAGGCTTGATTCTGGAATCCTGTGGCCTGGCAAGTTGCCTTAGGTTTGATGGCAGAAACCTGTGGACTGGCAACATGACTGAGGTTTGATTGTGGAACCCTGTGAACGGGGAACATGACTGAGGCCTGATACTGGCACCACGTGGCGTGGGAACATGACATTGGTTTGATTCTGGAGCCCTGTTTACTCGGAACATGACTGAGGTTTGATGGTTGAACCCTGTGGCCTGGCAACATGATTGAGGTTTCAGAGTGGAACCCTCAGGCTTGGGAACATGAGTGAGGCTTGATGGTGGAAACCAGTGGCCTGACAACATGACTGAGGTTTGATGGTGCAACCCTGTGGCTTGGCAAGATGACTTAGGTTTGATTGTGGAACACGCTGGCCTGGGAACATGACTGAGGCTTGATGGTGGAACCGTGACCTGGTAACAGGACTGAGGTTTGATTGTGGAAACCTCTGGCCTGGGAATATGACTGAGGTTTGATTCTGGAACCCTGTGGCCTGGGAACATGACTGAGGTTTGTTTCTGGAAGCCTGTTCCCTGGGAACATGACTGAGGTTTGATTCTGGACACCTGTGTCCTGGGATCATGACTGAGGTTTGATTGTTGAAACCTGTGGCCTGCGAACATGACTCAGGTTTGATTCTGGAACCATGTGTGCTGGGAATATGACTGAGGTTTGATTCTGGAAACCTTTGGCCTGGGAATATGACTGAGGTATCATTGTGGAAACATGGGGCCTGGGATCATGACTGAGGTTTGATGGTGGAACACTATGGCCTGGCAAAATGACTGAGGCTTGATTCTGGAACCCTGTGGCCTGGCAAGTTGACTGAGGTTTGAAGGCCGAAACCTGTGGACTGGCACATGACTGAGGTTTGATTGTGGAACCCTGTGGCCTGGGAACATGACTGAGGCTTGATGGTGGAACCGTGGTCTGGCAACAGGACTGAGGTTTGATTGTGGAACCCTCTGGCCTGGGAATACGACTGAGGTTTAATTGTGGAACCCTGTGGCCTGGGAACATGACTGGGATTTTATTTCTGAAACCTGTGTCCAGGGAACATGACTGAGGTTTTATTCTGGAACCCTGTGTCCTGGGAATACGACTGAGGTTTTATTCTGGAAACCATTGGCCTGGGAAGATGACTGATGTTAGAGTGTGGAATCCTGTGGCCTGGAAACATGACATCGGTTTGGATTCTGGTAACCTGTTGCCTAGGAACATGACATCGGTTTGATTCTGGAAACCTGTGGCCTGGGACTATGACTGAGGTTTGATGGTGGTACCCTATGGCCTGGCAACATGACTGAAGTTTGATTCTGGATCCCTGTGGCCTGGGAACATGGCTGAGGCGTGATTCTTGAAAATTGTGGCCTGGGAACATGACATCTGTTTAGATTGTGGAATACTGTGCCCCGGGAACTTGACTGAGCCTTGGATCTGGATCCCTGTGGACTGGGAACATGACTGAGGTTTTATTCTGGAACCCTGTAGCCTGGGATTATGACATCGGTGGATTCTGGATCCCTGAGGCCTAGGAATATGAAAACGGTTTGACTCTGTAACCCTGTGGCCTGGGAACATGCCTGAGGTTTATGGTGGAAACCTGTGGCCTGGCAACATGACTGAGGTTTGTTTCTGGAAGCCTGTTCCCTGGGCACAAGACTGAGGTTTGATTCTGGACACCTGTGTCCTGAGAACATGACTGAGATTTGATTGCTGAAACCTGTGGCCTGCGAACATGACTCAGGTTTGCTTCCGGAACCATGTGTCCTGGGAATATGACTGAGGTTTGATTCTGGAAACCTTTGGCCTGGGAAAATGACTGAGGTTTCATTGTGGAAACATGTGGCCTGGAATCATGACTGAGATTTGATGGTAGAACACTATGGCCTAGCAAAATGACTGAGGCTTGATTCTGGAATCCTGTGGCCTGGCAAGTTGCCTTAGGTTTGATGGCAGAAACCTGTGGACTGGCAACATGACTGAGGTTTGATTGTGGAACCCTGTGAACGGGGAACATGACTGAGGCCTGATACTGGCACCACGTGGCGTGGGAACATGACATTGGTTTGATTCTGGAGCCCTGTTTACTCGGAACATGACTGAGGTTTGATGGTTGAACCCTGTGGCCTGGCAACATGATTGAGGTTTCAGAGTGGAACCCTCAGGCTTGGGAACATGAGTGAGGCTTGATGGTGGAAACCAGTGGCCTGACAACATGACTGAGGTTTGATGGTGCAACCCTGTGGCTTGGCAAGATGACTTAGGTTTGATTGTGGAACACGCTGGCCTGGGAACATGACTGAGGTTTGTTTCTGGAAGCCTGTTCCCTGGGAACATGACTGAGGTTTGATTCTGGACACCTGTGTCCTGGGATCATGACTGAGGTTTGATTGTTGAAACCTGTGGCCTGCGAACATGACTCAGGTTTGATTCTGGAACCATGTGTGCTGGGAATATGACTGAGGTTTGATTCTGGAAACCTTTGGCCTGGGAAAATGACTGAGGTTTCATTGTGGAAACATGGGGCCTGGGATCATGACTGAGGTTTGATGGTGGTAGCCTATGGCCTGGCAACATGACTGAAGTTTGATTCTGGATCCCTGTGGCCTGGGAACATGGCTGAGGCGTGATTCTTGAAAATTGTGGCCTGGGAACATGACATCTGTTTAGATTGTGGAATACTGTGCCCCGGGAACTTGACTGAGCCTTGGATCTGGATCCCTGTGGACTGGGAACATGACTGAGGTTTTATTCTGGAACCCTGTAGCCTGGGATTATGACATCGGTGGATTCTGGATCCCTGAGGCCTGGGAATATGAAAACGGTTTGATTGTGTAGCCCTGTGGCCTGGGAACATGCCTGAGGTTTATGGTGGAAACCTGTGGCCTGGCAACAGGACTGAGGTTTGTTTCTGGAAGCCTGTTCCCTGGGCACAAGACTGAGGTTTGATTCTGGACACCTGTGTCCTGAGAACATGACTGAGATTTGATTGCTGAAACCTGTGGCCTGCGAACATGACTCAGGTTTGCTTCCGGAACCATGTGTCCTGGGAATATGACTGAGGTTTGATTCTGGAAACATTTGGCCTGGGAAAATGACTGAGGTTTCATTGTGGAAACATGTGGCCTGGAATCATGACTGAGGTTTGATGGTGGAACACTATGGCCTGGCAAAATGACTGAGGCTTGATTCTGGAATCCTGTGGCCTGGCAAGTTTCCTTAGGTTTGATGGCAGAAACCTGTGGACTGGCAACATGACTGAGGTTTGATTGTGGAACCCTGTGAACGGGGAACATGACTGAGGCCTGATACTGGCACCACGTGGCGTGGGAACATGACATTGGTTTGATTCTGGAGCCCTGTTTACTCGGAACATGACTGAGGTTTGATGGTGGAACCCTGAGGCCTAGCAACATGATTGAGGTTTCAGAGTGGAACCCTCAGGCTTGGGAACATGAGTGACGCTTGATGGTGGAAACCAGTGGCCTGGCAACATGACTGAGGTTTGATGGTGGAACCCTGTGGCTTGGCAAGATGACTTAGGTTTGATTGTGGAACACTCTGGCCTGGGAACATGACTGAGGCTTGATGGTTGAACCGTGGCCTGGCAACAGGACTGAGGTTTGATTGTGGAACCCTCTGGCCTGGGAATATGACTGAGGTTTGATTCTGGAACCCTGTGGCCTGGGAACATGACTGAGGTTTGTTTCTGGAAGCCTGTTCCCTGGGAACATGACTGAGGTTTGATTCTGGACACCTGTGTCCTGGGATCATGACTGAGGTTTGATTGTCGAAACCTGTGGCCTGCGAACATGACTCAGGTTTGATTCTGGAACCATGTGTCCTTGGAATATGACTGAGGTTTGATTCTGGAAACCTTTGGCCTGGGAAAATGACTGAGGTTTCATTGTGGAAACATGGGGCCTGGGATCATGACTGAGGTTTGATGGTGGTAGCCTATGGCCTGGCAACATGACTGAAGTTTGATTCTGGATCCCTGTGGCCTGGGAACATGGCTGAGGCGTGATTCTTGAAAATTGTGGCCTGGGAACATGACATCTGTTTAGATTGTGGAATACTGTGCCCCGGGAACTTGACTGAGCCTTGGATCTGGATCCCTGTGGACTGGGAACATGACTGAGGTTTTATTCTGGAACCCTGTAGCCTGGGATTATGACATCGGTGGATTCTGGATCCCTGAGGCCTAGGAATATGAAAACGGTTTGACTCTGTAACCCTGTGGCCTGGGAACATGCCTGAGGTTTATGGTGGAAACCTGTGGCCTGGCAACATGACTGAGGTTTGTTTCTGGAAGCCTGTTCCCTGGGCACAAGACTGAGGTTTGATTCTGGACACCTGTGTCCTGAGAACATGACTGAGATTTGATTGCTGAAACCTGTGGCCTGCGAACATGACTCAGGTTTGCTTCCGGAACCATGTGTCCTGGGAATATGACTGAGGTTTGATTCTGGAAACCTTTGGCCTGGGAAAATGACTGAGGTTTCATTGTGGAAACATGTGGCCTGGAATCATGACTGAGGTTTGATGGTAGAACACTATGGCCTAGCAAAATGACTGAGGCTTGATTCTGGAATCCTGTGGCCTGGCAAGTTGCCTTAGGTTTGATGGCAGAAACCTGTGGACTGGCAACATGACTGAGGTTTGATTGTGGAACCCTGTGAACGGGGAACATGACTGAGGCCTGATACTGGCACCACGTGGCGTGGGAACATGACATTGGTTTGATTCTGGAGCCCTGTTTACTCGGAACATGACTGAGGTTTGATGGTTGAACCCTGTGGCCTGGCAACATGATTGAGGTTTCAGAGTGGAACCCTCAGGCTTGGGAACATGAGTGAGGCTTGATGGTGGAAACCAGTGGCCTGACAACATGACTGAGGTTTGATGGTGCAACCCTGTGGCTTGGCAAGATGACTTAGGTTTGATTGTGGAACACGCTGGCCTGGGAACATGACTGAGGCTTGATGGTGGAACCGTGACCTGGTAACAGGACTGAGGTTTGATTGTGGAAACCTCTGGCCTGGGAATATGACTGAGGTTTGATTCTGGAACCCTGTGGCCTGGGAACATGACTGAGGTTTGTTTCTGGAAGCCTGTTCCCTGGGATCATGACTGAGGTTTGATTGTTGAAACCTGTGGCCTGCGAACATGACTCAGGTTTGATTCTGGAACCATGTGTGCTGGGAATATGACTGAGGTTTGATTCTGGAAACCTTTGGCCTGGGAATATGACTGAGGTATCATTGTGGAAACATGGGGCCTGGGATCATGACTGAGGTTTGATGGTGGAACACTATGGCCTGGCAAAATGACTGAGGCTTGATTCTGGAACCCTGTGGCCTGGCAAGTTGACTGAGGTTTGAAGGCCGAAACCTGTGGACTGGCACATGACTGAGGTTTGATTGTGGAACCCTGTGGCCTGGGAACATGAGTGAGGCTTGATGGTGGAACCGTGGTCTGGCAACAGGACTGAGGTTTGATTGTGGAACCCTCTGGCCTGGGAATATGACTGAGGTTTAATTGTGGAACCCTGTGGCCTGGGAACATGACTGGGATTTTATTTCTGAAACCTGTGTCCAGGGAACATGACTGAGGTTTTATTCTGGAACCCTGTGTCCTGGGAACACGACTGAGGTTTTATTCTGGAAACCATTGGCCTGGGAAGATGACTGATGTTAGAGTGTGGAATCCTGTGGCCTGGAAACATGACATCGGTTTGGATTCTGGTACCCTGTTGCCTGGGAACATGAAATCGTTTTGATTCTGTAAACCTGTGGCCTGGGACTATGAGTGAGGTTTGATGGTGGTACCCTATGGCCTGGCAACATGACTGAAGTTTGATTCTGGATCCCTGTGGCCTGGGAACATGGCTGAGGCGTGATTCTTGAAAATTGTGGCCTGGGAACATGACATCTGTTTAGATTGTGGAATACTGTGCCCCGTGAACTTGACTGAGCCTTGGATCTGGATCCCTGTGGACTGGGAACATGACTGAGGTTTTATTCTGGAACCCTGTAGCCTGGGATTATGACATCGGTGGATTCTGGATCCCTGAGGCCTGGGAATATGAAAACGGTTTGATTCTGTAACCCTGTGGCCTGGGAACATGCCTGAGGTTTATGGTGGAAACCTGTGGCCTGGCAACATGACTGAGGTTTGTTTCTGGAAGCCTGTTCCCTGGGCACAAGACTGAGGTTTGATTCTGGACACCTGTGTCCTGAGAACATGACTGAGATTTGATTGCTGAAACCTGTGGCCTGCGAACATGACTCAGGTTTGCTTCCGGAACCATGTGTCCTGGGAATATGACTGAGGTTTGATTCTGGAAACATTTGGCCTGGGAAAATGACTGAGGTTTCATTGTGGAAACATGTGGCCTGGAATCATGACTGAGGTTTGATGGTGGAACACTATGGCCTGGCAAAATGACTGAGGCTTGATTCTGGAATCCTGTGGCCTGGCAAGTTGCCTTAGGTTTGATGGCAGAAACCTGTGGACTGGCAACATGACTGAGGTTTGATTGTGGAACCCTGTGAACGGGGACCATGACTGAGGCCTGATACTGGCACCACGTGGCGTGGGAACATGACATTGGTTTGATTCTGGAGCCCTGTTTACTCGGAACATGACTGAGGTTTGATGGTGGAACCCTGAGGCCTGGCAACATGATTGAGGTTTCAGAGTGGAACCCTCAGGCTTGGGAACATGAGTGAGGCTTGATGGTGGAAACCAGTGGCCTGGCAACATGACTGAGGTTTGATGGTGGAACCCTGTGGCTTGGCAAGATGACTTAGGTTTGATTGTGGAACACTCTGGCCTGGGAACATGACTGAGGCTTGATGGTGGAACCGTGGCCTGGCAACAGGACTGAGGTTTGATTGTGGAACCCTCTGGCCTGGGAATATGACTGAGGTTTGATTCTGGAACCCTGTGGCCTGGGAACATGACTGAGGTTTTTTTCTGGAAGCATGTTCCCTGGGAATATGACTGAGGTTTGATTCTGGACACCTGTGTCCTGGGATCATGACTGAGGTTTGATTGTTGAAACCTGTGGCCTGCGAACATGATTCAGGTTTGATTCTGGAACCATGTGTGCTGGGAATATGACTGAGGTTTGATTCTGGAAACCTTTGGCCTGGGAATATGACTGAGGTTTCATTGTGGAAACATGGGGCCTGGGATCATGACTGAGGTTTGATGGTGGAACACTATGGCCTGGCAAAATGACTGAGGCTTGAATCTGGAACCCTGTGCCCTGGCAAGTTGACTGAGGTTTGAAGGCCGAAACCTGTGGACTGGCACGTGACTGAGGTTTGATTGTGGAACCCTGTGGCCTGGGAACATGACTGAGGCTTGATGGTGGAACCGTGGTCTGGCAACAGGACTGAGGTTTGATTGTGGAACCCTCTGGCCTGGGAATATGACTGAGGTTTAATTGTGGAACCCTGTGGCCTGGGAACATGACTGGGATTTTATTTCTGAAACCTGTGTCCAGGGAACATGACTGAGGTTTTATTCTGGAACCCTGTGTCCTGGGAACACGACTGATGTTTGATTCTGGAAACCATTGGCCTGGGAAGATGACTGATGTTAGAGTGTGGAATCCTGTGGCCTGGGAACATGACATCGGTTTGGATTCTGGTACCCTGTTGCCTGGGAACATGAAATCGGTTTGATTTTGGAAACCTGTGGCCTGGGAATATGACTGAGGTTTGATGGTCGTACCCCATGGCCTGGCAACATGACTGAAGTTTGATTCTGGATCCCTGTGGCCTGGGAACATGGCTGAGGCGTGATTCTTGAAAACTGTGGCCTGGGAACATGACATCTGTTTAGATTTTGAAATACTCTGCCCGGGGATCCTGATTAAGCCTTGGTTCTGGAACCCTGTGGACTGGGAACATGACTGAGGTTTTATTCTGGAACGCAGTAGCCTGGGAACATAACAGAGGATTGATTCTGGAACCCTGTGGCCTGGGAACATGACATCGGTGGATTCTGGATCCCTGAGGCTTGGGAACATGACATCTGTTTAGATTGTGGAATACTGTGCCCCGGGAACCTGACTGAGCCTTGGTTCTGGAACCCTGTGGACTGGGAACATGACTGAGGTTTTATTCTGGAACCCTGTAGTCTGGGAACATAACTGAGGATTGATTCTGGAACCCTCTGGCATTGGAACATGAAATCGGTGGATTCTGGAACACTGTGGTTTGGGAATATGAGAACGGTTTGTTTCTGGAACCCTGTAGCCTGGGAATATGACATCAGTGGATTCTGGATCCCTGAGGCCTGGGAATATGAAAACGGTTTGATTTTGGAACCCTGTGGCCTGGGAACATGCCTGAGGTTTATGGTGGAAACCTGTGGCCTGGCAACATGAATGAGGTTTGTTTCTGGAAGCCTGTTCCCTGGGCACATGACTGAGGTTTGATTCTGGACACCTGTGTCCTGGGAACATGACTGAGATTTGATTGCTGAAACCTGTGGCCTGCGTACATGACTCAGGTTTGCTTCCGGAACCATGTGTCCTGGGAATATGACTGAGGTTTGATTCTGGAAACCTTTGGCCTGGGAAAATGACTGAGGTTTCATTGTGAAAACATGTGGCCTGGAATCATGCCTGAGGTTTGATGGTGGAACACTATGGCCTGGCAAAATGACTGAGGCTTGATTCTGGAACCCTGTGGCCTGGCAAGTTGCCTTAGGTTTGATGGCAGAAACCTGTGGACTGGCAACATGACTGAGGTTTGATTGTGGAACCCTGTGAACGGGGAACATGACTGAGGCCTGATACTGGCACCCCGTGGCGTGGGAACATGACATTGGTTTGATTCTGGAGCCCTGTTTACTCGGAACATGACTGAGGTGTGATGGTTGAACCCTGTGACCTGGCAACATGATTGAGGTTTCAGAGTGGAACCCTCAGGCTTGGGAACATGAGTGAGGATTGATGGTGGAAACCAGTGGCCTGGCAACATGACTGAGGTTTGATGGTGGAACCCTGTGGCTTTGAAAGATGACTTAGGTTTGATTGTGGAACACTCTGGCCTGGGAACATGACTGAGGCTTGATGGTGGAACCGTGGTCTGGCAACAGGACTGAGGTTTGATTGTGGAACCCTCTGGCCTGGGAATATGACTGAGGTTTAATTGTGGAACCCTGTGGCCTGGGAACATGACTGGGATTTTATTTCTGAAACCTGTGTCCAGGGAACATGACTGAGGTTTTATTCTGGAACCCTGTGTCCTGGGAACACGACTGAGGTTTGATTCTGGAACCCTGTGGCCTGGGAAAATGACTGATGTTAGAGTGTGGAATCCTGTGGCCTGGGAACATGACATCGGTTTGGATTCTGGTACCCTGTTGCCTGGGAACATGAAATCGGTTTGATTCTGGAAACCTGTGGCCTGGGAAAATGGCTGAGGCGTGATTCTTGAAAATTGTGCCCTGGGAACATGACATCTGTTTAGATTGTGGAATACTGTGCCCCGGGAACTTGACTGAGCCTTGGTTCTGGAACCCTGTGGACTGGGAACATGACTGAGCTTTTATTCTGGAACCCTGTAGCCTGGGAATATGACATCGGTGGCTTCTGGATCCCTGAGGCCTGGGAATATGAAAACGGTTTGATTCTGGAACCCTGTGGCCTGGGAACATGCCTGAGGTTTGATGGTGGAAACCTGTGGCCTGGCAACATGACTGAGGTTTGTTTCTGGAAGCCTGTTCCCTGGGCACATGATTGAGGTTTGATTTTGGACACCTGTGTCCTGGGAACATGACTGAGGTTTGATTGCTGAAACCTGTGGACTGCGAACATGACTCAGGTTTGCTTCCGGAACCATGTGTCCTGGGAATATGACTGAGGTTTGATTCTGGAAACCTTTGGCCTGGGAAAATGACTGAGGTTTCATTGTGGAATCATGTGGCCTGGAATCATGACTGAGGTTTGATGGTGGAACACTATGGCCTGGTAAAATGACTGTGGCTTGATTCTGGAACCCTGTGGCCTGGCAAGTTGCCTTAGGTTTGATGGCATAAACCTGTGGACTGGCAACATGACTGAGGTTTGATTGTGGAACCCTGTGAACGGGGAACATGACTGAGGCCTGATACTGGCACCCCGTGGCCTGGGAACATGACATTGGTTTCATTCTGGAGCCCTGTTTACTCGGAACATGACTGAGGTTTGATGGTGGAACCCTGTGGCCTGGCAACATGATTGAGGTTTCAGAGTGGAACCCTCAGGCTTGGGAACATGAGTGAGGCTTGATGGTAGAAACCAGTGGCCTGGCAACATGACGGAAGTTTGATGGTGGAACCCTGTGGCTTGGCAAGGTGACCTAGGTTTGTTTGTGGAACACTCTGGCCTGGGAACATGACTGAGGCTTGATGGTGGAACCGTGGTCTGGCAACAGGACTGAGGTTTGATTGTGGAACCCTCTGGCCTGGGAATATCACTGAGGTTTAATTGTGGAACCCTGTGGCCTGGGAACATGACTGGGATTTTATTTCTGAAACCTGTGTCCAGGGAACATGACTGAGGTTTGATTCTGGAAACCATTGACCTGGGAAGATGACTGATGTTAGAGTGTGGAATCCTCTGGCCTGGGAACATGACATCGGTTTGGATTCTGGGACCCTATTGCCTGGGAACATGAAATCGGTTTGATTCTGGAAACCTGTGGCCTGGGAATATGACTGAGGTTTGATGGTGGTACCCTATGGCCTGGCAACATGACTGAAGTTTGATTCTGGATCCCTGTGGCCTGGGAACATGACTGAGGCGTGATTCTTGAAAGCTGTGGCCTGGGAACATGACATCTCTTTAGATTTTGGAATACTGTGCCCCGGGAACGTTACTGAGCCTTGGTTCTGGAACCCTGTGGACTGGGAACATGACTGAGGTTTTATTCTGGAACCCTGTAGCCTGGGAACATAACAAAGGATTGATTCTGGAACCCTGAGTCGTGGGAACATGACATCTGTTTAGATTGTGGAATACTGTGCCCCGGGAACCTGACTGAGCCTTGGTTCTGGAACCCTGTGGACTGGGAACATGACTGAGGTTTTATTCTGGAAGCCTGTAGCCTGGGAACATAACAAAGGATTGATTCTGTAACCCTGTGGCCTGGGAACATGACATCGGTGGATTCTGGAACCCTGAGGCCTGGGAACATGACATCTGTTTAGATTGTGGAATACTGTGCCCCGGGAACCTGACTGAGCCTTGGTTCTGGAACCCTGTGGACTGGGGACATGACTGAGGTTTTATTCTGGAACCCTGTAGCCTGGGAACATAACTGAGGATTGATTCTGGAACCCTGTGGCCTGGGAACATGACATCGGTGGATTCTTGAACACTGAGGCCTGGGAAAATGACATCTGTTTAGATTGTGGAATACTGTGCCCCGGAAACTTGCCTGAGCCTTGGTTCTGGAACCCTGTGGACTGGGAACATGACTGAGGTTTTATTCTGGAACCCTGTAGCCTGGAAACATAACAAATGATTGATTCTGGAACCCTGTGGCCTGGGAACATGAAATTGGTGGATTCTGGAAACCTGTGGCCTGGGAATATGAGAACGGTTTGATTCTGGAAACCTGCGGCCTGGGAACATGTCTGAGGTTTGATGGTGGAAACCTGTGGCCTGGCAACATGATTGAGGTTTCATTCTGGAAGACTGTGACCAGGGAACATGATATCGGGTTGAGTCTGGAAACCTGTGTCCTGGGAACAAGACTGAGGTTTGATTCTGGAACCCTGTGACCTGGGAACATGACTGAAGTTTGTTTCTGGAAGCCTGTTCCCTGGGAACATGACTGAGGTTTCATTTTGGACACCTGTGTCCTGGGATCATGACTGAGGTTTGATTGTTGAAACCTGTGGCCTGCGAACATAACTCAGGTTTGATTCTGGAATCATGTGTCCTGGGAATATGACTGAGGTTTGATTGTGGAAACCTTTGGCCTGGGAAAATGACTGAGGTTTCATTGTGGAAACATGGGTCCTGGGATCCTGACTGAGGTTTGACGGTGGAACACTATGGCCTGGGAAAATGACTGAGGCTTGATTCTGGAACCCTGTGGCCTGGCAAGTTGACTGAGGTTTGATGGCAGAAACCTGTGGACTGGCAACATGACTGAGGTTTGATTGTGGAACCCTGTGGCCTGGGAACATGACTGGGATTTAATTTCTGAAACCTGTGTCCAGGGAACATGACTGAGGTTTGATTCTGGAACCCTGTGTCCTGGGAACACGACTGAGGTTTGATTCTGGAACCATGTGGCCTGGGAATATGAATGAGGTTTGATTCTGGATACCATTGGCCTGGGAAGATGACTGATGTTAGAGTGTGGAATCCTGTGACCTGGGAACATGACATCGCTTTGGATTCTGGTAACCTGTTGCCTGGGCACATGAAATCGGTTTGTTTCTGGATCCCTGTGGCCTGGGAACATGGCTGAGGCGTGATTCTTAAAAATTGTGGCCTGGGAACCTGACATCTGTTTAGATTGTGGAATACTGTGTCCCGGGAACTTGACTGAGCCTTGGTTCTGAAACCCTGTGGACTGGGAACATGACTGAGGTTTTATTCTGGAACCCTGTAGCCTGGGAATATGACATCGGTGGATTCTGGATCCCTGAGGCCTGGGAATATGAAAACGGTTTGATTCTGGAACCCTGTGGCCTGGGAACATGCCTGAGGTTTGATGGTGGAAACCTGTGGGCTGGCAACATGACTGAGGTTTGTTTCTGGAAGCCTGTTCCCTGGGCAAATGACTGAAGTTTGATTCTGGACACCTGTGTCGTGGGAACATGACTGAGATTTGATTGCTGAAACCTGTGGCCTGCGAACATGACTCAGGTTTGCTTCCGGAACCATGTGTCCTTGGAATATGACTGAGGTTTGATTCTGGAAATCTTTGGCCTGGGGAAATGACTGAGGTTTCATTGTGGAAACATGTGGCCTGGGAAAATGACTGAGGTTTCATTGTGGAAACATGTGGCTTGGAATCCTGACTGAGGTTTGATGGTGGAACACTATGGCCTGGCAAAATGACTGAGGCTTGATTCTGGAACCCTGTGGCCTGGCAAGTTGCCTTAGGTTTGATGGCAGAAACCTGTGGACTGGCAACATGACTGAGGTTTGATTGTGGAACCCTGTGAACGGGGAACATGACTGAGGCCTGATACTGGCACCCCGTGGCGTGGGAACATGACATTGGTTTGATTCTGGAGCCCTGTTTACTCGGAACATGACTGAGGTTTGATGGTGGAACCCTGTGGCCTGGCAACATGATTGAGATTTCAGAGTGGAACCCTCAGGCTTGGGAACATGAGTGAGGCTTGATGGTGGAAACCAGTGGCCTGGCAACATGACGGAGGTTTGATGGTGGAACCCTGTGGCTTGGCAAGATGACTTAGGTTTGATTGTGGAACACTCGGGCCTGAGAACATGACTGAGGCTTGATGGTGGAACCGTGGTCTGGCAACAGGACTGAGGATTGATTGTGGGACCCTCTGGCCTGGGAATATGACTGAGGTTTGATTCTGGAAACCTTTGGCCTGGGAATATGACTGAGGTATCATTGTGGAAACATGGGGCCTGGGATCATGACTGAGGTTTGATGGTGGAACACTATGGCCTGGCAAAATGACTGAGGCTTGATTCTGGAACCCTGTGGCCTGGCAAGTTGACTGAGGTTTGAAGGCCGAAACCTGTGGACTGGCACATGACTGAGGTTTGATTGTGGAACCCTGTGGCCTGGGAACATGACTGAGGCTTGATGGTGGAACCGTGGTCTGGCAACAGGACTGAGGTTTGATTGTGGAACCCTCTGGCCTGGGAATACGACTGAGGTTTAATTGTGGAACCCTGTGGCCTGGGAACATGACTGGGATTTTATTTCTGAAACCTGTGTCCAGGGAACATGACTGAGGTTTTATTCTGGAACCCTGTGTCCTGGGAATACGACTGAGGTTTTATTCTGGAAACCATTGGCCTGGGAAGATGACTGATGTTAGAGTGTGGAATCCTGTGGCCTGGAAACATGACATCGGTTTGGATTCTGGTAACCTGTTGCCTAGGAACATGACATCGGTTTGATTCTGGAAACCTGTGGCCTGGGACTATGACTGAGGTTTGATGGTGGTACCCTATGGCCTGGCAACATGACTGAAGTTTGATTCTGGATCCCTGTGGCCTGGGAACATGGCTGAGGCGTGATTCTTGAAAATTGTGGCCTGGGAACATGACATCTATTTAGATTGTGGAATACTGTGCCCCGTGAACTTGACTGAGCCTTGGATCTGGATCCCTGTGGACTGGGAACATGACTGAGGTTTTATTCTGGAACCCTGTAGCCTGGGATTATGACATCGGTGGATTCTGGATCCCTGAGGCCTGGGAATATGAAAACGGTTTGATTCTGTAGCCCTGTGGCCTGGGAACATGCCTGAGGTTTATGGTGGAAACCTGTGGCCTGGCAACAGGACTGAGGTTTGTTTCTGGAAGCCTGTTCCCTGGGCACAAGACTGAGGTTTGATTCTGGACACCTGTGTCCTGAGAACATGACTGAGATTTGATTGCTGAAACCTGTGGCCTGCGAACATGACTCAGGTTTGCTTCCGGAACCATGTGTCCTGGGAATATGACTGAGGTTTGATTCTGGAAACATTTGGCCTGGGAAAATGACTGAGGTTTCATTGTGGAAACATGTGGCCTGGAATCATGACTGAGGTTTGATGGTGGAACACTATGGCCTGGCAAAATGACTGAGGCTTGATTCTGGAATCCTGTGGCCTGGCAAGTTTCCTTAGGTTTGATGGCAGAAACCTGTGGACTGGCAACATGACTGAGGTTTGATTGTGGAACCCTGTGAACGGGGAACATGACTGAGGCCTGATACTGGCACCACGTGGCGTGGGAACATGACATTGGTTTGATTCTGGAGCCCTGTTTACTCGGAACATGACTGAGGTTTGATGGTGGAACCCTGAGGCCTAGCAACATGATTGAGGTTTCAGAGTGGAACCCTCAGGCTTGGGAACATGAGTGACGCTTGATGGTGGAAACCAGTGGCCTGGCAACATGACTGAGGTTTGATGGTGGAACCCTGTGGCTTGGCAAGATGACTTAGGTTTGATTGTGGAACACTCTGGCCTGGGAACATGACTGAGGCTTGATGGTGGAACCGTGGCCTGGCAACAGGACTGAGGTTTGATTGTGGAACCCTCTGGCCTGGGAATATGACTGAGGTTTGATTCTGGAACCCTGTGGCCTGGGAACATGACTGAGGTTTATTTCTGGAAGCCTGTTCCCTGGGAACATGACTGAGGTTTGATTCTGGACACCTGTGTCCTGGGATCATGACTGAGGTTTGATTGTCGAAACCTGTGGCCTGCGAACATGACTCAGGTTTGATTCTGGAACCATGTGTCCTTGGAATATGACTGAGGTTTGATTCTGGAAACCTTTGGCCTGGGAAAATGACTGAGGTTTCATTGTGGAAACATGGGGCCTGGGATCATGACTGAGGTTTGATGGTGGTAGCCTATGGCCTGGCAACATGACTGAAGTTTGATTCTGGATCCCTGTGGCCTGGGAACATGGCTGAGGCGTGATTCTTGAAAATTGTGGCCTGGGAACATGACATCTGTTTAGATTGTGGAATACTGTGCCCCGGGAACTTGACTGAGCCTTGGATCTGGATCCCTGTGGACTGGGAACATGACTGAGGTTTTATTCTGGAACCCTGTAGCCTGGGATTATGACATCGGTGGATTCTGGATCCCTGAGGCCTAGGAATATGAAAACGGTTTGACTCTGTAACCCTGTGGCCTGGGAACATTCCTGAGGTTTATGGTGGAAACCTGTGGCCTGGCAACATGACTGAGGTTTGTTTCTGGAAGCCTGTTCCCTGGGCACAAGACTGAGGTTTGATTCTGGACACCTGTGTCCTGAGAACATGACTGAGATTTGATTGCTGAAACCTGTGGCCTGCGAACATGACTCAGGTTTGCTTCCGGAACCATGTGTCCTGGGAATATGACTGAGGTTTGATTCTGGAAACCTTTGAGCTGGGAAAATGACTGAGGTTTCATTGTGGAAACATGTGGCCTGGAATCATGACTGAGGTTTGATGGTAGAACACTATGGCCTAGCAAAATGACTGAGGCTTGATTCTGGAATCCTGTGGCCTGGCAAGTTGCCTTAGGTTTGATGGCAGAAACCTGTGGACTGGCAACATGACTGAGGTTTGATTGTGGAACCCTGTGAACGGGGAACATGACTGAGGCCTGATACTGGCACCACGTGGCGTGGGAACATGACATTGGTTTGATTCTGGAGCCCTGTTTACTCGGAACATGACTGAGGTTTGATGGTTGAACCCTGTGGCCTGGCAACATGATTGAGGTTTCAGAGTGGAACCCTCAGGCTTGGGAACATGAGTGAGGCTTGATGGTGGAAACCAGTGGCCTGACAACATGACTGAGGTTTGATGGTGCAACCCTGTGGCTTGGCAAGATGACTTAGGTTTGATTGTGGAACACGCTGGCCTGGGAACATGACTGAGGCTTGATGGTGGAACCGTGACCTGGTAACAGGACTGAGGTTTGATTGTGGAAACCTCTGGCCTGGGAATATGACTGAGGTTTGATTCTGGAACCCTGTGGCCTGGGAACATGACTGAGGTTTGTTTCTGGAAGCCTGTTCCCTGGGAACATGACTGAGGTTTGATTCTGGACACCTGTGTCCTGGGATCATGACTGAGGTTTGATTGTTGAAACCTGTGGCCTGCGAACATGACTCAGGTTTGATTCTGGAACCATGTGTGCTGGGAATATGACTGAGGTTTGATTCTGGAAACCTTTGGCCTGGGAATATGACTGAGGTATCATTGTGGAAACATGGGGCCTGGGATCATGACTGAGGTTTGATGGTGGAACACTATGGCCTGGCAAAATGACTGAGGCTTGATTCTGGAACCCTGTGGCCTGGCAAGTTGACTGAGGTTTGAAGGCCGAAACCTGTGGACTGGCACATGACTGAGGTTTGATTGTGGAACCCTGTGGCCTGGGAACATGAGTGAGGCTTGATGGTGGAACCGTGGTCTGGCAACAGGACTGAGGTTTGATTGTGGAACCCTCTGGCCTGGGAATATGACTGAGGTTTAATTGTGGAACCCTGTGGCCTGGGAACATGACTGGGATTTTATTTCTGAAACCTGTGTCCAGGGAACATGACTGAGGTTTTATTCTGGAACCCTGTGTCCTGGGAACACGACTGAGGTTTTATTCTGGAAACCATTGGCCTGGGAAGATGACTGATGTTAGAGTGTGGAATCCTGTGGCCTGGAAACATGACATCGGTTTGGATTCTGGTACCCTGTTGCCTGGGAACATGAAATCGTTTTGATTCTGTAAACCTGTGGCCTGGGACTATGAGTGAGGTTTGATGGTGGTACCCTATGGCCTGGCAACATGACTGAAGTTTGATTCTGGATCCCTGTGGCCTGGGAACATGGCTGAGGCGTTATTCTTGAAAATTGTGGCCTGGGAACATGACATCTGTTTAGATTGTGGAATACTGTGCCCCGTGAACTTGACTGAGCCTTGGATCTGGATCCCTGTGGACTGGGAACATGACTGAGGTTTTATTCTGGAACCCTGTAGCCTGGGATTATGACATCGGTGGATTCTGGATCCCTGAGGCCTGGGAATATGAAAACGGTTTGATTCTGTAACCCTGTGGCCTGGGAACATGCCTGAGGTTTATGGTGGAAACCTGTGGCCTGGCAACATGACTGAGGTTTGTTTCTGGAAGCCTGTTCCCTGGGCACAAGACTGAGGTTTGATTCTGGACACCTGTGTCCTGAGAACATGACTGAGATTTGATTGCTGAAACCTGTGGCCTGCGAACATGACTCAGGTTTGCTTCCGGAACCATGTGTCCTGGGAATATGACTGAGGTTTGATTCTGGAAACATTTGGCCTGGGAAAATGACTGAGGTTTCATTGTGGAAACATGTGGCCTGGAATCATGACTGAGGTTTGATGGTGGAACACTATGGCCTGGCAAAATGACTGAGGCTTGATTCTGGAATCCTGTGGCCTGGCAAGTTTCCTTAGGTTTGATGGCAGAAACCTGTGGACTGGCAACATGACTGAGGTTTGATTGTGGAACCCTGTGAACGGGGACCATGACTGAGGCCTGATACTGGCACCACGTGGCGTGGGAACATGACATTGGTTTGATTCTGGAGCCCTGTTTACTCGGAACATGACTGAGGTTTGATGGTGGAACCCTGAGGCCTGGCAACATGATTGAGGTTTCAGAGTGGAACCCTCAGGCTTGGGAACATGAGTGAGGCTTGATGGTGGAAACCAGTGGCCTGGCAACATGACTGAGGTTTGATGGTGGAACCCTGTGGCTTGGCAAGATGACTTAGGTTTGATTGTGGAACACTCTGGCCTGGGAACATGACTGAGGCTTGATGGTGGAACCGTTGCCTGGCAACAGGACTGAGGTTTGATTGTGGAACCCTCTGGCCTGGGAATATGACTGAGGTTTGATTCTGGAACCCTGTGGCCTGGGAACATGACTGAGGTTTTTTTCTGGAAGCATGTTCCCTGGGAATATGACTGAGGTTTGATTCTGGACACCTGTGTCCTGGGATCATGACTGAGGTTTGATTGTTGAAACCTGTGGCCTGCGAACATGATTCAGGTTTGATTCTGGAACCATGTGTGCTGGGAATATGACTGAGGTTTGATTCTGGAAACCTTTGGCCTGGGAATATGACTGAGGTTTCATTGTGGAAACATGGGGCCTGGGATCATGACTGAGGTTTGATGGTGGAACACTATGGCCTGGCAAAATGACTGAGGCTTGAATCTGGAACCCTGTGCCCTGGCAAGTTGACTGAGGTTTGAAGGCCGAAACCTGTGGACTGGCACGTGACTGAGGTTTGATTGTGGAACCCTGTGGCCTGGGAACATGACTGAGGCTTGATGGTGGAACCGTGGTCTGGCAACAGGACTGAGGTTTGATTGTGGAACCCTCTGGCCTGGGAATATGACTGAGGTTTAATTGTGGAACCCTGTGGCCTGGGAACATGACTGGGATTTTATTTCTGAAACCTGTGTCCAGGGAACATGACTGAGGTTTTATTCTGGAACCCTGTGCCCTGGGAACACGACTGATGTTTGATTCTGGAAACCATTGGCCTGGGAAGATGACTGATGTTAGAGTGTGGAATCCTGTGGCCTGGGAACATGACATCGGTTTGGATTCTGGTACCCTGTTGCCTGGGAACATGAAATCGGTTTGATTTTGGAAACCTGTGGCCTGGGAATATGACTGAGGTTTGCTGGTCGTACCCCATGGCCTGGCAACATGACTGAAGTTTGATTCTGGATCCCTGTGGCCTGGGAACATGGCTGAGGCGTGATTCTTGAAAACTGTGGCCTGGGAACATGACATCTGTTTAGATTTTGAAATACTCTGCCCGGGGATCCTGATTAAGCCTTGGTTCTGGAACCCTGTGGACTGGGAACATGACTGAGGTTTTATTCTGGAACGCAGTAGCCTGGGAACATAACAGAGGATTGATTCTGGAACCCTGTGGCCTGGGAACATGACATCGGTGGATTCTGGATCCCTGAGGCCTGGGAACATGACATCTGTTTAGATTGTGGAATACTGTGCCCCGGGAACCTGACTGAGCCTTGGTTCTGGAACCCTGTGGACTGGGAACATGACTGAGGTTTTATTCTGGAACCCTGTAGTCTGGGAACATAACTGAGGATTGATTCTGGAACCCTGTGGCATTGGAACATGAAATCGGTGGATTCTGGAACACTGTGGTTTGGGAATATGAGAACGGTTTGTTTCTGGAACCCTGTAGCCTGGGAATATGACATCAGTGGATTCTGGATCCCTGAGGCCTGGGAATATGAAAACGGTTTGATTTTGGAACCCTGTGGCCTGGGAACATGAATGAGGTTTGTTTCTGGAAGCCTGTTCCCTGGGCACATGACTGAGGTTTGATTCTGGACACCTGTGTCCTGGGAACATGACTGATATTTGATTGCTGAAACCTGTGGCCTGCGTACATGACTCAGGTTTGCTTCCGGAACCATGTGTCCTGGGAATATGACTGAGGTTTGATTCTGGAAACCTTTGGCCTGGGAAAATGACTGAGGTTTCATTGTGAAAACATGTGGCCTGGAATCATGCCTGAGGTTTGATGGTGGAACACTATGGCCTGGCAAAATGACTGAGGCTTGATTCTGGAACCCTGTGGCCTGGCAAGTTGCCTTAGGTTTGATGGCAGAAACCTGTGGACTGGCAACATGACTGAGGTTTGATCGTGGAACCCTGTGAACGGGGAACATGACTGAGGCCTGATACTGGCACCCCGTGGCGTGGGAACATGACATTGGTTTGATTCTGGAGCCCTGTTTACTCGGAACATGACTGAGGTGTGATGGTTGAACCCTGTGACCTGGCAACATGATTGAGGTTTCAGAGTGGAACCCTCAGGCTTGGGAACATGAGTGAGGATTGATGGTGGAAACCAGTGGCCTGGCAACATGACTGAGGTTTGATGGTGGAACCCTGTGGCTTTGAAAGATGACTTAGGTTTGATTGTGGAACACTCTGGCCTGGGAACATGACTGAGGCTTGATGGTGGAACCGTGGTCTGGCAACAGGACTGAGGTTTGATTGTGGAACCCTCTGGCCTGGGAATATGACTGAGGTTTAATTGTGGAACCCTGTGGCCTGGGAACATGACTGGGATTTTATTTCTGAAACCTGTGTCCAGGGAACATGACTGAGGTTTTATTCTGGAACCCTGTGTCCTGGGAACACGACTGAGGTTTGATTCTGGAACCCTGTGGCCTGGGAAAATGACTGATGTTAGAGTGTGGAATCCTGTGGCCTGGGAACATGACATCGCTTTGGATTCTGGTACCCTGTTGCCTGGGAACATGAAATCGGTTTGATTCTGGAAACCTGTGGCCTGGGAAAATGGCTGAGGCGTGATTCT
This sequence comes from Balaenoptera physalus, assembly GCF_965194825.1. NCBI lineage: Eukaryota > Metazoa > Chordata > Mammalia > Artiodactyla > Balaenopteridae > Balaenoptera > Balaenoptera physalus. Next base: position 30,615,938 of record NC_138901.1, read on the forward strand.
TGAAAATTGTGCCCTGGGAACATGACATCTGTTTAGATTGTGGAATACTGTGCCCCGGGAACTTGACTGAGCCTTGGTTCTGGAACCCTGTGGACTGGGAACATGACTGAGCTTTTATTCTGGAACCCTGTAGCCTGGGAATATGACATCGGTGGCTTCTGGATCCCTGAGGCCTGGGAATATGAAAACGGTTTGATTCTGGAACCCTGTGGCCTGGGAACATGCCTGAGGTTTGATGGTGGAAACCTGTGGCCTGGCAACATGACTGAGGTTTGTTTCTGGAAGCCTGTTCCCTGGGCACATGATTGAGGTTTGATTTTGGACACCTGTGTCCTGGGAACATGACTGAGGTTTGATTGCTGAAACCTGTGGACTGCGAACATGACTCAGGTTTGCTTCCGGAACCATGTGTCCTGGGAATATGACTGAGGTTTGATTCTGGAAACCTTTGGCCTGGGAAAATGACTGAGGTTTCATTGTGGAATCATGTGGCCTGGAATCATGACTGAGGTTTGATGGTGGAACACTATGGCCTGGTAAAATGACTGTGGCTTGATTCTGGAACCCTGTGGCCTGGCAAGTTGCCTTAGGTTTGATGGCATAAACCTGTGGACTGGCAACATGACTGAGGTTTGATTGTGGAACCCTGTGAACGGGGAACATGACTGAGGCCTGATACTGGCACCCCGTGGCCTGGGAACATGACATTGGTTTCATTCTGGAGCCCTGTTTACTCGGAACATGACTGAGGTTTGATGGTGGAACCCTGTGGCCTGGCAACATGATTGAGGTTTCAGAGTGGAACCCTCAGGCTTGGGAACATGAGTGAGGCTTGATGGTAGAAACCAGTGGCCTGGCAACATGACGGAAGTTTGATGGTGGAACCCTGTGGCTTGGCAAGGTGACCTAGGTTTGTTTGTGGAACACTCTGGCCTGGGAACATGACTGAGGCTTGATGGTGGAACCGTGGTCTGGCAACAGGACTGAGGTTTGACTGTGGAACCCTCTGGCCTGGGAATATCACTGAGGTTTAATTGTGGAACCCTGTGGCCTGGGAACATGACAGGGATTTTATTTCTGAAACCTGTGTCCAGGGAACATGACTGAGGTTTGATTCTGGAAACCATTGACCTGGGAAGATGACTGATGTTAGAGTGTGGAATCCTCTGGCCTGGGAACATGACATCGGTTTGGATTCTGGGACCCTATTGCCTGGGAACATGAAATCGGTTTGATTCTGGAAACCTGTGGCCTGGGAATATGACTGAGGTTTGATGGTGGTACCCTATGGCCTGGCAACATGACTGAAGTTTGATTCTGGATCCCTGTGGCCTGGGAACATGACTGAGGCGTGATTCTTGAAAGCTGTGGCCTGGGAACATGACATCTCTTTAGATTTTGGAATACTGTGCCCCGGGAACGTTACTGAGCCTTGGTTCTGGAACCCTGTGGACTGGGAACATGACTGAGGTTTTATTCTGGAACCCTGTAGCCTGGGAACATAACAAAGGATTGATTCTGGAACCCTGAGTCGTGGGAACATGACATCTGTTTAGATTGTGGAATACTGTGCCCCGGGAACCTGACTGAGCCTTGGTTCTGGAACCCTGTGGACTGGGAACATGACTGAGGTTTTATTCTGGAAGCCTGTAGCCTGGGAACATAACAAAGGATTGATTCTGTAACCCTGTGGCCTGGGAACATGACATCGGTGGATTCTGGAACCCTGAGGCCTGGGAACATGACATCTGTTTAGATTGTGGAATACTGTGCCCCGGGAACCTGACTGAGCCTTGGTTCTGGAACCCTGTGGACTGGGGACATGACTGAGGTTTTATTCTGGAACCCTGTAGCCTGGGAACATAACTGAGGATTGATTCTGGAACCCTGTGGCCTGGGAACATGACATCGGTGGATTCTTGAACACTGAGGCCTGGGAAAATGACATCTGTTTAGATTGTGGAATACTGTGCCCCGGAAACTTGCCTGAGCCTTGGTTCTGGAACCCTGTGGACTGGGAACATGACTGAGGTTTTATTCTGGAACCCTGTAGCCTGGAAACATAACAAATGATTGATTCTGGAACCCTGTGGCCTGGGAACATGAAATTGGTGGATTCTGGAAACCTGTGGCCTGGGAATATGAGAACGGTTTGATTCTGGAAACCTGCGGCCTGGGAACATGTCTGAGGTTTGATGGTGGAAACCTGTGGCCTGGCAACATGATTGAGGTTTCATTCTGGAAGACTGTGACCAGGGAACATGATATCGGGTTGAGTCTGGAAACCTGTGTCCTGGGAACAAGACTGAGGTTTGATTCTGGAACCCTGTGGCCTGGGAACATGACTGAGGTTTGTTTCTGGAAGCCTGTTCCCTGGGAACATGACTGAGGTTTGATTCTGGACACCTGTGTCCTGGGATCATGACTGAGGTTTGATTGTTGAAACCTGTGGCCTGCGAACATGACTCAGGTTTGATTCTGGAACCATGTGTCCTGGAAATATGACTGAGGTTTGATTCTGGAAACCTTTGGCCTGGGAAAATGACTGAGGTTTCATTGTGGAAACATGGGGCCTGGGATCGTGACTGAGGTTTGATGTTGGAACACTATGGCCTGGCAAAATGACTGAGGCTTGATTCTGGAACCCTGTGGCCTGGCAAGTTGACTGAGGTTTGATGGCAGAAACCTGTGGACTGGCAACATGACTGAGGTTTGATTGTGGAACCCTGTGGCCTGGGAACATGACTGGGATTTAATTTCTGAAACCTGTGTCCAGGGAACATGACTGAGGTTTGATTCTGGAACCCTGTGTCCTGGGAACACGACTGAGGTTTGATTCTGGAACCATGTGGCCTGGGAATATGAATGAGGTTTGATTCTGGATACCATTGGCCTGGGAAGATGACTGATGTTAGAGTGTGGAATCCTGTGACCTGGGAACATGACATCGCTTTGGATTCTGGTAACCTGTTGCCTGGGCACATGAAATCGGTTTGTTTCTGGATCCCTGTGGCCTGGGAACATGGCTGAGGCGTGATTCTTAAAAATTGTGGCCTGGGAACCTGACATCTGTTTAGATTGTGGAATACTGTGTCCCGGGAACTTGACTGAGCCTTGGTTCTGAAACCCTGTGGACTGGGAACATGACTGAGGTTTTATTCTGGAACCCTGTAGCCTGGGAATATGACATCGGTGGATTCTGGATCCCTGAGGCCTGGGAATATGAAAACGGTTTGATTCTGGAACCCTGTGGCCTGGGAACATGCCTGAGGTTTGATGGTGGAAACCTGTGGGCTGGCAACATGACTGAGGTTTGTTTCTGGAAGCCTGTTCCCTGGGCAAATGACTGAAGTTTGATTCTGGACACCTGTGTCGTGGGAACATGACTGAGATTTGATTGCTGAAACCTGTGGCCTGCGAACATGACTCAGGTTTGCTTCCGGAACCATGTGTCCTTGGAATATGACTGAGGTTTGATTCTGGAAATCTTTGGCCTGGGGAAATGACTGAGGTTTCATTGTGGAAACATGTGGCCTGGGAAAATGACTGAGGTTTCATTGTGGAAACATGTGGCTTGGAATCATGACTGAGGTTTGATGGTGGAACACTATGGCCTGGCAAAATGACTGAGGCTTGATTCTGGAACCCTGTGGCCTGGCAAGTTGCCTTAGGTTTGATGGCAGAAACCTGTGGACTGGCAACATGACTGAGGTTTGATTGTGGAACCCTGTGAACGGGGAACATGACTGAGGCCTGATACTGGCACCCCGTGGCGTGGGAACATGACATTGGTTTGATTCTGGAGCCCTGTTTACTCGGAACATGACTGAGGTTTGATGGTGGAACCCTGTGGCCTGGCAACATGATTGAGATTTCAGAGTGGAACCCTCAGGCTTGGGAACATGAGTGAGGCTTGATGGTGGAAACCTGTGGCCTGGCAACATGACTGAGGTTTGTTTCTGGAAGCCTCTTCCCTGGGCACATGATTGAGGTTTGATTCTGGACACCTGTGTCCTGGGAACATGACTGAGGTTTCACTGCTGAAAACTGTGGCCTGCGAACATGACTCAGGTTTGCTTCCGGAACCATGTGTCCTGGGAATACGACTGAGGTTTGATTCTGGAAACCTTTGGCCTGGGAAAATGACTGAGGTTTCATTGTGGAATCATGTGTCCTGGAATCATGACTGAGGTTTGATGGTGGAACACTATGGCCTGGCAAAATGACTGAGGCTTGATTCTGGAACCCTCTGGCCTGGCAAGTTGCCTTAGGTTTGATGGCAGAAACCTGTGGACTGGCAACATGACTGAGGTTTGATTGTGGAACCCTGTGAACGGGGAACATGACTGAGGCCTGATACTGGCACCCCGTGGCGTGGGAACATGACATTGGTTTGATTCTGGAGCCCTGTTTACTGGGAACATGACTGAGGTTTGATGGTGGAACCCTGTGGCCTGGCAACATGATTGAGGTTTCAGAGTGGAACCCTCAGGCTTGGGAACATGAGTGAGGCTTGATGGTGGAAACCAGTGGCCTGGCAACATGACTGAGGTTTGATGGTGGAACCCTGTGGCTTGGCAAGATGACTTAGGTTTGATTGTGGAACACTCTGGCCTGGGAACATGACTGAGGCTTGATGGTGGAACCGTGGTCTGGCAACAGGACTGAGGTTTGATTGTGGAACCCTCTGGCCTGGGAATATGACTGAGGTTTAATTGTGGAACCCTGTGGCCTGGGAACATGACTGGGATTTTATTTCTGAAACCTGTGTCCAGGGAACATGACTGAGGTTTTATTCTGGAACCCTGTGTCCTGGGAACACGACTGAGGTTTGATTCTGGAAACCATTGGCCTGGGAAGATGACTGATGTTAGAGTGTGGAATCCTGTGGCATGGGAACATGACATCGGTTTGGATTCTGGTACCCTTTTGCCTGGGTACATGAAATCGGTTTGATTCTGGAAACCTTTGGCCTGGGAATATGACTGAGGTTTGATGGTGGTACCCTATGGCCTGGCAACATGACTGAAGTTTGATTCTGGATCCCTGTGGCCTGGGAACATAACTGAGGCGTGATTCTTGAAAACTGTGGCCTGGGAACATGACATCTGTTTAGATTTTGGAATACTGTGCCCCTGGAAGCTGACTGAGCCTTGGTTCTAGAACCCTGTGGACTGGGAACATGACTGAGGTTTTATTCTGGAACCCTGTAGCCTGGGAACATAACAAAGGATTGATTCTGGAACCTTGTGGCCTGGGAACATGACATCGGTGGATTCTGGAACCCTGAGGCCTGGGAACATGACATCTGTTTAGATTGTGGAATACTGTGCCCCGGGAACCTGACTGAGCCTTGGTTCTGGAACCCTGTGGACTGGGAACATGACTGAGGTTTTATTCTGGAACCCTGTAGCCTGCGAACATAACAGAGGATTGATTCTGGAACCCTGTGGCCTGGGAACATGACATCGGTGGATTCTGGAATCCTGAGGCCTGGGAAAATGACATCTGTTTAGATTGTGGAATACTGTGCCCCGGGAAACTGACTGAGCCTTGGTTCTGGAACCCTGTGGAATGGGAACATGACTGAGGTTTTATTCTGGAACCCTGTAGCCTGGGAACATAACTGAGGATTGATTCTGGAACCCTGTGGCCAGGGAACATGAAATCGGCGGATTCTGGAACCCTGTGGCCTGGGAATATGAGAACGGTTTGATTCTGGAACCCTGTGGCCTGGGAACATGTCTGAGGTTTGATGGTGGAACCCTGTGGCCTGGCAACATGACTGAGGTTTGATTCTGGAAGACTGTGACCAGGGAACATGATATCGGGTTTATTCTGGAAACCTGTGTCCTGGGAACAAGACTGAGGTTTGATTCTGGAACCCTGTGGCCTGGGAATATGACTGAGGTTTGTTTCTGGAAGCCTGTTCCCTGGGAACATGACTGAGGTTTGATTCTGGACACCTGTGTCCTGGGATCATGACTGAGGTTTGATTGTTGAAACCTGTGGCCTGTGAACATGACTCAGGTTTGATTCTGGAACCATGTGTCCTTGGAATATGACTGAGGTTTGATTCTGGAAACCTTTGGCCTGGGAAAATGACTGAGGTTTCATTGTGGAAACATGGGGCCTGGGATCATGACTGAGGTTTGATGGTGTTACCCTATGGCCTGGCAAAATGACTGAAGTTTGATTCTGGATCCCTGTGGCCTGGGAACATGGCTGAGGCGTGATTCTTGAAAATTGTGGCCTGGGAACATGACATGTGTTTAGATTGTGGAATACTGTGCCCCGGGAACTTGACTGAGCCTTGGTTCTGGAACCCTGTGGACTGGGAACATGACTGAGCTTTTATTCTGGAACCCTGTAGCCTGGGAATATGACATCGGTGGCTTCCTGATCCCTGAGGCCTGGGAATATGAAAACGGTTTGATTCTGGAACCCTGTGGCCTGGGAACATGCCTGAGGTTTGATGGTGAAAACCTGTGGCCTGGCAACATGACTGAGGTTTGTTTCTGGAAGCCTCTTCCCTGGGCACATGATTGAGGTTTGATTCTGGACACCTGTGTCCTGGGAACATGACTGAGGTTTCACTGCTGAAAACTGTGGCCTGCGAACATGACTCAGGTTTGCTTCCGGAACCATGTGTCCTGGGAATACGACTGAGGTTTGATTCTGGAAACCTTTGGCCTGGGAAAATGACTGAGGTTTCATTGTGGAATCATGTGTCCTGGAATCATGACTGAGGTTTGATGGTGGAACACTATGGCCTGGCAAAATGACTGAGGCTTGATTCTGGAACCCTCTGGCCTGGCAAGTTGCCTTAGGTTTGATGGCAGAAACCTGTGGACTGGCAACATGACTGAGGTTTGATTGTGGAACCCTGTGAACGGGGAACATGACTGAGGCCTGATACTGGCACCCCGTGGCGTGGGAACATGACATTGGTTTGATTCTGGAGCCCTGTTTACTGGGAACATGACTGAGGTTTGATGGTGGAACCCTGTGGCCTGGCAACATGATTGAGGTTTCAGAGTGGAACCCTCAGGCTTGGGAACATGAGTGAGGCTTGATGGTGGAAACCAGTGGCCTGGCAACATGACTGAGGTTTGATGGTGGAACCCTGTGGCTTGGCAAGATGACTTAGGTTTGATTGTGGAACACTCTGGCCTGGGAACATGACTGAGGCTTGATGGTGGAACCGTGGTCTGGCAACAGGACTGAGGTTTGATTGTGGAACCCTCTGGCCTGGGAATATGACTGAGGTTTAATTGTGGAACCCTGTGGCCTGGGAACATGACTGGGATTTTATTTCTGAAACCTGTGTCCAGGGAACATGACTGAGGTTTTATTCTGGAACCCTGTGTCCTGGGAACACGACTGAGGTTTGATTCTGGAAACCATTGGCCTGGGAAGATGACTGATGTTAGAGTGTGGAATCCTGTGGCATGGGAACATGACATCGGTTTGGATTCTGGTACCCTTTTGCCTGGGTACATGAAATCGGTTTGATTCTGGAAACCTTTGGCCTGGGAATATGACTGAGGTTTGATGGTGGTACCCTATGGCCTGGCAACATGACTGAAGTTTGATTCTGGATCCCTGTGGCCTGGGAACATAACTGAGGCGTGATTCTTGAAAACTGTGGCCTGGGAACATGACATCTGTTTAGATTTTGGAATACTGTGCCCCTGGAACCTGACTGAGCCTTGGTTCTAGAACCCTGTGGACTGGGAACATGACTGAGGTTTTATTCTGGAACCCTGTAGCCTGGGAACATAACAAAGGATTGATTCTGGAACCTTGTGGCCTGGGAACATGACATCGGTGGATTCTGGAACCCTGAGGCCTGGGAACATGACATCTGTTTAGATTGTGGAATACTGTGCCCCGGGAACCTGACTGAGCCTTGGTTCTGGAACCCTGTGGACTGGGAACATGACTGAGGTTTTATTCTGGAACCCTGTAGCCTGGGAACATAACAGAGGATTGATTCTGGAACCCTTTGGCCTGAGAACATGACATCGGTGGATTCTGGAACCCTGAGGCCTGGGAAAATGACATCTGTTTAGATTGTGGAATACTGTGCCCCGGGAAACTGACTGAGCCTTGGTTCTGGAACCCTGTGGAATGGGAACATGACTGAGGTTTTATTCTGGAACCCTGTAGCCTGGGAACATAACTGAGGATTGATTCTGGAACCCTGTGGCCAGGGAACATGAAATCGGCGGATTCTGGAACCCTGTGGCCTGGGAATATGAGAACGGTTTGATTCTGGAACCCTGTGGCCTGGGAACATGTCTGAGGTTTGATGGTGGAACCCTGTGGCCTGGCAACATGACTGAGGTTTGATTCTGGAAGACTGTGACCAGGGAACATGATATCGGGTTTATTCTGGAAACCTGTGTCCTGGGAACAAGACTGAGGTTTGATTCTGGAACCCTGTGGCCTGGGAATATGACTGAGGTTTGTTTCTGGAAGCCTGTTCCCTGGGAACATGACTGAGGTTTGATTCTGGACACCTGTGTCCTGGGATCATGACTGAGGTTTGATTGTTGAAACCTGTGGCCTGTGAACATGACTCAGGTTTGATTCTGGAACCATGTGTCCTTGGAATATGACTGAGGTTTGATTCTGGAAACCTTTGGCCTGGGAAAATGACTGAGGTTTCATTGTGGAAACATGGGGCCTGGGATCATGACTGAGGTTTGATGGTGTTACCCTATGGCCTGGCAAAATGACTGAAGTTTGATTCTGGATCCCTGTGGCCTGGGAACATGGCTGAGGCGTGATTCTTGAAAATTGTGGCCTGGGAACATGACATGTGTTTAGATTGTGGAATACTGTGCCCCGGGAACTTGACTGAGCCTTGGTTCTGGAACCCTGTGGACTGGGAACATGACTGAGCTTTTATTCTGGAACCCTGTGGCCTGGGAACATGCCTGAGGTTTGATGGTGAAAACCTGTGGCCTGGCAACATGACTGAGGTTTGTTTCTGGAAGCCTCTTCCCTGGGCACATGATTGAGGTTTGATTCTGGACACCTGTGTCCTGGGAACATGACTGAGGTTTCACTGCTGAAAACTGTGGCCTGCGAACATGACTCAGGTTTGCTTCCGGAACCATGTGTCCTGGGAATACGACTGAGGTTTGATTCTGGAAACCTTTGGCCTGGGAAAATGACTGAGGTTTCATTGTGGAATCATGTGTCCTGGAATCATGACTGAGGTTTGATGGTGGAACACTATGGCCTGGCAAAATGACTGAGGCTTGATTCTGGAACCCTCTGGCCTGGCAAGTTGCCTTAGGTTTGATGGCAGAAACCTGTGGACTGGCAACATGACTGAGGTTTGATTGTGGAACCCTGTGAACGGGGAACATGACTGAGGCCTGATACTGGCACCCCGTGGCGTGGGAACATGACATTGGTTTGATTCTGGAGCCCTGTTTACTGGGAACATGACTGAGGTTTGATGGTGGAACCCTGTGGCCTGGCAACATGATTGAGGTTTCAGAGTGGAACCCTCAGGCTTGGGAACATGAGTGAGGCTTGATGGTGGAAACCAGTGGCCTGGCAACATGACTGAGGTTTGATGGTGGAACCCTGTGGCTTGGCAAGATGACTTAGGTTTGATTGTGGAACACTCTGGCCTGGGAACATGACTGAGGCTTGATGGTGGAACCGTGGTCTGGCAACAGGACTGAGGTTTGATTGTGGAACCCTCTGGCCTGGGAATATGACTGAGGTTTAATTGTGGAACCCTGTGGCCTGGGAACATGACTGGGATTTTATTTCTGAAACCTGTGTCCAGGGAACATGACTGAGGTTTTATTCTGGAACCCTGTGTCCTGGGAACACGACTGAGGTTTGATTCTGGAAACCATTGGCCTGGGAAGATGACTGATGTTAGAGTGTGGAATCCTGTGGCATGGGAACATGACATCGGTTTGGATTCTGGTACCCTTTTGCCTGGGTACATGAAATCGGTTTGATTCTGGAAACCTTTGGCCTGGGAATATGACTGAGGTTTGATGGTGTTACCCTATGGCCTGGCAACATGACTGAAGTTTGATTCTGGATCCCTGTGGCCTGGGAACATAACTGAGGCGTGATTCTTGAAAACTGTGGCCTGGGAACATGACATCTGTTTAGATTTTGGAATACTGTGCCCCTGGAAGCTGACTGAGCCTTGGTTCTAGAACCCTGTGGACTGGGAACATGACTGAGGTTTTATTCTGGAACCCTGTAGCCTGGGAACATAACAAAGGATTGATTCTGGAACCTTGTGGCCTGGGAACATGACATCGGTGGATTCTGGAACCCTGAGGCCTGGGAACATGACATCTGTTTAGATTGTGGAATACTGTGCCCCGGGAACCTGACTGAGCCTTGGTTCTGGAACCCTGTGGACTGGGAACATGACTGAGGTTTTATTCTGGAACCCTGTAGCCTGCGAACATAACAGAGGATTGATTCTGGAACCCTGTGGCCTGGGAACATGACATCGGTGGATTCTGGAATCCTGAGGCCTGGGAAAATGACATCTGTTTAGATTGTGGAATACTGTGCCCCGGGAAACTGACTGAGCCTTGGTTCTGGAACCCTGTGGAATGGGAACATGACTGAGGTTTTATTCTGGAACCCTGTAGCCTGGGAACATAACTGAGGATTGATTCTGGAACCCTGTGGCCAGGGAACATGAAATCGGCGGATTCTGGAACCCTGTGGCCTGGGAATATGAGAACGGTTTGATTCTGGAACCCTGTGGCCTGGGAACATGTCTGAGGTTTGATGGTGGAACCCTGTGGCCTGGCAACATGACTGAGGTTTGATTCTGGAAGACTGTGACCAGGGAACATGATATCGGGTTTATTCTGGAAACCTGTGTCCTGGGAACAAGACTGAGGTTTGATTCTGGAACCCTGTGGCCTGGGAATATGACTGAGGTTTGTTTCTGGAAGCCTGTTCCCTGGGAACATGACTGAGGTTTGATTCTGGACACCTGTGTCCTGGGATCATGACTGAGGTTTGATTGTTGAAACCTGTGGCCTGTGAACATGACTCAGGTTTGATTCTGGAACCATGTGTCCTTGGAATATGACTGAGGTTTGATTCTGGAAACCTTTGGCCTGGGAAAATGACTGAGGTTTCATTGTGGAAACATGGGGCCTGGGATCATGACTGAGGTTTGATGGTGTTACCCTATGGCCTGGCAAAATGACTGAAGTTTGATTCTGGATCCCTGTGGCCTGGGAACATGGCTGAGGCGTGATTCTTGAAAATTGTGGCCTGGGAACATGACATGTGTTTAGATTGTGGAATACTGTGCCCCGGGAACTTGACTGAGCCTTGGTTCTGGAACCCTGTGGACTGGGAACATGACTGAGCTTTTATTCTGGAACCCTGTAGCCTGGGAATATGACATCGGTGGCTTCCTGATCCCTGAGGCCTGGGAATATGAAAACGGTTTGATTCTGGAACCCTGTGGCCTGGGAACATGCCTGAGGTTTGATGGTGAAAACCTGTGGCCTGGCAACATGACTGAGGTTTGTTTCTGGAAGCCTCTTCCCTGGGCACATGATTGAGGTTTGATTCTGGACACCTGTGTCCTGGGAACATGACTGAGGTTTCACTGCTGAAAACTGTGGCCTGCGAACATGACTCAGGTTTGCTTCCGGAACCATGTGTCCTGGGAATACGACTGAGGTTTGATTCTGGAAACCTTTGGCCTGGGAAAATGACTGAGGTTTCATTGTGGAATCATGTGTCCTGGAATCATGACTGAGGTTTGATGGTGGAACACTATGGCCTGGCAAAATGACTGAGGCTTGATTCTGGAACCCTCTGGCCTGGCAAGTTGCCTTAGGTTTGATGGCAGAAACCTGTGGACTGGCAACATGACTGAGGTTTGATTGTGGAACCCTGTGAACGGGGAACATGACTGAGGCCTGATACTGGCACCCCGTGGCGTGGGAACATGACATTGGTTTGATTCTGGAGCCCTGTTTACTGGGAACATGACTGAGGTTTGATGGTGGAACCCTGTGGCCTGGCAACATGATTGAGGTTTCAGAGTGGAACCCTCAGGCTTGGGAACATGAGTGAGGCTTGATGGTGGAAACCAGTGGCCTGGCAACATGACTGAGGTTTGATGGTGGAACCCTGTGGCTTGGCAAGATGACTTGGGTTTGATTGTGGAACACTCTGGCCTGGGAACATGACTGAGGCTTGATGGTGGAACCGTGGTCTGGCAACAGAACTGAGGTTTGATTGTGGAACCCTCTGGCCTGGGAATATGACTGAGGTTTAATTGTGGAACCCTGTGGCCTGGGAACATGACTGGGATTTTATTTCTGAAACCTGTGTCCAGGGAACATGACTGAGGTTTTATTCTGGAACCCTGTGTCCTGGGAACACGACTGAGGTTTGATTCTGGAAACCATTGGCCTGGGAAGATGACTGATGTTAGAGTGTGGAATCCTGTGGCATGGGAACATGACATCGGTTTGGATTCTGGTACCCTTTTGCCTGGGTACATGAAATCGGTTTGATTCTGGAAACCTTTGGCCTGGGAATATGACTGAGGTTTGATGGTGGTACCCTATGGCCTGGCAACATGACTGAAGTTTGATTCTGGATCCCTGTGGCCTGGGAACATAACTGAGGCGTGATTCTTGAAAACTGTGGCCTGGGAACATGACATCTGTTTAGATTTTGGAATACTGTGCCCCTGGAACCTGACTGAGCCTTGGTTCTAGAACCCTGTGGACTGGGAACATGACTGAGGTTTTATTCTGGAACCCTGTAGCCTGGGAACATAACAAAGGATTGATTCTGGAACCTTGTGGCCTGGGAACATGACATCGGTGGATTCTGGAACCCTGAGGCCTGGGAACATGACATCTGTTTAGATTGTGGAATACTGTGCCCCGGGAACCTGACTGAGCCTTGGTTCTGGAACCCTGTGGACTGGGAACATGACTGAGGTTTTATTCTGGAACCCTGTAGCCTGGGAACATAACAGAGGATTGATTCTGGAACCCTTTGGCCTGGGAACATGACATCGGTGGATTCTGGAACCCTGAGGCCTGGGAAAATGACATCTGTTTAGATTGTGGAATACTGTGCCCCGGGAAACTGACTGAGCCTTGGTTCTGGAACCCTGTGGAATGGGAACATGACTGAGGTTTTATTCTGGAACCCTGTAGCCTGGGAACATAACTGAGGATTGATTCTGGAACCCTGTGGCCAGGGAACATGAAATCGGCGGATTCTGGAACCCTGTGGCCTGGGAACATGTCTGAGGTTTGATGGTGGAACCCTGTGGCCTGGCAACATGACTGAGGTTTGATTCTGGAAGACTGTGACCAGGGAACATGATATCGGGTTTATTCTGGAAACCTGTGTCCTGGGAACAAGACTGAGGTTTGATTCTGGAACCCTGTGGCCTGGGAATATGACTGAGGTTTGTTTCTGGAAGCCTGTTCCCTGGGAACATGACTGAGGTTTGATTCTGGACACCTGTGTCCTGGGATCATGACTGAGGTTTGATTGTTGAAACCTGTGGCCTGTGAACATGACTCAGGTTTGATTCTGGAACCATGTGTCCTTGGAATATGACTGAGGTTTGATTCTGGAAACCTTTGGCCTGGGAAAATGACTGAGGTTTCATTGTGGAAACATGGGGCCTGGGATCATGACTGAGGTTTGATGGTGTTACCCTATGGCCTGGCAAAATGACTGAAGTTTGATTCTGGATCCCTGTGGCCTGGGAACATGGCTGAGGCGTGATTCTTGAAAATTGTGGCCTGGGAACATGACATGTGTTTAGATTGTGGAATACTGTGCCCCGGGAACTTGACTGAGCCTTGGTTCTGGAACCCTGTGGACTGGGAACATGACTGAGCTTTTATTCTGGAACCCTGTAGCCTGGGAATATGACATCGGTGGCTTCCTGATCCCTGAGGCCTGGGAATATGAAAACGGTTTGATTCTGGAACCCTGTGGCCTGGGAACATGCCTGAGGTTTGATGGTGAAAACCTGTGGCCTGGCAACATGACTGAGGTTTGTTTCTGGAAGCCTCTTCCCTGGGCACATGATTGAGGTTTGATTCTGGACACCTGTGTCCTGGGAACATGACTGAGGTTTCACTGCTGAAAACTGTGGCCTGCGAACATGACTCAGGTTTGCTTCCGGAACCATGTGTCCTGGGAATACGACTGAGGTTTGATTCTGGAAACCTTTGGCCTGGGAAAATGACTGAGGTTTCATTGTGGAATCATGTGTCCTGGAATCATGACTGAGGTTTGATGGTGGAACACTATGGCCTGGCAAAATGACTGAGGCTTGATTCTGGAACCCTGTGGCCTGGCAAGTTGCCTTAGGTTTGATGGCAGAAACCTGTGGACTGGCAACATGACTGAGGTTTGATTGTGGAACCCTGTGAACGGGGAACATGACTGAGGCCTGATACTGGCACCCCGTGGCGTGGGAACATGACATTGGTTTGATTCTGGAGCCCTGTTTACTGGGAACATGACTGAGGTTTGATGGTGGAACCCTGTGGCCTGGCAACATGATTGAGGTTTCAGAGTGGAACCCTCAGGCTTGGGAACATGAGTGAGGCTTGATGGTGGAAACCAGTGGCCTGGCAACATGACTGAGGTTTGATGGTGGAACCCTGTGGCTTGGCAAGATGACTTAGGTTTGATTGTGGAACACTCTGGCCTGGGAACATGACTGAGGCTTGATGGTGGAACCGTGGTCTGGCAACAGGACTGAGGTTTGATTGTGGAACCCTCTGGCCTGGGAATATGACTGAGGTTTAATTGTGGAACCCTGTGGCCTGGGAACATGACTGGGATTTTATTTCTGAAACCTGTGTCCAGGGAACATGACTGAGGTTTTATTCTGGAACCCTGTGTCCTGGGAACACGACTGAGGTTTGATTCTGGAAACCATTGGCCTGGGAAGATGACTGATGTTAGAGTGTGGAATCCTGTGGCATGGGAACATGACATCGGTTTGGATTCTGGTACCCTTTTGCCTGGGTACATGAAATCGGTTTGATTCTGGAAACCTTTGGCCTGGGAATATGACTGAGGTTTGATGGTGGTACCCTATGGCCTGGCAACATGACTGAAGTTTGATTCTGGATCCCTGTGGCCTGGGAACATAACTGAGGCGTGATTCTTGAAAACTGTGGCCTGGGAACATGACATCTGTTTAGATTTTGGAATACTGTGCCCCTGGAACCTGACTGAGCCTTGGTTCTAGAACCCTGTGGACTGGGAACATGACTGAGGTTTTATTCTGGAACCCTGTAGCCTGGGAACATAACAAAGGATTGATTCTGGAACCTTGTGGCCTGGGAACATGACATCGGTGGATTCTGGAACCCTGAGGCCTGGGAACATGACATCTGTTTAGATTGTGGAATACTGTGCCCCGGGAACCTGACTGAGCCTTGGTTCTGGAACCCTGTGGACTGGGAACATGACTGAGGTTTTATTCTGGAACCCTGTAGCCTGGGAACATAACAGAGGATTGATTCTGGAACCCTTTGGCCTGGGAACATGACATCGGTGGATTCTGGAACCCTGAGGCCTGGGAAAATGACATCTGTTTAGATTGTGGAATACTGTGCCCCGGGAAACTGACTGAGCCTTGGTTCTGGAACCCTGTGGAATGGGAACATGACTGAGGTTTTATTCTGGAACCCTGTAGCCTGGGAACATAACTGAGGATTGATTCTGGAACCCTGTGGCCAGGGAACATGAAATCGGCGGATTCTGGAACCCTGTGGCCTGGGAACATGTCTGAGGTTTGATGGTGGAACCCTGTGGCCTGGCAACATGACTGAGGTTTGATTCTGGAAGACTGTGACCAGGGAACATGATATCGGGTTTATTCTGGAAACCTGTGTCCTGGGAACAAGACTGAGGTTTGATTCTGGAACCCTGTGGCCTGGGAACATGACTGAGGTTTGTTTCTGGAAGCCTGTTCCCTGGGAACATGACTGAGGTTTGATTCTGGACACCTGTGTCCTGGGATCATGACTGAGGTTTGATTGTTGAAACCTGTGGCCTGCGAACATGACTCACGTTTGATTCTGGAACCATGTGTCCTGGGAATATGACTGAGGTTTGATTCTGGAAACCTTTGGCCTGGGAAAATGACTGAGGTTTCATTGTGTAAACATGGGGCCTGGGATCATGACTGAGGTTTGATGGTGTTACCCTATGGCCTGGCAAAATGACTGAAATTTGATTCTGGATCCCTGTGGCCTGGGAACATGGCTGAGGCGTGATTCTTGAAAATTGTGGCCTGGGAACATGACATGTGTTTAGATTGTGGAATACTGTGCCCCGGGAACTTGACTGAGCCTTGGTTCTGGAACCCTGTGGACTGGGAACATGACTGAGCTTTTATTCTGGAACCCTGTAGCCTGGGAATATGACATCGGTGGCTTCCTGATCCCTGAGGCCTGGGAATATGAAAACGGTTTGATTCTGGAACCCTGTGGCCTGGGAACATGCCTGAGGTTTGATGGTGAAAACCTGTGGCCTGGCAACATGACTGAGGTTTGTTTCTGGAAGCCTGTTCCCTGGGCACATGATTGAGGTTTGATTCTGGACACCTGTGTCCTGGGAACATGACTGAGGTTTGATTGCTGAAACCTGTGGCCTGCGAACATGACTCAGGTTTTCTTCCGGAACCATGTGTCCTGGGAATATGACTGAGGTTTGATTCTGGAAATCTTTGGCCTGGGAAAATGACTGAGGTTTCATTGTGGAATCATGTGGCCTGGAATCATGACTGAGGTTTGATGGTGGAACACTATGGCCTGGCAAAATGACTGAGGCTTGATTGTGGAACCCTGTGGCCTGGCAAGTTGCCTTAGGTTTGATGGCAGAAACCTGTGGACTGGCAACATGACGGAGGTTTGATGGTGGAACCCTGTGGCTTGGCAAGATGACCTAGGTTTGATTGTGGAACACTCTGGCCTGGGAACATAACTGAGGCTTGATGGTGGAACCGTGGTCTGGCAACAGGACTGAGGTTTGATTGTGGAACCCTCTGGCCTGGGAAAATGACTGAGGTTTAATTCTGGAACCCTGTGGCCTGGGAACATGACTGGGATTTTATTTCTGAAACCTGTGTCCAGGGAACATGACTGAGGTTTTATTCTTGAACCCTGTGTCCTGGGAACACGACTGAGGTTTGATTCTGGAAACCATTGGCCTGGGAAGATGACTGATGTTAGAGTGTGGAATCCTGTGGCCTGGGAACATGACATCGGTTTTGATTCTGGTACCCTGTTGCCTGGGAACATGAAATCGGTTTGATTCTGGCAACCTGTGGCCTGGGAATATGACTGAGGTTTGATGGTGGTACTCTATGGCCTGGCAACATGACTGAAGTTTGATTCTGGATCCCTGTGGCCTGGGAACATGACTGAGGCGTGATTCTTGAAAACTGTGGCCTGGGAACATGACATCTGTTTATATTTTGGAATACTGTGCCCCTGGAACCTGACTGAGCCTTGGTTCTAGAACCCTGTGGACTGGGAATATGACTGAGGTTTTATTCTGGAACCCTGTAGCCTGGGAACATAACAAAAGATTGATTCTGGAACCTTGTGGCCTGGGAACATGTCATCGGTGGATTCTGGAACACTGAGGCCTGGGAACATGACATCTGTTTAGATTGTGGAATACTGTGCCCCGGGAACCTGACTGAGCCTTGGTTCTGGAACCCTGTGGACTGGGAACATGACTGAGGTTTTATTCTGGAACCCTGTAGCCTGGGAACATAACTGAGGATTGATTCTGGAACCCTGTGGCCTGGGAACATGACATCGGTGGATTCTGGAACCCTGTGGCCTGGGAATATGAGAACGGTTTGATTCTGGAACCCTGTGGCTTGGGAACATGTCTGAGGTTTGATGGTGGAAACCTGTGGCCTGGCAACATGACTGAGGTTTGATTCTGGAAGACTGTGACCAGGGAACATGATATCGGGTTTAATCTGGAAACCTGTGTCCTGGGAACAAGACTGAGGTTTGATTCTGGAACCCTGTGGCCTGGGAACATGACTGAGGTATGTTTCTGGAAGCCTGTTCCCTGTGAACATGACTGAGGTTTGATTCTGGACAGCTGTGTCCTGGGATCATAACTGAGGTTTGATTGTCGAAACCTGTGGACTGCGAACATGACTCAGGTTTGATTCTGGAACCATGTGTCTTTGGAATATGACTGAGGTTTGATTCTGGAAACGTTTGGCCTGGGAAAATGACTGAGGTTTCATTGTGGAAACATGGGGCCTGGGATCATGACTGAGGTTTGATGGTGGTACCCTATGGCCTGGCAACATGACTGAAGTTTGATTCTGGATCCCTCTGGCCTGGGAACATGGCTGAGGCGTGATTCTTGAAAATTGTGGCCTGGGAACATGACATCTGTTTAGATTGTGGAATACTGTGCCCCGGGAACTTGTCTGAACCTTGGAACAGGATCCCTGTGGACTGGGAACATGACTGAGGTTTTATTCTGGAACCCTGTAGCCTTGGATTATGACATCGGTGGATTCTGGATCCCTGAAGCCTGGGAATATGAAAACGGTTTGATTCTGGAACCCTGTGGCCTGGGAACATGCCTGAGGTTTATGGTGGAAACCTGTGGCCTGGCAACATGACTGAGGTTTGTTTCTGGAAGCCTGTTCCCTGGGAACATGACTGAGGTTTGAATCTGGACACCTGTGTCCTGGGAACATGACTGAGATTTGATTGCTGAAACCTGTGGCCTGCGAACATGGCTCAGGTTTGCTTCCGGAACCATGTGTCCTGGGAATATGACTGAGGTTTGATTCTGGAAACCTTTGGCCTGGGAAAATGACTGAGGTTTCATTGTGGAAACATGTGGCCTGGAATCATGACTGAGGTTTGATGGTGGAACACTATGGCATGGCAAAATGACTGAGGCTTGATTCTGGAATCCTGTGGCCTGGCAAGTTGCCTTAGGTTTGATGGCAGAAACCTGTGGACTGGCAACATGACTGAGGTTTGATTGTGGAACCCTGTGAACGGGGAACATGACTGAGGCCTGATACTGGCACCACGTGGCGTGGGAACATGACATTGGTTTGATTCTGGAGCCCTGTTTACTCGGAACATGACTGAGGTTTGATGGTTGAACCCTGTGGCCTGGCAACATGATTGAGGTTTCAGAGTGGAACCCTCAGGCTTGGGAACATGAGTGAGGCTTGATGGTGGAAACCAGTGGCCTGGCAACATGACTGAGGTTTGATGGTGGAACCCTGTGGCTTGGCAAGATGACTTAGGTTTGATTGTGGAACACGCTGGCCTGGGAACATGACTGAGGCTTGATGGTGGAACCGTGGCCTGGCAACAGGACTGAGGTTTGATTGTGGAACCCTCTGGCCTGGGAATATGACTGAGGTTTGATTCTGGAACCCTGTGGCCTGGGAACATGACTGAGGTTTGTTTCTGGAAGCCTGTTCCCTGGGAACATGACTGAGGTTTGATTCTGGACACCTGTGTCCTGGGATCATGACTGAGGTTTGATTGTTGAAACCTGTGGCCTGCGAACATGACTCAGGTTTGATTCTGGAACCATGTGTCCTGGGAATATGACTGAGGTTTGATTCTGGAACCCTGTGGCCTGGCAAGTTGACTGAGGTTTGATTGTGGAACCCTCTGGCCTGGGAATATGACTGAGGTTTGATTCTGAAACCCTGTGGCCTGGGAACATGCCTGAGGTTTGTTTCTGGAAGCCTGTTCCCTGGGAACATGACTGAGGTTTGATTCTGGACACCTCTGTCCTGGGATCATGAGTGAGGTTTGATGGTTGAAACCTGTGGCCTGCGAACATGACTCAGGTTTGATTCTGGAACCATGTGTGCTGGGAATATGACTGAGGTTTGATTCTGGAAACCTTTGGCCTGGGAAAATGACTGAGGTTTCATTGTGGAAACATGGGGCCTGGGATCATGACTGAGGTTTGATGGTGGAACACTATGGCCTGGCAAAATGACTGAGGCTTGATTCTCGAACCCTGTGGCCTGGCAAGTTGACTGAGGTTTGAAGGCCGAAACCTGTGGACTGGCACATGACTGAGGTTTGATTGTGGAACCCTGTGGCCTGGGAACATGACTGAGGCTTGATGGTGGAACCGTGGTCTGGCAACAGGACTGAGGTTTGATTGTGGAACCCTCTGGCCTGGGAATATGACTGAGGTTTAATTGTGGAACCCTGTTGCCTGGGAACATGACTGGGATTTTATTTCTGAAACCTGTGTCCAGGGAACATGACTGAGGTTTTATTCTGGAACTCTCTGTCCTGGGAACACGACTGAGGTTTGATTCTGGAAACCATTGGCCTGGGAAGATGACTGATGTTAGAGTGTGGAATCCTGTGGCCTGGGAACATGACATCGGTTTGGATTCTGGTACCCTGTTGCCTGGGAACATGAAATCGGTTTGATTCTGGAAACCTGTGGCCTGGGACTATGACTGAGGTTTGATGGTGGTACCCTATGGCCTGGCAACATGACTGAAGTTTGATTCTGGATCCCTGTGGCCTGGGAACATGGCTGAGGCGTGATTCTTGAAAACTGTGGCCTGGGAACATGACATCTGTTTAGATTTTGAAATACTCTGCTCGGGGATCCTGATTAAGCCTTGGTTCTGGAACCCTGTGGACTGGGAACATGACTGAGGTTTTATTCTGGAACGCAGTAGCCTGGGAACATAACAGAGGATTGATTCTCGAACCCTGTAGCCTGGGAACATGACATCGGTGGATTCTGGATCCCTGAGGCCTGGGAACATGACATCTGTTTAGATTGTGGAATACTGTGCCCCGGGAACCTGACTGAGCCTTGGTTCTGGAACCCTGTGGACTGGGAACATGACTGAAGTTTTATTCTGGAACCCTGTAGTCTGGGAACATAACTGAGGATTGATTCTGGAACCCTGTGGCCTGGGAACATGAAATCGGTGGATTCTGGAACACTGTGGCCTGGGAATATGAGAACGGTTTGTTTCTGGAACCCTGTAGCCTGGGAATATGACATCGGTGGATTCTGGATCCCTGAGGCCTGGGAATATGAAAACGGTTTGATTTTGGAACCCTGTGGCCTGGGAACATGCCTGAGGTTTATGGTGGAAACCTGTGGCCTGGCAACATGACTGAGGTTTGATTCTGCATCCCTGTGACCTGGGAACATGACTGAGGCGTGATTCTTGAAAACTGTGGCCTGGGAACATGACATCTATTTAGATTTTGGAATACTGTGCCCCGGGAACCTGACTGAGCCTTGGTTCTGGAACCCTGTGGACTGGGAACATGACTGAGGTTTTATTCTGGAACCCTGTAGCCTGGGAAAATAACTGAGGACTGATTCTGGAACCCTGTGGCCTGGGAACATGAAATCGGTGGATTCTGGAACCCTGTGGCCTGGGAATATGAGAACGGTTTGATTCTGGAAGCCTGTGGCCTGGGAACATGTCTGAGGTTTGATGGTGGAAACCTGTGGCCTGGCAACATGACTGAGGTTTGATTCTGGAAGACTGTGACCAGGGAACATGATATCGGGTTGATTCTGGAAACCTGTGGCCTGGGAACAAGACTGAGGTTTGATTCTGGAACCATGTGGCCTGGGAACATGACTGAGGTTTGTTTCTGGAAGCCTGTTCCCTGGGAACATGACTGAGGTTTGATTCTGGACAGCTGTGTCCTGGGATCATGACTGAGGTTTGATTGTTGAAACCTGTGGCCTGCGAACATGACTCAGGTTTGATTCTGGAACCATGTGTCCTGGGAATATGACTGAGGTTTGATTCTGGAACCCTGTGGCCTGGCAAGTTGACTGAGGTTTGATGGCAGAAACCTGTGGACTGGCAACATGACTGAGGTTTGATTGTGGAACCCTGTGGCCTGGGAACATGACTGGGATTTTATTTCTGAAACCTGTGTCCAGGGAACATGACTGAGGTTTGATTGTGGAACCCTGTGTCCTGGGAACACGACTGAGGTTTGATTCTGGAAACCTTTGGCCTGGGAAAATGACTGAGGTTTCATTGTGGAAACATGGGGCCTGGGATCATGACTGAGGTTTGATGGTGGTAGCCTATGGCCTGGCAATATGACTGAAGTTTGATTCTGGATCCCTGTGGCCTGGGAACATGGCTGAGGCGTGATTCTTGAAAATTGTGGCCTGGGAACATGACATCTGTTTAGATTGGGGAATACTGTGCCCCGGGAACTTGACTGAGCCTTGGATCTGGATCCCTGTGGACTGAGAACATGACTGAGGTTTTATTCTGGAACCCTGTAGCCTGGGAATATGACATCGGTGGATTCTGGATCCCTGAGGCCTGGGAATATGAAAACGGTTTGACTCTGTAACCCTGTGGCCTGGGAACATGCCTGAGGTTTATGGTGGAAACCTGTGGCCTGGCAACATGACTGAGGTTTGTTTCTGGAAGCCTGTTCCCTGGGCACAAGACTGAGGTTTGATTCTGGACACCTGTGTCCTGAGAACATGACTGAGATTTGATTGCTGAAACCTGTGGCCTGCGAACATGACTCAGGTTTGCTTCCGGAACCATGTGTCCTGGGAATATGACTGAGGTTTGATTCTGGAAACCTTTGGCCTGGGAAAATGACTGAGGTTTCATTGTGGAAACATGTGGCCTGGAATCATGACTGAGGTTTGATGGTGGAACACTATGGCCTGGCAAAATGACTGAGGCTTGATTCTGGAATCCTGTGGCCTGGCAAGTTGCCTTAGGTTTGATGGCAGAAACCTGTGGACTGGCAACATGACTGAGGTTTAATTGTGGAACCCTGTGAACGGGAACATGACTGAGGCCTGATACTGGCACCACGTGGCGTGGGAACATGACATTGGTTTGATTCTGGAGCCCTGTTTACTCGGAACATGACTGAGGTTTGATGGTTGAACCCTGTGGCCTGGCAAAATGATTGAGGTTTCAGAGTGGAACCCTCAGGCTTGGGAACATGAGTGAGGCTTGATGGTGGAAACCAGTGGCCTGGCAACATGACTGAGGTTTGATTGTGGAACCCTCTGGCCTGAGAATATGACTGAGGTTTGATTCTGAAACCCTGTGGCCTGGGAACATGACTGAGGTTTGTTTCTGGAAGCCTGTTCCCTGGGAACATGACTGAGGTTTGATTCTGGACACCTCTGTCCTGGGATCATGAGTGAGGTTTGATGGTTGAAACCTGTGGCCTGCGAACATGACTCAGGTTTGATTCTGGAACCATGTGTGCTGGGAATATGACTGAGGTTTGATTCTGGAAACCTTTGGCCTGGGAAAATGACTGAGGTTTCATTGTGGAAACATGGGGCCTGGGATCATGACTGAGGTTTGATGGTGGAACACTATGGCCTGGCAAAATGACTGAGGCTTGATTCTCGAACCCTGTGGCCTGGCAAGTTGACTGAGGTTTGAAGGCCGAAACCTGTGGACTGGCACATGACTGAGGTTTGATTGTGGAACCCTGTGGCCTGGGAACATGACTGAGGCTTGATGGTGGAACCGTGGTCTGGCAACAGGACTGAGGTTTGATTGTGGAACCCTCTGGCCTGGGAATATGACTGAGGTTTAATTGTGGAACCCTGTGGCCTGGGAACATGACTGGGATTTTATTTCTGAAACCTGTGTCCAGGGAACATGACTGAGGTTTGATTCTGGAACCCTGTGTCCTGGGAACACGACTGAAGTTTGATTCTGGAAACATGTGGCCTGGGAATATGACTGAGGTTTGATTCTGGATACCATTGGCCTGGGAAGATGACTGATGTTAGAGTGTGGAATCCTGTGGCCTGGGAACATGACATCGGTTTGGATTCTGGTACCCTGTTGCCTGGGAACATGAAATCGGTTTGATTCTGGAAACCTGTGGCCTGGGACTATGACTGAGGTTTGATGGTGGTGCCCTATGGCCTGGCAACATGACTGAAGTTTGATTCTGGATCCCTGTGGCCTGGGAACATGGCTGAGGCGTGATTCTTGAAAACTGTGGCCTGGGAACATGACATCTGTTTAGATTTTGAAATACTCTGCCCGGGGATCCTGATTAAGCCTTGGTTCTGGAACCCTGTGGACTGGGAACATGACTGAGGTTTTATTCTGGAACGCAGTAGCCTGGGAACATAACAGAGGATTGATTCTGGAACCCTGTGGCCTGGGAACATGACATCGGTGGATTCTGGATCCCTGAGGCCTGGGAACATGACATCTGTTTAGATTGTGGAATACTGTGCCCCGGGAACCTGACTGAGCCTTGGTTCTGGAACCCTGTGGACTGGGACCATGACTGAGGTTTTATTCTGGAACCCTGTAGTCTGGGAACATAACTGAGGATTGATTCTGGAACCCTGTGGCCTGGGAACATGAAATCGGTGGATTCTGGAACCCTGTGGCCTGGGAATATGAGAACGGTTTGTTTCTGGAACCCTGTAGCCTGGGAATATGACATCGGTGGATTCTGGATCCCTGAGGCCTGGGAATATGAAAACAGTTTGATTTTGGAACCCTGTGGCCTGGGAACATGCCTGAGGTTTATGGTGGAAACCTGTGGCCTGGCAACATGACTGAGGTTTGTTTCTGGAAGCCTGTTCCCTGGGCACATGACTGAGGTTTGATTCTGGACACCTGTGTCCTGAGAACATGACTGAGATTTGATTGCTGAAACCTGTGGCCTGCGAACATGACTCAGGTTTGCTTCCGGAACCATGTGTCCTGGGAATATGACTGAGGTTTGATTGTGGAACCCTGTGGCCTGGGAACATGACTTGGATTTTATTTCTGAAACCTGTGTCCAGGGAACATGACTGAGGTTTTATTCTGGAACCCTGTGTCCTGGGAACACGACTGAGGTTTGATTCTGGAAACCATTGGCCTGGGAAGATGACTGATGTTAGAGTGTGGAATCCTGTGGCCTGGGAATATGAAATCGGTTTGATTCTGGAAACCTGTGGCCTGGGAATATGACTGAGGTTTGATGGTGGTACCCTATGGCCTGGCAACATGACTGAAGTTTGATTCTGGATCCCTGTAGCCTGGGAACATGCCTGAGGCGTGATTCTTGAAAACTGTGGCCTGGGAACATGACATCTGTTTAGATTGTGGAATATTGTGCCCCGGGAACCTGACTGAGCCTTGGTTCTGGAACCGTGTGGACTGGGAACATGACTGAGGTTTTATTCTGGAACCCTGTAGCCTGGGAACATAACTGAGGATTGATTCTGGAACCCTGTGGCCTGGGAACATGACATAGGTGGATTCTGGAACCCTGTGGCCTGGGAATATGAGAACGGTTTGATTCTGGAACCCTGTGGCCTGGGACCATGTCTGAGGTTTGATGGTGGAAACCTGTGGCCTGGCAACATGACTGAGGTTTGATTTTGGAAGACTGTGACCAGGGAACATGATATCGGGTTTACTCTGGAAACCTGTGTCCTGGGAACAAGAGTGAGGTTTGATTCTGGAACCCTGTGGCCTGGGAACATGACTGAGGTTTGTTTCTGGAAGCCTGTTCCCTGGGAACATGACTGAGGTTTGATTCTGGACACCTGTGTCCTGGGATCATGACTGAGGTTTGATTGTTGAAACCTGTGGCCTGCGAACATGACTCAGGTTGGATTCTGGAACCATGTGTCCTGGGAATGTGACTGAGGTTTGATTCTGGAAACCTTTGGCCTGGGAAAATGACTGAGGTTTCATTGTGGAAACATGGGGCCTGGGACCATGACTGAGGTTTGATGGTGGAACACTATGGCCTGGCAAAATGACTGAGGCTTGATTCTGGAACCCTGTGGCCTGGCAAGTTGACTGAGGTTTGATGGCAGAAACCTGTGGACTGGCAACATGACTGAGGTTTGATTGTGGAACCCTGTGGCCTGGGAACATGACTGGGATTTTATTTCTGAAACCTGTGTCCAGGGAACATGACTGAGGTTTGATTCTGGAACCCTGTGTCCGGGAACACGATTGAGGTTTGATTCTGGAACCATGTGGCCTGGGAATATGACTGAGGTTTGATTTTGGAAAACTTTGGCCTGGGAAAATGACTGAGGTTTCATTGTGGAAACATGTGGCCTGGAATCATGACTGAGGTTTGATGGTGGAACACTATGGCCTGGCAAAATGACTGAGGCTTGATTCTGGAACCCTGTGTCCTGGCAAATTTCCTTAGGTTTGATGGCAGAAACCTGTGGACTGGCAACATGACTGAGGTTTGATTGTGGAACCCTGTGAACGGGGAACATGACTGAGGCCTGATACTGGCACCCCGTGGCGTGGGAACATGACATTGGTTTGATTCTGGAGCCCTGTTTACTCGGAACATGACTGAGGTTTGATGGTGGAAACCGGTGGCCTGGCAACATGATTGAGGTTTCAGAGTGCAACCCTCAGGCTTGGGAACCTGAGTGAGGCTTGATGGTGGAAACCAGTGGCCTGGCAACATGACTGAGGTTTGATGGTGGAACCCTGGGGCTTGGCAAGATGACTTAGGTTTGATTGTGGAACACTCTGGCCTGGGAACATGACTGAGGCTTGATGGTGGAACCGTGGTCTGGCAACAGGACTGAGGTTTGATTGTGGAACCCTCTGGCCTGGGAATATGACTGAGGTTTAATTGTGGAACCCTGTGGCCTGGGAACATGACTTGGATTTTATTTCTGAAACCTGTGTCCAGGGAACATGACTGAGGTTTTATTCTGGAACCCTGTGTCCTGGGAACACGACTGACGTTTGATTCTGGAAACCATTGGCCTGGGAAGATGACTGATGTTAGAGTGTGGTATCCTGTGGCCTGGGAATATGAAATCGGTTTGATTCTGGAAACCTGTGGCTTGGGAATATGACTGAGGTTTGATGGTGGTACCCTATGGCCTGGCAACATGACTGAAGTTTGATTCTGGATCCCTGTAGCCTGGGAACATGACTGAGGCGTGATTCTTGAAAACTGTGGCCTGGGAACATGACATCTGTTTAGATTGTGGAATACTGTTCCCCGGGAACCTGACTGAGCCTGGGTTCCGGAACCCTGTGGACTGGGAACATGACTGAGGTTTTATTCTGGAACCCTGTAGCCTGGGAACATAACTGAGGATTGATTCTGGAACCCTGTGGCCTGGGAACATGAAATCGGTGGATTCTGGAACCCTGTGGCCTGGGAATATGAGAACGGTTTGATTCTGGAACGCTGTGGCCTGGGAATATGAGAACGGTTTGATTCTGGAACCCTGTGGCCTGGGAACATGTCTGAAGTTTGATGGTGGAAACCTGTGGCCTGGCAACATGACTGAGGTTTGATCCTGGAAGACTGTGACCAGGGAACATGATATCGGGTTTAATCTGGAAACCTGTGTCCTGGGAACAAGTCTGAGGTTTGATTCTGGAACCCTGTGGCCTGGGAACATGACTGAGGTTTGTTTCTGGAAGCCAGTTCCCTGGGAACATGACTGAGGTTTGATTCTGGACACCTGTGTCCTGGGATCATAACTGAGGTTTGATTGTTGAAACCTGTGGCCTGCGAACATGACTCAGGTTTGATTCTGGAACCATGTGTCCTGGGAATATGACTGAGGTTTGATTCTGGAAACCTTTGGCCTGCGAAAATGACTGAGGTTTCATTGTGGAAATATGGGGCCTGGGATCATGACTGAGGTTTGATGGTGGAACACTATGGCCTGGCAAAATGACTGAGGCTTGATTCTGGAACCCTGTGCCCTGGCAAGTTGACTGAGGTTTGATGGCAGAAACCTGTGGACTGGCAACATGACTGAGGTTTGATTGTGGAACCCTGTGGCCTGGGAACATGACTGGGATTTTATTTCTGAAACCTGTGTCCAGGGAACATGACTGAGGTTTGATTCTGGAACCCTGTGTCCGGGAACACGACTGAGGTTTGATTCTGGAACCATGTGGCCTGGGAATATGACTGAGGTTTGATTCTGGAAACCTTTGGCCTGGGAAAATGACTGAGGTTTCATTGTGGAAACATGTGGCCTGGAATCATGACTGAGGTTTGATGGTGGAACACTATGGCCTGGCAAAATGACTGAGGCTTGATTCAGGAACCCTGAGTCCTGGCAAGTTTCCTTAGGTTTGATGACAGAAACCTGTGGACTGGCAACATGACTGAGGTTTGATTGTGGAACCCTGTGAACGGGGAACATGACTGAGGCCTGATACTGGCACCCCGTGGCGTGGGAACATGACATTGGTTTGATTCTGGAGCCCTGTTTACTCGGAACATGACTGAGGTTTGATGGTTGAAACCTGTGTCCTGGCAACATGATTGAGGTTTCAGAGTGCAACCCTCAGGCTTGGGAACATGAGTGAGGCTTGATGGTGGAAACCAGTGGCCTGGCAACATGACTGAGGTTTGATGGTGGAACCCTGTGGCTTGGCAAGATGACTTAGGTTTGATTGTGGAACACTCGTGCCTGGGAACATGACTGAGGCTTGATGGTGGAACCGTGGTCTGGCAACAGGATTGAGGTTTGATTGTGGAACCTTCTGGCCTGGGAATATGACTGAGGTTTAATTGTGGAACCCTGTGGCCTGGGAACATGACCTGAATTTTATTTCTGAAACCTGTGTCCAGGGAACATGACTGAGGTTTGATTCTGGAACCCTGTGTCCGGGAACACAATTGAGGTTTGATTCTGGAAACATGTGGCCTGGGAACATGACCGAGGTTTTGTTCTGGAACCCTGTATCCTGGGAACATAACTGAGGATTGATTCTGGAACCCTTTGGCCTGGGAACAAGACATCGGTGGATTCTGGAACCCTGAGGCCTGGGAACATGAAATCTGTTTAGATTGTGGAATACTGTGCCCCGGGAACCTGACTGAGCCTTGTTTCTGGAACCCTGTGGACTGGGAACATGACTGAGGTTTCAGAGTGGAACCCTCAGGCTTCGGAACATGAGTGAGGCTTGATGGTGGAAACCAGTGGCCTGCCAACATGACTGAGGTTTGATGGTGGAACCCTGTGGCTTGGCAAGATGACTTAGGTTTGATTGTGGAACACTCTGGCCTGGGAATATGACTGAGGTTTAATTGTGGAACCCTGTGGCCGGGGAACATGACTGGGATTTCATTTCTGAAACTTGTGTCCAGGGAACATGACTGAGGTTTTATTCTGGAACCCTGTGTCCTGGGAACACGACTGAGGTTTGATTCTGGAAACCATTGGCCTGGGAAGATGACTGATATTAGAGTGTTGAATCCTGTGGCCTGGGAACATGACATCGGTTTGGATTCTTGTACCCTATTGCCTGGGAACATGAAATCGGTTTGATTCTGGAAACCTGTGGCCTGGGAATATGACTGAGGTTTGATGGTGGTACCCTATGGCCTGGCAACATGACTGAAGTTTGATTCTGGATCCCTGTGGCCTGGGAACATGACTGAGGCGTGATTCTTGAAAACTGTGGCCTGGGAACATGACATCTATTTAGATTGTGGAATACTGTGCCTCGGGAATCTGACTGAGCCTTGGTTCTGGAACCCTGTGGACTGGGAACATGACATCGGTTGATTCTGGAACCCTGAGGCCTGGGAATATGACATCTGTTTAGATTGTGGAATACTGTGCCCCGGGAACCTGACTGAGCCTTGGTTCTGGAATCCTGTGGACTGGGAACATGACTGAGGTTTTATTCTAGAACCCTGTAGCCTGGGAAAATAACTGAGGACTGATTCTGGAACCCTGTGGCCTGGGAACATGAAATCGGTGGATTCTGGAACCCTGTGGCCTGGGAATATGAGAACGGTTTGATTCTGGAACCCTGTGGCCTGGGAACATGTCTGAGGTTTGATGGTGGAAACCTGTGGCCTGGCAACATGACTGAGGTTTGATTCTGGAAGACTGTAAACAGGGAACATGATATCGGGTTGATTCTGGAACCCTGTGGCCTGGGAACAAGACTGAGGTTTGATTCTGGAAGCCTGTGGCCTGGGAACATGACTGAGGTTTGTTTCTGGAAGCCTGTGGCCTGGGAACATGACTGAGGTTTGTTTCTGGAAGCCTGTTCCCTTGGAACATGACTGAGGTTTGATTCTGGACACTTGTGTCCTGGGATCATGACTGAGGTTTGATTGTTGAAACCTGTGGCCTGCGAACATGACTCAGGTGTGATTCAGGAACCATGGGTCCTGGGAATATGACTGAGGTTTGATTCTGGAAACCTTTGGCCTGGGAAAATGACTGAGGTTTCATTGTGGAAACATGGGGCCTGGGATCATGACTGAGGTTTGATGGTAGAACACAATGGCCTGGCAAAATGACTGAGGCTTGATTCTGGAACCCTGTGGCCTGGCAAGTTGACTGAGGTTTGATGGCAGAAACCTGTGGACTGGCAACATGACTGAGGTTTGATTGTGGAACCCTGTGCACGGGGAACATGACTGAGGCCTGATACTGGAACCCCCTGGCGTGGGAACATGACATTGGTTTGATTCTGGAGCCCTGTTTACTGGGAACATGACTGTGGTTTGATGCTTGAAACCTGTGTCCTGGCAACATGATTGAGGTTTCAGAGTGGAACCCTCCGGCTTCGGAACATGAGTGAGGCTTCATGGTGGAACCCTGTGGCCTGGCAACATGACTGGGATTTTATTTCTGAATCCTGTGTCCAGGGAACATGACTGAGGTTTTATTGTGGAACCCTGTGTCCTAGGAACACGACAGAGGTTTGATTCTGGAACCTTGTGGCCTGGGAATATGACTGAGGTTTGATTCGGGATACCTTTGGTCTGGGAAGATGACTGATGTTAGAGTGTGGGATCCTGTGGCCTGGGAACATGACATCGGTTTGTATTCTGGTACCCTGTTGCCTGGGAACATGAAATCGGGTTGATTCTGGAAACCTGTGGCCTGGGAATATGACTGAGGTTTGATGGTGGTACCCTATGGCCTGGCAACATGACTGAAGTTTGATTCTGGATCCAAGTGGCCTGGAAACATGACTGAGGCGTGATTCTTGAAAACTGTGGCCTGAGAACATGACATCTGTTTAGATTTTGGAATACTGTGCCCCGGAAACCTGACTGATCCTTGATTCTGGCACCCTGTGGACTGGGAACATGACCGAGGTTTTGTTCTGGAACCCTGTATCCTGAGAACATAACTGAGGATTGATTCTGGAACCCTGTGGCCTGGGAACAAGACATCGGTGGATTCTGGAACCCTGAGGCCTGGGAACATGAAATCTGTTTAGATTGTGGAATACTGTGCCCCGGGAACCTGACTGAGCCTTGTTTCTGGAACCCTGAGGACTGGGAACATGACTGAGGTTTCAGAGTGGAACCCTCAGGCTTCGGAACATGAGTGAGGCTTGATGGTGGAAACCAGTGGCCTAGCAACATGACTGAGGTTTGATGGTGGAACCCTGTGGCTTGGCAAATGACTTAGGTTTGATTGTGGAACACTCTGGCCTGGGAACATGACTGAGGCTTGATGGTGGAACCGTGGTCTGGCAACAGGACTGAGGTTTAATTGTGGAACCCTCTGGCCTGGGAATATGACTGAGGTTTAATTGTGGAAACCTGTGGCCTGGGAACATGACTGGGATTTCATTTCTGAAACCTGTGTCCAGGGAACATGACTGAGGTTTTATTCTGGAACCCTGTGTCCTGGGAACACGACTGAGGTTTGATTCTGTAAACCATTGGCCTGGGAAGATGACTGATGTTAGAGTGTGGAATCCTGTGGCCTGGGAATATGAAATCGGTTTAATTCTGGAAACCTGTGGCCTGGGAATATGACTGAGGTTTGATGGTGGTACCCTATGGCCTGGCAACATGACTGAAGTTTGATTCTGGATCCCTGTAGCCTGGCAACATGACTGAGGCGTGATTCTTGAAAACTGTGGCCTGGGAAAATGACATCTGTTTAGATTGTGGAATACTGTGCCCCGGGAACCTGACTGAGCCTTGGTTCTGGAACCCTGTGGACTGGGAACATGAGTGAGGTTTTATTCTGGAACCCTCTAACCTGGGAACATAACTGAGGATTGATTCTGGAACCGTGTGGCCTGGGAATATGAAATCGGTGGATTCTTGAACCCTGTGGCCTGGGAATATGAGAACGGTTTGATTCTGGAACCCTGTGGCCTGGGAATATGTCTGAGGTTTGATGGTGGAAACCTGTGGCCTGGCAACATGACTGAGGTTTGATTCTGGAAGACTGTGACCAGGGAACATGATATCGGGTGGATTCTGGAACCCTTTGTCCTGGGAACAAGACTGAGGTTTGATTCTGAAAACCTTTGGCCTGGGAAAATGACTGAGGTTTCATTGTGGAAACATGGGGCCTGGGATCATGACTGAGGTTTGATGGTGGAACACTATGGCCTGGCAAAATGACTGAGGCTTGATTCTGGAACCCTGTGGCCTGGCAAGTTGACTGAGGTTTGATGGCAGAAACCTGTGGACTGGCAACATGACTGAGGTTTGATTGTGGAAACCTGTGGCCTGGGAACATGACTGGGATTTTATTTCTGAAACCTGTGTCCAGGGAACATGACTGAGGTTTGATTCTGGAACCCTATGTCCTGGGAACACGACTGATGTTTGATTCTGGAACCATGTGGCCTGGGAATATGACTGAGGTTTGATTCTGGAAACCTTTGGCCTGGGAAAATGACTGAGGTTTCATTGTGGAAACATGGGGCCTGGGATCCTGACTGAGGTTTGATGGTTGAACACTATGGCCTGGCAAAATGACTGAGGCTTGATTCTGGAAACCTGTGGCCTGGCAAGTTGACTGAGGTTTGATGGCAGAAACCTGTGGACTGGCAACATGACTGAGGTTTGATTCTGGAACCCTGTGGCCTGGGAACAAGACATCGGTGGATTCTGGAACCCTGAGGCCTGGGAACATGAAATCTGTTTAGATTGTGGAATACTGTGCCCTGGGAACCTGACTGAGCCTTGTTTCTGGAACCCTGTGGACTGGGAACATGACTGAGGTTTCAGAGTGGAACCCTCAGGCTTCGGAATATGAGTGAGGCTTGATGGTGGAAACCAGTGGCCTAGCAACATGACTGAGGTTTGATCGTGGAACCCTTTGGCTTGGCAAGATGACTTAGGTTTGATTGTGGAACACTCTGGCCTGGGAACATGACTGAGGCTTGATGGTGGAACCGTGGTCTGGCAACAGGACCGAGGATTAATTGTGGAACCCTCTGGCCTGGGAATATGACTGAGGTTTAATTGTGGAAGCCTGTGGCCTGGGAACATGACTGGGATTTTATTTCTGAAACCTGTGTCCAGGGAACATGACTGAGGTTTGATTCTGGAACCCTGTGTCCTGGGAACACGACTGAGGTTTGATTCTGGAAACATGTGGCCTGGGAATATGACTGAGGTTTGATTCTGGATACCATTGGCCTGGGAAGATGACTGATGTTAGAGTGTGGAATCCTGTGGCCTGGGAACATGACATCGGTTTGGATTCTGGTACCCTGTTGCCTGGGGACATGAAATCGGTTTGATTCTGGAAACCTGTGGCCTGGGAATATGACTGAGGTTTGATGGTGGTACCCTATGGCCTGGCAACATGACTGAAGTTTGATTCTGGATCCCTGTGGCCTGGGAACATGACTGAGGCGTGATTCTTGAAAATTGTGGCCTGGGAACATGACATCTGTTTAGATTGTGGAATACTGTGCCCCGGGAACTTGACTGAGCCTTGGTTCTGGAACCCTGTGGACTGGGAACATGACTGAGGTTTTATTCTGGAACCCTGTAGCCTGGGAATATGACATCGGTGGACTCTGGATCCCTGAGGCCTGGGAATATGAAAACGGTTTGATTCTGGAACCCTGTGGCCTGGGAACATGCCTGAGGTTTGATGGTGGAAACCTGTGGCCTGGCAACATGACTGAGGTTTGTTTCTGGAAGCCTGCTCCCTGGGCACATGACTGAGGTTTGATTCTGGACACCTGTGTCCTGGGAACATGACTGAGATTTGATTGCTGAAACCTGTGGCCTGCGAACATGACTCAGGTTTGCTTCCGGAACCATGTGTCCTGGGAATATGACTGAGGTTTGATTCTGGAAACCTTTGGCCTGGGAAAATGACTGAGGTTTCATTGTGGAAACATGTGGCCTGGAATCATGACTGAGGTTTGATGGTGGAACACTATGGCCTGGCAAAATGACTCAGCCTTGATTCTGGAACCCTGTGACCTGGCAAGTTGCCTTAGGTTTGATGGCAGAAACCTGTGGACTGGCAACATGACTGAGGTTTGATTGTGGAACCCTGTTAACGGGGAACATGACTGAGGCCTGATACTGGCACCCCGTGGCGTGGGAATATGACATTGGTTTGATTCTGGAGCCCTGTTTACTCGGAACAGGACTGAGGTTTGATGGTGGAACCCTGTGGCCTGGCAACATGATTGAGGTTTCAGAGTGGAACCCTCAGGCTTGGAAACATGAGTGAGGCTTGATGGTGGAAACCAGTGGCCTGGCAACATGACTGAGGTTTGATGGTGGAACCCTGTGGCTTGGCAAGATGACTTAGGTTTGATTGTGGAACACTCGGGCCTGAGAACATGAGTGAGGCTTGATGGTGGAACCGTGGTCTGGCAACAGGACTGAGGTTTGATTGTGGAACCCTCTGGCCTGGGAATATGACTTAGGTTTAATTGTGGAACCCTGTGGCCTGGGAACATGACTGGGATTTTATTTCTAAACCTGTGTCCAGGGAACATGACTGAGGTTTTATTCTGGAACCCTGTGTCCTGGGAACACGACTGAGGTTTGATTCTGGAAACCATTGGCCTGGGACGATGACTGATGTTAGAGTGTGGAATCCTGTGGCCTGGGAACATGACATCGGTTTGGATTCTGGTACCCTGTTGCCTGGGAACATGAACTCGGTTTGATTCTGGAAACCTGTGGCCTGGGAATATGACTGAGGTTTGATAGTGGTACCCTATGGCCTGGCAACGTGACTGAAGTTTGATTCTGGATCCCTGTGGCCTGGGAACATGATTGAGTCGTGATTCTTGAAAACTGTGGCCTGGGAACATGACATCTGTTTAGATTGTGGAATACTGTGCCCCGGGAACCTGACTGAGCCTTGGTTCTGGAACCCTGTGGACTGGGAACATGACTGAGGTTTTATTCTGGAACCCTGTAGCCTGGGAACATGACAGAGGACTGATTCTGGAACCCAGTGGCCTTGGAACATGAATTCGGTGGATTCTGGAACCCTGAGGCCTGGGAACATGACATCTTTTTAGATTGTGGAATACTGTGTCCCGGGAACCTGACTGAGCCTTGGTTCTTGAACCCTGTGGACTGGGAACATGACTGAGGTTTTATTCTGGAACCCTATAGCCTGGGAACATAACTGAGCATTGATGCTGGAACCCTGTGGCCTGGGAACATGAAATCGGTGGATTCTGGACCCTGTGGCCTGGGAATATGAGAACGGTTTGATTCTGGAACCCTGTGGCCTGGGACCATGTCTGAGGTTTGATGGTGGAAACCTGTGGCCTGGCAACATGAGTGAGGTTTCATTCTGGAAGACTGTGACCAGGGAACATGATATCGGGTTTATTCTGGAAACCTGTGTCCTGGGAACAAGACTGAGGTTTGATTCTGGAACCCTGTGGCCTGGGAACATGACTGAGGTTTGTTTCTGGAAGCCTGTTCCCTGGGAACATGACTGAGGTTTGATTCTGGACACCTGTGTCCTGGGATCATGACTGAGGTTTGATTGTTGAAACCTGTGGCCTACGAACATGACTCAGGTTTGATTCTGGAACCATGTGTCCTGGGAATATGACTGAGGTTTGATTCTGGAAACCTTTGGCCTGGGAAAATGACTGAGGTTTCATTGTGGAAACATGGGGCCTGGGATCATGACTGACGTTTGATGGTGGAACACTATGGCCTGGCAAAATGACTGAGGCTTGATTCTGGAACCCTGTGGCCTGGCAAGTTGACTGAGGTTTGATGGCAGAAACCTGTGGACTGGCAACATGACTGAGGTTTGATTGTGGAAACCTGTGGCCTGGGAACATGACTGGGATTTTATTTCTGAAACCTGTGTCCAGGGAACATGACATTGGTTTGATTCTGGAACGCTGTGTCCTGGGAACACGACTGAGGTTTGATTCTGGAACTATGTGGTCTGGGAATATGACTGAGGTTTGATGGTGGAAACCTGTGGCCTGGCAACATGACTGAGGTTTCATTCTGGAAGACTGTGACCAGGGAACATGATATCGGGTTTATTCTGGAAACCTGTGTCCTGGGAACAAGACTGAGGTTTGATTCTGGAACCCTGTGGCCTGGGAACATGACTGAGGTTTGTTTCTGGAAGCCTGTTCCCTGGGAACATGACTGAGGTTTGATTCTGGACACCTGTGTCCTGGGATCATGACTGAGGTTTGATTGTTGAAACCTGTGGCCTGCGAACATGACTCAGGTTTGATTCTGGAACCATGTGTCCTGGAAATATGACTGAGGTTTGATTCTGGAAACCTTTGGCCTGGGAAAATGACTGAGGTTTCATTGTGGAAACATGGGGCCTGGGATCGTGACTGAGGTTTGATGTTGGAACACTATGGCCTGGCAAAATGACTGAGGCTTGATTCTGGAACCCTGTGGCCTGGCAAGTTGACTGAGGTTTGATGGCAGAAACCTGTGGACTGGCAACATGACTGAGGTTTGATTGTGGAACCCTGTGGCCTGGGAACATGACTGGGATTTTATTTCTGAAACCTGTGTCCAGGGAACATGACTGAGGTTTGATTCTGGAACCCTGTGTCCTGGGAACACGACTGAGGTTTGATTCTGGAACCATGTGGCCTGGGAATATGACTGAGGTTTGATTCTGGATACCATTGGCCTGGGAAGATGACTGATGTTAGAGTGTGGAATCCTGTGGCCTGGGAACATGACATCGGTTTGGATTCTGGTACCCTGTTGCCTGGGAACATGAAATCGGTTTGATTCTGGAAACCTGTGGCCTGGGAATATGACTGAGGTTTGATGGTGGTACCCTATGGCCTGGCAACATGACTGAAGTTTGATTCTGGATCCCTGTGGCCTGGGAACATGGCTGAGGCGTGATTCTTGAAAATTGTGGCCTGGGAACATGACATCTGTTTAGATTGTGGAATACTGTGCCCCGGGAACCTGACTGAGCCTTGGTTCTGGAACCCTGTGGACTGGGAACATGACTGAGGTTATATTCTGGAACCCTGTAGCCTGGGAACATGACAGAGGATTGATCATGGAACCCTGTGGCCTGGGAACATGAAATCGATGGATTCTGGAACCCTGAGGCCTGGGAATATGACATCTGTTTAGATTGTGGAATACTGTGCCCCGGGAACCTGACTGAGCCTTGGTTCTGGAACCCTGTGGACTGGGAACATGATTGAGGTTTTATTCTGGAACCCTGTAGCCTGGGAACATAATTGAGGATCGATTCTGGAACCCTGTGGCCTGGGAACATGAAATCGGTGGATTCTGGAACCCTGAGGCCTGGGAACATGACATCTGTTTAGATTGTGGAATACTGTGCCCCGGGAATCTGACTGAGCCTTGGTTCTGGAACCCTGTGGACTGGGAACATGACTGAGGTTTTATTCTGGAACCCTGTAACTTGGGAACATAACAGAGGATTGATACTGGAACCCTGTGGCCTGGGAACATGAAATCGGTGGATTCTGGAACTCTGTGGCCTGGGAATATGAGAACGGTTTGATTCTGGAACCCTGTGGCCTGGGACCATGTCTGAGGTTTGATGGTGGAAACCTGTGGCCTGGCAACATGACTGAGGTTTCATTCTGGAAGACTGTGACCAGGGAACATGATATCGGGTTTATTCTGGAAACCTGTGTCCTGGGAACAAGACTGAGGTTTGATTCTGGAACCCTGTGGCCTGGGAACATGACTGAGGTTTGTTTCTGGAAGCCTGTTCCCTGGGAACATGACTGAGGTTTGATTCTGGACACCTGTGTCCTGGGATCATGACTGAGGTTTGATTGTTGAAACCTGTGGCCTGCGAACATGACTCAGGTTTGATTCTGGAACCATGTGTCCTGGGAATATGACTGAGGTTTGATTCTGGAAACCTTTGGCCTGGGAAAATGACTGAGGTTTCATTGTGGAATCATTGGGCCTGGGAATATGACTGAGGTTTGATTCTGGATACCATTGGCCTGGGAGGATGACTGATGTTAGAGTGTGGAATCCTGTGGCCTGGGAACATGACTTCGGTTTGGATTCTGGTACCCTGTTGCCTGGGAACATGAAATCGGTTTGATTCTGGAAACCTGTGGCCTGGGAATATGACTGAGGTTTGATGGTGGTACCCTATGGCCTGGCAACATGACTGAAGTTTGATTCTGGATCCCTGTGGCCTGGGAACATGACTGAGGTGTGATTCTTGAAAATTGTGGCCTGGGAACATGACATCTGTTTAGATTGTGGAATACTGTGCCCCGGGGACTTGACTGAGCCTTGGTTCTGGAACCCTGTGGACTGGGAACATGACTGAGGTTTTATTCTGGAACCCTGTAGCCTGGGAATATGACATCGGTGGATTCTGGATCCCTGAGGCCTGGGAA
Source organism: Balaenoptera physalus (assembly GCF_965194825.1). Taxonomy (NCBI): domain Eukaryota; kingdom Metazoa; phylum Chordata; class Mammalia; order Artiodactyla; family Balaenopteridae; genus Balaenoptera; species Balaenoptera physalus. The sequence continues at coordinate 30,654,612 of NC_138901.1, forward strand.
TATGAAAATGGTTTGATTCTGGAACCCTGTGGCCTGGGAACATGCCTGAGGTTTGATGGTGGAAACCTGTGGCCTGGCAACATGACTGAGGTTTGTTTCTGGAAGCCTGCTCCCTGGGCACATGACTGAGGTTTGATTCTGGACACCTGTGTCCTGGGAACATGACTGAGATTTGATTGCTGAAACCTGTGGCCTGCGAACATGACTCAGGTTTGCTTCCGGAAACATGTGTCCTCGGAATATGACTGAGGTTTGATTCTGGAAACCTTTGGCCTGGGAAAATGACTGAGGTTTCATTGTGGAAACATGTGGCCTGGAATCATGACTGAGGTTTGATGGTGGAACACTATGGCCTGGCAAAATGACTGAGCCTTGATTCTGGAACCCTGTGGCCTGGCAAGTTGCCTTAGGTTTGATGGCAGCAACCTGTGGACTGGCAACATGACTGAGGTTTGATTGTGGAACCCTGTGAACGGGGAACATGACTGAGGCCTGATACTGGCACCCCGTGGCGTGGGAATATGACATTGGTTTGATTCTGGAGCCCAGTTTACTCGGAACAGGACTGAGGTTTGATCTTGGAACCCTGTGGCCTGGCAACATGATTGAGGTTTCAGAGTGGAACCCTCAGGCTTGGGAACATGAGTGAGGCTTGATGGTGGAAACCAGTGGCCTGGCAACATGACTGAGGTTTGATGGTGGAACCCTGTGGCTTGGCAAGATGACTTAGGTTTGATTGTGGAACACTCGGGCCTGAGAACATGACTGAGGCTTGATGGTGGAACCGTGGTCTGGCAACAGGACTGAGGTTTGATTGTGGAACCCTCTGGCCTGGGAATATGACTGAGGTTTAATTGTGGAACCCTGTGGCCTGGGAACATGACCGGGATTTTATTTCTGAAACCTGTGTCCAGGGAACATGACTGAGGTTTGATTCTGGAACCCTGTGTCCTGGGAACACGACTGAGGTTTGATTCTGGAAATCATTGGCCTGGGAAGATGACTGATGTTAGAGTGTGGAATCCTGTGGCCTGGGAACATGACATCGGTTTGGATTCTGGTACCCTGTTGCCTGGGAACATGAAATCGGTTTGATTCTGGAAACCTGTGGCCTGGGAATATGACTGAGGTTTGATGGTGGTACCCTATGGCCTGGCAACGTGACTGAAGTTTGATTCTGGATCCCTGTGGCCTGGGAACATGAATGAGTCGTGATTCTTGAAAACTGTGGCCTGGGAACATGACATCTGTTTAGATTGTGGAATACTGTGCCCCGGGAACTTGACTGAACCTTGGTTCTGGAACCCTGTGGACTGGGAACATGACTGAGGTTTTATTCTGGAACCCTGTAGCCTGGGAATATGACATCGGTGGATTCTGGATCCCTGAGGCCTGGGAATATGAAAACGGTTTGATTCTGGAACCCTGTGGCCTGGGAACATGCCTGAGGTTTGATGGTGGAAACCTGTGGCCTGGCAACATGACTGAGGTTTGTTTATGGAAGCCTGCTCCGTGGGCACATGACTGAGGTTTGATTCTGGACACCTGTGTCCTGGGAACATGACTGAGATTTGATTGCTGAAACCTGTGGCCTGCGAACATGACTCAGGTTTGCTTCCGGAACCATGTGTCCTGGGAATATGACTGAGGTTTGATTCTGGAAACCTTTGGCCTGGGAAAATGACTGAGGTTTCATTGTGGAAACATGTGGCCTGGAATCATGACTGAGGTTTGATGGTGGAACACTATGGCCTGGCAAAATGACTGAGGCTTGATTCTGGAACCCTGTGGCCTGGCAAGTTGCCTTAGGTTTGATGGCAGAAACCTGTGGACTGGCAACATGACTGAGGTTTGATTGTGGAACCCTGTGAACGGGGAACATGACTGAGGCCTGATACTGGCACCCCGTGGCGTGGGAATATGACATTGGTTTGATTCTGGAGCCCTGTTTACTCGGAACAGGACTGAGGTTTGATGGTGGAACCCTGTGGCCTGGCAACATGATTGAGGTTTCAGAGTGGAAGCCTCAGGCTTGGAAACATGAGTGAGGCTTGATGGTGGAAACGAGTGGACTGGCAACATGACTGAGGTTTGATTGTGGAACCCTGTGAACGGGGAACATGACTGAGGCCTGATACTGGCACCCCGTGGCGTGGGAATATGACATTGGTTTGATTCTGGAGCCCTGTTTACTCGGAACAGGACTGAGGTTTGATGGTGGAACCCTGTGGCCTGGCAACATGATTGAGGTTTCAGAGTGGAACCCTCAGGCTTGGAAACATGAGTGAGGCTTGATGGTGGAAACCAGTGGCCTGGCAACATGACTGAGGTTTGATGGTGGAACCCTGTGGCTTGGCAAGATGACTTAGGTTTGATTGTGGAACACTCGGGCCTGAGAACATGACTGAGGCTTGATGGTGGAACCGTGGTCTGGCAACAGGACTGAGGTTTGATTGTGGGACCCTCTGGCCTGGGAATATGACTTAGGTTTAATTGTGGAACCCTGTGGCCTGGGAACATGACTGGGATTTTATTTCTAAACCTGTGTCCAGGGAACATGACTGAGGTTTTATTCTGGAACCCTGTGTCCTGGGAACACGACTGAGGTTTGATTCTGGAAACCATTGGCCTGGGACGATGACTGATGTTAGAGTGTGGAATCCTGTGGCCTGGGAACATGACATCGGTTTGGATTCTGGTACCCTGTTGCCTGGGAACATGAACTCGGTTTGATTCTGGAAACCTGTGGCCTGGGAATATGACTGAGGTTTGATAGTGGTACCCTATGGCCTGGCAACGTGACTGAAGTTTGATTCTGGATCCCTGTGGCCTGGGAACATGATTGAGTCGTGATTCTTGAAAACTGTGGCCTGGGAACATGACATCTGTTTAGATTGTGGAATACTGTGCCCCGGGAACCTGACTGAGCCTTGGTTCTGGAACCCTGTGGACTGGGAACATGACTGAGGTTTTATTCTGGAACCCTGTAGCCTGGGAACATGACAGAGGATTGATTCTGGAACCCTGTGGCCTTGGAACATGAAATCGGTGGATTCTGGAACCCTGAGGCCTGGGAACATGACATCTGTTTAGATTGTGGAATACTGTGTCCCGGGAACCTGACTGAGCCTTGGTTCTTGAACCCTTTGGACTGGGAAGATGACTGAGGTTTTATTCTGGAACCCTATAGCCTGGGAACTTAACTGAGCATTGATGCTGGAACCCTGTGGCCTGGGAAAATGAAATCGGTGGATTCTGGAACCCTGTGGCCTGGGAATATGAGAACGGTTTGATTCTGGAACCCTGTGGCCTGGGACCATGTCTGAGGTTTGATGGTGGAAACCTGTGCCCTGGCAACATGACTGAGGTTTCATTCTGGAAGACTGTGACGAGGGAACATGATATCGGGTTTATTCTGGAAACCTGTGTCCTGGGAACAAGACTGAGGTTTGATTCTGGAACCCTGTGGCCTGGGAACATGACTGAGGTTTGTTTCTGGAAGCCTGTTCCCTGGGAACATGACTGAGGTTTGATTCTGGACACCTGTGTCCTGGGAATATGACTGAGGTTTGATTCTGGAAACCTTTGGCCTGGGAAAATGACTGAGGTTTCATTGTGGAAACATGGGGCCTGGGATCATGACTGAGGTTTGATGGTGGAACACTATGGCCTGGCAAAATGACTGAGGCTTGATTCTGGAACCCTGTGGCCTGGCAAGTTGACTGAGGTTTGATGGCAGAAACCTGTGGACTGGCAACATGACTGAGGTTTGATTGTGGAAACCTGTGGCCTGGGAACATGACTGGGATTTTATTTCTGAAACCTGTGTCCAGGGAACATGACATTGATTTGATTCTGGAACGCTGTGTCCTGGGAACACGACTGAGGTTTGATTCTGGAACCATGTGGCCTGGGAATATGACTGAGGTTTGATGGTGGAAACCTGTGGCCTGGCAACATGACTGAGGTTTCATTCTGGAAGATTGTGACCAGGGAACATGATATCGGGTTTATTCTGGAAACCTGTGTCCTGGGAACAAGACTGAGGTTTGATTCTGGAACCCTGTGGCCTGGGAACATGACTGAGGATTGTTTCTGGAAGCCTGTATCCTGGGATCATGACTGAGGTTTGATTGTTGAAACCTGTGGCCTGCGAACATGACTCAGGTTTGATTCTGGAACCATGTGTCCTGGGAATATGACTGAGGTTTGATTCTGGAAACCTTTGGCCTGGGAAAATGACTGAGGTTTCATTGTGGAAACATGGGGCCTGGGATCATGACTGAGGTTTGATGGTGGAACACTATGGCCTGGCAAAATGACTGAGGCTTGATTCTGGAACCCTGTGGCCTGGCAAGTTGACTGAGGTTTGATGGCAGAAACCTGTGGACTGGCAACATGACTGAGGTTTGACTGTGGAACCCTGTGGCCTGGGAACATGACTGGGATTTTATTTCTGAAACCTGTGTCCAGGGAACATGACTGAGGTTTGATTCTGGAACCCTGTGTCCTGGGAACACGACTGAGGTTTGATTCTGGAATCATGTGGCCTGGGAATATGACTGAGGTTTGATTCTGGATACCATTGGCCTGGGAAGATGACTGATGTTAGAGTGTGGAATCCTGTGGCCTGGGAACATGACATCGGCTTGGATTCTGGTACCCTGTTGCCTGGGAACATGAAATCGGTTTGATTCTGGAAACCTGTGGCCTGGGAATATGACTGAGGTTTGATGGTGGTACCCTATGGCCTGGCAACATGACTGAAGTTTGATTCTGGATCCCTGTGGCCTGGGAACATGGCTGAGGCGTGATTCTTGAAAATTGTGGCCTGGGAACATGACATCTGTTTAGATTGTGGAATACTGTGCCCCGGGAAACTGACTGAGCCTTGGTTCTGGAACCCTGTGGACTGGGAACATGACTGAGGTTATATTCTGGAACCCTGTAGCCTGGGAACATGACAGAGGATTGATTCTGGAACCCTCTGGCCTGGGAACATGAAATCGGTGGATTCTGGAAACCTGAGGCCTGGGAATATGACATCTGTTTAGATTGTGGAATACTGTGCCCCGGGAACATGACTGAGCCTTGGTTCTGGAACCCTGTGGACTGGGAACATGACTGAGGTTTTATTCTGGAACCCTGTAGCCTGGGAACATAACTGAGGATCGATTCTGGAACCCTGTGGCCTGGGAACATGAAATCGGTGGATTCTGTAACCCTGAGGCCTGGGAACATGACATCTGTTTAGATTGTGGAATACTGTGCCCCGGGAATCTGACTGAGCCTTGGTTCTGGAACCCTGTGGACTGTGAACATGACTGAGGTTTTATTCTGGAACCCTGTAACCTGGGAACATAACAGAGGATTGATTCTGGAACCCTGTGGCCTGGGAACATGAAATCGGTGGATTCTGGAACTCTGTGGCCTGGGAATATGAGAATGGTTTGATTCTGGAACCCTGTGGCCTGGGACCATGTCTGAGGTTTGATGGTGGAAACCTGTGGCCTGGCAACATGACTGAGGTTTCATTCTGGAAAACTGTGACCAGGGAACATGATATCGGGTTTATTCTGGAAATCTGTGTCCTGGGAACAAGACTGAGGTTTGATTCTGGAACCCTGTGGCCTGGGAACATGACTGAGGTTTGTTTCTGGAAGCCTGTTCCCTGGGAACATGACTGAGGTTTGATTCTGGACACCTGTGTCCTGGGATCATGACTGAGGTTTGATTGTTGAAACCTGTGGCCTGCGAACATGACTCAGGTTTGATTCTGGAACCATGTGTCCTGGGAATATGACTGAGGTTTGATTCTGGAAACCTTTGGCCTGGGAAAATGACTGAGGTTTCATTGTGGAATCATGGGGCCTGGGAATATGACTGAGGTTTGATGGTGGTACCCTATGGCCTGGCAACGTGACTGAAGTTTGATTCTGGATCCCTGTGGCCTGGGAACATGACTGAGTCGTGATTCTTGAAAACTGTGGCCTGGGAACATGACATCTGTTTAGATTGTGGAATACTGTGCCCCGGGAACTTGACTGAACCTTGGTTCTGGAACCCTGTGGACTGGGAACATGACTGAGGTTTTATTCTGGAACCCTGTAGCCTGGGAATATGACATCGGTGGATTCTGGATCCCTGAGGCCTGGGAATATGAAAACGGTTTGATTCTGGAACCCTGTGGCCTGGGAACATGCCTGAGGTTTGATGGTGGAAACCTGTGGCCTGGCAACATGACTGAGGTTTGTTTCTGGAAGCCTGCTCCCTGGGCACATGACTGAGGTTTGATTCTGGACACCTGTGTCCTGGGAACATGACTGAGATTTGATTGCTGAAACCTGTGGCCTGCGAACATGACTCAGGTTTGCTTCCGGAACCATGTGTCCTTGGAATATGACTGAGGTTTGATTCTGGAAACCTTTGGCCTGGGAAAATGACTGAGGTTTCATTGTGGAAACATGTGGCCTGGAATCATGACTGAGGTTTGATGGTGGAACACTATGGCCTGGCAAAATGACTGAGGCTTGATTCTGGAACCCTGTGGCCTGGCAAGTTGCCTTAGGTTTGATGGCAGAAACCTGTGGACTGGCAACATGACTGAGGTTTGATTGTGGAACCCTGTGAACGGGGAACATGACTGAGGCCTGATACTGGCACCCCGTGGCGTGGGAATATGACATTGGTTTGATTCTGGAGCCCTGTTTACTCGGAACAGGACTGAGGTTTGATGGTGGAACCCTGTGGCCTGGCAACATGATTGAGGTTTCAGAGTGGAACCCTCAGGCTTGGGAACATGAGTGAGGCTTGATGGTGGAAACCAGTGGCCTGGCAACATGACTGAGGTTTGATGGTGGAACCCTGTGGCTTGGCAAGATGACTTAGGTTTGATTGTGGAACACTCGGGCCTGAGAACATGACTGAGGCTTGATGGTGGAACCGTGGTCTGGCAACAGGACTGAGGTTTGATTGTGGGACCCTCTGGCCTGGGAATATGACTTAGGTTTAATTGTGGAACCCTGTGGCCTGGGAACATGACTGGGATTTTATTTCTAAACCTGTGTCCAGGGAACATGACTGAGGTTTTATTCTGGAACCCTGTGTCCTGGGAATACGACTGAGGTTTGATTCTGGAAAACATTGGCCTGGGAAGATGACTGATGTTAGAGTGTGGAATCCTGTGGCCTGGGAACATGATATCGGTTTGGATTCTGGTACCCTGTTGCCTGGGAACATGAAATCGGTTTGATTCTGGAAACCTGTGGCCTGGGAATATGACTGAGGTTTGATAGTGGTACCCTATGGCCTGGCAATGTGAGTGAAGTTTGATTCTGGATCCCTGTGTCCTGGGAACATGATTGAGTCGTGATTCTTGAAAACTGTGGCCTGGGAACATGACATCTGTTTAGATTGTGGAATACTGTGCCCCGGGAACTTGACTGAGCATTGGTTCTGGAACCCTGTGGACTGGGAACATGACTGAGGTTTTATTCTGGAACCCTGTAGCCTGGGAACATGACAGAGGATTGATTCTGGAACCCTGTGGCCTTGGAACATGAAATCGGTGGATTCTGGAACCCTGAGGCCTGGGAACATGACATCTGTTTAGATTGTGGAATACTGTGCCCCGGGAACCTGACTGAGCCTTGGTTCTTGAACCCTGTGGACTGGGAACATGACTGAGGTTTTATTCTGGAACCCTGTAGCCTGGGAACATAACTGAGGATTGATTCTGGAACCCTGTGACCTGGGAACATGAAATCGGTGGATTCTGGAACCCTGTGGCCTGGGAATATGAGAACGGTTTGATTCTGGAACCCTGTTACCTGGGACCATGTCTGAGGTTTGATGGTGGAAACCTGTGGCCTGGCAAAATGACTGAGGTTTCATTCTGGAAGACTGTGACCAGGGAATATGATATCGGGTTTATTCTGGAAACCTGTGTCCTGGGAACAAGACTGAGGTTTGATTCTGGAACCCTGTGGCCTGGGAACATGACTGAGGTTTGTTTCTGGAAGCCTGTTCCCTGGGAACATGACTGAGGTTTGATTCTGAACACCTGTGTCCTGGGATCATGACTGAGGTTTGTTTGTTGAAACCTGTGGCCTGCGAACATGACTCAGGTTTGATTCTGGAACCATGTGTCCTGGGAATATGACTGAGGTTTGATTCTGGAAACCTTTGGCCTGGGAAAATGACTGAGGTTTCATTGTGGAAACATGGGGCCTGGGATCATGACTGAGGTTTGATGGTGGAACACTATGGCCTGGCAAAATGACTGAGGCTTGATTCTGGAACCCTGTGGCCTGGCAAGTTGACTGAGGTTTGATGGCAGAAACCTGTGGACTGGCAACATGACTGAGGTTTGATTGTGGAACCCTGTGGCCTGGGAACATGACTGGGATTTTATTTCTGAAACCTGTGTCCAGGGAACATGACTGAGGTTTGATTCTGGAACCCTGTGTCCTGGGAACACGACTGAGGTTTGATTCTGGAACCATGTGGCCTGGGAATATGACTGAGGTTTGATTCTGGATACCATTGGCCTGGGAAGATGACTGATGTTAGAGTGTGGAATCCTGTGGCCTGGGAACATGACATCGGTTTGGATTCTGGTACCCTGTTGCCTGGGAACATGAAATCGGTTTGATTCTGGAAACCTGTGGCCTGGGAATATGACTGAGGTTTGATGGTGGTACCCTATGGCCTGGCAACATGACTGAAGTTTGATTCTGGATCCCTGTGGCCTGGGAACATGACTGAGGCGTGATTCTTGAAAACTGTGGCCTGGGAAGATGACATTTGTTTAGACTGTGGAATACTGTGCCCCGGGAAGTTGACTGAGCCTTGGTTCTGGAACCCTGAGGACTGGGAACATGACTGAGGTTTTATTCTGGAACCCTGTAGCCTGGGAATATGACATCGGTGGATTCTGGATCCCTGAGGCCTGGGAATATGAAAACGGTTTGATTCTGGAACCCTGTGGCCTGGGAACATGCCTGAGGTTTGATGGTGGAAACCTGTGGCCTGGCAACATGACTGAGGTTTGTTTCTGGAAGCCTGCTCCCTGGGCACATGACTGAGGTTTGATTCTGGACACCTGTGTCCTGGGAACATGACTGAGATTTGATTGCTGAACCCTGTGGCCTGCGAACATGACTCAGGTTTGCTTCCGGAACCATGTGTCCTGGGAATATGACTGAGGTTTGATTCTGGAAACCTTTGGCCTGGGAAAATGACTGAGGTTTCATTGTGGAAACATGTGGCCTGGAATCATGACTGAGGTTTGATGGTGGAACACTATGGCCTGGCAAAATGACTGAGGCTTGATTCTGGAACCCTGTGTCCTGGCAAGTTGCCTTAGGTTTGATGGCAGAAACCTGTGGACTGGCAACATGACTGAGGTTTGATTGTGGAACCCTGTGAACGGGGAACATGACTGAGGCCTGATACTGGCACCCCGTGGCGTGGGAACATGACATTGGTTTGATTCTGGAGCCCTGTTTACTCGGAACATGACTGAGGTTTGATGGTGGAACCCTGTGGACTGGCAACATGATTGAGGTTTCAGAGTGGAAGCCTCAGGCTTGGGAACATGAGTGAGGCTTGATGGTGGAAACCAGTGGCCTGGCAACATGACTGAGGTTTGATGGTGGAAACCTGTGGCTTGGCAAGATGACTTAGGTTTGATTGTGGAACACTCGGGCCTGAGAACATGACTGAGGCTTGATGGTGGAACCGTGGTCTGGCAACAGGACTGAGGTTTGATTGTGGGACCCTCTGGCCTGGGAATATGACTTAGGTTTAATCGTGGAACCCTGTGTCCTGGGAACATGACTGGGATTTTATTTCTGAAACCTGTGTCCAGGGAACATGACTGAGGTTTTATTCTGGAACCCTGTGTACTGGGAACACGACTGAGGTTTGATTCTGGAAACCATTGGCCTGGGACGATGACTGATGTTAGAGTGTGGAATCCTGTGGCCTGGGAACATGACATCGGTTTGGATTCTGGTTCCCTGTTGCCTGGGAATATGAAATCGGTTTGATTCTGGCAACCTGTGGCCTGGGAATATGACTGAGGTTTGATGGTGGTACCCTATGGCCTGGCAACATGACTGAAGTTTGATTCTGGATCCCTGCGGCCTGGGAACATGACTGAGGCGTGATTCTTGAAAACTGTGGCCTGGGAACATGACATCTGTTTAGATTGTGGAATACTGTGCCCCGGGAACCTGACTGAGCCTTGGTTCTGGAACCCTGTGGACTGGGAACATGACTGAGGTTTTATTCTGGAACCCTGTAGCCTGGGAACATGACAGAGGATTGATTCTGGAACCCTGTGGCCTGGGAACATGAAATCGGTGGATTCTGGAACCCTGAGGCCTGGGAACATGACATCTGTTTAGATTGTGGAATACTGTGCCCCGGGAACCTGACTGAGCCTTGGTTCTAAAACCATGTGGACTGGGAACATGACTGAGGTTTTATTCTGGAACCCTGTAGCCTGGGAACATAACTGAGGATTGATTCTGGAACCCTGTGGCCTGGGAACATGAAATCGGTGGATTCTGGAACTCTGTGGCCTGGGAATATGAGAACGGTTTGATTCTGGAACCCTGTGGCCTGGGACCATGTCTGAGGTTTGATGGTGGAAACCTGTGGCCTGGCAACATGACTGAGGTTTCATTCTGGAAGACTGTGACCAGGGAACATGATATAGGGTTTATTCTGGAAACCTGTGTCCTGGGAACAAGACTGAGGTTTGATTCTGGAACCCTGTGACCTGGGAACATGACTGAGGTTTGTTTCTGGAAGCCTGTTCCCTGGGAACATGACTGAGGTTTGATTCTGGACACCTGTGTCCTGGGATCATGACTGAGGTTTGATTGTTGAAACCTGTGGCCTGCGAACATGACTCAGATTTGATTCTGGAACCATGTGTCCTGGGAATATGACTGAGGTTTGATTCTGGAAACCTTTGGCCTGGGAAAATGACTGAGGTTTCATTGTGGAAACATGGGGCCTGGGATCATGACTGAGGTTTGATGGTGGAACACTATGGCCTGGCAAAATGACTGAGGCTTGATTCTGGAACCCTGTGGCCTGGCAAGTTGACTGAGGTTTGATGGCAGAAACCTGTGGACTGGCAACATGACTGAGGTTTGATTGTGGAACCCTGTGGCCTGGGAACATGACTGGGATTTTATTTCTGAAACCTGTGTCCAGGGAACATGACTGAGGTTTCATTCTGGAACCCTGTGTCCTGGGAACACGACTGAGGTTTGATTCTGGAACCATGTGGCCTGGGAATATGACTGAGGTTTGATTCTGGATACCACTGGCCTGGGAAGATGACTGATGTTAGAGTGTGGAATCCTGTGGCCTGGGAACATGACTTCGGTTTGGATTCTGGTACCCTGTTGCCTGGGAACATGAAATCGGTTTGATTCTGGAAACCTGTGGCCTGGGAATATGACTGAGGTTTGATGGTGGTACCCTATGGCCTGGCAACATGACTGAAGTTTGATTCTGGATCCCTGTGGCCTGGGAACATGACTGAGGCGTGATTCTTGAAAATTGTGGCCTGGGAACATGACATCTGTTTAGATTGTGGAATACTGTGCCCCGGGAACTTGACTGAGCCTTGGTTCTGGAACCCTGTGGACTGGGAACATGACTGAGGTTTTATTCTGGAACCCTGTAGCCTGGGAATATGACATCGGTGGATTCTGGATCCCTGAGGCCTGGGAATATGAAAACGGTTTGATTCTGGAACCCTGTGGCCTGGGAACATGCCTGAGGTTTGATGGTGGAAACCTGTGGCCTGGCAACATGACTGAGGTTTGTTTCTGGAAGCCTGCTCCCTGGGCACATGACTGAGGTTTGATTCTGGACACCTGTGTCCTGGGAAGATAACTGAGATTTGATTGCTGAACCCTGTGGCCTGCGAACATGACTCAGGTTTGCTTCCGGAACCATGTGTCCTGGGAATATGACTGAGGTTTGATTCTGGAAAGCTTTGGCCTGGGAAAATGATTGAGGTTTCATTGTGGAAACATGTGGCCTGGAATCATGACTGAGGTTTGATGGTGGAACACTATGGCCTGGCAAAATGACTGAGGCTTGATTCTGGAACCCTGTGGCCTGGCAAGTTGCCTTAGGTTTGATGGCAGAAACCTGTGGACTGGCAACATGACTGAGGTTTGATTGTGGAGCCCTGTGAACGGGGAACATGACTGAGGCCTGATACTGGCACCCCGTGGCGTGGGAACATGACATTGGTTTGATTCTGGAGCCCTGTTTACTCGGAACATGACTGAGGTTTGATGGTGGAACCCTGTGGACTGGCAACATGATTGAGGTTTCAGAGTGGAAGCCTCAGGCTTGGGAACATGAGTGAGGCTTATGGTGGAAACCAGTGGCCTGCCAACATGACTGAGGTTTGATGGTGGAACCCTGTGGCTTGGCAAGATGACTTAGGTTTGATTGTGGAACACTCGGGCCTGAGAACATGACTGAGGCTTGATGGTGGAACCGTGGTCTGGCAACAGGACTGAGGTTTGATTGTGGGACCCTCTGGCCTAGGAATATGACTTAGGTTTAATTGTGGAACCCTGTGGCCTGGGAACATGACTGGGATTTTATTTCTGAAACCTGTGTCCAGGGAACATGACTGAGGTTTTATTGTGGAACCCTGTGTCCTGGGAACACGACTGAGGTTTGATTCTGGAAACCATTGGCCTGGGAAGATGACTGATGTTAGAGTGTGGAATCCTGTGGCCTGGGAACATGATATCGGTTTGGATTCTGGTACCCTGTTGCCTGGGAACATGAAATCGGGTTGTTTCTGGAAACCTGTGGCCTGGGAACACGACTGAGGTTTGATTCTAGGAACCATGTGGCCTGGGAATATGACTGAGGTTTGATTCTGGATACCATTGGCCTGGGAAGATGACTGATGTTAGAGTGTGGAATCCTGTGGCCTGGGAACATGACATCGGTTTGGATTCTGGTACCCTGTTGCCTGGGAACATGAAATCGGGTTGTTTCTGGAAACCTGTGGCCTGGGAACACGACTGAGGTTTGATTCTAGGAACCATGTGGCCTGGGAATATGACTGAGGTTTGATTCTGGATACCATTGGCCTGGGAAGATGACTGATGTTAGAGTGTGGAATCCTGTGGCCTGGGAACATGACATCGGTTTGGATTCTGGTTCCCTGTTGCCTGGGAACATGAAATCGGTTTGATTCTGGCAACCTGTGGCCTGGGAATATGACTGAGGTTTGATGGTGGTACCCTATGGCCTGGCAACATGACTGAAGTTTGATTCTGGATCCCTGTGGCCTGGGAACATGACTGAGGCGTGATTCTTGAAAACTGTGGCCTGGGAACATGACATCTGTTTAGATTGGGGAATACTGTGCCCCGGGAACCTGACTGAGCCTTGGTTCTGGAACCCTGTGGACTGGGAACATGACTGAGGTTTTATTCTGGAACCCTGTAGCCTGGGAACATGACAGAGGATTGATTCTGGAACCCTGTGGCCTGGGAACATGAAATCGGTGGATTCTGGAACCCTGAGTCCTGGGAACATGACATCTGTTTAGATTGTGGAATACTGTGCCCCGGGAACCTGACTGAGCCTTGGTTCTGAAACCCTGATGACTGGGAACATGACTGAGGTTTTATTCTGGAACCCTGTAGCCTGGGAACATAACTGAGGACTGATTCTGGAACCCTGTGGCCTGGGAACATGAAATCGGTGGATTCTGGAACCCTGTGGCCTGGGAATATGAGAACGGTTTGATTCTGGAACCCTGTGGCCTGGGACCATGTCTGAGGTTTGATGGTGGAAACCTGTGGCCTGGCAACATGACTGAGGTTTCATTCTGGAAGACTGTGACCAGGGAACATGATATCGGGTTTATTCTGGAAACCTGTGTCCTGGGAACAAGACTGAGGTTTGATTCTGGAACCCTGTGGCCTGGGAACATGACTGAGGTTTGTTTCTGGAAGCCTGTTCCCTGGGAAAATGACTGAGGTTTGATTCTGGACACCTGTGTCCTGGGATCATGACTGAGGTTTGATTGTTGAAACCTGTGGCCTGCGAACATGACTCAGGTTTGATTCTGGAACCATGTGGCCTGGGAATATGACTGAGGTTTGATTCTGGATACCACTGGCCTGGGAAGATGACTGATGTTAGAGTGTGGAATCCTGTGGCCTGGGAACATGACTTCGGTTTGGATTCTGGTACCCTGTTGCCTGGGAACATGAAATCGGTTTGATTCTGGAAACCTGTGGCCTGGGAATATGACTGAGGTTTGATGGTGGTACCCTATGGCCTGGCAACATGACTGAAGTTTGATTCTGGATCCCTGTGGCCTGGGAACATGACTGAGGCGTGATTCTTGAAAATTGTGGCCTGGGAACATGATATCTGTTTAGATTGTGGAATACTGTGCACCGGGAACTTGACTGAGCCTTGGTTCTGGAACCCTGTGGACTGGGAACATGACTGAGGTTTTATTCTGGAACCCTGTAGCCTGGGAATATGACATCGGTGGATTCTGGATCCCTGAGGCCTGGGAATATGAAAACGGTTTGATTCTGGAACCCTGTGGCCTGGGAACATGACTGAGGTTTGATGGTGGAAACCTGTGGCCTGGCAACATGACTGAGGTTTGTTTCTGGAAGCCTGCTCCCTGGGCACATGACTGAGGTTTGATTCTGGACACCTGTGTCCTGGGAACATAACTGAGATTTGATTGCTGAACCCTGTGGCCTGCGAACATGACTCAGGTTTGCTTCCGGAACCATGTGTCCTGGGAATATGACTGAGGTTTGATTCTGGAAAGCTTTGGCCTGGGAAAATGATTGAGGTTTCATTGTGGAAACATGTGGCCTGGAATCATGACTGAGGTTTGATGGTGGAACACTATGGGCTGGCAAAATGACTGAGGCTTGATTCTGGAACCCTGTGGCCTGGCAAGTTGACTGAGGTTTGATGGCAGAAACCTGTGGACTGGCAACATGACTGAGGTTTGATTGTGGAACCCTGTGGCCTGGGAACATGACTGGGATTTTATTTCTGAAACCTGTGTCCAGGGAACATGACTGAGGTTTGATTCTGGAACCCTGTGTCCTGGGAACACGACTGAGGTTTTATTCTGGAACCATGTGGCCTGGGAATATGACTGAGGTTTGATTCTGGATACCATTGGCCTGGGAAGATGACTGATGTTAGAGTGTGGAATCCTGTGGCCTGGGAACATGACATCGGTTTGGATTCTGGTACCCTGTTGCCTGGGAACATGAAATCGGTTTGATTCTGGAAACCTGTGGCCTGGGAATATGACTGAGGTTTGATGGTGGTACCCTATGGCCTGGCAACATGACTGAAGTTTGATTCTGGATCCCTGTGGCCTGGGATCATGACTGAGGCGTGATTCTTGAAAATTGTGGCCTGGGAAGATGACATCTGTTTAGATTGTGGAATACTGTGCCCCGGGAAGTTGACTGAGCCTTGGTTCTGGAACCCTGAGGACTGGGAACATGACTGAGGTTTTATTCTGGAACCCTGTAGCCTGGGAATATGACATCGGTGGATTCTGGATCCCTGAGGCCTGGGAATATGAAAACGGTTTGATTCTGGAACCCTGTGGCCTGGGAACATGCCTGAGGTTTGATGGTGGAAACCTGTGGCCTGGCAACATGACTGAGGTTTGTTTCTGGAAGCCTGCTCCCTGGGCACATGACTGAGGTTTGATTCTGGACACCTGTGTCCTGGGAACATGACTGAGATTTGATTGCTGAACCCTGTGGCCTGCGAACATGACTCAGGTTTGCTTCCGGAAGCATGTGTCCTGGGAATATGACTGAGGTTTGATTCTGGAAAGCTTTGGCCTGGGAAAATGATTGAGGTTTCATTGTGGAAACATGTGGCCTGGAATCATGACTGAGGTTTGATGGTGGAACACTATGGCCTGGCAAAATGACTGAGGCTTGATTCTGGAACCCTGTGTCCTGGCAAGTTGCCTTAGGTTTGATGGCAGAAACCTGTGGACTGGCAACATGACTGAGGTTTGATTGTGGAACCCTGTGAACGGGGAACATGACTGAGGCCTGATACTGGCACCCCGTGGCGTGGGAACATGACATTGGTTTGTTTCTGGAGCCCTGTTTACTCGGAACATGACTGAGGTTTGATGGTGGAACCCTGTGGACTGGCAACATGATTGAGGTTTCAGAGTGGAAGCCTCAGGCTTGGGAACATGAATGAGGCTTGATGGTGGAAACCAGTGGCCTGGCAACATGACTGAGGTTTGATGGTGGAAACCTGTGGCTTGGCAAGATGACTTAGGTTTGATTGTGGAACACTCGGGCCTGAGAACATGACTGAGGCTTGATGGTGGAACCGTGGTCTGGCAACAGGACTGAGGTTTGATTGTGGGACCCTCTGGCCTGGGAATATGACTTAGGTTTAATCGTGGAACCCTGTGGCCTGGGAACATGACTGGGATTTTATTTCTGAAACCTGTGTCCAGGGAACATGACTGAGGTTTTATTCTGGAACCCTGTGTCCTGGGAACACGACTGAGGTTTGATTCTGGAAACCATTGGCCTGGGACGATGACTGATGTTAGAGTGTGGAATCCTGTGGCCTGGGAACATGACATCGGTTTGGATTCTGGTTCCCTGTTGCCTGGGAACATGAAATCGGTTTGATTCTGGCAACCTGTGGCCTGGGAATATGACTGAGGTTTGATGGTGGTACCCTATGGCCTGGCAACATGACTGAAGTTTGATTCTGGATCCCTGCGGCCTGGGAACATGACTGAGGCGTGATTCTTGAAAACTGTGGCCTGGGAACATGACATCTGTTTAGATTGTGGAATACTGTGCCCCGGGAACCTGACTGAGCCTTGGTTCTGGAACCCTGTGGACTGGGAACATGACTGAGGTTTTATTCTGGAACCCTGTAGCCTGGGAACATGACAGAGGATTGATTCTGGAACCCTGTGGCCTGGGAACATGAAATCGGTGGATTCTGGAACCCTGAGGCCTGGGAACATGACATCTGTTTAGATTGTGGAATACTGTGCCCCGGGAACCTGACTGAGCCTTGGTTCTAAAACCATGTGGACTGGGAACATGACTGAGGTTTTATTCTGGAACCCTGTAGCCTGGGAACATAACTGAGGATTGATTCTGGAACCCTGTGGCCTGGGAACATGAAATCGGTGGATTCTGGAACTCTGTGGCCTGGGAATATGAGAACGGTTTGATTCTGGAACCCTGTGGCCTGGGACCATGTCTGAGGTTTGATGGTGGAAACCTGTGGCCTGGCAACATGACTGAGGTTTCATTCTGGAAGACTGTGACCAGGGAACATGATATAGGGTTTATTCTGGAAACCTGTGTCCTGGGAACAAGACTGAGGTTTGATTCTGGAACCCTGTGACCTGGGAACATGACTGAGGTTTGTTTCTGGAAGCCTGTTCCCTGGGAACATGACTGAGGTTTGATTCTGGACACCTGTGTCCTGGGATCATGACTGAGGTTTGATTGTTGAAACCTGTGGCCTGCGAACATGACTCAGATTTGATTCTGGAACCATGTGTCCTGGGAATATGACTGAGGTTTGATTCTGGAAACCTTTGGCCTGGGAAAATGACTGAGGTTTCATTGTGGAAACATGGGGCCTGGGATCATGACTGAGGTTTGATGGTGGAACACTATGGCCTGGCAAAATGACTGAGGCTTGATTCTGGAACCCTGTGGCCTGGCAAGTTGACTGAGGTTTGATGGCAGAAACCTGTGGACTGGCAACATGACTGAGGTTTGATTGTGGAACCCTGTGGCCTGGGAACATGACTGGGATTTTATTTCTGAAACCTGTGTCCAGGGAACATGACTGAGGTTTCATTCTGGAACCCTGTGTCCTGGGAACACGACTGAGGTTTGATTCTGGAACCATGTGGCCTGGGATTATGACTGAGGTTTGATTCTGGATACCACTGGCCTGGGAAGATGACTGATGTTAGAGTGTGGAATCCTGTGGCCTGGGAACATGACTTCGGTTTGGATTCTGGTACCCTGTTGCCTGGGAACATGAAATCGGTTTGATTCTGGAAACCTGTGGCCTGGGAATATGACTGAGGTTTGATGGTGGTACCCTATGGCCTGGCAACATGACTGAAGTTTGATTCTGGATCCCTGTGGCCTGGGAACATGACTGAGGCGTGATTCTTGAAAATTGTGGCCTGGGAACATGACATCTGTTTAGATTGTGGAATACTGTGCCCCGGGAACTTGACTGAGCCTTGGTTCTGGAACCCTGTGGACTGGGAACATGACTGAGGTTTTATTCTGGAACCCTGTAGCCTGGGAATATGACATCGGTGGATTCTGGATCCCTGAGGCCTGGGAATATGAAAACGGTTTGATTCTGGAACCCTGTGGCCTGGGAACATGCCTGAGGTTTGATGGTGGAAACCTGTGGCCTGGCAACATGACTGAGGTTTGTTTCTGGAAGCCTGCTCCCTGGGCACATGACTGAGGTTTGATTCTGGACACCTGTGTCCTGGGAACATAACTGAGATTTGATTGCTGAACCCTGTGGCCTGCGAACATGACTCAGGTTTGCTTCCGGAACCATGTGTCCTGGGAATATGACTGAGGTTTGATTCTGGAAAGCTTTGGCCTGGGAAAATGATTGAGGTTTCATTGTGGAAACATGTGGCCTGGAATCATGACTGAGGTTTGATGGTGGAACACTATGGCCTGGCAAAATGACTGAGGCTTGATTCTGGAACCCTGTGGCCTGGCAAGTTGCCTTAGGTTTGATGGCAGAAACCTGTGGACTGGCAACATGACTGAGGTTTGATTGTGGAGCCCTGTGAACGGGGAACATGACTGAGGCCTGATACTGGCACCCCGTGGCGTGGGAACATGACATTGGTTTGATTCTGGAGCCCTGTTTACTCGGAACATGACTGAGGTTTGATGGTGGAACCCTGTGGACTGGCAACATGATTGAGGTTTCAGAGTGGAAGCCTCAGGCTTGGGAACATGAGTGAGGCTTATGGTGGAAACCAGTGGCCTGCCAACATGACTGAGGTTTGATGGTGGAACCCTGTGGCTTGGCAAGATGACTTAGGTTTGATTGTGGAACACTCGGGCCTGAGAACATGACTGAGGCTTGATGGTGGAACCGTGGTCTGGCAACAGGACTGAGGTTTGATTGTGGGACCCTCTGGCCTAGGAATATGACTTAGGTTTAATTGTGGAACCCTGTGGCCTGGGAACATGACTGGGATTTTATTTCTGAAACCTGTGTCCAGGGAACATGACTGAGGTTTTATTCTGGAACCCTGTGTCCTGGGAACACGACTGAGGTTTGATTCTGGAAACCATTGGCCTGGGAAGATGACTGATGTTAGAGTGTGGAATCCTGTGGCCTGGGAACATGACATCGGTTTGGATTCTGGTACCCTGTTGCCTGGGAACATGAAATCGGGTTGTTTCTGGAAACCTGTGGCCTGGGAACACGACTGAGGTTTGATTCTAGGAACCATGTGGCCTGGGAATATGACTGAGGTTTGATTCTGGATACCATTGGCCTGGGAAGATGACTGATGTTAGAGTGTGGAATCCTGTGGCCTGGGAACATGACATCGGTTTGGATTCTGGTTCCCTGTTGCCTGGGAACATGAAATCGGTTTGATTCTGGCAACCTGTGGCCTGGGAATATGACTGAGGTTTGATGGTGGTACCCTATGGCCTGGCAACATGACTGAAGTTTGATTCTGGATCCCTGTGGCCTGGGAACATGACTGAGGCGTGATTCTTGAAAACTGTGGCCTGGGAACATGACATCTGTTTAGATTGGGGAATACTGTGCCCCGGGAACCTGACTGAGCCTTGGTTCTGGAACCCTGTGGACTGGGAACATGACTGAGGTTTTATTCTGGAACCCTGTAGCCTGGGAACATGACAGAGGATTGATTCTGGAACCCTGTGGCCTGGGAACATGAAATCGGTGGATTCTGGAACCCTGAGTCCTGGGAACATGACATCTGTTTAGATTGTGGAATACTGTGCCCCGGGAACCTGACTGAGCCTTGGTTCTGAAACCCTGATGACTGGGAACATGACTGAGGTTTTATTCTGGAACCCTGTAGCCTGGGAACATAACTGAGGACTGATTCTGGAACCCTGTGGCCTGGGAACATGAAATCGGTGGATTCTGGAACCCTGTGGCCTGGGAATATGAGAACGGTTTGATTCTGGAACCCTGTGGCCTGGGACCATGTCTGAGGTTTGATGGTGGAAACCTGTGGCCTGGCAACATGACTGAGGTTTCATTCTGGAAGACTGTGACCAGGGAACATGATATCGGGTTTATTCTGGAAACCTGTGTCCTGGGAACAAGACTGAGGTTTGATTCTGGAACCCTGTGGCCTGGGAACATGACTGAGGTTTGTTTCTGGAAGCCTGTTCCCTGGGAAAGTGACTGAGGTTTGATTCTGGACACCTGTGTCCTGGGATCATGACTGAGGTTTGATTGTTGAAACCTGTGGCCTGCGAACATGACTCAGGTTTGATTCTGGAACCATGTGGCCTGGGAATATGACTGAGGTTTGATTCTGGATACCACTGGCCTGGGAAGATGACTGATGTTAGAGTGTGGAATCCTGTGGCCTGGGAACATGACTTCGGTTTGGATTCTGGTACCCTGTTGCCTGGGAACATGAAATCGGTTTGATTCTGGAAACCTGTGGCCTGGGAATATGACTGAGGTTTGATGGTGGTACCCTATGGCCTGGCAACATGACTGAAGTTTGATTCTGGATCCCTGTGGCCTGGGAACATGACTGAGGCGTGATTCTTGAAAATTGTGGCCTGGGAACATGATATCTGTTTAGATTGTGGAATACTGTGCACCGGGAACTTGACTGAGCCTTGGTTCTGGAACCCTGTGGACTGGGAACATGACTGAGGTTTTATTCTGGAACCCTGTAGCCTGGGAATATGACATCGGTGGATTCTGGATCCCTGAGGCCTGGGAATATGAAAACGGTTTGATTCTGGAACCCTGTGGCCTGGGAACATGCCTGAGGTTTGATGGTGGAAACCTGTGGCCTGGCAACATGACTGAGGTTTGTTTCTGGAAGCCTGCTCCCTGGGCACATGACTGAGGTTTGATTCTGGACACCTGTGTCCTGGGAACATAACTGAGATTTGATTGCTGAACCCTGTGGCCTGCGAACATGACTCAGGTTTGCTTCCGGAACCATGTGTCCTGGGAATATGACTGAGGTTTGATTCTGGAAAGCTTTGGCCTGGGAAAATGATTGAGGTTTCATTGTGGAAACATGTGGCCTGGAATCATGACTGAGGTTTGATGGTGGAACACTATGGGCTGGCAAAATGACTGAGGCTTGATTCTGGAACCCTGTGGCCTGGCAAGTTGACTGAGGTTTGATGGCAGAAACCTGTGGACTGGCAACATGACTGAGGTTTGATTGTGGAACCCTGTGGCCTGGGAACATGACTGGGATTTTATTTCTGAAACCTGTGTCCAGGGAACATGACTGAGGTTTGATTCTGGAACCCTGTGTCCTGGGAACACGACTGAGGTTTTATTCTGGAACCATGTGGCCTGGGAATATGACTGAGGTTTGATTCTGGATACCATTGGCCTGGGAAGATGACTGATGTTAGAGTGTGGAATCCTGTGGCCTGGGAACATGACATCGGTTTGGATTCTGGTACCCTGTTGCCTGGGAACATGAAATCGGTTTGATTCTGGAAACCTGTGGCCTGGGAATATGACTGAGGTTTGATGGTGGTACCCTATGGCCTGGCAACATGACTGAAGTTTGATTCTGGATCCCTGTGGCCTGGGATCATGACTGAGGCGTGATTCTTGAAAATTGTGGCCTGGGAAGATGACATCTGTTTAGATTGTGGAATACTGTGCCCCGGGAAGTTGACTGAGCCTTGGTTCTGGAACCCTGAGGACTGGGAACATGACTGAGGTTTTATTCTGGAACCCTGTAGCCTGGGAATATGACATCGGTGGATTCTGGATCCCTGAGGCCTGGGAATATGAAAACGGTTTGATTCTGGAACCCTGTGGCCTGGGAACATGCCTGAGGTTTGATGGTGGAAACCTGTGGCCTGGCAACATGACTGAGGTTTGTTTCTGGAAGCCTGCTCCCTGGGCACATGACTGAGGTTTGATTCTGGACACCTGTGTCCTGGGAACATGACTGAGATTTGATTGCTGAACCCTGTGGCCTGCGAACATGACTCAGGTTTGCTTCCGGAAGCATGTGTCCTGGGAATATGACTGAGGTTTGATTCTGGAAAGCTTTGGCCTGGGAAAATGATTGAGGTTTCATTGTGGAAACATGTGGCCTGGAATCATGACTGAGGTTTGATGGTGGAACACTCTGGCCTGGCAAAATGACTGAGGCTTGATTCTGGAACCCTGTGTCCTGGCAAGTTGCCTTAGGTTTGATGGCAGAAACCTGTGGACTGGCAACATGACTGAGGTTTGATTGTGGAACCCTGTGAACGGGGAACATGACTGAGGCCTGATACTGGCACCCCGTGGCGTGGGAACATGACATTGGTTTGTTTCTGGAGCCCTGTTTACTCGGAACATGACTGAGGTTTGATGGTGGAACCCTGTGGACTGGCAACATGATTGAGGTTTCAGAGTGGAAGCCTCAGGCTTGGGAACATGAGTGAGGCTTGATGGTGGAAACCAGTGGCCTGGCAACATGACTGAGGTTTGATGGTGGAAACCTGTGGCTTGGCAAGATGACTTAGGTTTGATTGTGGAACACTCGGGCCTGAGAACATGACTGAGGCTTGATGGTGGAACCGTGGTCTGGCAACAGGACTGAGGTTTGATTGTGGGACCCTCTGGCCTGGGAATATGACTTAGGTTTAATCGTGGAACCCTGTGGCCTGGGAACATGACTGGGATTTTATTTCTGAAACCTGTGTCCAGGGAACATGACTGAGGTTTTATTCTGGAACCCTGTGTCCTGGGAACACGACTGAGGTTTGATTCTGGAAACCATTGGCCTGGGACGATGACTGATGTTAGAGTGTGGAATCCTGTGGCCTGGGAACATGACATCGGTTTGGATTCTGGTTCCCTGTTGCCTGGGAACATGAAATCGGTTTGATTCTGGCAACCTGTGGCCTGGGAATATGACTGAGGTTTGATGGTAGTACCCTATGGCCTGGCAACATGACTGAAGTTTGATTCTGGATCCCTGCGGCCTGGGAACATGACTGAGGCGTGATTCTTGAAAACTGTGGCCTGGGAACATGACATCTGTTTAGATTGTGGAATACTGTGCCCCGGGAACCTGACTGAGCCTTGGTTCTGGAACCCTGTGGACTGGGAACATGACTGAGGTTTTATTCTGGAACCCTGTAGCCTGGGAACATGACAGAGGATTGATTCTGGAACCCTGTGGCCTGGGAACATGAAATCGGTGGATTCTGGAACCCTGAGGCCTGGGAACATGACATCTGTTTAGATTGTGGAATACTGTGTCCCGGGAACCTGACTGAGCCTTGGTTCTAAAACCATGTGGACTGGGAACATGACTGAGGTTTTATTCTGGAACCCTGTAGCCTGGGAACATAACTGAGGATTGATTCTGGAACCCTGTGGCCTGGGAACATGAAATCGGTGGATTCTGGAACTCTGTGGCCTGGGAATATGAGAACGGTTTGATTCTGGAACCCTGTGGCCTGGGACCATGTCTGAGGTTTGATGGTGGAAACCTGTGGCCTGGCAACATGACTGAGGTTTCATTCTGGAAGACTGTGACCAGGGAACATGATATAGGGTTTATTCTGGAAACCTGTGTCCTGGGAACAAGACTGAGGTTTGATTCTGGAACCCTGTGACCTGGGAACATGACTGAGGTTTGTTTCTGGAAGCCTGTTCCCTGGGAACATGACTGAGGTTTGATTCTGGACACCTGTGTCCTGGGATCATGACTGAGGTTTGATTGTTGAAACCTGTGGCCTGCGAACATGACTCAGATTTGATTCTGGAACCATGTGTCCTGGGAATATGACTGAGGTTTGATTCTGGAAACCTTTGGCCTGGGAAAATGACTGAGGTTTCATTGTGGAAACATGGGGCCTGGGATCATGACTGAGGTTTGATGGTGGAACACTATGGCCTGGCAAAATGACTGAGGCTTGATTCTGGAACCCTGTGGCCTGGCAAGTTGACTGAGGTTTGATGGCAGAAACCTGTGGACTGGCAACATGACTGAGGTTTGATTGTGGAACCCTGTGGCCTGGGAACATGACTGGGATTTTATTTCTGAAACCTGTGTCCAGGGAACATGACTGAGGTTTCATTCTGGAACCCTGTGTCCTGGGAACACGACTGAGGTTTGATTCTGGAACCATGTGGCCTGGGAATATGACTGAGGTTTGATTCTGGATACCACTGGCCTGGGAAGATGACTGATGTTAGAGTGTGGAATCCTGTGGCCTGGGAACATGACTTCGGTTTGGATTGTGGTACCCTGTTGCCTGGGAACATGAAATCGGTTTGATTCTGGAAACCTGTGGCCTGGGAATATGACTGAGGTTTGATGGTGGTACCCTATGGCCTGGCAACATGACTGAAGTTTGATTCTGGATCCCTGTGGCCTGGGAACATGACTGAGGCGTGATTCTTGAAAATTGTGGCCTGGGAACATGACATCTGTTTAGATTGTGGAATACTGTGCCCCGGGAACTTGACTGAGCCTTGGTTCTGGAACCCTGTGGACTGGGAACATGACTGAGGTTTTATTCTGGAACCCTGTAGCCTGGGAATATGACATCGGTGGATTCTGGATCCCTGAGGCCTGGGAATATGAAAACGGTTTGATTCTGGAACCCTGTGGCCTGGGAACATGCCTGAGGTTTGATGGTGGAAACCTGTGGCCTGGCAACATGACTGAGGTTTGTTTCTGGAAGCCTGCTCCCTGGGCACATGACTGAGGTTTGATTCTGGACACCTGTGTCCTGGGAACATGACTGAGATTTGATTGCTGAACGCTGTGGCCTGCGAACATGACTCAGGTTTGCTTCCGGAACCATGTGTCCTGGGAATATGACTGAGGTTTGATTCTGGAAAGCTTTGGCCTGGGAAAATGATTGAGGTTTCATTGTGGAAACATGTGGCCTGGAATCATGACTGAGGTTTGATGGTGGAACACTATGGCCTGGCAAAATGACTGAGGCTTGATTCTGGAACCCTGTGGCCTGGCAAGTTGCCTTAGGTTTGATGGCAGAAACCTGTGGACTGGCAACATGACTGAGGTTTGATTGTGGAGCCCTGTGAACGGGGAACATGACTGAGGCCTGATACTGGCACCCCGTGGCGTGGGAACATGACATTGGTTTGATTCTGGAGCCCTGTTTACTCGGAACATGACTGAGGTTTGATGGTGGAACCCTGTGGACTGGCAACATGATTGAGGTTTCAGAGTGGAAGCCTCAGGCTTGGGAACATGAGTGAGGCTTGATGGTGGAAACCAGTGGCCTGCCAACATGACTGAGGTTTGATGGTGGAACCCTGTGGCTTGGCAAGATGACTTAGGTTTGATTGTGGAACACTCGGGCCTGAGAACATGACTGAGGCTTGATGGTGGAACCGTGGTCTGGCAACAGGACTGAGGTTTGATTGTGGGACCCTCTGGCCTAGGAATATGACTTAGGTTTAATTGTGGAACCCTGTGGCCTGGGAACATGACTGGGATTTTATTTCTGAAACCTGTGTCCAGGGAACATGACTGAGGTTTTATTCTGGAACCCTGTGTCCTGGGAACACGACTGAGGTTTGATTCTGGAAACCATTGGCCTGGGAAGATGACTGATGTTAGAGTGTGGAATCCTGTGGCCTGGGAACATGACATCGGTTTGGATTCTGGTACCCTGTTGCCTGGGAACATGAAATCGGGTTGTTTCTGGAAACCTGTGGCCTGGGAACACGACTGAGGTTTGATTCTAGGAACCATGTGGCCTGGGAATATGACTGAGGTTTGATTCTGGATACCATTGGCCTGGGAAGATGACTGATGTTAGAGTGTGGAATCCTGTGGCCTGGGAACATGACATCGGTTTGGATTCTGGTTCCCTGTTGCCTGGGAACATGAAATCGGTTTGATTCTGGCAACCTGTGGCCTGGGAATATGACTGAGGTTTGATGGTGGTACCCTATGGCCTGGCAACATGACTGAAGTTTGATTCTGGATCCCTGTGGCCTGGGAACATGACTGAGGCGTGATTCTTGAAAACTGTGGCCTGGGAACATGACATCTGTTTAGATTGTGGAATACTGTGCCCCGGGAACCTGACTGAGCCTTGGTTCTGGAACCCTGTGGACTGGGAACATGACTGAGGTTTTATTCTGGAACCCTGTAGCCTGGGAACATGACAGAGGATTGATTCTGGAACCCTGTGGCCTGGGAACATGAAATCGGTGGATTCTGGAACCCTGAGTCCTGGGAACATGACATCTGTTTAGATTGTGGAATACTGTGCCCCGGGAACCTGACTGAGCCTTGGTTCTGAAACCCTGATGACTGGGAACATGACTGAGGTTTTATTCTGGAACCCTGTAGCCTGGGAACATAACTGAGGACTGATTCTGGAACCCTGTGGCCTGGGAACATGAAATCGGTGGATTCTGGAACCCTGTGGCCTGGGAATATGAGAACGGTTTGATTCTGGAACCCTGTGGCCTGGGACCATGTCTGAGGTTTGATGGTGGAAACCTGTGGCCTGGCAACATGACTGAGGTTTCATTCTGGAAGACTGTGACCAGGGAACATGATATCGGGTTTATTCTGGAAACCTGTGTCCTGGGAACAAGACTGAGGTTTGATTCTGGAACCCTGTGGCCTGGGAACATGACTGAGGTTTGTTTCTGGAAGCCTGTTCCCTGGGAAAATGACTGAGGTTTGATTCTGGACACCTGTGTCCTGGGATCATGACTGAGGTTTGATTGTTGAAACCTGTGGCCTGCGAACATGACTCAGGTTTGATTCTGGAACCATGTGGCCTGGGAATATGACTGAGGTTTGATTCTGGATACCACTGGCCTGGGAAGATGACTGATGTTAGAGTGTGGAATCCTGTGGCCTGGGAACATGACTTCGGTTTGGATTCTGGTACCCTGTTGCCTGGGAACATGAAATCGGTTTGATTCTGGAAACCTGTGGCCTGGGAATATGACTGAGGTTTGATGGTGGTACCCTATGGCCTGGCAACATGACTGAAGTTTGATTCTGGATCCCTGTGGCCTGGGAACATGACTGAGGCGTGATTCTTGAAAATTGTGGCCTGGGAACATGACATCTGTTTAGATTGTGGAATACTGTGCCCCGGGAACTTGACTGAGCCTTGGTTCTGGAACCCTGTGGACTGGGAACATGACTGAGGTTTTATTCTGGAACCCTGTAGCCTGGGAATATGACATCGGTGGATTCTGGATCCCTGAGGCCTGGGAATATGAAAACGGTTTGATTCTGGAACCCTGTGGCCTGGGAACATGCCTGAGGTTTGATGGTGGAAACCTGTGGCCTGGCAACATGACTGAGGTTTGTTTCTGGAAGCCTGCTCCCTGGGCACATGACTGAGGTTTGATTCTGGACACCTGTGTCCTGGGAACATGACTGAGATTTGATTGCTGAACCCTGTGGCCTGCGAACATGACTCAGGTTTGCTTCCGGAACCATGTGTCCTGGGAATATGACTGAGGTTTGATTCTGGAAAGCTTTGGCCTGGGAAAATGATTGAGGTTTCATTGTGGAAACATGTGGCCTGGAATCATGACTGAGGTTTGATGGTGGAACACTATGGCCTGGCAAAATGACTGAGGCTTGATTCTGGAACCCTGTGGCCTGGCAAGTTGCCTTAGGTTTGATGGCAGAAACCTGTGGACTGGCAACATGACTGAGGTTTGATTGTGGAGCCCTGTGAACGGGGAACATGACTGAGGCCTGATACTGGCACCCCGTGGCGTGGGAACATGACATTGGTTTGATTCTGGAGCCCTGTTTACTCGGAACATGACTGAGGTTTGATGGTGGAACCCTGTGGACTGGCAACATGATTGAGGTTTCAGAGTGGAAGCCTCAGGCTTGGGAACATGAGTGAGGCTTGATGGTGGAAACCAGTGGCCTGGCAACATGACTGAGGTTTGATGGTGGAACCCTGTGGCTTGGCAAGATGACTTAGGTTTGATTGTGGAACACTCGGGCCTGAGAACATGACTGAGGCTTGATGGTGGAACCGTGGTCTGGCAACAGGACTGAGGTTTGATTGTGGGACTCTCTGGCCTAGGAATATGACTTAGGTTTAATTGTGGAAGCCTGTGGCCTGGGAACATGACTGGGATTTTATTTCTGAAACCTGTGTCCAGGGAACATGACTGAGGTTTTATTCTGGAACCCTGTGTCCTGGGAACACGACTGAGGTTTGATTCTGGATACCATTGGCCTGGGAAGATGACTGATGTTAGAGTGTGGAATCCTGTGGCCTGGGAACATGACATCGGTTTGGATTCTGGTACCCTGTTGCCTGGGAACATGAAATCGGGTTGTTTCTGGAAACCTGTGGCCTGGGAACACGACTGAGGTTTGATTCTGGAACCATGTGGCCTGGGAATATGACTGAGGTTTGATTCTGGATACCATTGGCCTGGGAAGATGACTGATGTTAGAGTGTGGAATCCTGTGGCCTGGGAACATGACATCGGTTTGGATTCTGGTTCCCTGTTGCCTGGGAACATGAAATCGGTTTGATTCTGGCAACCTGTGGCCTGGGAATATGACTGAGGTTTGATGGTGGTACCCTATGGCCTGGCAACATGACTGAAGTTTGATTCTGGATCCCTGTGGCCTGGGAACATGACTGAGGCGTGATTCTTGAAAACTGTGGCCTGGGAAAATGACATCTGTTTAGATTGTGGAATACTGTGCCCCGGGAACCTGACTGAGCCTTGGTTCTGGAACCCTGTGGACTGGGAACATGACTGAGGTTTTATTCTGGAACCCTGTAGCCTGGGAACATGACAGAGGATTGATTCTGGAACGCTGTGGCCTGGGAACATGAAATCGGTGGATTCTGGAACCCTGAGTCCTGGGAACATGACATCTGTTTAGATTGTGGAATACTGTGCCCCGGGAACCTGACTGAGCCTTGGTTCTGAAACCCTGATGACTGGGAACATGACTGAGGTTTTATTCTGGAACCCTGTAGCCTGGGAACATAATTGAGGACTGATTCTGGAACCCTGTGGCCTGGGAACATGAAATCGGTGGATTCTGGAACCCCGTGGCCTGGGAATATGAGAACGGTTTGATTCTGGAACCCTGTGGCCTGGGACCATGTCTGAGGTTTGATGGTGGAAACCTGTGGCCTGGCAACATGACTGAGGTTTCATTCTGGAAGACTGTGACCAGGGAACATGATATCGGGTTTATTCTGGAAACCTGTGTCCTGGGAACAAGACTGAGGTTTGATTCTGGAACCCTGTGGCCTGGGAACATGACTGAGGTTTGTTTCTGGAAGCCTGTTCCCTGGGAAAATGACTGAGGTTTGATTCTGGACACCTGTGTCCTGGGATCATGACTGAGGTTTGATTGTTGAAACCTGTGGCCTGCGAACATGACTCAGGTTTGATTCTGGAACCATGTGGCCTGGGAATATGACTGAGGTTTGATTCTGGATACCACTGGCCTGGGAAGATGACTGATGTTAGAGTGTGGAATCCTGTGGCCTGGGAACATGACTTCGGTTTGGATTCTGGTACCCTGTTGCCTGGGAACATGAAATCGGTTTGATTCTGGAAACCTGTGGCCTGGGAATATGACTGAGGTTTGATGGTGGAACCCTATGGCATGGCAACATGACTGAAGTTTGATTCTGGAACCCTGTGGCCTGGGAACATGACTGAGGCGTGATTCTTGAAAATTGTGGCCTGGGAACATGACATCTGTTTAGATTGTGGAATACTGTGCCCCGGGAACCTGACTGAGCCTTGGTTCTGGAACCCTGTGGACTGGGAACATGACTGAGGTTTTATTCTGGAAACCTGTAGCCTGGGAATATGACATCGGTGGATTCTGGATCCCTGAGGCCTGGGAATATGAAAACGGTTTGATTCTGGAACCCTGTGGCCTGGGAACATGCCTGAGGTTTGATGGTGGAAACCTGTGGCCTGGCAACATGACTGAGGTTTGTTTCTGGAAGCCTGCTCCCTGGGCACATGACTGAGGTTTGACTCTGGACACCTGTGTCCTGGGAACATGACTGAGATTTGATTGCTGAAACCTGTGGCCTGCGAACATGACTCAGGTTTGCTTCCGGAACCATGTGTCCTGGGAATATGACTGAGGTTTGATTCTGGAAACCTTTGGCCTGGGAAAATGACTGAGGTTTCATTGTGGAAACATGTGGCCTGGAATCATGACTGAGGTTTGATGGTGGAACACTATGGCCTGGCAAAATGACTGAGGCTTGATTCTGGAACCCTGTGGCCTGGCAAGTTGCCTTAGGTTTGATGGCAGAAACCTGTGGACTGGCAACATGACTGAGGTTTGATTGTGGAACAATGTGAACGGGGAACATGACTGAGGCCTGATACTGGCACCCCGTGGCGTGAGAACATGACATTGGTTTGATTCTGAAGCCCTGTTTACTCGGAACAGGACTGAGGTTTGATGGTGGAACCCTGTGGCCTGGCAACATGATTGAGGTTTCAGAGTGGAACCCTCAGGCTTGGGAACATGAGTGAGGCTTGATGGTGGAAACCAGTGGCCTGGCAACATGACTGAGGTTTGATGGTGGAAACCTGTGGCTTGGCAAGATGACTTAGGTTTGATTGTGGAACACTCGGGCCTGAGAACATGACTGAGGCTTGATGGTGGAACCGTGGTCTGGCAACAGGACTGAGGTTTGATTGTGGGACACTCTGGCCTGGGAATATGACTTAGGTTTAATTGTGGAACCCTGTGGCCTGGGAACATGACTGGGATTTTATTTCTAAACCTGTGTCCAGGGAACATGACTGAGGTTTTATTCTGGAACCCTGTGTCCTGGGAACACGACTGAGGTTTGATTCTGGAAACCATTGGCCTGGGAAGATGACTGATGTTAGAGTGTGGAATCCTGTGGCCTGGGAACATGACATCGGTTTGGATTCTCGTACCCTTTTGCCTGGGAACATGAAATCGGTTTGATTCTGGAAACCTGTGGCCTGGGAATATGACTGAGGTTTGATAGTGGTACCCTATGGCCTGGCAACGTGACTGAAGTTTGATTCTGGATCCCTGTGCCCTGGGAACATGATTGAGTCGTGATTCTTGAAAACTGTGGCCTGGGAACATGACATCTGTTTAGATTGTGGAATACTGTGCCCCGGGAACCTGACTGAGCCTTGGTTCTGGAACCCTGTGGACTGGGAACATGACTGAGGTTTTATTCTGGAACTCTGTAGCCTGGGAACATGACAGAGGATTGATTCTGGAACCCTGTGGTCTTGGAACATGAAATCGGTGGATTCTGGAACCCTGAGGCCTGGGAACATGACATCTGTTTAGATGGTGGAATACTGTGCCCCGGGAAACTGACTGAGCCTTGGTTCTTGAACCCTGTGGACTGGGAACATGACTGAGGTTTTATTCTGGAAACCTGTGGCCTGGGAACATGAAATCGGTGGATTCTGGAACCCTGTGGCCTGGGAATATGAGAACGGTTTGATTCTGGAACCCTGTGGCCTGGGACCATGTCTGAGGTTTGATGGTGGAAACCTGTGGCCTGGCAACATGACTGAGGTTTCATTCTGGAAGACTGTGACCAGGGAACATGATATCGGGTTTATTCTGGAAACCTGTGTCCTGGGAACAAGACTGAGGTTTGATTCTGGAACCCTGTGACCTGGGAACATGACTGAGGTTTGTTTCTGGAAGCCTGTTCCCTGGGAACATGACTGAGGTTTGATTCTGGACACCTGTGTCCTGGGATCATGACTGAGGTTTGATTGTTGAAACCTGTGGCCTGCGAACATGACTCAGGTTTGATTCTGGAACCATGTGTCCTGGGAATATGACTGAGGTTTGATTCTGGAAACCTTTGGCATGGGAAAATGACTGAGGTTTCATTGTGGAAACATGGGGCCTGGGATCATGACTG
Source organism: Balaenoptera physalus (assembly GCF_965194825.1). Classification (NCBI taxonomy): domain Eukaryota; kingdom Metazoa; phylum Chordata; class Mammalia; order Artiodactyla; family Balaenopteridae; genus Balaenoptera; species Balaenoptera physalus. The sequence continues at coordinate 30,686,864 of NC_138901.1, forward strand.
AGGTTTGATGGTGGAACACTATGGCCTGGCAAAATGACTGAGGCTTGATTCTGGAACCCTGTGGCCTGGCAAGTTGACTGAGGTTTGATGGCAGAAACCTGTGGACTGGCAACATGACTGAGGTTTGATTGTGGAACCCTGTGGCCTGGGAACATGACTGGGATTTTATTTCTGAAACCTGTGTCCAGGGAACATGACTGAGGTTTGGTTCTGGAACCCTGTGTCCTGGGAACACGACTGAGGTTTGATTCTGGAATCTTGTGGCCTGGGAATATGACTGAGGTTTGATTCTGGATACCTTTGGCCTGGGAAGATGACTGATGTTAGTTTGTGGAATCCTGTGGCCTGGGAACATGACATCGGTTTGGATTCTGGTACCCTGTTGCCTGGGAACATGAAATCGGTTTGATTCTGGAAACCTGTGTCCTGGGAATATGACTGAGGTTTGATGGTGGTACCCTATGGCCTGGCAACATGACTGAAGTTTGATTCTGGATCTCTGTGGCCTGAGAACATGACTGAGGCGTGATTCTTGAAAACTGTGGCCTGGGAACATGACATCTGTTTAGATTGTGGAATACTGTGCCCTGGGAACCTGACTGAGCATTGGTTCTGGAACCCTGTGGACTGGGAACATGACTGAGGATTTATTCTGGAACCCTGTAGCCTGGGAACATAACTGAGGATTGATTCTGGAACCCTGTGGACTGGGAACATGAAATCGGTGGATTCTGGAACTCTGTGGCCTGGGTATATGAGAACGGTTTGATTCTGGAACCCTGTGGCCTGGGACCATGTCTGAGGTTTGATGGTGGAAACCTGTGGCCTGGCAACATGACTGAGGTTTCATTCTGGAAGACTGTGACTAGGGAACATGATATCGGGTTTGTTCTGGAAACCTGTGTACTTGGAACAAGACTGAGGTTTGATTCTGGAACCCTGTGGCCTGGGAACATGACTGAGGTTTGTTTCTGGAAGCCTGTTCCCTGGGAACATGACTGAGGTTTGATTCTGGACACCTGTGTCCTGGGATCATGACTGAGGTTTGATTGTTGAAACCTGTGGCCTGCGAACATGACTCAGGTTTGATTCTGGAACCATGTGTCCTGGGAATATGACTGAGGTTTGATTCTGGAAACCTTTGTCCTGGGAAAATTACTGAGGTTTCATTGTGGAAACATGGGGCCTGGGATCATGACTGAGGTTTGATGGTGGAACACTATGGCCTGGCAAAATGACTGAGGCTTGATTCTGGAACCCTGTGGCCTGGCAAGTTGACTGAGGTTTGATGGCAGAAACCTGTGGACTGGCAACATGACTGAGGTTTGATTGTGGAACCCTGTGGCCTGGGAACATGACTGGGATTTTATTTCTGAAACCTGTGTCCAGGGAACATGACTGAGGTTTGATTCTGGAACCGTGTGTCCTGGGAACACGCCTGAGGTTTGATTCTGGAACCATGTGGCCTGGGAATATGACTGAGGTTTGATTCTGGATACCATTGGCCTGGGAAGATGACTGATGTTAGAGTGTGGAATCCTGTGGCCTGGGAACATGACATCAGTTTGGATTCTGGTACCCTGTTGCCTGGGAACATGAAATCGGTTTGATTCTGGAAACCTGTGGCCTGGGAATATGACTGAGGTTTGATGGTGGTACCCTATGGCCTGGCAACATGACTGAAGTTTGATTCTGGATCCCTGTGGCCTGGGAACATGACTGAGGCGTGATTCTTGAAAATTGTGGCCTGGGAACATGACATCTGTTTAGATTGTGGAATACTGTGCCCCGGGAACTTGACTGAGCCTTGGTTCTGGAACCCTGTGGACTGGGAACATGACTGAGGTTTTATTCTGGAACCCTGTAGCCTGGGAATATGACATCGGTGGATTCTGGATCCCTGAGGCCTGGGAATATGAAAACGGTTTGATTCTGGAACCCTGTGGCCTGGGAACATGCCTGAGATTTGATGGTGGAAACCTGTGGCCTGGCAACATGACTGAGGTTTGTTTCTGGAAGCCTGCTCCCTGGGCACATGACTGAGGTTTGATTCTGGACACCTGTGTCCTGGGAACATGACTGAGATTTGATTGCTGAACCCTGTGGCCTGCGAACATGACTCAGGTTTGCTTCCGGAACCATGTGTCCTGGGAATATGACTGAGGTTTGATTCTGGAAAGCTTTGGCCTGGGAAAATGATTGAGGTTTCATTGTGGAAACATGTGGCCTGGAATCATGACTGAGGTTTAATGGTGGAACACTATGGCCTGGCAAAATGACTGAGGCTTGATTCTGGAACCCTGTGGCCTGGCAAGTTGCCTTAGGTTTGATGGCAGAAACCTGTGGACTGGCAACATGACTGAGGTTTGATTGTGGAACCCTGTGAACGGGGAATATGACTGAGGCCTGATACTGGCACCCCGTGGCGTGGGAACATGACATTGGTTTGATTCTGGAGCCCTGTTTACTCGGAACATGACTGAGGTTTGATGGTGGAACCCTGTGGCCTGGCAACATGATTGAAGTTTCAGAGTGAAACCCTCAGGCTTGGGAACATGAGTGAGGCTTGATGGTGGAAACCAGTGGCCTGGCAACATGACTGAGGCTTGATGGTGGAACCGTGGTCTGGCAACAGGACTGAGGTTTGATTGTGGGACCCTCTGGCCTGGGAATATGACTTAGGTTTAATTGTGGAACCCTGTGGCCTGGGAACATGCCTGGGATTTTATTTCTAAACCTGTGTCCAGGGAACATGACTGAGGTTTTATTCTGGAACCCTGTGTCCTGGGAACACGACTGAGGTTTGATTCTGGAAACCATTGGCCTGGGAAGATGACTGATGTTAGAGTGTGGAATCCTGTGGCCTGGGAACATGACATCGGTTTGGATTCTGGTACCCTGTTGCCTGGGAACATGAAATCGGTTTGATTCTGGAAACCTGTGGCCTGGGAATATGACTGAGGTTTGATAGTGGTACCCTATGGCCTGGCAACGTGACTGAAGTTTGATTCTGGATCCCTGTGGCCTGGGAACATGATTGAGTCGTGATTCTTGAAAACTGTGGCCTGGGAACATGACATCTGTTTAGATTGTGGAATATTGTGCCCCGGGAACCTGACTGAGCCTTGGTTCCGGAACCCTGTGGACTGGGAACATGACTGAGGTTTTATTCTGGAACTCTGTAGCCTGGGAACATGACAGAGGATTGATTCTGGAACCCTGTGGTCTTGGAACATGAAATCGGTGGATTCTGGAACCCTGAGGCCTGGGAACATGACATCTGTTTAGATTGTGGAATACTGTGCCCCGGGAACCTGACTGAGCCTTGGTTCTGGAACCCTGTGGACTGGGAACATGACTGAGGTTTTATTCTGGAACCCTGTAGCCTGGGAACATAACTGAGGATTGATTCTGGAACCCTGTGGCCTGGGAACATGAAATCGGTGGATTCTGGAACTCTGTGGCCTGGGAATATGAGAACGGTTTGATTCTGGAACCCTGTGGCCTGGGACCATGTCTGAGGTTTGATGGTGGAAACCTGTGGCCTGGCAACATGACTGAGATTTCATTCTGGAAGACTGTGACCAGGGAACATGGTATCGGGTTTGTTCTGGAAACCTGTGTACTGGGAACAAGACTGAGGTTTGATTCTGGAACCCTGTGGCCTGGGAACATGACTGAGGTTTGTTTCTGGAAGCCTGTTCCCTGGGAACATGACTGAGGTTTGATTCTGGACACCTGTGTCCTGGGATCATGACTGAGGTTTGATTGTTGAAACCTGTGGCCTGCGAACATGACTCAGGTTTGATTCTGGAACCATGTGTCCTGGGAATATGACTGAGGTTTGATTCTGGAAACCTTTGTCCTGGGAAAATGACTGAGGTTTCATTGTGGAAACATGGGGCCTGGGATCATGACTGAGGTTTGATGGTGGAACACTATGGCCTGGCAAAATGACTGAGGCTTGATTCTGGAACCCCGTGGCCTGGCAAGTTGACTGAGGTTTGATGGCAGAAACCTGTGGACTGGCAACATGACTGAGGTTTGATTGTGGAACCCTGTGGCCTGGGAACATGACTGGGATTTTATTTCTGAAACCTGTGTCCAGGGAACATGACTGAGGTTTGATTCTGGAACCCTGTGTCCTGGGAACACGCCTGAGGTTTGATTCTGGAACCATGTGGCCTGGGAATATGACTGAGGTTTGATTCTGGATACCATTGGCCTGGGAAGATGACTGATGTTAGAGTGTGGAATCCTGTGGCCTGGGAACATGACATCAGTTTGGATTCTGGTACCCTGTTGCCTGGGAACATGAAATCGGTTTGATTCTGGAAACCTGTGGCCTAGGAATATGACTGAGGTTTGATGGTGGTACCCTATGGCCTGGCAACATGACTGAAGTTTGATTCTGGATCCCTGTGGCCTGGGAACATGACTGAGGCGTGATTCTTGAAAATTGTGGCCTGGGAACATGACATCTGTTTAGATTGTAGAATACTGTGCCCCGGGAACTTGCCTGAGCCTTGGTTCTGGAACCCTGTGGACTGGGAACATGACTGAGGTTTTATTCTGGAACCCTGTAGCCTGGGAATATGACATCGGTGGATTCTGGATCCCTGAGGCCTGGGAATATGAAAACGGTTTGATTCTGGAACCCTGTGGCCTGGGAACATGCCTGAGGTTTGATGGTGGAAACCTGTGGCCTGGCAACATGACTGAGGTTTGTTTCTGGAAGCCTGCTCCCTGGGCACATGACTGAGGTTTGATTCTGGACACCTGTGTCCTGGGAACATGACTGAGATTTGATTGCTGAACCCTGCGGCCTGCGAACATGACTCAGGTTTGCTTCCGGAACCATGTGTCCTGGGAATATGACTGAGGTTTGATTCTGGAAAGCTTTGGCCTGGGAAAATGATTGAGGTTTCATTGTGGAAACATGTGGCCTGGAATCATGACTGAGGTTTGATGGTGGAACACTATGGCCTGGCAAAATGACTGAGGCTTGATTCTGGAACCCTGTGGCCTGGCAAGTTGCCTTAGGTTTGATGGCAGAAACCTGTGGACTGGCAACATGACTGAGGTTTGATTGTGGAACCCTGTGAACGGGGAACATGACTGAGGCCTGATACTGGCACCCCGTGGCGTGGGAACATGACATTGGTTTGATTCTGGAGCCCTGTTTACTCGGAACATGACTGAGGTTTGATGGTGGAACCCTGTGGACTGGCAACATGATTGAGGTTTCAGAGTGGAAGCCTCAGGCTTGGGAACATGAGTGAGGCTTGATGGTGGAAACCAGTGGCCTGGCAACATGACTGAGGTTTGATGGTGGAACCCTGTGGCTTGGCAAGATGACTTAGGTTTGATTGTGGAACACTCGGGCCTGAGAACATGACTGAGGCTTGATGGTGGAACCGTGGTCTGGCAACAGGACTGAGGTTTGATTGTGGGACCCTCTGGCCTAGGAATATGACTTAGGTTTAATTGTGGAACCCTGTGGCCTGGGAACATGACTGGGATTTTATTTCTGAAACCTGTGTCCAGGGAACATGACTGAGGTTTTATTCTGGAACCCTGTGTCCTGGGAACACGACTGAGGTTTGATTCTGGAAACCATTGGCCTGGGAAGATGACTGATGTTAGAGTGTGGAATCCTGTGGCCTGGGAACATGACATCGGTTTGGATTCTGGTTCCCTGTTGTCTGGGAACATGAAATCGGTTTGATTCTGGCAACCTGTGGCCTGGGAATATGACTGAGATTTGATGGTGGTACCCTATGGCCTGGCAACATGACTGAAGTTTGATTCTGGATCCCTGTGGCCTGGGAACATGACTGAGGCGTGATTCTTGAAAACTGTGGCCTGGGAACATGACATCTGTTTAGATTGTGGAATACTGTGCCCCGGGAACCTGACTGAGCCTTGGTTCTGGAACCCTGTGGACTGGGAACATGACTGAGGTTTTATTCTGGAACCCTGTAGCCTGGGAACATGACAGAGGATGGATTCTGGAACCCTGTGGCCTGGGAACATGAAATCGGTGGATTCTGGAACCCTGAGTCCTGGGAACATGACATCTGTTTAGATTGTGGAATACTGTGCCCCGGGAACCTGACTGAGCCTTGGTTCTGAAACCCTGTGGACTGGGAACATGACTGAGGTTTTATTCTGGAACCCTGTAGCCTGGGAACATAACTGAGGACTGATTCTGGAACCCTGTGGCCTGGGAACATGAAATCGGTGGATTCTGGAACCCTGTGGCCTGGGAATATGAGAACGGTTTGATTCTTGAACCCTGTGGCCTGGGACCATGTCTGAGGTTTGATGGTGGAAAACTGTGGCCTGGCAACATGACTGAGGTTTCATTCTGGAAGACTGTGACCAGGGAACATGATATCGGGTTTATTCTGGAAACCTGTGTCCTGGGAACAAGACTGAGGTTTGATTCTGGAACCCTGTGGCCTGGGAACATGACTGAGGTTTGTTTCTGGAAGCCTGTTCCCTGGGAAAATGACTGAGGTTTGATTCTGGAACCCTGTGGCCTGGGAACATGACATCGGTGGATTCTGGAACCCTGAGGCCTGGGAATATGACATCTGTTTAGATTGTGGAATACTGCGCCCCGGGAACCTGACTGAGCCTTGGTTCTGGAACCCTGTGGACTGGGAACATGACTGAGGTTTTATTCTGGAACCCTGTAGCCTGGGAACATAACTGAGGACTGATTCTGGAACCCTGTGGCCTGGGAACATGAAATCGGTGGATTCTGGAACCCTGTGGCCTGGGAATATGAGAACGGTTTGATTCTGGAACCCTGTGGCCTGGGACCATGTCTGAGGTTTGATGGTGGAAACCTGTGGCCTGGCAACATGACTGAGGTTTCATTCTGGAAGACTGTGACCAGGGAACATGATATCGGGTTTATTCTGGAAACCTGTGTCCTGGGAACAAGACTGAGGTTTGATTCTGGAACCCTGTGGCCTGGGAACATGACTGAGGTTTGTTTCTGGAAGCCTGTTCCCTGGGAAAATGACTGAGGTTTGATTCTGGACACCTGTGTCCTGGGATCATGACTGAGGTTTGATTGTTGAAACCTGTGGCCTGCGAACATGACTCAGGTTTGATTCTGGAACCATGTGGCCTGGGAATATGACTGAGGTTTGATTCTGGATACCACTGGCCTGGGAAGATGACTGATGTTAGAGTGTGGAATCCTGTGGCCTGGGAACATGACTTCGGTTTGGATTCTGGTACCCTGTTGCCTGGGAACATGAAATCGGTTTGATTCTGGAAACCTGTGGCCTGGGAATATGACTGAGGTTTGATGGTGGTACCCTATGGCCTGGCAACATGACTGAAGTTTGATTCTGGATCCCTGTGGCCTGGGAACATGACTGAGGCGTGATTCTTGAAAATTGTGGCCTGGGAACATGACATCTGTTTAGATTGTGGAATACTGTGCCCCGGGAAATTGACTGAGCCTTGGTTCTGGAGCCCTGTGGACTGGGAACATGACTGAGGTTTTTTTCTGGAAACCTGTAGCCTGGGAATATGACATCGGTGGATTCTGGATCCCTGAGGCCTGGGAATATGAAAACGGTTTGATTCTGGAACCCTGTGGCCTGGGAAAATGCCAGAGGTTTGATGGTGGAAACCTGTGGCCTGGCAACATGACTGAGGTTTGTTTCTGGAAGCCTGCTCCCTGGGGACATGACTGAGGTTTGATTCTGGACACCTGTGTCCTGGGAACATGACTGAGATTTGATTGCTGAAACCTGTGGCCTGCGAACATGACTCAGGTTTGCTTCCGGAACCATGTGTCCTGGGAATATGACTGAGGTTCGATTCTGGAAACCTTTGGCCTGGGAAAATGACTGAGGTTTCATTGTGGAAACATGTGGCCTGGAATCATGACTGAGGTTTGATGGTGGAACACTATGGCCTGGCAAAATGACTGAGGCTTGATTCTGGAACCCTGTGGCCTGGCAAGTTGCCTTAGGTTTGATGGCAGAAACCTGTGGACTGGCAACATGACTGAGGTTTGATTGTGAAACCCTGTGAACGGGGAACATGACTGAGGCCTGATACTGGCACCCCGTGGCGTGGGAATATGACATTGGTTTGATTCTGGAGCCCTGTTTACTCGGAACAGGACTGAAGTTTGATGGTGGAACCCTGTGGCCTGGCAACATGATTGAGGTTTCAGAGTGGAACCCTCAGCCTTGGGAACATGAGTGAGGCTTGATGGTGGAAACCAGTGGCCTGGCAACATGACTGAGGTTTGATGGTGGAACCTTGTGGCTTGGCAAGATGACTTAGGTTTGATTGTGGAACACTCGGGCCTGAGAACATGACTGAGGCTTGATGGTGGAACCGTGGTCTGGCAACAGGACTGAGGTTTGATTGTGGGACCCTCTTGCCTGGGAATATGACTTAGGTTTAATTGTGGAACCCTGTGGCCTGGGAACATGACTGGGATTTTATTTCTAAACCTGTGTCCAGGGAACATGACTGAGGTTTTATTCTGGAACCCTGTGTCCTGGGAACAGGACTGAGGTTTGATTCTGGAAACCATTGGCCTGGGAAGATGACTGATGTTAGAGTGTGGAATCCTGTGGCCTGGGAACATGACATCGGTTTGGATTCTGGTACCCTGTTGCCTGGGAACATGAAATCGGTTTGATTCCGGAAACCTGTGGCCTGGGAATATGACTGAAGTTTGATGGTGGTACCCTATGGCCTGGCAACATGACTGAAGGTTGATTCTGGATCCCTGTGGCCTGGGAACATGACTGAGGCGTGATTCTTGAAAACTGTGGCCTGGGAATATGACATCTGTTTAGATTGTGGAATACTGTGCCCCGGGAACCTGACTGAGCCTTGGTTCTGGAACCCTGTGGACTGGGAACATGACTGAGGTTTTATTCTGGAACCCTGTAGCCTGGGAACATAAGAGAGGATTGATTCTGGAACCCTGTGGCCTGGGAACATGACATCGGTGGATTCTGGAACCCTGAGGCCTGGGAACATGACATCTGTTTAGATTGTGGAATACTGTGCCCCGTGAACCTGAGTGAGCCTTGGTTCTGGAACCCTGTGGACTGGGAACATGAGTGAGGTTTTATTCTGGAACTCTGTAGCCTGGGAACATAACAGAGGATTGATTCTGGAACCCTGTGGCCTGGGAACATGAAATCGGTGGATTCTGGAACCCTGTGGCCTGGGAATATGAGAACGGTTTGATTCTGGATCCCTGTGGCCTGGGAACATGACTGAGTCGTGATTCTTGAAAACTGTGGCCTGGGAATATGACATCTGTTTAGATTGGGGAATACTGTGCCCCGGGAACCTGACTGAGCCTTGGTTCTGGAATCCTGTGGACTGGGAAACTGACTGAGGTTTTATTCTGGAACCCTGTAGCCTGGGAACATGACAGAGGATTGATTCTGGAACCCTGTGGCCTGGGAACATGACATCGGTGGATTCTGGAACCCTGAGGCCTGGGAACATGCCATCTGTATAGATTGTGGAATACTGTGCCCCGGGAACCTGACTGAGCCTTGGTTCTGGAACCCTGTGGACTGGGAACATGACTGAGGTTTTATTCTGGAACCCTGTAGCCTGGGAACATGACAGAGGATTGATTCTGGAACCCTGTGGCCTTGGAACATGAAATCGGTGGATTCTGGAACCCTGAGGCCTGGGAACATGACATCTGTTTAGACTGTGGAATACTGTGCCCCGGGAACCTGACTGAGCCTTGGTTCTTGAACCCTGTGGACTGGGAACATGACTGAGGTTTTATTCTGGAACCCTGTAGCCTGGGAACATAACTGAGCATTGATTCTGGAACCCTGTGGCCTGGGAACATGAAATCGGTGGATTCGGGAACCCTGTGGCCTGGGAATATGAGAACGGTTTGATTCTGGAACCCTGTGGCCTGGGACCATGTCTGAGGTTTGATGGTGGAAACCTGTGGCCTGGCAACATGACTGAGGTTTCATTCTGGAAGACTGTGACCAGGGAACATGATATCGGGTTTATTCTGGAAACCTGTGTCCTGGGAACAAGACTGAGGTTTGATTCTGGAACCCTGTGGCCTGGAACATGACTGAGGTTTGATGGTGGAAACCTGTGGCCTGGCAACATGACAGAGGATTGATTCTGGAACCCTGTGGCCTGGGAACTTGAAATCGGTGGATTCTGGAACCCTGAGGCCTGGGAACATGACATCTGTTTAGATTGTGGAATACTGTGCCCCGGGAAACTGACTGAGCCTTGGTTCTGAAACCCTGTGGACTGGGAACATGACTGAGGTTTTATTCTGGAACCCTGTAGCCTGGGAACATAACTGAGGATTGATTCTGGAACCCTGTGGCCTGGGAACATGAAATCTGTGGATTCTGGAACTCTGTGGCCTGGGAATATGAGAACGGTTTGATTCTGGAACCCTGTGGCCTGGGACCATGTCTGAGGTTTGATGGTGGAAACCTGTGGCCTGGCAACATGACTGAGGTTTCATTCTGGAAGACTGTGACCAGGGAACATGATATCGGGTTTATTCTGGAAACCTGTGTCCTGGGAACAAGACTGAGGTTTGATTCTGGAAGCCTGTTCCCTGGGAACATGACTGAGGTTTGTTTCTGGAAGCCTGTTCCCTGGGAACATGACTGAGGTTTGATTCTGGACACCTGTGTCCTGGGATCATGACTGAGGTTTGATTGTTGAAACCTGTGGCCTGCGAACATGACTCAGGTTTGATTCTGGAACCATGTGTCCTGGGAATATGACTGAGGTTTGATTCTGGAAACCTTTGGCCTGGGAAAATGACTGAGGTTTCATTGTGGAAACATGGGGCCTGGGATCATGACTGAGGTTTGATGGTGGAACACTATGGCCTGGCAAAATGACTGAGGCTTGATTCTGGAACCCTGTGGCCTGGCAAGTTGACTGAGGTTTGATGGCAGAAACCTGTGGACTGGCAACATGACTGAGGTTTGATTGTGGAACCCTGTGTCCTGGGAACACGACTGAGGTTTGATTCTGGAACCATGTGGCCTGGGAATATGACTGAGGTTTCATTCTGGATACCATTGGCCTGGGAAGATGACTGATGTTAGAGTGTGGAATCCTGTGGCCTGGGAACATGACGTCGGTTTGGATTCTGGTACCCTGTTGCCTGGGAACATGAAATCGGTTTGATTCTGGAAACCTGTGGCCTGGGAATATGACTGAGGTTTGATGGTGGTACCCTATGGCCTGGCAACATGACTGAAGGTTGATTCTGGATCCCTGTGGCCTGGGAACATGACTGAGGCGTGATTCTTGAAAACTGTGGCCTGGGAACATGACATCTGTTTAGATTGTGGAATACTGTGCCCCGGGAACCTGACTGAGCCTTGGTTCTGGAACCCTGTGGACTGGGAACATGACTGAGGTTTTATTCTGGAACGCTGTAGCCTGGGAACATGACAGAGGATTGATTCTGGAACCCTGTGGCCTGGGAACATGAAATCGGTGGATTCTGGAACCCTGAGGCCTGGGAATATGACATCTGTTTAGATTGTGGAATACTGTGCCCCGGGAACCTGACTGAGCCTTGGTTCTGGAACCCTGTGGACTGGGAACATGACTGAGGTTTTATTCTGGAACCCAGTAGCCTGGGAACATAACTGAGGATCGATTCTGGAAACCTGTGGCCTGGGAACATGAAATCGGTGGATTCTGGAACCCTGTGGCCTGGGAATATGAGAACGGTTTGATTCTGGAACCCTGTGGCCTGGGACCATGTCTGATGTGTGATGGTGGAAACCTGTGGCCTGGCAACATGACTGAGGTTTCATTCTTGAAGACTGTGACCAGGGAACATGATATCGGGTTTATTCTGGAAATCTGTGTCCTGGGAAGAAGACTGAGGTTTAATTCTGGAACCCTGTGGCCTGGGAACATGACTGAGGTTTGTTTCTGGAAGCCTGTTCCCTGGGAACATGACTGAGGTTTGATTCTGGACACCTGTGTCCTGGGATCATGACTGAG